>NC_135655.1:132524190-133124190 GCF_964188315.1 Podarcis muralis
TTTCTGACAATAAGAGCTGTTCAGACGGTCTCTGCTCCCTGGGAGAGGCTAGGTGGCCATCTGTCAGGGATGCTTGAGCTAAGATTCCTGCATTGCAGGGGGCTGGACTAGATGACCTTGGGGTCCCTTCTGTCTCTATGATTCTATGATTAGCATAATACAAGCATCTCAGGAAGAGGCATCTACCAACAGAAATCCAAGAGTGTGGCTTCTCTCCTGTCTGTCAAGGGACCTGCAGATGCTGATTGCCTTACTTGGCCAGTTCCTTAGGACTGGTACATACAGTCATACCTCGGGTTACAGATGCTTCAGCTTAAGCATTTTCAGGTTATGGATGCACTGAAACCCAGAAGTACCGGAATGGGTTACTTCCAGGTTTCGGCACTTGTGCATGAGCAGAAGCGCTAAATCACAACCTGTGTGTGCGCAGACGCAGCAATGTGAGTTGCGAACACTGCAGGTTGCGAACGTGCCTCCCACATGGATCACGTTCGCAACCCGAGCGTCCACTGTACCTTGGTTCTCGAACAGAATGCGTTCCGGGAGTCCATTGGACTCCTGGAACCATTTGAAAACCAGAGTGCGGCTTCTGCCAGAGGAGCCCCCTGCAGCCAATCGGAAGCCGCACCGGATGTTCGCCCTCCAAAAATCATTTGAAAACCAGAACACTCACTTCCGGGTTTCGATTGTTCAGAAGCCGATTTGTTTGGGAGCCAAGGTGCTCGGCTTCTCAGGTACAACCGAACCTGAGTCCTTGGGGGCGCCGCCTCCCCGGGCGGGAACGCTGCGGGTGCACGAGGGAGGAGGGCGGCCCCCGGGGGCTGGGAGAGCCAGGCTGCCGTGGCCGAGAGGGCTGCTCTGCCGGGCGCCGCTGACATTGGAACTTAGAAAACTTCCCGGGGCAGGACCCCGGTATGGGCCCCCCCAATATTTTTTATAAGTCGGCGCCCCTGCCTGGTAACGAAGGGCACCTGGAACTCCCTAGACTCTCTCCCTGCTGTGGAGGTCGGGGTGCCATGTAGCAATACTGGGGGCAGCTTTGAATCCCAGCAAGAGGAAGCACCTGCTTGGTGGAGGTTTTCTGTAACCAACTCCCTCGGTTTCAGGAGGCCATCAGAGCAACTGTGTTTCTCGGGGTGGCAGGGAGGATGTGAAGAGGGAGCGTTTGAGAAGAGGGCTAACAAGCTGGAATGACTCTTACAGCAGCAGTTTTCATTCAGGCTCATGGGGAATCTGGTCTTTCGTGACAGAAACATATACTCACATATATCATTTTGGAACTGGTTCATTAACTCATCAAAAACCAGACAGTCTTCAAATCCCTGAAGTACAAGGAGAAAAAACAGCTTAGGATAGGACCTGTGGGCTGGATCAGATGCTTTGCAGTCAGAAGGTCCCAGAGTCAAACCCCAGGGTCTCCAGAAAACCTGGAAAGCAGCTGCCAGCCAGCATATTTCATTTCATGTTCATTTCATTTTTAATTTGTATACCATCTTTCTATATTGCTATATATAAAGCTGTATATATGTACACACCCACCCACCCCAAAAATAATGCATCTTATAACAATCCCAATCCAATGCAAATATTATAACAAAAAATACAACTTTAAAATAAACAGCTTATATAAAATAAAGTAATAGCCAATACAGTGGTGCCTCGCAAGACAAAATTAATCCGTTCCGCGAGTCTCTTCGTCTTGCAGTTTTTTCGTCTTGCGAAGCACGGCTATTAGCGGCTTAGCGGCTATTAACGGCTTAGCGGCTATTAGCGGCTTAGCAGCTATTAACGACTTAGCGGCTATTAACGGCTTAGCGGCTTTAAGAAAAAGGAAACAAACTCGCAAGAACGCGCAAGACGTTTCGTCTTGTGAAGCAAGCCCATAGGGAAATTTGTCTTGCGGAACGACCCAAAAAACGGAAAACCCTTTCATCTAGCGAGTTTTTCGTCTTGCGAGGCA
This sequence comes from Podarcis muralis, assembly GCF_964188315.1. Taxonomy (NCBI): domain Eukaryota; kingdom Metazoa; phylum Chordata; class Lepidosauria; order Squamata; family Lacertidae; genus Podarcis; species Podarcis muralis. The sequence goes on from NC_135655.1 coordinate 132,526,151, forward strand.
TTCGTCTTGCGGGGCACCACTGTAATGCATTTAGGATATTACACAACAAAATTAACATTCAAAGTATCAATATATAATAATTAAACAGAAATTCACTTGGCAATTACAACAAATCATGACTATAATCAACAAAAATAACAGCAGCGTCACAATATATAAAATATCACAATTCATAAAAAAACCATGGGAAAATATTGAACCGAGCAACAAAGTCACAAACCTTATAAAATTACAAAATGCACTAACATAACTGATCATCCAGACCAGATCCAGTATGTAATCCACAAGACTCTTCTTGCTGTGGACAACCGGACTGCTTGAGCCACTCACAAGGCCAAAGGAAGACCACAGGGAGCTACTCTGGGAGCAGATGTCAAACACATAAACAGCTCTGTGATTTTCAAAAGACATCTGAAGGGAAGTTTTTAGCGTGTGTTGTGTTGTGTTTTATTAGATTCCTCTAATAGAAGGCTCACTAAAGTCCGGCCCTTTTCACATGGAAAAATGGGGTGCAGCAAACTGAGCTGCTAGTTTGGTTTGCTTGGGACATTTTGTCTTCAGTTTTTGCTTTACTTTTTTTTAATTGGAGAAGAAGTAGCCTGAAGTGCCACATACCACAAAGCTGTGTTTCAGTTCTAAAAGCCAATAAACTCTACACTGCAATTTTTAAATCTTTTTAAATCACAAAGAAAAGGATTTTTAATTCCCCAAGTAATGTAATTACGGAGAGGGACAAAGGAATGGCGGAGCTGACGCTCTGACTCACAGCGTTCATGCCTTGTCCGTAGAAGGGCACGACCGCATGGGCCGCATCTCCCATCAGCACACAGCGAGAGCCAAGGTGGAACGAGGAGCACTTCACAGAGACCATGGCCTGGGCTGGTAACAAAAAGTAATCTCGCATCAGTTCTTGCCTGAAATTGAAACAGCAGAGCAGGGATCAAATGCTAAATATGGCCATGTTATAAACCTAAGATACAGAGGGAAATGGTACACTAGTACATTTTCTACGTGAAAGATTTTCTGCAGGCAAAAGCGTGGCTGAGGCTTCCCATGGGTTTCTGTGCCATTGTAAACCATTCCTTCTGTCGATTTTTTGTAGCCATGAAAGAAACACTGATTAAAGCTTAATCCAGATATGGGAATGGGAATTTAATCAGAGTCACCAGGATTTTATAACTTGGGGTTGCAGGGAAGCGATGGGCAAGTTCCTCCAGGCTTGTTTTATAGCTGGTCTAGTCTTTTGAGGCTTTCTTGGTAAACATCCAGAGTAAGTTTTATTTATTTATTGAACACATTTATATGCCATATTTTATCAATTATTTCAAGGCTGTTGACAAAAAGATTGTTGCATGGGGATGATTTGCTCTGCACTGGAAACTCCTCAGCTCCTGTCGACTTTCCCCTCACTATCAGCTTAAAAACTGCTCTGCCCCTTTTTTGATATGAAGCACCAGCAATCTGATTCCATCCTGCTTCCAAGTGGAGACCGTCCCTTTTGCACAGGCCTGGCTTGTTCCAAAACTCTCCTGCACAGCACCACTCTTTCACACACACATGGAGACCACACAGCTGTCTGTCTGTCTAGCTGGTGTAGAACTGGCAGCATTTCAGAGAAATCCACCAGGAAGGTCCTGACTTTCAGCATCCTAAATAATAAAATATTTCTTTGAATTATGCTAATTGTCAGGGAACTGCCATCGGAGCTAGGAGTGGAGGCAAGGCTCCCAAGAGATGCCGGAGAAGGGCCAAGCAGGGAGAGAGGAGACTCATTGGCTGGGGAAGGAAATCAGCGTGACACCAGGGAGGAAGGGGGGCAGAGGAGGGCTTCAGAGAGATGGCTCCAGGACTCTTCACCAGAGACCAGCGGGGAGAGCACGGGTCCTCCGCTGCCCACACCCACCAGACTTCTGCGCAGGGAGGCTAGGCGGAGACTTGGCGTCAAAGAACTTTTATGCTGGAAGAAGTTCAGGAAACGCCCACTGACGGATTCTGCCAGTGACTGAGACAGACGCGGAATCAGGACTGTCCAGCCAGGGAAAGGTTTATCCAGGCAACCTCGCCGAGAGTGGCGGCAACTTACGCACGAGCAACCCCCAATTCCAATTACACTAATATAATGATATAAATACTGTGATGATTTGTAAATTCCTGAAAATGAAAGATATTCCTTCTGCATCCTATTTCAAAAGGTAAGATAAAGGAGACGGATTCATTAATAACTGTTAATGCTGATTCACTAGATATGAAAGCACTTTGTTTTGCCTGGTTCACCTCCATTGTGCCATTCCTCTCCATTTTTATCTCTTCCATTAATTAGAGCGAGCCGCCTGCAAGACTCCATTCACTCTGAGATCTCATGTGTTCATTCAGTGGCTGTAAGTGCCAAACTTACTTTCCTATCAGAGGAATTGTGTCCGGAAAGTACATTTTGAAGAAATCCAGCACTTGGTCTCCTGTTGTGAGCTTTTCAAAATCGTCAAAAGGCATGAAGAGAGTGCATGTGAATGACTTATCCTATGAATTAAAAAGGGTGTGAGAACTTGAAAGAAGAGATATCACTGGTTAGTTTTAAAGTTGAAAGTAATTTCCTGAAATATCAGCAAAAAATAAATAAATTCCACTGATTCATTTATGTAAAATGTATTTTTGGAAACAAAGTTTTCAAGTGCTGTGGTAAACATACTATCTGCATTTTAGTATATACAGTATACATTTCTGTCTAAAATACAGATGTACATTACACAGCTTATTCCAGGTCTTATATCGTTTTCAACACACATTGCAACCTTCTAAGAGCCTGGGACCCCAGTTGTGGTTGAACAACAACTTTCATCATCCCATAATAACAACATGATTACAATAAAATAAAATGAAGTTTAAATGGACAGAAGAGCAGTGTTTGAGGGGGGAAATAAAATATGTGCAAAAAATGTTGTGTCTAAATTCTTCAAAAGTTGCCTGCAATAAATATTCCCCCCCAAAACAAAAACAAAAAAACCCATTTGAGCACAGCAGGGTGCCTTGAGTCTTCATCTGGATGTCCAAAATAAAACTGCTATCTTGGTGTTCTAACTAACCTGGCTCCAAGCACCCTTAAGTTCAGGTAATTGAGATAGAATTACCTTAAGTTCAGGTAACTGAGATAGAATTGAGATTAGAATGTCACAGCAATGAGGAACAACATGAAGAAGAAAGCACAAAGGTAAGAAAAGGAGAGAGACTTTGTTTATTAAAAATATTGATACTTGTTATATCTATTCCAGACATACCCTGTCTGGATGGTGGGATACCTCAGCCTACTCTGAAATTAACCTCTGATCTGAAAACACAACAGGAGCATTCCTCTTCAAGGATGGAGAAACATTGCAACATTACGTTGCAGGTCCTACTGGTTGCAATTACTTTTAGATGGATGTGGGTTTTGTGTCCATTAGGTTCAGCCTGTTGGCCTCTCAAGAGACAATGGAGTGGGCCTCTGGAAGTGAAGACAAACTGTTGCTTTAGCAGCACTGATGTGCTCTCCCTGGGGCGCAACACTGGGCAGTGTGTGTCAAGGTCCTAGGCTGCCCAGACGACAAGGTCCCCCTCTCGGCCTCACTGATGGGGCCCAAAAGAAAGCAGAGCAATACATTAGGCACCCGCTGGGCTGCAGGAGTTGCCAGAAGGAAGCATGCAAGGCACCATCCAACAGTCAGTGACTCCACTCTGGAATTGTGTAGGCTTTACTCCTTAGCCTTTTCTTCTCCCAAAGATATCCCACAAGGCAGCATGTAAGATATTTGTTAGTTCTGACAGTAGATAGAAAATATTGTCTCTGTCTCAACTAGGTACATTAGGTCACTGTAATGTTTGTACTTTGGTGTTATTCTGGTTTCCAGAAATCCTCATCTAAATCTAAACGATCCTGAAATTACATTGACATTTCAAATTATGTGTCACTACTAAAAAGACAGTTTTAAACATGTACTGTTTCTCCTACCAGGTTTGGCAGTGCAATCATCATGAATGTATTCCTGGGCCAGATGTGGAGATAATTTGGTTCCATTGCAAACTGAAAAGAGACCAAGAGAGGGGCAGAAATATGTTTGTCAATGTTTATGCAGCTGTCAACTTGGAAAGCAAGGTCTATAGTGAGACTCTGTTACCACTACAGTTGTACCTTGGTTCTCGAACGTAATCTGTTCCGGAAGTCCATTTGACTTCTGAAAACATTCGAAAACCAAGGTGTGGCTTCAGATTGGCTGCAGGAGCTTCCTGAACTCAATTGGAAGCTGTGGAACCCGCATCAGATGTTCGGCTTCCAAAAAACATCCGCAAACCAGAACACTCACTTTTGGGTTTGCAGCGTTCAGGAGCCAAAACATGTGAGTACCAAGGCGTTTGAGAACCAAGGTACGACTGTACTTACATTTCCATCCCTTGGGGGTATTTTCAGTTCTATGTATCCATGAGGAATATATACTTGGCTGTAGTCAAAACGTGCTTGTCTCATGAACTGCTTCCTTACTGTAGAAAAGGCTCCATCACAGCCTACAATTAGGTCACAAGTGACTTCTTTTGACATCTGGTCGGATCTAGAAAGGAGAACAGCAGCAGCAGCAGCAGCAGAGGATTTGTACTTCCTTGCACTAACTGATAATCAAACCATTCTTGCATGTTTTATTTGATATTACAGTATTTTCAGTGGTGGCCAAACCTGACATCTGTTTGCTTAGACCTGTCTTTGTAGCATTACATTTTAAGACCTTAAGGGTTTGCTTTTCTTTCTTTCTTAAGTCTGGACTTTATAAAACATATCACACACAAAATCCACACTGAGTTTTGCTCAAATGGATTTGAGAAAACAGGGAGAGAGAAGGTTAACTTTCTTTCCAAGTTGTGGGTCGGAAATAACCCTAAATATTCCAAAAACAACAGTTGATCCCTGAAATAGTATTAAAAATGCAAGTATACATAAAACAGATTATGCTATTTACGCTCTTTAGTCCATTCTTCCATTTATTCAAGCAGCTGTAATCTTTTCAAAACATCCTGTCAGGCCTGTGCATACTGATTTCAAAAATTTTAACACAAAAAGCCGCTCTTGTTAGGCTTGTTCATACAGATACTGTACAAGCTGTCTCTGCATATATAGAAGTGTTAGTGTGAAAGAGTATACACTAGTTGATTTGTAAAGTTAAACAGTTGTGCAGACAAGTACACAGACTGTCCACCTGATAATGTTGCATTTGTGAAACTGTCCTGAGCGTACAGTTAAGTCATTTGTGTACATGGACACACAGATTATACACTTGCTGAATGTAACATGTAAACAATCCTATTGAATGTTTGGGCACAAAAATCAACATTTCCCCCTTTATTTTTAAGAAATTATTTATTGAGGAGGAACTGACATCTTCTGATTATGAAGATATAAGTCATTGCCAAGTACAAGCTACTATGTTATTAACTCAATGAAAGAGGCAGCCATTATTATATTAGTGATAAAACTTTTCGTCAAGGAAAATTACTATCATGCTCTTAGACTACAAAACGAAACACATTTACTAGGGTTTTAGCCCCATTGAACACAGTGAGGCCAGGGGTGGAGGAAGGGGGTGCAGTGGGTGCGGACTACCCCGGGTGTCACCACTGAGGGGGGTGACTAAATGCTGTGCGGCACTCACCGCAGGGCCTGCAGTGTGCCCGAGCCACACATCTCTCCTGCGCTGCCCAAACGGTCTGCTCACTGCCCCACCCCTATGGGCAGCTTGTCCCGCCCCTGGGTGTATCGCCCCAGGCTCCCAAGCGGCTTCCTCCACTGCTGAGTGAGGCGTACTTTCAAATAAACATGCAAAGTATTACATTGTTAATTTATTTAGGTGCCATGTCCTATTGAAAGATCTAATGACTCCTGGAGCAATTGCAACTGGTGGGCCTCTCCCCAGACCACCCCACCAGACCAAGAGGGATGGACAATGTCAACTTGCCCTTTGGGTTCTGATTAATTATCAGCATGTTCAGGAAGGATGGAGATAATGATTACCCTGAAAAGGTCAGTGTTCCCAGTTCCACATTGCAGTGAAGCAGTTTGTGTCCAAAGTATAATTTAGTATTGGGATATTTCTCAGCAGCTGTAGAAAGACACAGTATTAAATATATTGTCCTGAATACAAATATGACCCAAACTGGGAGCTGCATAATGAAATTACATTTTTCCTAATGAATGGCTGAACAGCTATTTGCAAGGTAAAGTTCACGTAACACACTGTTATGGATTTGCAGGGGTAAGGATCCCCCAAAATTCTTGGGCACCAGGTTCTCCCCAGAATTTCTGAAATTAGTAAATGTGAGGTCTGAAGCCAAGCCAGCTTCCTCGTGAGTTGGGCTTCAAGAGGTGCCATCTAAGAACAAATGCAATGGTGGTGACAGAGTCATTACCCTGACAGGTGAGACATTCAGCAACAGACAAGAAAGGGGGAGGCTACCAGGATTATAGGGGGCATGAGGTCCCCACAGGAAAAAGGGCAGTCTGGGGAATCTTCTTGTGACATTTGAATCACACAGAGAGTGAAGAGAGTAGCAGTATTTATGAAAGTGGTTTGAACACATTTGCTGTATTCTGAGGTATTTGTTTTTAGGGAAGAATCACTGGCCGGATCTAGAATCAATCTAGTTTGATTCTAGATCCGGCCATCCGTAATAGTGGGTGGGTTTACCTGATTAGCATTTGATACCCCTTGATTAGGTTATCCATGTCTTTCCCTCTCTTCACCTACCCCAGGTGAAAGAGGAGGGAAGTCGTGATAACCTTCTTGTTATATGCTCTCCTTGGCATATGTGTGGATACACAAACACTCCCATTGCCAAGACCACTGACATCTGTCCTTACAAGGACACACTATAAGGTAATGCAAAATCTCTTTGCAATGAGCTTTTATTTTCAGAATAAAACCAGTTTCTCGAGAAGTGCATTCAGGGGCAAAAAATGTGCACTAGATCCAGATTGTGGATGAGCTACATAGTACTCCTGTCTTCATTGATTCCAGAACAATCTGTCATATGTACGCAGCCAATACATATCTAAACCACTTCTCCTATAATTAGAACCATGGCTTAGCTTTGTGTAGCACAGCAGCAGAACTGGGGAGGAGCAAAACAGCCATGACTTTTACTGTAAGTTTCTGCCTGCTAGTAGTGCATTCACACCAGCCATGGTGTGGATTAGGAATATGTGCACACTCAGCCAGCGAAGTAGCACTGCGCTCAGTCTTTCTTATATCTCATTTTGATTGAGTAATTACAGTCGGCATCATCTGAGTCTTTAAGAGGTAAAAAATAACTGAAAAAGGGGGCGGGCAGGAATCATACTTACCAGTTAGCAGATCTTTGTTTAAATTTGCTCTATCTACAGAGAGAATGTACTGCATGGGGGGAAACACATAAGACACAGAATAAGTTTGAATCTCTTGTAACATATATGAATGGTCACAGATAAGTCAAGAATCCCCTTTCCCTAAATTTCCATGCATCACAAACCTAGGATACAGGGGTCCTGTGATTTATCACTACCCCAATATGGGTCTCTACTGCTCTCCTGAATGGAAGTGTGCTGGGACTGATCAATCAAGGAGCTGTTGTTTTTACGGTGATTGGCATGCAACAGAAACCGCAACATGATCTCCCACCATTATCAGCAGAAACCACGCTCTTGCTGTGCCGCTGGGAAAGTAGCCCAAGTGGCTTGTCATGACATCCAGATCCTGACTTCTGGTTTGTTTTCCCAAAACAAATCACAATCAGGAATCCAAGAACAAAGCTTGAATATCGCTCATGGTTTGTTTGGAGAGAAATAAGCTATAAGCCTGGGTTTGGGCGTCATGAGAATAAAGGTGTGCTGGCCTGTTTTCCAGAGTTGTTTTGCAGGTGACTCAGTTTTCAATGAGAAGGATTCTGAAGGGAGAGGAATGTAGGAAGATGCCCAGTGAACCCCCTCATGTGTGCTTGCAGTATAAAAACTCTCTCAACTGAATAGCTGTCAACTTTTCCCTTTTCTTGCGAGGAATCCTATTCGTAATAAGGGAATTTCCCTTTAAAAAAGGAAAACGTTGACAGCTATGCTCAATGGAATAGTAGGAATTTGCTATTATACACAAAAAGACACCACTAAAGACTAAAAACTATTTTATAAAGGGGTGTTTAAAATAATACCTGGCTCTTTGTCCCATATGGAATTGAATATTGTTTGCCTGAGAGCGTGTGAATTCTCCTTGCTCTCATAGGTATGCCTTTAGACACAATCTGAAATCAGAAAAGAGAAACATTTGCATCCTAATAGATCTTTAAAAGTAGCAAGCAACAGGCTGGAGTTCCCAAAGGTTCTAAATCTTTGCAGCTTTTGTTGTATTTTAAGTTGTGTAGAACATGACTTTAATTTTTAAATCATTACTTATATGGTTTTTAAAAGCACTGATTTTAAACCATTCCTTATACAGTGGTACCTTGGGTTACAGACGCTTCAGGTTACAGACTCTGCTAACCCAGAAATATTACCTTGGGTTAAGAACTTTGCTTCAGGATGAGAACAGAAATCGTGCTCTGGCAGTGCGGCAGCAGCGGGAGGCCCCATTAGCTAAAGTGGTACCTCAGGTTAAGAACAGTTTCAGGTTAAGAACGGACCTCTGGAATGAATTAAGTTCTTAACCTGAGGTACCACTGTATTTATTGGTTGACTCTGAACACCAGAGGTTGGTACCCCTTGGCTCACAGGCCATATGTGGCCCACAAAGAGGTTTTTTGGTGCAAGGGGAGCAAGACACCTCACCCAAAAATTCACACACACCATATTATATATATATATATATAATGATATTTTATTAAGTTTTAACAATAAGGAAATTCCAAAACACAACAATACAAAATTACACAATAAAAAAAATACAAACATTTAACCTAACAAGGGAAAAAAACAAGAAAAAGAAAAAGAAAAAAAACAAATAAACGCACAAAAAAGAAAAACACAAATCCCTCTTTTTTAAAAATTTCTCATCTTTGATTAACTTATTTTCCTGACTTCCTCACGCCTCCCTTTTTTGTATCCCTTTTTGAAAATTGGTTCAGCAAATTCATATCCTATTACTTTATCCTTAATTGTTTTTCCTCCCGAATTATAATTTCAAATTTTTATCTATTATCAACCCAGTCTTACATTATATCTTGTTGCTAGAACCCCTTCATTTCATTTCAATGTCATCAACATTCATACATTTTACAATGTTTCTGTAAATAAATTTTAAATTTCCTCCAATCTTCTTCCACCGATTCTTCTCCCTGATCTCGGATTCTGCCAGTCATTTCTGCCATTTCCATATAGTCCACACACACAATATTATAATACATAATACATTGACTGTTTCCATAGGCCTCCTGATATTGTTCAGGTGCCAAATGGTTTTTGTGACTTCCAAAATGTGTCCCCCCTGCTGATCTCTCCACAGCCACTTCTGTTGCACTTTGGCCCTTGGAGAGTTGAGCATGGGTCAACGCAGCCCTTGGCCCACAAAAGCTTAGTCACAGTGGGGGGGGGGGGCGACACAATATTTCCCCCTAAGCTCCTTCCCTGCATCACCATTGGTTTCTCAAGTGTACTCAGACCACATCTCTCCTGTGCTTAAATAGTTGCAATGCACTATTTGCTTATCTATTTCTAGGCATAATTAAAAGGGCTGGTAGTTACCTATAAAGCAGTAAATAACAGGGGGCCCAGCTATTCTCCCTCCCTCTCTCTCTGTCTCTCTATATATTCCTCAACTCTACTCTCTATGTCCCTGGAGATACCAGGGAGTTAACCTGGGTCTTTCTGCATGGAAATGATGCATTTTATCGCTGGGAAATGGCTCTGCCCACTTAAGCTGTATGACTGAAACTGGAAGGAATCCCGTAAGTAACTTTCTGTCTGGCATTGAAAACATCTGTATTAAAAACCTGTCCCAGACTGCAGTCTTTCCTTGGAAGAAGGGAGATCAATTTTTTAAATAGATGTATTGCTCAACAACTAAAAAAACAACAATGTCAGTGGCTTCCTATGAAAAGCTCAACAATTCCTAAAGTCTTCCTAAAAAAAACTTTCAGGGTGTCCTGGTTTTAAAACCCTTGTTCCTTCAAACTACCCAGCAGTCAAATACTGAAAAACCCAACACAAAGGCATTACATTTTGTTTCATCCTTTAAATGTACGGTCACCTGGTTTTCCAGCCCAACAGCCTTGAGAGCTTGCCGTCCCCTGTGAGACAAGGCCAAATTAATGCTCCTGCCACGAGCTGCATCGGAACCACGGATATCTGAAATGAAACGAGGTGGCACTTTCGTCATGTGTGTGACACTGTTGCAATGGATGGCCACATTAATTTAGAAAAAGCTTCAACAGCCACTGCTGTTAGGTCTATTATAGTGCACACTCACTTTCCTTAGGCAATGTCAGGGACCGTGCTGAGGAGGGCAGCACTGAGGAGGAATGGTGGGAGCCTCCCCCTGCTGCTGAATCTTCCCAGGAGCAGGAGGACAGTATAGATTTGGAAAGGTGGTTTGCAGAGGGACATAGTTCAGAAGGCAGAAGCTGGGAAATACTGGACGGGGAACAGCTAGGAGAAGAAGCACTGGGAGAGAGAGAGTTAATAGATTCACTGTCTCTGGAAAGCATTCATCCACTCTCCCCAAGGCCAGGAAGAGCTGATAAAGTGGCAGGACAGAAAGCACAGAGGGTAGGAGCTCAGGTTACAAGACGCAGTAGTGACATGGGTGACTAGGGAGGAAGGGGTGGAACTCTTAATTGGGAGCACCGCCATTCCTAGGAAATGGATTCTTTGTTCTCTCACTGTGATCATTAAAGTTTTAACTGGTAAGTTAAACTGGTAAGTTAAATTTCTAACTGGTAAGAAGACTCATTTTCTTTTGTTCTGCTTATCTACTGCCAAGGGCGAAGGAAGCTGATTCCCTGAAGCCTGACAGGCAGCCACAACCTTTTGTGGCTGGCTGGAAAATAAATAAATCGGGGGCTGCTTGGGGAAAATAGAAAATAGAAAAAAATTCAAAGAATTCCAAAGTAAACTCCAAGAAAGGGACAGGCAAGCAGGAAACAAGAGCTGGCAACCCCACCAGCCACTGCAGTGCCCCTGGGAGAGTGTTTGGGCCTGGTGATAGAGTCAGCATTGGGGAGTGTGAATGGGCCTAGCAGGAACATGAAGAGCAAGTGAAGGTGATCTGAGAGCGAGGGGAAGGTGGTCTGAAAGCAAGCAGAGGTTCAGTCTGAGTGCATGACCCCCCAACACAAGACAGCTTCTTCCTCAAGGTGGGAAAGCTAAAAAGCAGAATGTGTTCCCTCAGTGCAAGAGAAACTGGCTGTGCTGGACTGCTTGAGAGGCAGCATGACTGTCGGCACTGGCATGGGGATATGGCCTGAACGAGTCCAGCATCCGCGCCATCAAGGTGTGCAAAGAAGGAGATCCATGGGGCTGTGGCATCTAGTGCTCCTTTACCTGGCAAGGTGTGCCAAGGCTTTAGGCAAGACTGAAAAGACATTAAACCTGTGGCTGGAAAACCTGAGTCAGAAACGGGTGCCTGTTTTTTTTTTTTTTTGTTTTTTTTTAAAAAATAAAATACCTTTATTATATTCCAGCAGTTAAAAACATATATACATCATCCATAAAAGAAAAAAAAGAAAAACATGAAAACCTAAAGGAAAACAGAATATACAAAAACACAATTGGATTCCTTACTGACTATACATTCAAATATTGTACAAATCTATAACATTGTTGACTTCCCGCCACCTCGAGCGAGCGGTAACTCAATATTACGTTCAGCAGTGTCTTTATCTAATCATTGTTCTCACCTCGCGATTTTTATATTATGCCTACTGTGATTTTGTCATTTCCCAAGGTCCGTTCCATGTATGAGAGAAATTTATTCCAATCGTTAATAAATTTGGTATTCTTCTGTTGCCTGATCTTCTGTGTCATTATTGCTGTATCCATATATTCAATTAGTTTAGTTTGCCATTCACTAATCATTGGAACGTTGGCTGTTCTCCAATTCTGTGCTAACAGTATCCTTGCGGATACTGTTGCATATTGAAAGAGGATTTGGTCGTCTTTTTTGATTTCTTCCCCCACCATTCCTAAGAGGAATGCCTCGGGCTTTTTGGGAAAGTTATACTTTAGGATCTTTTTCAACTCATCGTAGACCAACCCCCAAAATCTTTTAACTTCTTCGCAGGACCACCACATATGGAAGAAGTCTCCCTCCTTCCTCTTGCATTTCCAGCAAGTCTTCTCCCCGGTTTTATACATTTTAGCTAATTTCGTTGGTGTGATGTACCATCGGTACATCATCTTTTCCATGTTTTCCCGAAGTCTGACACAAGCTGAAAATTTCATATCTTTATTCCAGAGTTTTGTCCACCTTTCATATTCTATAGGGTGTCCTAGGTCTATGGCCCACTTAACCATTACTTCTTTGATTTCCTCATCCATTGTATCCCAGTCTAATAGTTGGTTATACATTTTAGTTAGCAGTTTAGATTTCCCCTCTATTATTTCTAGCTGGAACTTGGATTTATTCTTACTCATTCCGACTTTTTTGTGTTCCCTCCAAACGGCGTTAATTTGGTGGTATTGCATCCACCCCGTTAGTTTATCCTTTAATTCCTCATAAGGTCTGACTTCCCAACCTTTGTCTGTTCTTTTCAGGAGATCAGCATAGGTCCACCTTTTGCCTTCCATATTTAATTTTTTAATTACTAGAATATCAATAGGTGACAGCCACCATGGGGTGTCCTTTTCTACTAAGTTTTTACATCTGTTCCACACCTCCAGCAGTGCTCCTCTTATGATATGGTTGGAAAAACCTTTATGGACTCTCCCTTTCTCCTGCCATAAGTACGCATGCCACCCGAACCTGGCGTCGAACCCCTCTAAATCCAATAGGTCGGTGTTATCTAAGACTATCCATTCCTTAATCCAACAGAGGCATGAAGCCTCATAGTATAGTTGCAGGTTCGGTACTGCGAAGCCTCCTCTCTCTCTTCTGTCGGTGAGTAACTTATATTTAATTCTGGCCCTTTTGCCTTGCCAGATAAATCTGGACAAGGTCCTCTGCCAATCTTTGAACATCGTTGTGCCCCTAATTACTGGGATATTTTGGAATAGGAATATCATTTTTGGCAAGATATTCATTTTAATGGCGGCCATTCTCCCTTCCCATGAGAGTTGTAGTCTACTCCAACTGTCTAGATCCCTTTTACATTCTCTCCAGATCTTATTGTAGTTATCCTCCACCAGGTTTATACTTTTTGGGGTAATCCAAATACCCAAATATTTAACCTTTTTCGATACTTTTATCCCGGAATCCAGTTCTATTTTGTTTCTTAGTTGTTCATCTAGATTTTTTATCAGGATCTTTGTTTTGATTTTGTTTAATTTGAACCCGGATAGCCTACCGAACGCCTCCATTACCTCAATGACTGTGTTTATCCCTTTTGTGGGGTCTTCTATTGAGACTACTAGGTCGTCGGCGTAAGCTTTTACTTTATATTCTTTTGTACCTATTTTAATCCCTCTAATTTCCGGCGTTCCTCTTATTCTGTTTAGTATAACTTCCAAGACCATAATGAATAACAGGGGTGATAGAGGGCATCCCTGTCTTGTGCCTTTGGAGATCATGAATGAGTTTGTCAGGTTACCGTTGACTATTAATTTCGCTCTTTGAGTTGAGTAGATCGATCTTATGCCTTCCAGAAATGGTCCTCTTATTCCTACATTCTCCATGCATCCTATAAGAAAGTGCCAGGATACGTTATCAAAAGCCTTCTCGGCGTCTATGAAGATTAGGGCAGCGGGGATATCGTTCCTGGATTCCAGGTATTCAATTATCTTGATTATATGCCTTACATTGTCTTTTATCTGCCTACCTGGCAGGAATCCGGCTTGGTCTTTGTGGATCGCTCTATTCAAATATTTCTTTAATCTACATGCCATTATTCCCGCAAAAATTTTATAGTCATTATTAAGCAGCGATATTGGTCTATAATTTTTTATCTCAAGTATATCTGAATCTGCTTTCGGTATTACCGTGATGTAGGCCTCCCTCCAAGAATCAGGTATTTCTCCCCCTTGTAAGATGTTATTAATTACATTGCACAGTACCGGGGCCAGATGTTCCTCTAAAGTTTTGTAGTATTTTTGAGACAGGCCGTCTGGGCCTGGAGCCTTCCCCGGTTTCATTTTCTTAATTGCATCCCTAACTTCTTCCACCGTTATTGGTTCATTTAGAAGTGCCTTTTCTTCTTCTGTTATTTCTTCTCCTCCACTCCTTTCTAAATATCTTCCAATCTCGTTTATATCTTCCTCTTCCCTCTTTTTATACAGAGTTTCGTAGTATTGGAGGAATTTATCTTTTATCTCATTAGGGTCTTCTATTATTTGCTCTTCCGATTTAATTTTATTAATTACTCTTTGCTTTTTCCTTTTTCTCAATTGCCATGCTAATAGCTTACCTGTTTTGTTCGCTGACTCAAAGTATTTTTGTTTCATCATTCTTATTCCCCATTCTATTTCCTGATTTAGCAGTGATGAATATTGAGTTTGTAGTAATTTACCCAATTGTTTGGTCTTCTCATCTCCCGGGTTTTTTGTTAATTTTATCTCTATCTCTTTTAATTGTTTGACTATTTCATCTTTCTTTGCCTCTCTTAAGTTTTTCCTGTATTTATTCTGTTGTATCAGAAAACCTCTGAGTACTGCTTTACTTGCATCCCAGACCACATCAATTTTGGTTTCTTTGTTCAGGTTTTGATCAAAATACTCTTTCAAAATATTCTTTGCCTTAGAGATGGTCTCCTCTTGTTCCAACAAGTAATCATTCATTCTCCATCTATAAGGTCCTGGTAGCTTACACTTTATTTCCAGATATATTGGATTATGATCCGAGAGTGTTCTGGGCTCTATTTCACATTTCAGTGACCTTGTCGAAAGCTCTCTGGAGACCCAAATCTGGTCTATTCTCCCCCAGCTTTGATGAGCTCCTGAAAAAAAAGTAAACTGTTTTTCTGTGGGGTTTTTAAACCTCCAGATGTCAATCAGATCTAAATTTTCTTGGAGGTCATCAAAGGTTTTGGGGAGTTTCCCTTGTTTCCCTTTCTTTCTTTTTTCACTTCTATCTATCTCGGGTTCCGGAACTCCATTCAGGTCACCTAATACAATTAAATTGTGATTTTCCAATTCCAATAGCACTTTTTCCAATTTCCTGAAAAACTCGGTTTTGTTTGTATTGGGGGCATAAACTGTTACTACGTTAAGTCTTTCCCCTTGATGTGTGATTTGGACTCCCAGGATCCTCCCTTCCTCATCTTTGCAAATTAGTTTGGGTTCCAATTTCTCTTTCACATAGATTACCAACCCTCTCTTTTTATTCACCTCTGAGTTTATAAATTCCGTTCCTAATTTTTTATTAACCAATATATGTTTATGTTTTTTCGCTACATGCGTCTCTTGGCAGCAAACCACGTCACATTTTTTATTTCTCAAAACTTTCTCTATTTTATTCCTTTTTGATTTTTCGTTTAGACCATTAACATTCCACGTTAGAAAAGTTAAAGACATTACTGAAATTAAATATCAAGTTTATTTCTAACTTTCAATTCCTTGCTTCTTCCTCTTCTTCTGTGTTCTCCTCCTCCTCTACCTCACCTTCCTCCTCCTCCACCCCTCCCCCTCCCTCTCCCTCCCCCCCCCGCGGCCCCGCTCCTCCCCCCTCTTCAGCTCCCCCGCCTCCTATATCTCTTCTGTTTTTTACTCTATCCTCCTTTTTGTCAAGCTCTCTCTCGTATCTTCTTAGGAACTTCTCTACCTCTAATGGGTTGGTCAGTTTGAACTTCTTGTCCTTAAAAAAGAAGGCAGAAACGGGTGCCTGTTGATGGACCTCAGCGACACCAAAAGGCTCTCTCCCTTTGTGCAAACATCAAACCTTGAAGAGGGTGAGCAGCCTGGAAAAAGGAATTCAAAGCCAGCACCTGGCTTCACGCTTCAACCTCAGGAGCATGCATATTTCCAGGGAGGCTGCACTGGCAGACAAGGAGGCGGCAAAAGGATTCCTCAAACACTTTAATCAGCGGAGAGACAACAAGGGATATGTGCCCCCGCCAGGTTTTGATGCAGATGAGACAGGACTTTTCGAGGGGGAGGGGGAAATGCCTGACCAAAACAGAAAACCAAGCCCCTGGCTTCAAAGCAGCTAAAGACCCTGTGACTGGTCTGTTCTGTGGCAATGGGGTTGGGCATTTGATAAAGCCCAGGATTTTTGTACAGGTCTGAAACCACCCCTGCCCTAAAAGCAGAGTTTGAAACTCCCATTGTTCTAGGCACATTTTACGACAGGGAATTTCATTAGTGCGAGTAGTTTCTGAGCTCTGGGTGCAGTACTGTGCCTAAGATTTCAGAGTAAAACTGCAGAGTGGAAGGAAAGGAGGACCTTATTCTGCCTCCCCACTTCCAGCTACGCTCTGAAGCCTGGAGAAGAGACCCTCTTAAGAATATCGGGGCGGGGGGGGGGCAAGAGAAGGACTAGACCATGTGAAAAATGAACATAATATTTTAGCTGCAATTCATTCATTTTCAGCTTTGTATTCTTGGAATTAAAAAAGTACGCTGAGACATTCCGTTGTTGTGCCCATAGTTTAGGTTTAAGGTGCCATTTAGCTCCTAGCTTTCATATCTCAAACACTGCCTAAAAGGCAAGAATAAGAACCTCCTGTCTGTGTTTTGGCAATCTAGAGAAAAGGCCTGGGTGATGGCAGCACCCTTTCTGGGCGGATTTCCTTTAGATGAGATTTGCCAGGTCTTAGTCTTTAAGGGCTAGCCCACCCATGAGGGCAAGGTAAGGCGACCACCTCAGGCGGCAGGATCCACAGGGGCAGCAGATCCCGATGTAGCTCTTTATTCCTGACTGGACCTGGTGGGGAAGAGGGAGCCATTTTGTGTATTGTGTGGCCCTTGTCTTATACATTGACAGAAAACACCCACCTAGAACTATCTAAGGATTTTCTTGTCTCAAGGGGAGGAGAAATGTAGTTTTCAAAAAGTTGTTTCTGCAGTGTGGGTTTTAAATGTAATAAACAGACGACAACAACATAATAGCCAGGGTTGCCATATTTTGAAGAGCAAAAGAGAGGACTTTTGCTGACTTCTGCTTTTAACTATGGATCGCTATGACGACTCTACCCATGAAAAAGAGGCCGTGTTCTGGAAAAAGAGGATATATGTCAACCCTACTAGATGGGTATTTATTGAAGTGTTTTTGGATTATTATTGTTCTGGGTTGTTCTGGATTATTTTTTGGAGTCTCATGCCTACTTACAATATTTGTTGTGTATACACAGAGGTTCCCACTGCAAAAATATAGAACTTATGACTTCAAAATATAGTTTTACTCCACTCTAAAAAGACAAGCAGATGGCAATAAATAAAAGGCTAATAGACAATATAGATAATACCAAGAGATAAATTCATGGTTAGGACCATCGGTGGCTCCTTGTCATCATGGCAATGTTCTCCTGTGGCAGGCCTCTAAATATCAGCTGCTGGGAGTTGCAGCTGGGAAGAATGCTTTTGCTCTCGAGTCACGTCTGTTGGCTTTCCATCGGCTGCTGTGAGAACAAGATCCAGCAGGCCTCTTATGCTCACAAGCAAGCAACCTCCACATAAGTCAATGGGATGTGCATGCATTTAATTTCTACTGCAACCCTGCAAATATCAAAATGTACATACCTGGTCTGGTTTCATACATTTCCACTAGAAAGCCCCTTCTTGCAAAGAAGCAAGCATTTAAAGAACCCACCTGCAAGAAAAGCATTAGAAGAATTTTAGAGTCGAATAGTGTACCACAAACAATGGTACATGGAATGGGTGTGTTATGTGTTGAATGCAAACATTCTTATATCATCAGATATACCGTATTTTTTGCTCTATAAGACTCACTTTTCCCCTCCTAAAAAGTAAGGGGAAATGTGTGTGCGTCTTATGGAGCGAATGCAGGCTGCGCAGCTATCCCAGAAGCCAGAACAGCAAGAGGGATTGCTGCTTTCACTGCACAGCGATCCCTCTTGCTTTTCTGGCTTCTGAGATTCAGAATATTTTTTTCCTTGTTTTCCTCCTCCAAAAACTAGGTGCGTCTTGTGGTCTGATGCGTCTTATAGAGCGAAAAATACGGGTATTCATCAGATGAATGTAGTCCTGACATTGAGTCACTGCACAGGATTCACTAAACGAAAAGGAAAACCCTTATACACTTCCCAATAGCTCATTGTGAGCCGTGCTGACTTTCTGTTATTCATTGAAGAAGAGAATCAGCATTTGTGCCTATATCCAAAGATCTTTTCTGAAGTGACCCTTATATTTTGCTGGCATAAAGGTTCTCTTGGCAACACTGTAAAGTGAGCAGGTGCTGCTGCTGATGTATACAGTGCCTGTAGGCTTTACACTGATGTAATGCTGGATCATCAAGCTCTTGTGCATTGCGCTTCTGTGAACTTGGGCTCTTCAGCCACTGTCCACCTCTCCCCAAAGTCTGCATCTGTGAACGGAGCAGCGTGGGGAGAATTGTGAGGCAGCTTCTGTGTAAACTGAAGGCACATCCTAAAATGCATCAGACACGCCATGGAAGCTGCAAATTTTAGGGAGATACAGGTGTTGATGCAAAACCCCAAGGTTCCTACAAGCAGTTTGAGAAGCACTAATCTAGTCAGCTAGTTCACAGACCCATTTAAAGGGAAGCAAACAAGTGTTAAAGCATGAACTGTATAAGCAAAGATCTGTGAGAGCAAAAACCCTGAATTTAAGCCCAGGTGCAATTCTTTGCTATCTCAGAAACTGTAGCTTATACGAGTTTTACAGCTACATGTTTGCTATATGCCCAGAGTTAAGACACTGGCTCAGCAAACTACAAGTTAAGTATGAGTTGACTTAACTTGTAGCTTGTTTCTCCAAAATTTGGTTTATTTTCCAGCAGCTCTTGTCTTGTGCCTTTGTATCTTTGTGAGTATCTATAGTTGAACAAGCCATGGTTTAAGGACGCATGATGGGGGTGCACATAATACTAAGCCACAGCTAAAACAAACAAAGTTTTCTAACCTGCAAAAACCAAGTCTTCAAATCTTAGTTTACTGGCAGTAAACAACCATAGTTAAGCTGTTGCAGAGAGTTCACACATAGCACTAAGAAATGATTTCTTAAACTATGGCTTAGCATTATGTGTGAACCCACAGTGATGTATCTTTCTATATAAAAACAGTCAGCATTTCACTATTGGACTACCTTTCAGTAAATCATTAGAGAACAAAATAAAAGTGTCTTACCAAACCTCCTCCAATAATGGCCACTTTTTCCCTCTGCGGAGCTGAAAGATCCATGACTTTTTTCTCCAGGCAGAGTGCATGTATATCTCTCCTGCTCAACAGAAAATGTTTTAAGGGGAGGAGAAGTGGCAGTTCATTCAGGCTCTACAGCATAAATAGAATACTTCTGAACATTTGACAGGGAGCACTCAGGTGGGATTCACACAACCTGCTGTTTCTTCCATCCCAAAAACTTCACATTGGTCAGTGTCAATCTAACCAATATCGAATAGATTACTGAATATCACATGCTCTGTCAAAATCCTAGAGACCAACTTCTTCTATCCATCCCTGCTGATTAAGGATCTGGAAGCCTCCTGCAGAGTTGGACAAAAGGAAAACACTCTCCTACCTTTGAGACATGTTTCCCCACTGTCTTTCCTGTTTGATCACTTACTCCCATTCCAGGCCACTAAAAGTAGCATGATGGGGGGGGGGGGACCCATGGAAAGGAAGCATGTGGGTTTTAATAAAATTGATTCTAAGTTCCCTAGGGTTGTGGAGTACCTTAGCTCCTCAGGCTGTTACTGCTGCAGTGGAGAATGGGCTGCCGCAATCTGGTCACATTGTCCCACCTGCGCTCTGTCTGGGTCCAAAGGGCAGGTCAGCGATGGATGATGTAAGTGAAGTTGACTCACTTTTCCTGATTGATCTGCTGTGTGTATGTTTGGATGGAGTTCTCTGTCAATGATTCACTTGCTATCCTTGGAACTAATCCATGTCTTATTTGGACTTTTGGGCATTCCTTAGAAGGTCTGGTGGCTGTGTGGCGTTCCCTTGAGTCACTGCTCTCTCACTCTCTCCCTTCCTTGAACTGGATTTTCCCTGTGCTCCACAAATTCAAAAAAGGGCAAAAAGTGCTTCTAAGAGCTGGTGGGTGTATGATTCTCCTGTATGGAGCCTGGACTCCACCCCCCAATAGGAGCCAACTCCTAGGGGCTGAGGTCCCTTCAGGGGACCCCCCCCCATAAAATAAAATACAATTTGCATACAATTTGCATACTTTGTGTCCTGCAAATTTGTGTCCTCTTTTACAGATAGTGGGTGATTATGAGAGATCCTGGCAGGGTTCACTACACGCAGGCCAAGCATCCACCTGGCCCTAGTCCACTGGTCCGCTCTCTTTGCCAAGCGATCTCACTTGCCTGGGCATTCGGCTGATTTCCCCGATATACTGTTGTTGTTTCATAGAATATTTGAATATGCTGACATTTGTTATGATATGCTATATCTACTGTCACCATTAACATTTGATCTTAACTACTTGATGTAGACCTGCCCAGACAACAAGGGGAAATGCCCCGCAAAAGACACATGTAGGGGGCACATGTAGATAAATGTACCCTGGGGTTCATGGAGCAAAGTTTGTAGGTTCATGGAAAGACACCCCCCTTTTCCTTCGCAGCACAGACTCCACGGGTTTCCCTCATTAGCGCAATTCCCTTGTTACCTATTGACAGTACTAGCAAACTGAATGGGGTTTCTTATCTCCACTATGGGGAATCGTTAGCAAAAACTCACTAAGGAAACTGCATTTGCCTTTTCTTCTTCTATATTCTTCCTACTTGAAGTAATTCCAATAAAACAATGTGATTTGAACATGATTCACCCACCCTGAATCTAAAAGTAGATTGCAAACCTGAACTTTTCTATATAGACTGTTGTTGTTGTCTAGTTGTTTAGTTGTGTCTGACTCTTTGTGACCCTTTGGACCAGAGCACGGCAGGCACTCCTGTCTTCCACTGCCTCCCGCAGTTTGGTCAAACTCATGTTAGCAGCTTTGAGAACACTGTCCAACCATCTCGTCCACATCAGTGTATTTTCCAGAGAGTCTTCTCTTCTCATGAGCTGGCCAAAGTATTGGAGCCTAAGCTTCACGATCTGTCCTTCCAGTGAGCACTCAGGGCTGATTTCCTTAAGAATGGAGAGGTTTGATCTTCTTGCAGTCCGTGGGACTCTCAAGAGTCTCCTCCAGCACCATAATTCAAAAGCATCAATTCTTCGGTGATCAGCCTTCTTTATGGTCCAGCTCTCACTTCCATACATCACTACTGGGAAAACCATAGCTCCTCTGAGTTATTCAAGCCCCTTCACCATGACAAGGCAGTGATCCATGAAGGAGATATAGACTGTAGTATAGTTTAAAACCTATGTATAATGAAACCTTTGTATAATGATTGTATTCTTTGGATGTATGTAACCAATTGTGTAACCATAAATACAACATACTATGAGAATGAAACCAATAGCTATGTATCAAAGATGCTAAAACTTTATTGAAGCAAACTGTAAATGGATACAACTCTTCCCTTAAGCAAACATTGCCCAATGTAATCTTCGTTTACTGCATTCCTTCCTTATTTCAGGTCACAAGATTGTTGTCCGCTTGCCCTCCAAGAAGGGGTTCACCGCATCTCATTTCATGCTGTAAAGAAAAGACTCCTTGCTAAATAGTTCTCACCACACATCTGAATGCCAGTTGTAGCAGATCCACCGCTTACCACCAATTAATAAAGTAGCAGACTCACCCTGCTTACTGCCCCAATTAAATATTGCATGCACACCTCGTGGTAAGCCCCTTAAATGAATTTCTACCTTTTACCACATTTCATCTTGTGGGGGTGTCTTTTGTGAGGGAAAACGTAGGGATTAGAGTCTTAGGCAGGAGTCGGTTAAACAAACAAGGAAATTTTTATTAAAAAGGAGTTTGTGAAATAAAGTTGGTTCAGGAAATGCATTCTTTCAAATAGAAGTTAACTTAATCTAAATATAAAGATGTCACTTGCTTCTAGAATAGGTGGTAAAAGGCTTAACTAAGTTTCTGCTAATTAGTTGTTACTAGTGTTACAGTCATAAAGGTAAAGGTACCCCTGCCCGTACGGGCCAGTCTTGACAGACTCTAGGGTTGTGCGCCCATCTCACTCAAGAGGCCGGGGGCCAGCGCTGTCCGGAGACACTTCCGGGTCACGTGGCCAGTGTGACATCGCTGCTCTGGTGAGCCAGAGCCGCACACGGAAACGCCGTTTACCTTCCCCCGCTGGTAAGCGGTCCCTATTTATCTACTTGCACCCGAAGGTGCTTTCGAACTGCTAGGTTGGCAGGCGCTGGGACCGAACGACGGGAGCGCACCCCGCCGCGGGGATTCGAACCGCCGACCTTTCGATCGGCAAGCCCTAGGCGCTGAGGCTTTTACCCACAGCGCCACCCGCGTCCCTGTTACAGTCATACCTCGGGATGAATACGCTTCAAGTTAAGCATTTTCAGGTTGCACTCCGTGGCAACCAGGAAGTAACAGAGCACGTTACTTCTGGGTTTCACCGCTCACGCATGCGCAGACGCTCAAAATGTGTCGTGCGCATGCGCAGAAGCGGTGAATCACGACGCGCAGACGCGTGTTAAGTTCGCTTGAGGATGCGAACGGGGCTCCGGAATGGATCCCGTTCGCAATTCAGAGGTACCACTGTAAAATCAAGTAATTTTTGCACAGCACAACTTCCTTCACAGATTAATTCCTTGGTTCACAAGTGAGGGGCACTTTTCCTCAGTTCCCCTCTTTCTTAACAATCCCACTCCTGAGGTATTTGAATTAGTAAAGCAGACCCAGGGGATTCCCTCACCCCTTGTGACTGGCTTGGGAGTCCTCTCTTTCTAGAAGAACCCTCCCCTCCTGACTGGAGTCCATATTACCACATCTTCTCCCTTTCCTGCCTCAGACTCAGCCTTCCAGGTAACTCCTGTCTATCTTCCCCAGACCCTCAACTCCTCAGTCTCCCTATCTAAGTGGCAAGGCTCCTTCCTCTGGCTATGGATAGTCTCCTCAGAGCAGATGTTCCAGTCAGATCTGAAACAGTTCTCCCTTGGACAAATCCTCTCCTAATCCCTTTCTCCCATCCCAAATCCAGCCCTGAAGGATTTATCTCCCTCAGAAACAGCTCCTCTTATTTTCTCTCCAAAAGTGCTGGCTCCACCCCCTCCCCTCTGGCTTGCTGTCTAGGTATCCAATGGGAGAGAGGCTCCCGCCTTCTGGTGGAGTTTCTGAGGGAAAGCACCACCGGACTGGTCTGGCTCTGCTGTCTGTCACTCACACCAGTCTTCAATTCTATTGTTATTTCTAGAATCCTGCTATCAACTCCAGAGAAAACCCTCTTCCTGATTGTCATGCCTGTCAAATGCAAATGTATTTGCACGCTGCATCTTACCTTGCACCTGTGTACCTTTTGCAGCATCTCATTTCACGTGTAATATGACGAATCTATGACACCTTATGCTGCCCAAAAACCTAAGCTAGAAGGCTCCCTGCTCATCTTTCAACAGGGTTCTTTCCTGCTCATCTGTAAGGACCCAGTTGCAACTAAGAATAAAAGATCAGAGCTTAAAGCTGCCTTGCTTCACTTTGATTGGGTACGATCAACCCACTCTTTCCAACCTCAATAGACCCACAAGGGGTCTCAAACCTCCCTTCGTATTTTTACAACAGTGCTACTGAAATGTTTTATTATTTTTAACTTCTCTTTCATTGATTCACTGTTATTCACCCATGAATAACCCTGAGGCAAGATGCTTACCTCTGTGGGAAATTACAGGCCGGTTGAGTTTTCAGCCAGCTCTGAAATCTTTATTAAAAATGTAAACAATGGCCTTATTTCTGAAAAGCTAAAAGACTGGATCAGGAATAGTTAATAGTGAAGTGAGAAGTGAAGTGAAAGCATATGGAGTGATGTGTCAGTTGAATTGTCATCTGAAGTGGTACCCAGAACTGGACCCCATTGCTGGTGGGGATTAAGGTGAGGATGTGGGCAGCTAAAGCATCTCTGGAGTAGATAGTTTAAGATGCAGGAAGGAGATCTCTACCCAGAACTGCCTGTTTCAGCCATTTACTGTCAGTGAAACAGCCAAGTACCCCCTTCTGGTGGGGTCAGAAAGATGATCCCAAACAATGTCAGTCAGATTGGACAGTTCTGAATTATGCACACTATCCCTGAACACATACAGCTTCTTTCACCCATTTACCTTCTGATTTAATTATCCTCCCAAGAAAGGGGTGGGCCGCTTGCCACCCACTAGATGCCCCAGTCATTGCTCATAAGGCTGGCTGCTTTAGAAACGCCATAACTTTGATCATCATCTTAAGACTTATTATGACGTGGGCTCCTGGACTACAAGGCCAACTTCACATGGAGAGAAGGACCAAATATGAACACAGCAAGACTGTGTTCTGGTTACCTTTGCTAGTCAGGCACTGTAGAAGTCTACAAACCCGGGGGTAATCCAAGCAGTCCATTGGTAGGTACACTTGGAAGACAGAACAAGCCATTAGAAATATGCATTCATTGCAAGGAATTAATTTATACATGCACCCTTGCTTTGTCATTTAGAAGGCATTTGTATGACACTTAAAAACTGCAGCATCCTATATATGAGTTTGCAGAGGGCTGGGAGCTCGTATGAGACCTGGTGCCTGCCTTGACAATTGAGCCAAAGTAGCCTGAATTGATTACTTTCTTAGTTCTCAAAATAATGTTAGGTATTGTACAGTGGTACCTCAGTTTTTGAAAGTCTCTGTTGATGAACATTTCGGTTTTTTAACTCTGTAAACCCGGAAGTAAGTGCTTCAGTTTTTGAACACGCCTCGGAAGTCGAACATACCACATGGCTTCCGCTGAGTGCAAGATCCTGAGAGCTAGCTGTCAGCTATTGAGTTTTCAGTTTTCAAACGTTTCAGATCTTGAATGGTTTTCCAGGAATGGATTACATTCAAAAACCGAGGTACCGCTCTATCTTTGTGCCTCTGTTACAGCCAGTAACAATATTGAAATAAAATTGAATTGGGAATACTGTAAGAAACCAGTCGCCTTTCTAATGAAACCATGTTCCTAGCGTGGCAGCCTGTTGACTTACATATATTGACTTACACATACGCTGCAGATGTTGGGATGGGCAGGTGATGTAAATCAGGTGGGAATCCTCCCAGTGGTGTGCCAAGGCCAGGTTGCATCACGGAAGGGCCCATGGAAAAGCCTAGTTGAGATGGGATGGCTGGCATCCCTGGAGATGTGTAGTGGTGATGATGCACTGTTGGGGGCCGTGACTTCTCTGTTCTTACTAGAAGCGGAGCAGTCAGCTGCAGGTAGTTAAGAAAAGGAAGGTGTGTTACATTCACCCAGCTGTTGGGACAGGCAAGAATAAGGTTCTGATTCTGAAGCTGATCCAGTCTGTAGCTTTTTGGCTTAAGATCCCTCTATGTTTTAGCCCCACAAACAATTTCAATAAACCACTGGCCTTTTTCCTCTGCAAGAAATGTCAGGTAAAATTATAACCTTTCTTGTTGCAAGCTATGCAGTATATTCCTCTTTCACGTGTTTTATTTTTTTGGATCAAAGATCTTAGTAAAATCAATACTTCTGCATAGTAAGAAATGTTTTCCAAACAGTTGGTAGCTAATTTCTGCCTGTTTCAATAAAAGACACCTTGCTTGTCTTTTCTTCCATGCTTGGATTGGCAAGGGAGCAGAGCAAGTTGAACACATTAGAGGAGGGATGGGGAACCTCCAGCATCTGTGCCAAACCTAGCTTGACAGGGGTTCAACTTTGACCTGTGAGGCAGTTTCCCCCAAACCATGCCCACCTGCCCCACACCTTAGATGTGGGGAAAGGAGGGATGAAGCTGCCAGTGCACAACTGGGAGCCTTAAAGTGCACTCCCAACTCCGCATAGGAAGGGAAAGCAGGATTCGGCTCTATTGCCTATCAGCTGATGGGTAGTAAAGCCAAAGTCTCCTGGAGTTTCCCCATGGAGAATTGACTCACACAGCAAGTGCCTACAGAAAGTAAACTCAGTGCTACCAAACCGATGAGCAGTCTGAAGCCCAGGTGATTTAAAGCACTATGCAAGGGGCTTATTTGGCCTGCAAGGCTGGGATCTGAGAAGAATTTGGCCTGCAGAGCCAAAAATGTTTTCCCCTCCTGCCAAAACAAAAAAATTCCTTCCAGTAGCACCTTAAAGACCAACTAAATTAGTTCTTGGTATGAGCTTTCGTGTGCATGCACACTTCTTCAGATACCGTGTGCATGCACACGAAAGCTCATACCAAGAACTAACTTAGTTGGTCTTTAAGGTGCTACTGGAAGGAATTTTTTTGTTTTGACTATGGCAGACCAACACGGCTACCTATCTGTAACTTCCCCTCCTGCCTTAGAGATTAGCGTGGCTGCTCTACTAATCTCTGCCCAAATGCCCAGGAAAACAAAAGTCTTTGCCTAGTACCAAAATGATGACAATGTTGATGCCAGGTGGGTCTCCTTGGGAATAGCATTCCATAGATGGGGAGGCTACTACATAACTACATAACTAACTACATAAAATGCCTCTCCTTTCATCACAAACTTCTGGACCTCTTATTGGACCTCTTCTTCTGGACCTCTTCTTGGAGGTGGCATGCACAGAAGGGTCTCAGAGAATGATCTCAGGATCTGGGCAGGTTCATATGGGTAAAGGTGGTCCTTTATGTGTCAAGTCATGAGCTGCATATGGTTTTAAAGGTCAAAACCATCCCTTTGAATTCAGTATATAAACCAGGGGTACTCAACCTTTTTATAGCTACCGCCCACCAATGCATCTTTCTTGATGGTAAAATTTCCTTACCGCCCCCCAGTGCTCGAAGGAAGGAGGATTCAGCATGTGCCGTAGAACCCCCTACTGCCCACCTAGAATCCTGAAACGCCCAGCAGTGGGCGGGAGGGACCAGGTTGCCAACTCCTGATATGAACAATTGACAGCCCGTGCTGCCAGGTCAGAGCTGGTGCTATATGTTCATGCCTCTCTCAAAGAGGCACAAAGCACCTCCTTGGCACAGCCAGTGGTCCCCTCCCTGCTAAACGTTAGCATCTCAGCTCCAGGAGTTTCTGAATGAGATGGATTATCTAGATCCATTTCAATCTGGTTTTAGTCTGGATTTGGTAATAAAATCATGATGCCTTCCAAATTTCATACAATCGTAGAGTTGGAAGGAAACCCAAGGACCGTCTAGTCCAACCCCCTGCAATGAAGGAATCTCAGCTAGATCATACATGACAGGTGACCATTCAACCTCTGCTTCAAAACCTCCAAGGAAGGAAAATCCACTACCTTCCAAGAGAGACTGTTCCACTGTCAAACAGCTCTTACTAACAGAAAGTTATTCCTGAATCTCATTTCTTGGAACTTGAAGCCATTGCTTTGAGTCCTAGCCTCCAGAGCAAAAGAAAACAAACTTGCTCCATCTTCCATGTGACAGCCCTTTAAATATTTGAAGATGGTTATCCTATCACCTCTAAGTCTCCTTAATACAAATCTTTATTACGGTCATAAACCAGCATAAAAGGTCATTTAAAATCTGAAAAGCGTTTTGGAAAGCTAAAAGGTATTAAAACAGAAGGTAAATATAAAAGTCTATAAGAATTTAAAAGAAGCTAGAAGAAGGCATTGGGTGGGTGTGGAAGAGCATAAAAGGTTGATATATAAAAAGACTTTAACTATTAATTTACAAAGCACTCTGATATGTTCATTAAATCTGGTTTGTGGCACAGGTTCTCCTCCGACGAATTTTGAGCACTGCTGTGCAGAATCTAGCAACCGTGTGTGTTGTAGCAGGATTGGTATCTGAGAGCAGCAGGGAGGTATAGAACTTCCCCTGGTGCTTAGGAAGTAGTGGGGAAATCAGGCTAATACGAGTGTCTCTGTAGTACAGGCACCGGAGAAGGACATGCTCTACCATTTCTATTTGTCCCAAGTCATGGGGCATTGTCTCTCCAGGTAGTCAATCTTCCTGTATCAACCTTCAATAATGGCAGAGGGGAGGACATGACACAGAGCCAGGCTAAAAGCCCTTCGCTGTTTAGGAACTTTGAGTTTAGTTAGATATGCCATAGGGGGGGCAAAGTACCTGGTGGATTCCTTGGCAATAAAAGTTGGAGTCCTGGCTAGATCCAATTGGTGCTCTGTGTCTACTACGTGTTGTTTAATGAGAGCTTTAGCCTGATCATATCCCATGTTAAGTGGAAGACCTGGAGAGAAGCCCAGGGATGAGATTTTAGTTGCGAAGCCCAGGGATGATATTTTAGTTTCTACTGCCTGTTTCCACGTGGATTGAAAGTCATTGTTCATAGTTAGTGGGGCAAGGCCACGGGGAAAAGTAGATAGTGTAAGCCTATAATTGTATTGTCACCAGCTGTCTCTAGTCTTAGAGTAGCATTAGAGACACATTTTGGGAACATGAAGGACTGACCTTAGAAATTTGGATTATACAAGTTCTAAAGGTGCAAATTGGAAAAGGGACCCAAGTGGGCACCATAGAAAAGTTGTGCTATTGGCTTGGCTTCAAATAATTTGACGCAGTCTCCTCTTTTCCAGGCTGAACAAACCCAACTCCCTCAACTGTTCCTCATAAGGCTTGTTTTCCACACCCTTGTTCTCTTGGTCACCCTCCTCTGCACACTTTCCAGATTGTTAACATTATTTAAGTAACAATTACATGCTGCATGGCTTGGAGGGGAGGAAGAGCTTCTGTGGAGCTCATAAGCTCTCTTTTCAAATGTACACTTTTTTTATTTGTTATCCCCACCACCATCACCAGTGGCTGTGCTCATTGGCCCTGAGCTGTTTTGTTTCTCTGAATTTAACTTCAAGGACACCTTGTGAGTTATTGCTGATCTTCTCCTGCCTTGGCAATCAGATAACATTTAGTGTCCTTTAAAAACAAGTTTACCTGTTGTCCATGGTGAAGCACAGTAACTCCTTGCCCACCAGCTGGTGAATAAGCAGGTGGTGGCAGAGATTTCAACATCATGTTCTGCATAATAATCTGATGCATCTGTGCATTTTGCATTAGCATCATTTCCACCATATCTAGGAAAACATGAAGATCAGGATCAAGAGACAACACTCCGCTTACTACATAGATCACAACAGAATGCTAGGGAGGAGCAGCCTTCATCTTTTCAGCTCAGAAGCCTTTGAATAACACCAGCCCAGCAGCGGCTCTGTCTGTTTCCTTTGTATTCTAAACTATGAAAGATCAGCAATATAAGTAACTTGGAGTGATTATTTGCAAACTAGTAAACAGGAAGGAAGAAATAAAGATGCCTCTAGAATTCCTTCTATCTGTGGAATGGCACATACTGCGTAGTTGTAGACAACAGGTCTGCCAGAGGTTGGGATCATGCACCCAGTGTATATGCAAATGTGTGGCAAGCAGTGCTTTTTCTTTTTTAAGAAAAAAAGGTGCCAGTACTCACCATGAAGTTGTTACAGTAAGTGCCACACCTTTAGCTTTTTTTAAAAAAAGGTGCCAGTACTGTATACCTTTGCGTATCCCCAGGAAAAAAGCACTGGTGGCAAGACCAGTCCTTCACTATGTAGGAAAACAGATGCGAAGAGCTTTAACTGTATTATCTTGTAACTGAAGTGTCAATCTATATGTGATGCTGAAAATCGATGAAGCATCTCCTGATCTTTTCTGCCCTCGTGGGAAACACCCCAAATATCAAATTTCCCCAACTTCCATACATAGGAAAGAAGCTAGGATGGATGATTCTGAAGGCAGCCCATCCCTTCTAGTCCAATAAAATTTAGACTGCCCCACCAGCTGCATAAAGGTTTTTTCAAAGTTGGGAGTTCCTTCAAGTATCTGCTATGTCACACCTGGTTTGGCCCTAGAAGTACATTCCTAAAATGGAGATGGAGTAATTGGCAGAGGAGGAAAGGGACTAGCCATCAATGTCTTTCTGCTCATTAGGGGTAAAAGGTAGAAAGTAAAGGACCCCTGGATGGTTACGTCCTGTCAAAGATGACTATGGGGTGCGGGGCTAGTCTTGCTTCAGGCCAAGGGAGCTGGCATTTGTCCACAGACAGCTTTCCGGGTCATGTGGCCAGCATGACTAAACTGCTTCTGGCACAATGGGACCCTGTGACAGAAGTCAGAGTGCATGGCAATGCCATTTACCTACCCGCTGCAGCAGTACCTATTTATCTACTTGCACTGGTATGCTTTCGAACTGCTACATTGGCAGAAACTGGGACACAGCAATGGGAGCTCACACCATCACACAGATTCGAACCGCCAACCTCCCAACTGGCAAGCCCAAGGGGCTCAGTGGTTTAGACCACAGCATCACCCGCATCCTGCGTCATAGGGGTACCCAAAGAAAGACAGGAAGAGCTCCTGGCTCTCCCCTTACTATGATTTGACTTTCCTACATACTTCAAGGGTTCACTCTCTGCTTTCCTTGCATGGAAGCATTCAGCAAAGTTTACATCTCCATTGTACTATAACGCTCTGAAAATGTGGTGCAGTGAAATAAACTCAGAAATAAGTTTGGTTCTATGTGGGCTGCCCGCTTGCTTCAGTTTGTAGCAAGGCACACCTTAGTTCACGCAGGCATCTCTCCATGCTATGCTGTACATGCAGGAGGGATGATGTGAGATGGAAAAAACGCTAGGCAAATCTGAAAAGGGCCTCACAGCCTGTTTCCATGCCTCTTTATTCAAAAGTAAATCTCACTTAATTCAGTGGCTCTTAATCCTAAGTACAGTGGTACCTCGCAAGACGAATGCCTCGCAAGACGGAAAATTCACAAGACGAAAGGGTTTTTTGTTTTTTGAGCTGCTTCGCAAGACGATTTTCCCTATGGGCTTGCTTCGCAAGACGGAAACGTCTTGCAAGTTTGTTTCCTTTTTCTTAACACCGTTAATACAGTTGCGACTTGACTTCGAGGAGCAACTCATAGCACGCGGTGTGGTAGCCTTTTTTGAGGTTTTTGAAGACTTCGGTGATTTTTGAAGCTTTTCCGAAACTTTTCCGACACCGTGCTTCGCAAGACGAAAAAAACCGCAAGACGACAAAACTCGCGGAACGAATTAATTTCGTCTTGCGAGGCACCACTGTATGCACAGGGTTGTAAGATGTGCTGTAATTCTCTGCACATTTAACCTATGTCTACCCAGAAAAAGTCCCCCCGTTTTCAATGCACCCAGAAAAAGTTACTCCATTTTCAATGCATATGGGATTGCCCACCTTCCTTAATACTGCCAGAGCGAGGGCCTGGGCAAGGCTGCGGAGATGGAATCTGGGTAATGAGCGGTGGATGCTGAGGAATCTGCTGAATAATGGTTGCTGGTTGCTGAGGCAACTTGGAAAAGAAAGGAAGCAAAAACAAAATAATAACTGATCAAAGTGTAGCCAAAATCCTAGACTTTGATTAAATCCTGTCAGTACTCAATACACTAGGAAGGCTCCTCCGAAGCCGGGCGGCGGGGCAGGAACACCTCCCGCTGCTGCCCGGCTTCGGAAGGATGCTCCGAAGCCGGGCGGCGGGGCAGGAACACCTCCCGCCGCTGCCCGGCTTCGGAAGGCTCCTCCAAAGCCGGGCGGCGGGGCGGGAACACCTTCTGAAGGCCGGTGGGGGGCAAAAGTCTTTGTTCCCCCCTGCCTGCCTTCCCGGGAGAGCGGAGAAACGCAGCGCGTTTCTCTGCTGTCCCGGAAGGCTTTTGAAGGCAGGCGGGGGGGAGCAAAGACTTTCGCCCCCCGCCCACCTTCAGAAGAGGTCCTGGACCTCTTCTGAAGGCTGGCGGGGGGCAAAAGTCTTTGTCCCCCCTGCCTGCCTTCCCAGGGGCTTTTAAATCGCCCCGGACAGCGGAGAAGTCCTCCGCTGTCCCGGGGCGATTTTAAAATGCCGCCCGCCAGCATTTTAAGATCGCCCCGGACAGCGGAGAAGTCCTCCGCTGTCCCAGGGTTTTTTAAAATGCTGGGGGTGGGAAGAAAAGCCCTTGTTCCCCCCCCCCCAGCCTTCAGAAGAGGTCGGGGGACAGACTGTCCCCGGACCTGGTCTGAAGGCGGTTTCCATAGGAATGCAGTAATTGATTTTCAATGCATTCCTATGGGAAACCGTGCATCGCAAGACGAAAAACTCGCAAGACGAAGAGACTTGCGGAACGAATTAATTTCGTCTTGCGAGGCACCACTGTAAACTGATACATATTTTGTGTTCAGTTCATTATTGGACTAATCAAGGATTATTATTTTTTACAGTTTATTCTATGTCTGGTTTGCACGGCACATTAAATCACCATTAAACTTAGAGGCATCATCAACAACTGCTAGAGAAGTTTGTCTTTTTCCAAGGATTCCTTTTTTGGTGTGTAGACAGAACAAAATTGGTGTGTCTAAGTTACAACAAAACTGAGCCTCCCTCAACTTACACACATTTAACTTGTGTGCATTCAGCATTACATGTGTAGTAGAAAAATTAAAAAAGCAGTGGAAAGGGGGGTGGGGTTCTAGAGAAATCCCACCCACCCTTGAACCCAGTGTGTTTTGACTAGCTTTGGGCATGATTCCCAGAATGTATCTGCCATGTAAATTGCAGGCTTGCTGTATTCATATT
Source organism: Podarcis muralis (assembly GCF_964188315.1). NCBI lineage: Eukaryota > Metazoa > Chordata > Lepidosauria > Squamata > Lacertidae > Podarcis > Podarcis muralis. The sequence continues at coordinate 132,558,993 of NC_135655.1, forward strand.
CTAGATTATTTCTGCAAGCATCAGTGTCTCCTAGAGCGGACATTGTTGGCCTTCACCTTGACCCATGGCCATGCTGGTGGTGGGAGTTGGAGTTCAACAGTGGCGTACATGGGTTGCCAGTCTATTTCCAGGCTTAATTCAAGGTACGCGTGCTAGCGTTTAAAGCCATAAACAACTAAGCCCCCCAAGTATCTTAAAGACTGCCTCATGTCCTATAGTCTCTCTCTCAGGTGTTAACTGACTTTGGGTGGTTTCCCCACCCTTAGAAGTTCAGGTGTGATGGCGGAAGAGGGCCTTCTCTGTGGTAAGTCCTTGGTTGTAGAACTCTCTCTCCAAAGAGATGTATCTGGCACCTTCACTGTTTAGCTTGCCTGACTCTGCTTTTGGCTAAGAGTGGGACTTGTCCTCTTACTTCAACACCTGGCAAGAGTCGTTTACAGCTAACAATTGCAGAACAACAGGATCCGTTTTTGCGTAAAGCCACAATTATCTGATAGTTAAGGGGTTGGCCCAAAGAACTGGAGGATTATGCAGCTACCAAAAAGGAATAAAACATTTTGTAGGTCCTATGTGAATGTTAGAATCCTATTTGTTGCCTCCTAGATATGGGCCCTGCAGGGATCCAGTAGTGTTAGCTATAGATACACTATCAGAAAGTACTTTCTCTCATACTTTTTATATTATGTGTGAAAGCTATTACTATGTGTCAGCTTCAGGTAATCGGCTTCCTCCCCCCCCCCCCCCCGGCAGTAGATAAGCAGAACAAAGAGAAAGGAGTCTTCTTACCAGTTATAACGTTTAATGATCACAGTGAGAGAACAAAGAATCCATTTCCTAGGAATGGCGGTGCTCCCAATTAAGAGTTCCACCCCTTCCTCCCTAGTCATCCATGTCACTGTAACCTGAGCTCCTACCCTCTGTGCTTTCTGTTCTGCCACTTTATCAGCTCTTCTTGACCTTGGGGAGAGTGGATGAATGCTTTCCAGAGAGAGTGAATCTATTACCTCTCTCTCTTCCAGTCCTTCTTCTCCTAGCTGTTCCCCATCCAGTATTTCCCAGCTTCTGCCTTCTGAACTATGTCCCTTTGCAAACCACTTTTCCAAATCTATACTGTGGTACTTCGGGTTACAAACTCCGCTAACCCGGAAGTAGTACGTCGAGTTGAGAACTTTGCCCCAGGATGAGAATGGAAATCGCTGCAGCGAAAGCGTACCTCAGGTTAAGAACGTTTTCGGATTAAGAATGGACCTCTGGAACAAATTAAGTTCGTAACCCAAGGTACCACTGTACAGTCCTCCTGCTCCTGGGAAGATTCAGGATCCTGATCAGGAGCAGGAGCGGGGGAGGGTCCCACCATTCCTCCTCAGCATAGTCCCTGACACTATGTTAGATAATCTGAAAGCGAAAAGTTTTTAAAAAATATTCTGCTATAGATTTCCCAAGCCAATTCTAAGTTTTACATTTACATTTTACATTTAGTTAGAAATTTTGACTCAAACAAAGTTGATCTAAATATTTCATGTGAAAAACTCCATTATTACACCTGTGCAAGTATGCTTTCACACGCACAGTGCTGGAGCTTTCATCTGTTAATAGGAATGATCAACACCAGGAAATTCGGGCCAGGAATTTAGACAGGATTATCCACTGCCAGGTTTCTGTTAATGAAAAAATGCATCATTCATCTCTGTATCCATCATTTGCAGTTCCAAACTGTATAGTTCTTTTTTATAATTAAAAAAGACGGGACCGCCTCTCCTGGTATGTCCCACAGAGGAACCTACGGTCTGCAAATAAAAACATCCTGAAGGTCCCAGGCCACGGAGAGGTTAGGCTGGCCTCAACTAGAGCCAGGGCTTTTTCGGTTGTGGCTCCGATCTGGTGGAACGCTCTCGTCACAAGAGACTAGGACCCTGTGGGACCTGACATCTTTCCGCAGGGCCTGCAAGACAGAGCTATTCCACCAGGCCTTTGGTCAGGGCGCAGCCTGACTCCCTCCTCTGGCAATCTGCACAGAATTTTGCTTAACGGTTGCCATCAATTTGATTTTAATTAATTTTTATAATGAAATGTTTTTAGAATGTTGGATTATTTGATTGTTTGATTGTTGTTAGCCGCCCTGAGCCCGGCTTCGGCTGGGAAGGGCGGGATATAAATAAAAATTATTATTATTATTATTATTATTATTAGGCACTCACTGTCTGCTGGATAATCCTTGGCTGTTCAGGTGGAGGAGGAGGAGGAAGAGGAGGAGGAATTTGGTAGAAATGTTCTGGTTCTGGTCTGAAGTGCTTCCTCTGGAGTCTTGGCAAGCCACGTGGTAAAGACAATTCTTCCAGAACATTTTGCTCCTACAATACCAAATATATAAGCTTTCCTTAAGAGGAAAAATGAGTTATGTTGCATTTTTTTCTAATTCACAAACCTTGTTATGCCAAGTGTATCAGTGAGAAATGAAAAATTTAACTATTTACGAAAAATATTTAAATTTTTCATGACATAGGAGACCAGTGACTGCACTTCCCAATTCCATTAAACATTAAAGCTGGTATGAGAAATTCTGGATTTGATAGGAGCAATGAGAGCATGGTGGGCCAACAATATCTGTGTCTACTGAGAGACACAAACCACTGAGATTTTACCCAATGCACGGAATGCCATCAAGAATGAGAAGCCCAATGGGTTTAACATAAGCCAAATGTGAAAAGCAAAACTAACTTATTCAAAGAAACAACATAGCTCAGGTCCAGTAAGCCCAGTAACTCTCGCCAGTAGATCTTGCCCCAATGAGGCAGTTGTGAGGACTGAACATCCCAGTCTTCCCACAGCTCCCTAAGATTCCTCTTTCCCTGCGTCCTTCCCAAGCAACCTCTCTGTCTTGTCTGTCTTTGCTCTGTCCTCTTCATACCTCTGTGGGTTCTGGGAGACCAGGGAGGAGGGAAACTAGTCATTGCAGGAAGGGGAGACCTCTGACTTCTTCAGCAGCCTGCCTGGTCTCTGCCTCTTGCCTTCCCCCAGCCTCCTCCTCTGCCTCTGATTCTGGACTGCTCTCTGCCACAGCCTCTTCCTGCTCACTAAACCCTGTTGCCTCTTCAGCTTACACCTCCTCCCAGTCTTCTCCCTCATCCCACCACCAGTCCCCTGGCTCTGAGCCTTCTTCCCTTGGGGGTCCCATCCACTCCTCCCACCACTCCTCTGCATCCAGCCAATCCATGGCAGGCAGTAGCAGAAGGAGACGAAGCTAACTTGAACCACATAAGTTTTAGTTAAGTTGAACTGCTGTACAGCTATGTGCTTTGCCCAGACTGCGGGATAACATGTTGCCTGCCACCCCAGCCTCCAAGTGGTGTGAGATTCCAGGGGTTCCAGGCACTCACACAGGGTTCATGTTTCCTTTTGGGAATGAGGCACAGTGGAAACTGTGGTGTCTTTATATGTTTTATTTACACATATATACAACCCGAGCCTATGGTGGATGGGTTCACAGCATTGACATCCCAAAAAGGTCTGGTTTCTCCCATAGCCACAGCCTTGGATTCAAGCAGAATTCAGCTACGGCTTTCTCTCTGCCTTTTCCAGCCAGCAACTTTTTTTGCATCTAGCTCCTAGCTCACTCAACAGCAGACTCTCAACTCTGGCCTTTTGTCTTTCTAACTAACAGACAGTTTGGGAGGGAGGCCCCCCCTTCTCCCCTCCCCAGCACGGAGCTACTCCTTTGTTTCCTTAAGGACCCATCTTTAGCCAGCTATTACCAGGCTGGTCTGGCTATTCCATGCTGGAGCCAAGAATTTTCCCCTCCAAAGAAAACTCATAACAGCATCCTTAGAGACTTCCAAGAGTTTAACAATCTGACCTTATATATATGTGTGTCTCCTCAGAAGTAAGTCTTATCGACTTCAATAGCACTTACTCTCAGGTACTCTCATTTAGGAATGCAGGACTGCAGCCTTCATGTGTTGGAAGAAACTTCATAGTACTGAATCATAGAAATGTAGGATTGTACAGATGGAAGGGACCCTGAGGGTCATCTAGTCCAACCCCCTGCCTGAGACATACCCTGAGCTGCTGCAGAAGATCCTTTCTTCGTCTCAATGCACTTTGCAATGCATTGCCATGGCTGCCGTAATTCCCTGCAAAAACAGTTGGAAAGAGTCTGCCGTCTCCTTTAGTTTTACAATTTTTCAGTAATTTACAAAACAAAGGAAAGGGGGGTAGATAAAGGAGGGAGAAAAAGGCATTTAGTTGGTGGTTCATTTATGGATCCAATTCAAGGCACTCACGCTAGTATTTATTTATTTTTTAAAAATAATATTTATTGCTTTTAAAAGTTACAAAAAAAATAGAAGAAAGAGAGAAAAGACAAATAAGAAAAAAACAAGAAAAAAAACAAGAAAAAAGAAAAAGAAAAACAATACAATATATAAACCATACAAACCCACCCTAAACCCATTAAATTAAACACATAAACAAAGCAGAATAAAAACAATTTAAAAACATCCCTCCTTTTCCATACTCTATCCTACATTCCCTTGTTTCCTTGACTTCCTCACACTTCCCTTTTTGTATCCCACTTCTAGTATTTGTTTCAGCAAATCCTTTCCATCTTTCTCTATTTTCTGTCATATTATAAATGACATATTCTTTAAACTTATTTCCCATTAAAGGTAAATTACTTATATACATCCAACTATAGCATTTCTGCTAAATCCATAAAATATCATTCCACCATTTTTCTAACAGTCATTACTTTAACAATATTTCTAAATAAACACTTTAAATTTTCCAGTAATCTTCCACTATCTCCTCTCCCTGGCTTCGGATTCTGCCAGTCCTTTCCATCAATTCCATATAGTCCATCAACCTGGTTCACGCTAGTATTTAAAGCCCTAAATGATTCAGGCCCCAAATATCCTTCCCTACAGACCCTTCTGGGAGTTCCACCACCCTCAGAAATTTGGGAAGCAGCAGCCTGGGAAAGGGCAATAACAGTGGGAGCCCCTCTGTTCTGGAATTCTCTACCCACAAAGGGGTGTCTGGCACCTTCATTGTGTTGTTTCTGTCATATGCCTCTTAACCCTTAGTTTTGACACCCAGGATGTGTGCTCTCTTATGTTTCTTATTCTCTTATGTTTAAACTCTTTTTAGCATTGTATTTTAAAGTTGTTCTATCATGTCCTGGGACCACATGTGAAGGTAAATAATCTAATAAATAATGATAATATAGGGTGGGTTTTCATTGCCTTCCTCACCATCAGAAGTCCTATAGGCCCATGGATCTGCAGAGAATGGAATGCAAAGAAAGTTTGCCACAATCCACATCTATCCCATAGTAAATTGTTGAGAAATCCTGTTTAATGCATTTTCCCTCAAACCAACATTACAAATGGATTCATATGGAGATATGAGTGAGGTTTAACTGCTTACTTGCTGCAGAAAAGGAAGATTCCAAATCATCGATGTTTTCACGTTCATTTTCTAGTTTCTGTGGATCAAAGCAGAATGAGGATTAACAAAAAATTCAGAACCTCAGCTTTGACTGTCCACAAGTAATTGAACATCACAAAACCTACAAAGATTTGTGCAATCTGTGCGCTGTGTAAGTGGGAGTTGTTAGCACTAGTTTATGTTGAGTCATAAAAAGGTAAAGGTAATGGACCCCTGACAGTTAAGTCCAGTTGCGATTGACTCTGGGGGTGCGGTGCTCATCTCGCTTTACTGGCTGAGGGAGCCGACGTTTGTCTGCAGTTTTTCTGGGTCATGTGGCCAGCATGACTAAGCCGCCTCTGGCAAAACCAGAGCAGCATGCAGAAATGCCATTTACCTTCCAGCCAGAGCGGTACCTATTTATCTACTTGCACTTTGACGTGCTTTCGAACTCCTAGGTTGGCAGGAGCTGGGACCGAACAACGGGAGCTCACCCCGTCATCGGGATTCGAACCGCCAACTTTCTGATCGGCAAGCCAAGGCTCAGTGGTTTACACCACAGCCTCACCCGCGTCCCCTGTTGAGTCATAAGGTAAAGGTACCCCTGCCAGTACGGGCCAGTCTTGCCAGACTCTGGGGTTGTGCGCCCATCTCACTCAAGAGGCCGGAGGCCAGCGCTGTCCGCAGACACTTCCAGATCACGTGGCCAGCGTGACATCGCTGCTCTGGCGAGCCAGAGCCGCACACGGAAACGCCGTTTACCTTCCCACTAGTAAGCGGTCCCTATTTATCTACTTGCACCCGGGAGTGCTTTCAAACTGCTAGGTTGGCAGGTGCTGGGACCGAGCAACGGGAGCGCACCCCGCCGCGGGGATTCAAACCGCCGACCTTTCGATCGGCAAGCCCTAGGCGCTGAGGCTTTTACCCACAGCCTCACCCGCGTCCCTTGTTGAGTCATACTTAGTTCTTAAAGAATGTTTTCACCAGAACAGGACCCCTCTCCTGTAGCTCCTTCTTGTCCTAAGACAGTTCTTTGCAGCGTGCTTGCATTCCTTCATAGGATTTAAGTTGATTAGAGTGGTTAGAGTGCTGGCGTACGACCCCAGAGACCAGGTTCAAATCCCCAATGGGGAACTGTGGGCCAGTCACTGCCTAACCTACTTCACAGGGTTGTTGTGATAATAAAATGGAGAGGGGGAGCTCTGTAGAGAAAAGGTGGGGTATAAATGTATTGATAATTCATTTTCTATTATTTCATACAATTTTTATACTGCTGGATTGTAAAAACAACAACCCTTGTTTGTAAAAATTCATTTAGATCTCGCTTTTCCTCCCAGGAGCTCCAGGTAGCATACCTGGTTCTCCTCCTGCTTGCTTGATCCTCACAACCCTCTCAGGTGGGTGAGGTGGAGAGAGAGAAAATGACTGGCCCATCTTGGTCACCCACTGAGCTTTATGGCTGCACAGAGATTTGAAGCCTGATCTCTGTGGTCCTATCCTATTCCAGCACTTCATCCACTAGACCAGAGCTTTCCCAACTTTTCATGGTGGTGACATGATTTTGACATGCATCATTTCACAACATAGTAATTCAGTTTCACTAGCAAACCAGAGGTTAAACCAACTCCTTTCCAGCTCTGGGAGGAGAGCGGGGAGCGTTTGTGTGACACAACTACGCACTGCAGCCGACACACTAACGTGTCGCGACACACAGTTTGGAAAGCTCAGCACTAGACTACCCTGGCTCTTTTCTGTGGCGTACGGTACATAAGGGAAATTCTTGAGTAACTTATGGGATTGTGTTAGGCCAGAAATTAGGTAGGTCTGGGAGGATGAGTGGGTGAGCATGGTTTTAGTAAGTTTAACATAGAAAAGGCTTTGAGAATGAAGGAAACGTGGGAGGGGAAATAGCTAAAACAAGGCCTATTTCAAAACATAAGCAAGTCTAAATATAACCAAGGAAGGTACCCCATGTTCAACTAGCCAGATATTAACTTTTATATTAGAAAGTTGGGAAGTTGATGCATCATGAATAAGGGTAGACTGTCAAAATATATTAAAAAATTGTCCAGTAGCACCTTAAGAGACCTGCACACTTCTTCAGATACACACACAATATGGACATCACATATTAGCTGTCAGGGTTTGTAAACTCCTTTGCTGATCAGCATGGATGGATACAGGACAAAAGAGTTAACTAGTTAAAAATCCCGCTTTGGATATTTTTGCTTTGCCCACTACCAATTTAGTGCTAGTTTGAAAAAACAATAGTGCTGGAAGTTATAACCTAGATATGACCTTAGAAAAATTACCTTACCTTCTCAAGGAGTTTGAGTTTGAGTCGAGTCATGTGATCAGCCACCTCCGAGTCTGTCATCCTGACAAAATTTCAGGGCAACAGGCTCTTCAAATCACAAGGACAGTAGTTTGTTTTTTAATGCGTGTTGCTTCTTTCTTCCTCCAGGCTCTTTGTCGAAATTTTCCATAAAGTCTCTGTGACAATTTCAGTCCCAAATTACAAAGGAAAACAGAATCCTTTCAAATACCCAGTGTCTCTTGCAGTGTGCACAGCATGGTTACTAAGACATTGCTCTGCTTGAACAACAGCAGCATTTTCTCAGTGGTTGCTGGCTTTCCCTATACAAAGTCACTAAGCCCAGCCCTGTGCGTTGCTAACATGCTCCTATGAATGACTCTGTTAAGCTCAGGTTACTCTGTAGCTGTTTGCATTGTCTGTGACCTAAACAAACTCAGGCACTAACCTGGTTCATATGAGGTTTGGTCAACTGAAAGGAAAAAAAAATCCAGTTGGGCGAGGCTGTTCTTGATTCTATCAAATCAAATGAGGGTGTCAAACCAAGCATTTCCTAACCATCACTTAAAAGTACCTTAATCTAGGCAAGCCTCAAGGAAAGCCCAAACAGAAATTGGATATTAAGATAGCTCAGTCGGAACAGCATGAGACTCTTAATCTCAAGGGTCATGGGTTCGAGCCCAACGTTGGACATGAGATTCCTGCGCTGCAAGGGGTTGGACTAGATGATCCTCATGGTCCCTTCCAACTCCACAATTCTATGATTCTGTGCATTAGACCCACCAGATCTTTCACTTTGCCAGATCTCCCTCTTCCTTCAAATTTCCTTTTACATGAAGTCACTGTACAATACAGGCAACACTTGTTTTGTGCGGGATTTCTGTTCCGGACCCCCGCATGTGTCAGCAGAGCCTAAGTCCGTTCTGCCAATTTTCATGTCATTTTTACGACATTTTGGGGCTATTTCCAAGTTCGGTGCTATGCGCTTGTGCATGATTGTGTATCATTCGGACGCACCTAAATTGGTCCTTGCCTGTACAGAGAAAATAATGCATACCTTTTGATTCATTAATTAATTGTTACAAACTGAATAAAATCAAACAGTAAAAGAGGCTCCAGCAGATTGTCTCGAGCTAGCTGGTTCCATCTGGCAATACAGGAGCACGTATAGAACTTCATGCTGTGCATAGAGTGCAGTGGTACCTTGGTTCTTAAATGCCTTGGTTTGTGAACTTTTTTCGGAAGCGAACATGCTCCATTTTGAGTGTTATACTGACGATTTGAGTGCCATACTTCCATTTTGAGTTACACTGAGGTCTGTCTGTTTTTGCTATTTATTTTGCGTTTTGTTTTTGCGGCTCGTTTTTTGTTTTTGTGACAGTATGGAACCCAGTTCAGCTACTGATTGACTGCAGTACATTGTTTATTGCTTTTATTTTATAGATCAATGGTCTCATCAGATAGTAAAATTCATGTTAAATTGCTGTTTTAGGGTTGTTTTTAAAAGTCTGGAACGGATTAATCCATTTTGCATTACTTTCTATGGGATAGCGCACCTTGGTTTTGGAACAGACTTCTGGAACAGATTAAGTTTGAGAACCAAGGTACCACTGTAGCGTTTTTGCACATGACATGAGGCTTAAATTTGCCTTTATAACTGTAGAATTCAGAAGACACACTGGTTAATTTGCTTTCTAAAAAATAAGATGCAATGTAGATTTTGAGCATGACATGTGAAAACACCTACAAATGGATTCAGAACTCAGTGGGACTGAGTTTTAGGATTTATTTCAGCGCCCAGGTAAACAAAAAGGGTAAATGAGGTTATATATTTCTTGTACCAAGAAATGTTCTAGGCATGGGTCTAAACAGTTTTTCATTTGTCCTACCACTTCTCCCGGGAATACCGTTTTTTACCACTGAATGCCACAAATGCCAATCCTTTGAAGTTTGTTCCGATTCAGCAGTAAACAGCAGGTTTCCCTGGGGGAAAGTGGCAGGACAAGAGGAAGTGTGAAAGAGCCCTTAGCTAAGATGAGTGCATATTTCAAATTTCCTCTGCATCGCAACATCGCCTGAGGGCAGGAAGGGGGGGGGGGGAGAGAGAGCCAAGCAGCAGGGCCAGCCCAAGACATCTTACTGCTCCACGTCCAACCTCCAGCCCTCCCTGCTGGTCTTGCCTGCATTTCTGCCAGCCCCGTCTCCACAACTGTACCCGCACTGCACTGCCAAAGTGGTGCTTGTGATGCAGCGAGGGCAACAAGGCTGTGTTGGTGGTGCAGGCGAAGAAGCCCCGGAGCATAGCTGTCAACTTAGATTTGAAAATAAGGGACCAGCAGCCTCAAAAATAAGGGATCAGCAGCCAAAATAAGGGATTTTTTAGGCATAGGTATGTTCAACTTCTGAGCCCCTCCGAGCCAAAGTCAGAAAGCCCAGCCAGCAGCCAAACAAAGCCTGAAGCCTCAAGAAAAACCACCGTCACCTCTCCACTGGGAAGCGCTGAGCAAAGGCGAGTCCCCAGGCAACGCAGCCGATTTGATTGGCACAAGGCATGCAAGCTCCACCCCCCAGTCGTTCTCAGACTCCTTATTGGTGAGCAACGGAGCCAAGCAACACATTTGGAGCCTCTCTCCTCCCTGGCTGGCAGGCAGGGAGGGAGAAGAGCTGCTTCCTTTGAAACCCGGGAAATTTAAGGGACATCATCAATAAGGGACAGCAGTGGGACAGCACTGGGATAAGGGACGCTTGACAGCTATGCCCCAAGGGTGCTCCTCTGCCAGCCCCTCCAGGGCATAGCTGTCTGAAGCAAATGGCTTGCCTCCCTCCCCACACAGACAGGAAAGGGGGAGGAACCAAAGTGCAGGGTGGCGGAAGGGGGAGATGGGGACACCACCACCACGTGTTATCGTGACATCATAAGCAGGTTCAAAGGCAGGTGGAAATTCCCGCTCTTCTCAACCTCATTTAGTGTAAAAAAATATAATAATCTAACAGAAGTTTTGAAAAATTGCCCTGCGGTTTTTCTTAAAATAAAAAAGGTGTTTTTATATTTAATCTGTTAGCTGCCTTGAGTCTCTGTCAGGGGAAAATATCAATCTCTATGACACCCCCGGGGGGCAGGGGGGGCTCCGGCCATTCCGGGCCGAAAGAGACGACGGCGCCCGCCCGCCCGCCCCTCAGCGCCGCTTCCCAGCCCGGGCGCAGAGATCGGAAAAGGCTCTTTCCATCCTCCGGACAGGAACCGTGAAGCGGAAGGGGAGAAGCAGCCGCTGTTTCCCCCGGCGGGGATCCGCCAGGCCCAAGCCGCCGGCTGCCTCTCGGTTCGTCGCGCCGCCCCCCGCGCGGTCACATGGGCGATCTGGGCGTCGCTTCCGGAGGAAAGGGCGGGACACAAAGTTGAATCGCAGGAAAAAAACACTACACGGCCGCGCATCCGAGGCCCCATTGGCTACTGGCGCTGCTAATCTGCCGTCAGCACGGGCGCCCGGCGGGCGGCGACAGCGGGTTAGCCGCCTCTCAGGGCTCGTCTCGCTATTGGACAGCGGAGTTTGGGGCGAGGCAGCCCATTGGCTGAAAGTTTTTTTTTCCAACTCCGACGGTTGCGCGGCCGTTGAAGCGGGCCTGAGAAGCAGCGTCCTGAGGGGAGCAGCGGCCGGCCGTGGAAATGGAGCGAGAGGCCGGTGGCGGCGGCGGCGGCCCGGAGGTGTTTCTTTTCTCCGCTCGAGGGTCGGGGCTGCGCCGGCTGGGGCGCTTCTGGGGCTCCCGCGTTGCGGGGCGGCGGTGGCGGAGTTCCAGCGCCCGCCTCTCGCTGCGGCCAAGCGCCTCACAGCAGCCGACGGGCGGGCCGGAGGCTGGGCGCCCGCAAGAGCCGCCGTCCGTCCCGCTTGGCGTTGTTGTGCGACTACAGTTCCCATGATTCCCGGCCCTGGGGCCGCGCTGGCTGACGGGAGTTGTAGTCCTCCTTTCAGGAGCTCCGCGCAGAGCAGGTCCCGACCGAAGGGGGGAGGGGCGCCCCAGATTCATCTCTCTGCCCCCAAGAATGACTTGCGCACCTTTCTCCTTCAACCCGCCACTGCAGATTGTTGAAGGCTCTTCAGGCCCTCCTAATAAGCATTCCCTTAAGTCTCTGCAATAGTTCTGTCCTGCACCGATTTTTGTTTAAGCATTCTGAACATTATGCATTCTTTAATTATACTTTAAGAAAGGTCTTTAATGATATTTTCTTCTCCCTAGGTTCATGAGCAAGAACATTATTGTGAGGAAGAAATCAAAGAGTTGCACACTAAATTCAAGGAGCAACAACAGTTGCTACAAAAAATGGAAGCGACACACAAAGAAGAGATGCAGCAAGCAGAGGTACAATATTAACTACAGCAATAATTCAAAGGTCCTTTGCTGCTGCAAATACATATGAAATAGGTCATTTGAAATAAGTGAACACAGGGAAGATTATAAACTGAATTCTAAACCAATATTTTTAAAAATATAATCTGTCAAATGTTCACAGTTATTTGCATATAGAATCAGAAATGCAGAGTTGTAAGGAAATGTGAGGATCAGCTGGTCCAACCTGCTGCAATTTAGGAATCTCAACTAAAGCATCCATGACAGATGGCCATCCAAACTTCCAATGAAGCAGAGTCAATCACTTTCCAAGGGATTCCATTCCAGTCTCCGGAGCAAGGGAAAACAAGCTTGCTCCATCTTCCATGTGACAATCCTTTAGTATTTGAAGATGGCTAGCATACCTCCTCTCAGTTTCCTCCTGTCCAGGCTAAACATATCCAACTGCCTCAACTGTTTCTCTTAAGGCTTGGTTTCTAGACCCTTGAACATCTTGGTTATCTGTCTCTGCACCCATTCCAGCTTATCAATATCGTTCTTAAAGTGAGGTCCCCAGAATTGGACACAAGACCCCAGGCGTGGTCCGACCAAGGTAGAATAGAGTGGTACTATGACTTCTTTTGATCAGGACACTATACTTCTGTTGATGCAGCCCAGAATAGTGTTAGCTGGAGATGCTCCTTCAGGTATACTGGGCCGGCATTCCACTCTGCCTGGTTTCCTGTAACCTTCTCACAGTGAGGGAACTGCCAGAAGGCCCTCAGCGTTGGACCTCAGTGTCTGGGCTGAACAGTGGGGATGGAGACGCTCCTTCAGGTATACAGGGCCGAGGACATTTAGGGTTTTAAAGGTCAGCACCAACACTTTGAATTGTGCTCTGGATTAGTTGTAGTCTCCCAGTCCCCTTCAAAAGTAGCCCCATGTAGAGCGCATTGCAGTAGTCCAAGCAGGAGATAACTAGAGCATGCACCAGTCTGCGGGCAGGTAGGGTCTCAGCCTGCATACCAGATGGAGCTGGTAAACAGCTGCCCTAGACACAGAATTGACCCGTGCTTCCATGGAGAGCTGTGAATCCATAATGATTCCCAGGCTGCTCAGATGGTCCTTCAGGGGCACAGTTACCGTATTCAGGACCAGGAAGTCGCCTTCACCTGGCTGTCCTGTCCCCCAGAAACAGTATTTCTGTCTTATTGGGATTCAGCCTAAATCCGTTAGCCACCATCCATCCTTCAAGTGCCTCTATACACTCACATAGGACGTTCACCGCCTTCACTGTTTCTGATTTAAATCGGAGGTAGAGCTGGGTATCAGCAACATACTGGTGAACACCAAGCCCCAACCCCCCTGAGGATGTGGGAAATGATGTAGCCCCAAGGAACTCCACAGTTGAGTGCCCAGGTGTCCAAATCCTCATCCCTCAACACCACTTTCTGAACATAGCTCAGGGGAAGGAGCGGAACCATTGCATAACAGTGCCCCCAGCTCCCAATCCCTCTAAACGGTCCAAAAGGATACCATGGTTGATGGTATCAAAAGTGACTGAGAGATCAAGCACAACCAGGAAACTGCTTAAACCTCTGAACCTAGCCTGCCAAAGATTATTGACCAATGCAACCAAGGTGGTCTCAGTCCCATGATAGGGCTGGAATTCCAATTGGAAGAGATCCACATGGTCTGCATCTTCAGGGCGTGCTTGGAGCTGTTCAACGACCATCTGCTCAAACGGCTTGCCCAGGAATGACTACTGGGTGATAACTGGCCATAATGGCCAGGTCTAAAGATGTTTTTTTTAAAGAAGCGGTTTAATAACCACTTCTTTAAGGGGGTCCAGGAAGACACCCTCACAGAGGGAAGCATTCACCACCCCACTACAGAGCTCATTGCCCAGCCTTGTCTGGCTCGCTTTTATGAGCCAGAATGGGCAAGGGCCAGGAGACAGGTGATCGGTTTCACTTGTCAAAGAAGCCTGTCCACATCCTTAGAGGTAATTATTAATAAGCTGAATAAAGATACCTTCCTTACTGTCTAGTAAAAGTCACTATCCTTGTGATTTGGGAAATATGCTTTAACATTAACTTTCAGTACCTCACTTGTCACCATCACTTTGCCACATTGTTAAAAGTGGAATCAAGGTTTGAGGGAAATTAGGGTACTAACTAAGCCTGGCCCCTTTCCTTGATGCTCACCTTTTCTGGTTCCTGCAGAAACATAATTCAGTGCCACGTGACATCCCTGGTGCAAGGATGTCCAGCTGGCATAAGTGAGCCATAGGATTGCACTGTCATAAACTGAAAGTAATTGCAAGCAGGGTTATGGGTTTCAATTATTGTCTTTCTTGACTGCAGGCCCTTCATAATCTTAAACTGGAAGCTTTAAGGCTAAGTTCAAATAACACACACACATCCCAGTTGGAATTGATGCAGACTAATCTGAGAAAAGAGAAAGAAACTGCCCTCATGGAGTTGCGTGAGATGCTCAACGATAAACATGCTCAAGAAGTAGCAGTTCTACAAGGTCAATACCATTTTGAGCTGGAGCGTATTAAAGAACAGAGTGATAAGGAAAAAGAAGAAATGGTCGTGAAACATCTAGATGCCATGGGTAATCTACCTTGTAGTTTTCAGCCAAAATATTGCAATCCATAGAATACTAGCACAGACATTTTGATGTTTTATTCAGTGCTGTTTGAGAGCAAAATAAATGTCAATTTTAATCATAGCAGATAATACTTTGAAAATGATTTAATAATGTACAGAGATTATATAAAATACAAAATTTAATGCTATAAGTTAGAAGTACATAATGCTTTTTGACAAGTGTGCTGTAAGAAAAGCTTTTTACAAAACAAAAAATCCTCTGCAAATTATGTAAAAACAAGTCATTTTAATAAACATAAATATGCAAAATCAGAATATTTGTAAAAGGGGGGGGGACCATTAAGAACAAAGAAAGATGCGGGGAAGGTTATATGAAGTGTGGAAGTTAAAGAGTAGATAATTTTTTTTTAATATTTTGAAATTGGTATTTATATTAGCTGACATGCCAAATATATTTATGCAGTGGCAACAAATTTGATGTTTCAGATAAACAGAAGAAGGAAATAGCTCTGGAAATGGAGAAGACACACACCCAGCTCTTAGAGGTATTGTGTATAATTTATTGTGTTAAAATATTTTCTTTTTAAACCTTCTGGATTTTTATATGATGAAAATTATTTGATTTACATTACAGTTCCTAAGACTGTTCTCTCTCTCTCTCTCTCTCTGTGTGTGTGTGTGTGTGTGTGTACACACACAAACACACAAGTTCCCTTAAAATGTAGGAATTGTGTGTACATGCTATCTTGCATGGCTAAATATCCAAACATGCTAATACAAATGCACTAACAAACTATTGATCATGCATCTTTAAAATAAGATCATAAAAGTGAATGTAAAGGCTAATCTAGTGGTGGCATCCAGTGTTCTTGCTGACTCTTGTATGAAAACAAGTGGCAGCTACTAAAGAGATCATGAGATAAAAGCAGAGATGTTAGTTTCTATCTGAAAAAAGAGTTGCTTGAACACACATGGGGTATTGGGTAGGTCCTGTCCAGGAAACCCACTTCATTTTTGCAAAGGCTCAACAAGTAGCAGCTGGGACTGACAAGTAACTAAAGTTAGAAGCATTTAAATTGGAAGAATGATTGTTCCTTTAATTTAAAAAGCTATGGATTTTTCAGGATACTGTGTGGCAATTTTCAATGTTAGACTTCATTTTCTTTCAGAATCTTAAAAGAGGATGTGCATCAAATACAGACCTCACTTTAAAAAACTTGCATGAAGAGTTATCTGTGAAATATCAGATTGAATTAAATGAGATGGAAAGAACCCTAAATGCAGAAACTGAAGAAGTAAAAAGAATGTTGAAGAGTCTTTCTCTTGAAAAAGAGCAGGTTGAAAGTAGGCATTATATCCTGAGAAGAGTTATTATCATTGCAATATACTTTTATGCGCAAGATGCAGTATTTCATCTGCCTCTAAAAATGTAGGTGCTTTCCCACTCTTGCCAATACAATGACAGCTGCATCAATTCTTGAGGTATGTTGCTATCAAAAATGAGAGGCAGGTAGGGGAAGTATTAGCTGCTAGAGGTCTGCGAAGCCAGACTGTGCACTTCAGTTCATATCCAAGTCTTCTCCACCTTCCAAAAGTCTGTGACTACCCTCTATCCTCCTTTGTATTTTATTTCATTTAGCACTTTTCCACCTCTAGACTTCTTAAAAGTATAGATTAGCAGTACTGACATCACTTCTGTCATCCAACTCTCACGATTTCTTTATTTAATGAAATTATACTTGGCTTTTTGAGGAGACCCTCCACAGAGCAGCTTACTTTATTTTAAAATACAAATCCATTTCATGAAACTTTTTCAAACATATAGGTGGAACCAATAAACAACAATAACTTAAAAATCACCAATATAAAAAATAACACAATCATATCTCAATTAACTACTTTCATCCTAACACCCCATCAAAACCTTTTGAGAAAAAGCCTTTTAAAAAATAAGAGATCGGGGCCTGCCTAATTTCATCAGCTTCCGGGAGCAGGGACCGAGCAACGGGGGCTCACCCCGTCGCGGGGATTCAAACCTCCAACCTTCTGATTGGCAAGCCCTAGGCTCTGTGGTTTAACCCACAGCGCCACCCGCGTCCTGGGATAAGTTTCCTTAATGCAGAACAAAAGAAAGGAAGTCTGTATTTGTAGACTCTCCATAGCAGAATTCTACTCCTCTTTTGCTTCCCAGTTATTGGGAGAATAAGGCTGCAGTCTTATGCACCCATACCTGGGAGTTAGCCCTATTGAACATAGTTAGACTTACTTCTGAGTAAACAGGCACACAAGGCTACTGGCATGTTTAAGTTAATCAGGTCTGGGTCTGGTCAGTTCTTGGATGGGTGCCCACATGTGAACCACATATACAGGGTCTTGGGTTCCATGATGGAAGAAAGTTGGGATATAAATGTTAAAATTAAAAAAAACTTGTAAGGATTGCATTGTAATATCACCTCTTTTAGACAAAGTACAGCATCTGGAATTGCTTTTCACATTTCACATTATAATATTTTTTTGTCAGAAAGATTGCTACAAAGATTGTGGAATTTATTAGAAAACTTAACAGAATTGTACGTATGAAGTAGAATTTAAATTCACTGCTGACCTTATATACCTCTTCAGACGTTTGGACTGTTGTGATGCCAGAAACTGGTTTGAAGCAGTCATCTCACAAGCAGGGCTGTATCTCAGGTGTAGAGTGCATTCTTTGTGTGCATTTTGACAGCTGATAAGAAAATAAATTTTATAACAGAACACAATGTTATTTTGTAGTGGAGCATGATATCCTGAAAAACCAGTATGATCTGGCCATGACAAAGCTGCAGGCTGAATATGAACAAAAGTTGGAAGATATGAAAGAGCAAAGCAAGAAACAAGAAGAAGAATTACAGCAGGAGGTAAATAAGCATATTTATGTTGATTTTTGGCAAGGCTCTTTATGTTTATCAAGATCTGCCTGAATATGAGAGTGAAATGGCAGAGTGGGAAACAGCAGATGAGGATCTCCAAATAGGTGACTGGAGAACTGAAACAGGCAAATGAGGGTGTTGGGATGCTCTAAGAGAGGGGTGGAATTATGGATAGAGATAATAAGAAACATCTGGAGAGGGAAATGATAGACGTAAGAGAGAAAGGATCTTCTGTACAAGTTGAACACAGAAGAAAGCACCATCAAGCTGCTGGCGATCTTTGGGGAAAGAATGGAAGAAATAGAAATGGAAGGACTTTTTCTTTGAATTAAAGATGGGAAAGCATAGCCAAGAGGAAATAGGACTGGAAAATATGGAATTGGATAATAACATTAATAACAATAATAAACTTTTATTTATATCCTGCCCTCCCCGGCCTAGACTGGGCTCAGGGCGGCTAACATCGAATATATAACATTGGTATAAAATCAAACAATAGTTAAATTACCTCATAAAAACAAGTCAGAATCAAATTAAAATCTAATTAGATGGCTTTCCGCAGAATTAGGGTTGGGAACAGTAAATGTTCATCAGGTCCAGCTGTTTACGCTGTTCTTATATGGGCCTGTGAAAATGCTGGGAGGCCTCTTTCATACTAGTTCTTATACAAAAAGAGAAGGGGAGTCAGGCTGCGCCCTGACCAAAGGCCTGGCGGAACAACTCCGTCCTACATGCCCTGCGGAAAGATGTCAAATCCCGCAGCGCCCTGATCTCTTGTGGCAGAGCGTTCTACCTGGCCGGGGCCAAGGCCAAAATTAATGAAGATACAAGTACGCGGGTGGCACTGTGGGTAAAAGCCTCAGCGCCTAGGACTTGCCGATCGAAAGGTCGGCGGTTCGAATCCCCGCGGCGGGGTGCGCTCCCGTCGCTTGGTCCCAGCGCCTGCCAACCTAGCAGTTCGAAAGCACCCCCGGGTGCAAGTAGATAAATAGGGACCGCTTACTAGTGGGAAGGTAAACGGCGTTCCGTGTGCTGCGCTGGCTCGCCAGATGCAGCTTGTCACGCTGGCCACGTGACCCGGAAGTGTCTGCGGACAGCGCTGGCTCCCGGCCTCTTGAGTGAGATGAGCACACAACCCTAGAGTCTGGCAAGACTGGCCCGTACGGGCAGGGGTACCTTTACCTTTACCTTTACAAGTAAATAGTTATGGACTATTACTCCAATAAGAGTTCATGGAATTTCTTGAAGAGAAAGTTGTTATACTGGACTGGAGAAAGACTTTTTTTGGCCTTAATAATAACGATCAAAGAGCCCCTTTGGGACTTTTTGTGTGGAAAGAAGAATGTCTTGAGGTGTCTGGGATTGAAGATTGGAAAAACGCCTAGCAGACTGAGGACATTATCCTGGAATACAACTAGATACTAACTATTCTGGAATGAATATTTTGAATAATCTTTATGTAGATAATTGGCAGATGAAGAACTGGAAGTCCTTATTTTTCTCATCTCTCTTTTTATTTTTTATGATTTCCAGCTATTGTCTTCTTCTGTAAACTCTCCTATACTTATGTTTTGTTCTGTTTTTTGATGTCCTGTATTCTGAGTTAATGAGGATACACACAGGAAGGTGATGGATGGATGATGAAGAACCCTGTGTGAGATGCAGAGAAGGGAAGATCTCCCAGAGTGGGAGGCTGATAAGAGGGCATTGCATTTTTCTTTCTTCCTCCCACTGTTTCTTTTTGTGTTCTTTCTTTCTTTCTTGTATGTACATTTGCTTTCTCGTTTTTTCTATTTTTATTTGGATTAGTTTGGCTTTTATTGTATTGTATGTTGAAAAGTTTCAATAATAAAAAAGAGAAGTAACTCACTGGTGCACCTGAACCCTATTGAAAGCAGGAGTGACGTCCCCATGCATCAGCTGATGCAGAAGGAATTTAATTCTGCTTGGTTCAGATGTACAAACTAGTTCCTCACAGTGAACTAGTTGGCACACTGAAGCCCTGAAGAAAACTGGAACTTTCTGCACATCGCCCAATAATGTCATAATGACATCAGCTGACTGACAAGTGGGTGGTCCTGTCCATCTGCCAGGGGTGCGGTGGGGGCCAAAAAGGTTCCCCATCCCATTCAAAATCTACCAGTCAGTTGCAAAAGATGTAGAGTTAAAATGAAAGAACAGGCGGCCTCTGAGCACATTCTAAGCCTAGGAATGTGTTTTACTATCAGAATTGAACAAAGCAAAGAGTCCTTTCACGCAGATATGCACTACTGGTTAGCTTC
The DNA here is from genome assembly GCF_964188315.1 of Podarcis muralis. Taxonomy (NCBI): domain Eukaryota; kingdom Metazoa; phylum Chordata; class Lepidosauria; order Squamata; family Lacertidae; genus Podarcis; species Podarcis muralis. Next base: position 132,578,863 of record NC_135655.1, read on the forward strand.
CTTAAATTTCAACAACGTAATTTAAAAGTGGTTTTATTGTTGCTGCTGTTAAGAAATTTGGAGCCAGTAATTAGCCAAAAATTCCATCACTCCTGGTCTAGAAGATTTTGAAAACTCTTTTAAAAAAATTAAAATTTGTAGGTATACTAACTTATTGTATCTCTTGTAGATAGACAAGCTAATGGCTATGCAAGAAAAACTAAAGGTCGAGTCAGAAGAAGAAATCAAACGACTTTGGTCTCAACTGGATAGTGCTCGGGCAAGTCGCCAAGAATTAAGTGGTACGTTTGTGGATTTGACATAGAATCATTGTAACCTGTAACTTGCTTTCTGTTCATTTTTAAATTCTAGGGTCTGATTCTCTATCATTCAGTGAAGCATTTTATTTTACGCTATTGAGTAATGCCATATAAAGGAACAATATTTTATATTCTTCTTAATGACTAATTAGCTGAGGAACTGTTAACGCATGTTTGTGAAACTCTCAGTTTTAATTTCAGGATTTTAGGTTACTTTCTCTGATTTGAGGATTGACATAATTTACATTTTATCCTGTTCAAAAATAATATTAAGTTTCTAAAAATATTTTTATTATTTCAGGTATACACAAAATAAAACATAGAGGCTAAATTTATGGCACAAATAATCTTGATGCCATTCCTTATGAATCTTAACAATTAATTTGAAACATTAACTCAGTGATTTGTATTTATATAGTAGCTCTTGAATTATTATTATTATTTCCTCCTTTTTCCACTTGAGGTATGCTGTTTAATGAATATAACATAATGATATATTGAGTAGTTAACATTCATAAATGAGCTGTAAAATTGGTTATACTCATCTTCAGACTTGGCAATGTTTATATTTACTTTCTTCATTTTATTATGCATTTAACCTGGCCAATATTAATAGATCCCAAGCTTTTTTGGGTTTTTATGCAAATCTTGGAAAATGTAAATATAGGTGGAGTTGTTAGATATCCAATATTTTCACAGAAAATAAGCTTTCCTATCTTCCCCCTGCACCCCCTGATGTGTTCTGGAGGGTCCCCGAAACGTACATGACCAGACTGAGGGACGGCAAGGGGAAGGAGATCAAGTCCCATTACACAAGCAACCTCAGAACTTGTAATAAGTTCTAGTCAAGTTAATAAAGTGCTTCTTAGCGTCCAAGGCACTTAAGGTCAAATGTTAAGCCTAGTCTTCTTAATAGCGTTGTCCTGTGTGTGTGTTGTACTTCTTGAGAAGCTTGTTTTATTTTAATATACTGAATTAAAATAAGAGAGTATTATCTTGGTCTTTCACCAGAGTTGAAAGAACAGCTGCTTGCTCGCACTTCACACATGGAAGAAATGGAATACCTGAAGAAGGATTTTCAACTTAAATGGGATAAGAAAAAAAGTGAACATGAAAATGAACTGGAACAATTAAGACTTTATTTTGAACAGAAATTAAAGTCTGTGGAAGAAAACTACAGAGAAGAATTAACAATGCTGCATCAGAGGCTTCGGGAAATGAAAGATTATTCCCTATTAGAGGTGGAGAACAGCCAAGATCTACATGCGGAATTTGGGTAATGCTAATAATTTAGTAACTTGATCTGTAGCATCAGATTCTTGGAATGTGTAATGAAAACTACAGTGGTACCTTGGTTTACGAACTTAATCCGTTCTGGAAGTCTGTTCTTAAACCAAAGCATTCTTAAACCAAGGCATGCTTTCCCATAACAGCGGGGGGGGGGGGGGGCTCAATTTACAAATAGAACACACTCAACAGGAAGCAGAATATGTTCTGCTTGCAACGCAGACTTCACAAACCAAAACACCTACTTTGGGTTTGCAGCGTTCTTAATCCAAGTTGTTCATAAACTAAACTGTTCTTAAACCAAGGTACTGTTGTATTTGTAGTTGTAGTTTCCTCTGGCAGTCAGGACAGGTGGTCATGTTGGAGAACTCCTTGAAGCCCTCGCCTTGACTTGTGCTCCTGGCTAGGGGAGAACCTTTTTTACTACCACACTTTGATACTCATAGGAGCATCTAGCAGCTGGAGGATGCGCTAGATTTCTGTTTGTCACAGCTAGGATTGGGTTAGCTTGATTGTCATGTATCCATTTTTTTAAAAAAAGAGTTAATGTTGTTTTGAAGAGTCCCCTTTTTGGAGAGACCCTGTCCCTGACCAGCCTTTCAAGGAAGTGTTGTGCAGTTGCTTGAACTCATGTTTTGTCTCTGGAAAAGCTATTATTTGTTACCAATGCTTATATTTATTACCAGGCAGACATTAGTTACCTAAGTTGGTTTTCACAAGCTCAGTCTTGCAGTCTGTGAGTGACTTGTAAAATATTGGTTAGTTCAAACCACTTGGAGAATGGGAATCCTTGGCTAATCCTGATTTAGATTATTTTTTTCAAGAGGCAAGCTGGCAGTGTCTTTCATATACTGTTTTTGTTTGTATTGATTCTAGTGAATGCTTATGATCTGTCTGCAGCTGCTTCAAGTTGAGGGTGACTTAGGACAGTGTTTCCCAACCTTTTTTGGGCAAAGGCACACTTCTTTCATGAAAAAAATCTCGAGGCACACCACCATTAGAAAATGTTAAAAAATTTAACTCTGTGCCTATATTGACTATATAAAAAGTACAGTGGTGCCTCGCAAGACGAAATTAATTCGTTCCGCAAGTCTCTTCGTCTTGCGAGTTTTTCGTCTTGCGATGCACGGTTTCCCATAGGAATGCATTGAAAATCAATTAATGCGTTCCTAGGGAAACCGCCTTCAGACCAGGTCCGGGGACAGTCTGTCCCCCGACCTCTTCTGAAGGCTGGGGGGGGGGGGGGGGGGACAAGGGCTTTTCTTCCCACTGCCAGCCTTCAGAAGGCTGTTCTGAAGGCTGGCGGTGGGAAGAAAAGCCCTTCTTCCCACCTCCCGCCCCGCAAGCTCCGGGGACAGGAGGGCTTTGCTGCCGACCGCCAGCATTTTAAAAGCCCCTGCTGTCCCGGGGCGATTTTAAAATGCTGGCGGGCGGGAGCGAAGTCTCCGCTGCCCCGAGGAGATTTTAAAATGCTGGGGGTCGGCAGCGAACGCTTCGCTCCCGCCCGCCAGCATTTTAAGATCGCCCAGGGCAGCGGAGAAGTCTCCGCTGTCCCGGGAAGGCAGGCGGGGGGAGCAAAGACTTTTGCCCCCGCCTGCCTTCAGAAGAGGTCCAGGACCTCGTTCCGATGCCCGGCGGCGGGGTGCGAGGTTCCCGCCCCACCGCCCGGCATCGGGGGGAGAGGTTCCCGCCCCACCGCCCGGCATCGGGGCATCGTTCCGATGCCCGGCGGCGGGGGGAGAGGTTCCCGCCCCACCGCCCGGCATCGGGGCATCGTTCCGATGCCCGGCGGCGGGGTGCGAGGTTCCCGCCCCCCCGCCCCGCTTCGGAGCAGCGCTCCGAAGCGGGGCGGCTGGGGCAGGTGTTCCCGCCCCCCCGCCCCGCTTCGGAGCAGCGTTCCGAAGCGGGGCGGCTGGGGCAGGTGTTCCCGCCCCGCTTCGGAGCACCGGGAGAAGTGATCTCCCCGCAGCCCCTTGCTTCAAAAGAGGTCCGGGGGCAGCGCGAAGCGCTTCCCGCTGTCCCCGGACCTCTTTTGAAGCAAGGGGCGGTGGGGAGAAGCGATCTCGGGCGCGCAGGCGCATTGCTCGCTCCTCTTTCCGCGCAGGCGCCTTCTCTCGCTCTTTCGCCTCCTTTTCTTTCTCTCTCGATGGTCCGCCTACAAAGGAGCGAGGGAGGCGCCCGCCATGTTTGGATTTGCATCCAGCAGGAGATGCCGCCGCCGCCCCGCATCTCCCGCCTCCCTCCCACGGCACACCAGGCAAGGTCTCACGGCACACCAGTGTGCCGCGGAACACCGGTTGGGAAACACTGACTTAGGAAACATGGTTGATGTTTCTTACTGGGAACATGGTGGAGTGCAGTCAGTGTAAGATTACACCCTGTCCTCCAGTCTCTCAGCTGATGCCACCAGGGAGTTCAGTTGATAGGCGGGTTCAGTGGGTGGGTGTGGTTTAAGGAAAATTCACTACCTCATGTTATATTTTCAGTGGAAATTTTAGGTACCCTAAATGCTTACAAACTAAAGAGAGAGCCTGTTGATAAAAGCTGATAATAGCTTTTGTGGGATTTGTATATTTAATTGGAATTTAAGATTTATTTAAGGTAAAATCCTGAATGACTCCAGAGTCCCAAACAGCTGTTTCTTCCCATACCAAAGCAGCTACAGCTAGAGAGAACATGGAAAGCAGCTAAAACAGTTATTTTACTGTTTTCATGGGCAATGCAAAGCAACATGGTGCTGTGAATTTTGGTGGATTAGCCATGCACCATTCAGTACCTCTGTGAAGGCACAGTTTGTGGACCTGTCTGTGCCTGGCCCTTCCCTGTCTGGGGAACATTTGGGAAGGCCTGAGCTGCATTATCCAGGCTGTAGCATCATGGCAGGCCTGGCTGCTGAACAGTGGAAAATGCTTCTCCTGTAGCAAAATCTCTGCTAAGATGGCTTTCACCTACATGAGCTCCAGATCTTAATTGCAACCAATTAGAAAAGATCTGAGAGAGAGAGAGAGAGATGCACACCACAACTCTTAATGATGTGGTGGTGGGGAACCCTGAGGTTTATAACTAGTGTGATAGAGTTAAGTGAAGTGTGAACTGGCTTATATATGGATACAGGAATCTTAATCTCATGATTGTGGTAACTGAAAAAAGTGAATCCGTGGTTGTAGAAATGAATACTTCTTCATGCTAACATTTTCTTACATGATTACATTACCATGGTTGCTTCTGTGTGACTTTAAATCACCCCCAAATTTACAGTTGAGTACATAGAATGATGGAGTTGGGTGATCTAGTCCAACTGTTTGCTGCTGCAGGAAATCCACTGGTGTTGTATTCCTCATAGGCGGCCATCCAGCCTCTCCTTTAAAACATCTAATGTGGGAGAGTTCATCACTTTCTGAGGCATTCTGTTCCACCACAGCTTATACCATTAGGGTCTTCCAAATATTTCAGTGAAATCCTATTTCTTGTAATGTGAACCCTTTATTTTGGGTCCAACTCTGGAGCAGTTAAAAACAAATATACTCCAGCATCTTATATGATAGTCATTTGAATATATGAAGAAGGCTATCATATTGCCTAATAATCTATAAATCTCTTCTTCATATTAAACATACCCATTGATAAAGATACTGAAAACTGCTTTATTACTTTATTAAAGTTATTCCTTTATTAAATTATAATATAGTAAAGCATATATGTAATGCTATAATAAAGTAATGCTATAATAAAACATTACTTTATTAAAGTTATTAAGACCTTGTTACTTACTCTTTTGAAATTTCCCCCCATAACAGTTCATCTGCCATATTTTCAGAAGAGATGACCGAAAAGGAGAGACATGATCTATTTGAGCAGCTAACTCAGCAACTGGAACGCCACAAGGTAAATTACTAGATAATAATAAAAAGGCATATTTGACTCGCCAGACAAAATGACCCAGCCCCCAACTCCATGTGCTGTTCTGGGGATTGTTGCTGAGGGCCACCAAAAAAGGCCTTAAGGGCAGCATTCAGCCCTTGGGATGTACATTGAGCCATCCTGCTGTAGTGGATAGTCTAGAGCAGAGCTTTCCAAACTCTACATGTTGGTGACACACTTTTTAGACATGCATCTTTTTGTGACACAGTAATTCAGTTTTGCTAGCAAACCAGAGGTTAAACTAACTCCTTTCCAGACCTGGGAGGAGCGTGGGGAGCATTCGCACAACACACCTACACCCTGCAGCTGGCACACTAACGTGTTGCGACACACAGTTTGGAAAGCTCTGGTCTAGAGTAAGTGTCACGACTCCTATGTTCAGCAGTCGCTACAGTGAGCTAAGGTTCCAGATTGGGTTCCGCCTCCAAGCCTGATGCTGGTGTTGAAGGACAACTGATCCTGCCGCTGCCAGAAGGAGACAACTGAACCAGTTGCCACCACACCAAAGCCTGTAGAACCAAACCAGAATCGTCATGAGTGCCTTCCCATGTGCTTAGGGAAACAACTGCCTCCCCCCGCCCCCCATCTCACCAGTCTAGGCTATGGAATGCAGAAATGTCTGTCTTCAGGCCAGAGGGTGAAACCTTTTAAGATTATAGACAGACGCTTTTAGATTACATTTGAGATTGCTGCATCACACTGTTGACTCACATTAAGCTTGTCTACTAAGACCCCCAGATCCTTTTCACACGTACTGCTAGTAAGGCAGGTGTCCCCATCTTATATTCGTGCAGCTGGCTCTTCCTTTCTAAGTGCAGAACCTTACATTTTTCCCTATTGAAATTCATCTTGTTAGTTTGGGCTCATTCTTCAATCTGTTAAGGTCATTTGGAATCCCAATTCTGTCTTCTGCAACTTTAGCTGCTTCTACCAGTTTGTTGTCATCTGCAAATTTGATGAGCATCCCCTCAATTCCTTCATCCAAGTCATTTATAAAAACATTGAACAACAATGTACCTAGAACAGAACCCCGCTTTTGTCCAGGATGATGAAGCACCATTAATGAACACTCTTTGGGTTCGGTCAGTCATCCAACTCCAACAAAAAGAGAAATGAGATTTGTCTGACATGACTGGGATTTTGGGAAACCCAGGCTGGGTCTTAGTTGATCACCGCATCCTTTTCTAAGTGCCCACAGACCAGCTGTTGCATTATCTGTTCTAGGACCTTTCCTGGTATCGATGTCAAGCTCACTGGTCAGTAGTTACCTGGGTCTTCTCTCCCCCCCCCCCCCTTTGAAGATGGGGATAACATTTGCCTGCCTCCAGTCTGCAGGGACTTCACCTGTTCTCCAAGAATTCTCAGAGATTAGAGGCTCTGAGATTACATCCACAAGCTCCCTTGGGTGCAACTCATCAGGCCCTGCAGATCTGAGTTCATTTAAAGTAGCTAGGTGTTCCCTTACCACCTCTTTTCCTATCTTGGGCTGCAGCTCTCTCCTTGCATTATTTATTCTGTTGTCACCAGGTTGGGCACTGCTTTCCTTTTGGGTGAAGACATAGGTGTCTAACAGTTCCTCCGTGTTGTTATGAATCAGGTACAAGATAGATGATCCCCTTGTAGCTTCCTTCACCTTCAGGAAAATGAAATTGTCTATGAGGCAGCTGAGGAATTTGTTGGACCTTACATTGTTGGCAGAGTTCTTGTTCCAATAGCTTATTGGGGTAGTTGAAGTCTCCCATGACTGCTGTATCTCTTCGTTTTGAATGTTTGGCTATCTGCTCTAGGAAGGCATCATCCAAGTCTTCAGTCTGGCTTGGAAGTCTATAGCCAGGGCTGGCCCTCCCATGAGATAAGGTGAGGCGTTTCACTCATCCTAATGGACCAGTCTCCATAGCATAGTGGTGTTGTTGTTGCAGTCCACCTTGTGTAAGGCTGCAGCCCAGTAGTGGATATCAGTGCACATGAAGACCAGTGCTACTTATGGCTTATGATCAATTCTAATTCTGTTTATTAATACATTAGCATTCAGTTTTCCATCCTGATTGTGGCTGCACTAGCAACTAAGGCAGAGCGAGCTACTTGTTGCATTTTATTGCTGATGACCGCCAAAGGGCTGTGAACAATTAGCACCAGGTAAACTGCTTGTGCTAATTTTAGTTGTTGGCACCTGTCTGTCTCAAGAGACAATGGAGTGCACCTCTGGGGTGAAGTCAAACTGCTGCATTAGCAGCACCAAAGTAACCTCCTCGGGGCACAAGCCTGGGCAGTGTGTATGGAGGTTCTAGGCTGTCTAGACGACAAGATCCCTCTCTTGGCCTCACTGATGTAGGCCAAAGGAAAGCAGAGCAAAACATTTGGCACCAGCTTGGCTGCAGGAGTTGCTGGAAGGAGGAGTACAAGGCACCATCCAACTGTCTTAGGGGCTCCACTTTGGATTTGTGCAGGATTTACTTCTTAGCCTTTTCTTCTTGTGAAGTATAGTTTAGTAAAACAAGTGTTTTGCATGGAAAATTTAAAATGGATATGTTTCATAAATCTTACCAGTGTTTTTCTTTTGCATGTTGGCTTCAGGAAGAACTCTCTTGTATACGGTTGCATTTGGATGATAAACACAGAAGTGAGGTAGAGTTACTAAGGTCTTCCCTCACACTTCAGTATGAAGAGAACCTAAAGAAAATGAAGATGGATCTTTCAGATAGATTCACTTCTGAAATGGAGCAGCTGAAAAGAAAACATAGTTTAAGTCTTGAACAGCTCCGTGCCAAAATGTCAGAAGAGCACCTCAGAGGTAAGCAGTTGTAGGCCATAAGAATAACATGTGAAATTTTAATTTCCAAAATTACATTTATATGGAAAATGCTAGCTCTGTGTTCTAAACCAGTGAAATACATTGCTTTACTACAGTGCTCAGGCTATCACTTTCTAAGAATGACTTTACTTGATTTACCCTGTGAAACTAATATAAGGCACTCCTAGCCACAGAGGCCACCTATGCGTCAATTGATAAGGATGGTTCGAGGAGTTCCCCCAAACAACAGACCTGCTCCTTCAGAGGGAATGCAGTCACCTCGCCTGTCTCCTGGATCTGAGAACCATTTGCCCACAAAGGCGCTGCCTCCCCAGGATTCATACTCAACTTATTAGCCTTCATCAGTCCACCACTGCATGCAGGCACCTGTCCAGGTCTTTCACCATCTCTCCTGAATCAGATGTAACAGAGAAATAGAGCTGGGTATCATCAGCATACTGATTACACCTTGACCTCAAACTCATAGTGGCTGCTCCCAAAGGCTTCATATAGCTGGGGACAAAATAGAGACCTGTGCAGCTGTTTAAAATAACTTTTGTTAAAAAAAACCAGAAGCTTTTTTTGGTAGGCATTGTAGGACAGGAATTGCCAAAAGAGCAATTCATGTATTCTACAACGGCAGCTAGAATTCTACTAGTTCAAAAATGGAAAGATGACAAGATACCAACAAAAGAAGAACGGCAAGTCAAACTTACAGAATACGCAGAAATGGTGGAACTCACAGGAAGACTCAGAGACAACGATAATGAAGACTTTAAAAAAGACTGGGAACTGTTCATGTTGTATCTACAGAAATATTGTAAAGAAATGGACTCACTAGCAGGGTTTGAGTAAATACAACTAAGAAAACAAGTGTAAAGGTTAAGAAACAACAATATGGAAATTAATCAAGTGTAAGATGTATCTTGAAAGAAAATTTGGTATAAAAATGATAAGAATATAAGAGCATTTAGCTAAAAGATCAGAAAAATAAGACAAAAATTAAGCAGAAGTAGCAAATATTTAAAGAACCAGAAGTGGAAGTTGAAGGAAGTCATGGCGTGGGGGGGGGGGGAGTTTCGTTTTCTTTTCTTTTTTCTCTTTTATATGGTAAATGTGTTGAATATTAAATTGTAAAATCTAATAAAATTTTATTTTAAAAAAGCTAATAAAAAAATAGAGACCTGTGCGATCCCATAACATAACTGCCATGGGCCAGAGGATCAGCCTCCCAGTACTGGGGACACAACCCTGCAAATAGGAATGGAACCCCTGTAACTACAGTGTTAATAATCTTCTAATAGTGTTAATATTCTAATCTAAACTAAGATTATAGCAATGAAACACTAGATTCTAGCAGTGTTTCCCAACCACTGTTCCGCGGCACACTAGTGTGCCGCGAGATGTTGCCTGGTGTGCCGTGGGGAAAATTCGAAAGATTTTTTTTTTGTAAAAGTCAAATTAGGTCCTAATCTATCCCTCGAGCGCCTCTTGTCCGTTATTGTGACGCATGAAGCGTGTTCCCGCCCACTCCCCGCCCTCCCTTGCTTCTCTCTCTCTCTCTCTGTGGCGTTCTCCGCCGCTTCCTGCTGGGCATGCGCAGCTCGCCTCGCGCTTCCATTCCGACCCCTCCTTCCCCCGACTACCCCGCCGCTCCGTTCCTTTCTCTTTCTCGCGTGTCAGAGAGCGGCGGCGCGAGCGCGGCGGTTCCCTCAGGGCTGACGGAGGGCTCGAGGAGGAGGAGGCAGGACGTGGAGGCGGAGAAAGCGGCGGCGGCCACCCCCCACCTCCGGCTCAAGGCCCGCGTAGAAAGCTGAGGGGGAGAGATAGATAGAGGTGGGCGGCGGCGGCGGCGACGACCAACCACCACAGTAGTTGTAGCGGTGGCGACGGCGAGCAGGGACTCCCGCTCTCTCTCCGTCGTGTCTCTCTCTCTCTCCCCCGGGCCCGTCCGTTGAGTCTCCCGCGCGCCTCGGCTACAAGATGAGCATCGAGATCCCGCCGGGTCTGACTGAGCTGCTGCAGGGCTACACGGTGGAGGTGCTGCGGCACCGGCCGCCGGACCTGCTGGCCTTCGCTGCCGAGTACTTCGCCAAGCCGCGCTCTCCTTCCTGCCTCGCTTTGCTGCCTCCTCCCCCCCACCCCCAAAGCTTGGAGGTTCCCCGGCGCCGACCCGCAGGTTTGACCCCCTTCTCACACCTGTTCGCGCTCCTTGCACGGAATGGGGCGGATGGGGAGGAACGGGGCTCGCCGCTGCCTCCGCTCACCCTCCCCCCCTCCGCCGGCGGTCCCGCGATTCTTGGCTTTTTGGCGGTTGGCACAGAAGGAAGGCAAGGGGGAGGGGAAAAAATTGAATCTTACACTTTCGTGCGTCCCTCCCGGCGTGACGCTGCGCGCTGACGTCACGGGGCTGTAATGGTGGTGTGCCTCGAGATTTTTTTCATGAAACAAGTGTGCCTTTGCCCAAAAAAGGTTGGGAAACACTGCACTAGATATGTCTTGTTCAGTATTTTGTTGCAATTATGAAAACTGATGAAAAATATTTTAAACTTTTATTATTTTCAGAAATTGCTAAACTTGGTCTACAAAGTGCTCAAGATGCTGCGCGTCAAGTAGAAATGGAAGTGGCTGAGCGATGCCTGGCACTAGAAAATGAGTACAAAGCTAAACTTCGTGTTCTTCAGGTTGAGACCCAAAAAGAAGACATAGAAGAATTGAGGAGAGAAAATACAAAATTAAAAGAAATTAGTGTGTGTCAAGAAATGCATTGGAAGGAGGAGCTGGAGCAGGTAAAATATGGAGGGATGTTGATATATTGTGTTTCTGAGAAATAATTAAGAATTTTGATTAATAATACATATGTGTATCAACAATTTTTCAAAAATAAATTTTATTCTACATTATATTTTCAAAAATAAATTGTTCACTTGGACACCTCTTAAGATATTGTAACTAAATTTGGCACAGTAGTTCCTGAGATCAAGTAACAGGGTTTTGTTTTTTGTTTTGTTATGTTTGAATACTGTTGGATGGCATGTTGAATCAAGCTGGCAGACTGAACCTTTCAGAATTGCATTTATTGTCAGTGAGGGCTGCTGTTAGCTTCTTTGAATTCCCAAACACCAGGAGTTCCTTGCTAGTTACAGTGGTACCTCTGGTTATGAACTTAATTCGTTCCGGAGGTCCCTTCTTAACCTGAAGCTGTTCTTAACCTGAGATACCACTTTACCTAATGGTTCCACTGTGCCGCCACCACGTGATTTCTGTTCTCATCCTGGGAGCAAAGTTCTTAAACCGAGGTACTACTTCTGGGTTAGTGGAGTCTGTAACCCAAAGTGTTTGTAACCCAAGGTGTTTGTAACCCGAGGTACCACTGTATTAAGAAACATTTACAGCCCTTATTTCAAAGTAAATATGCATAGAAAATTCCTCTTTAGTTTATGGGTCTTACTTCTGAGTAAATGTACATCGGATTGCAGCATAAAATCATTGACTAATTCTGTTAAAATATAGAGAGTCTGGTTTGTGTAAATAATAATAATAATAATAATAATAATAATAATAATAATAATAATAATAATAATAATTTTTTGATTCTGTTATTATTTGTGATTTTATAGTGCTATCCTGTATGTTGAAATTTAATTTGTTAAACTATCCTGTATATGTTTATGTGGCAGCAAAATGTCCTGTTCTCTTCTCTGGCTACTGTTGCCTGCACCCTCTTTACAAGTCTTTGTAGAAGGACAGGGGGCTTCATGCACAAGGTGGAGAAGAACATGGGCTGCTGGGAGAAGGGTTTTTTGTCTCTTAACACATGTTAAGGTCTACTCAGCAGTAAGTCCTGTTGACATAAATGGGACATACTCCCAGTTAATTGGGTATTGGATTAGTGTCTAATTTACCGGTACTTTCTATATTTGCTTTTCCCTATATTACCTTTTAGCAGTTTTGTGTGCACTAGAAAGAGTAAAATGTATAAAGTTAAAATATCTTGGGCTACAATCCTGTGCACATTTATGTGAGGGTAAGCTCCATAGAAAACCGTGGGATTGCTTCTGAGCAAATATTTACCGTATTTTTCGCACCATAGGACGCAGTTTTTCCGTCTTAAAAACTAAGGGGAAATGTGTGTGTGTCCTATGGAGCGAATGCAGGCTCCCTGGCTTCAGCGATAGCAAGGCAAAGCCTCCGAAGCCTGCGCTCCGGAGGCTTCCCGTTGCTTCCGCTGAAGCCAGGAGAGTCTGCTCTTTGAGGCTGGCGGGGGGAAAAGCAGCGCTTCCCCCATCGCCAGCCCCAGACGATGGGGGGCAGCAGGAAGGCGCGCGACGCCTTCCCGCTACTCTCCAACCCTCCTGTGGGCTTTTGCGGGAGATGGGGGAATTCCCCCACCTCCCGCAAAAGCAGGCAAAAGCCGCACGCTCTTTAAAGAGGCTCCGTGGCTTCTGCTGGCTTTTCTAGGAGGTGGGGGAATTCCCCCACCTCGCAGAAAAGCCCGCAGGAGCCGCGCACCCTTTAAAGAGCGAGCGGCTCTTGGGGGCTTTTCCCCAAGGAGGGAGAAGGGACTGACTGGCTGAGTCAGTCCCTTCTCCCTCCTGCGGGCTTTTGCGGGAGATGGGGGAATTCCGGCACCTCCCGCAAAAGCGGAGAGAAGGTCTTGGAGTAGCGCACAGGCTGCGTGCAGCCTGTCCACTGCTCCCAGAGCTGGGGGGGGGGGGGAAATCATATTTTTTCCTTGATTTCCCCCCCTGAAAACTAGGTGCGTCCTATGGTCCGGTGCGTCCAATCGTGCGAAAAATACGGTAGATGATAGTGCATGTTCATTTCTTAATATTATATAAAATAAGATAATTTGAATAAAGTTAATAAAAATGCATCAGATTGGTAGTTCATAATTTAAATTCAAGCAATTTGATATTGAGAGTTTATATGATTGAAACTTCAACTGATTTTTTTTTATTAAATTCACAGATTAAACGCAAACTCATTGAAGATCATGCAAATGAATTACGCAAAGCTAGAGAGGAGTTGCAGGAAATGGAACAGACTCATAAAACAAAAGCTGAAGATTGGAAACGAGAACAGGAGGAGTCAAGAAGAAAGGCTGAAGAGAAACTGTCATTGTTGCGTAAAGAGCTTGAAAGCAAGGCAGAGTGTGAGAAGCGAGCCTTGCAAAAGCAGTCTGAATTTCGTGAAGCTGAAATGATTTGGCTTCAGCAGCAGCAGGCTGCTAGAATTGTAGAACTGGAGAAATCCTTAAAGGAGCAGCAGAACAGCGTCAGGCAGCTGGAGGACACTTTAGTAAATGCACAGAAGACTTTGGCTCAATATGACAGTGAACTAACTTCCACCAAGACCCTCATGACTGAAGAGTTAGAAAAAGCCCAAGAAGTGTTGCAAGAAGAATGGAAAGCTAAACTTAAAGATGCACAGAGCAGGTTTGTAATTTACTATATTATCATTGTGATTATGATTTACGGTAAATCATTTTTTTACCAGCTCTTCATTATACAGCAATTTCAGAGTAGGTTATTAAAAGTTTCAAATGCACAATATAGTTATTAAAAATGTCAGGTAAATCGCAAACAGCTAACTAAAAACATCCATACTGACATCAAATTCCACTAAAAGTGGGTAAGTTATACAGCAGAAGGTATTCTTTGAAGTATCCCATCCCCAGGTTGTACAGGGCTACATAAGTCCGTACATAATCAAGGTGTAGTAAAAGACTGGGAAGGACAGGCAAACATTGCTTTGTTTATGAATTACAATTAAAACGTAATTTCCCTGTTTCATGGATGCTCAGAGCCTTCTTTTGAAAAGAAGTTGGCAGAAGACCCAAATTGAAAGGGTTTCTTGTGTCAGAAATCAAATGGGGGGCAGGGAATGGTCCTGTGGGTGTTGAGTTGAGAAGGGAAATCACTTAGGATTCATAATACAGTCTTCCTTTTCTTAGGAGAAAGCTGGTGTTATTTTATTCTTTAGAGGTGTGTGTTTCAGCAGACTTGCCTTATTAATACTTGCTCCTAATGACTTGAAAGATACCTTCTCATACGGAAATGTGTGTTTTTAAGCCAAGACATTTCCCGTTTTCTTTTGGTAAATGACTGTTTTTGTGGGTAAGGGAGCTCTCCATTGTTAATATGGGAAAGAAAGAGTTCTATTTAAAATATAATGGACTTTGTAAGCCTTGCGTTTTCTGTGCCTGTAACGGGAACGTATCTAGCACTTCTAGAATAATACGCAACAATGCTCTGAGAGTAAAATTGTGGTGTGGGGTAAAAATGAAATTGTCTTGTATGATATCAGTTCTGATGTGTGATGAGGCTTTTGATAGGCGCAGGTCAATTCTGTGTCCAGGGCAGCTGTCTACCAGCTCCATCTGGTACGCTGGCAGAGACCCTCCCTGCCCGCAGACTGTCTCACCAGAGTGGTGCATGTTCTAGTTATCTCCCACTTGGACTACTGCAGTGATCTCTATGTAGGGCTACCTTTGAAGGTGACTCAGAAACTGCAATTAATCCAGAATGTGGCAGCTAGACTGGTGACTGGGAGTGGCCGCCAAGACCATATAAAACCAGCCCTGAAAGACCTACATTGGCTCCCAGTATGTTTCTGAGCACAATTCAAAGTGTTAATGCTGACCTTTAAAGCCCTAAATGGCCTCGGCCCAGTATACCTGAAGGAGCGTCTCCACCTTCATCATCCAGCCTGGACACTGAGTCCAGCGCCGAGGGCCTTCTGGCTGTTCACTCACTGTGAGAAGTGAGGTTACAGGGAACCAGGCAGAGGGTCTTCTCGGTAGTGGCGCCCGCCCTGTGGAATGCCCTCCCATCAAATGTCAAGAGAGTAAACAACTATCCCGACTTCTAGAAGACATCTGAAGGCAGCCCTGTTTAGGGAAGTTTTTAATGTTTAATGCTGTATCATTTTTTTAATATTTGGTTGGGAGCCGCCCAGAGTGGCTGGGGAAACCCAGCCAGATGGGTGGGGTATAAATAATAAATTGTTGTTGTTGTGCTATTGTTGTGTTACTGTTTTTACTTCCTTGTACATCTAGATTGGTGGAAGAGCATGAAGCTATTACTAAAAAAATCACAAGAGAACATGAGATTCTCTTTCAGGAGCTGAGGGAAAAACACACTGAGGAGCTCAATCTCCAAAGGACAGAATTGCAGCATAAGCATAAGGAGCATATTTCGTCCCTGACATCCATTCTACAGACAAAGCACCAAGCAGACACTGAAACCCTCAAGTCTGTATTTGAGAGAAAGCAGCAGGCTCTAGAAACTCAGATAGCAGACATGCAGAATAATCATCAAGCACAAATTACGGAACTGGAGACTAAGCATTTATCAAATTTGGATTCTCTAGAGTCAACATATATATCTGAAATTCAGCTCCTGCAAGATGAGCACAGGCAAGCTATTGAAGATTTGTGGGTAGATTTCAGAGACCAGTTGCTTCAGAAAGATAAGGAAAATCAAATGTTTTTGGCTCAAGTAGATGAGATGAAACTTCAACACATTGAAGAGCTGCAGATTTGCCAAGACAATCTGAAAATAGAGTTGACTACAGTTCACATGGGAAAACTTAAAACAATGGCAGCAGAACTAGAAGCAGCACATAACGTGAGTGAGGCTAACCATTAATTACTGTTGGGTTTGAGTTCTGGGTTTGAGTGATGCAGGTGGAACCAGATGTCACAGGTGGTGCAGGCTTCCAGTGTCTTTTTTCCTTGCACATATGGATTCCCCCCTAACTCCTTGATTTGTAACAGCTATACAGTGGAACCTCGGGTTGCGGACATAATCCATGACAGAGGCATGTCCGCAACCCGCAGCGTTCACATCCTGAAGCACCATGTTTACGCCAGCGCAATTTGGCACTTCTGTGCATGCACAAAGCGTTCCGGTACTTCCGCGTTTCCCGCGGTCCGCAACCCGAAAACATGTAACCTGAAGCGTTCGTAACATGAGGTATGACTGTATAGTAGTTTACTGTGTTTTCTAAATCTATCAAACTATGGATAGTAATCCACAGTTTCTCTCTGCACTAGAACAGAAGCATGCTTTCAGATGCGTTTCTGGCTCTTGAATATATTTGCTGTTGTAGGCAGCAAATATAGTATATTCATTCTGGACACCACAGCAAAGTAGATTTACTGTGGAAGGGGAGGAAGGAGTCAGCAAGCGAGGAGGGAGCATGTTGGCATGCAGCATTTTCACAGACAGCCAAATCATGATTTGGCCAGCTATTGTATAGGCTTTGCTTTTGCTCTCTTTTAGTTTCTCTTTTACCCTTTAAGTTTCTCATTTTATTTGATTTTTATCTGTGACCAAAAACATGTATATTTTATTTGTGCACTGCTCCTGCTGTGTATGTTATAGGTATAGGGGAGGGCAAGATGGAGTAACTGACATTTGTGCAGCAGAAAGTTTGTAACCCTTAAAGTTAGGGAATTTGACATTCTATAGCTGTTTAGGGAAACTGTTTTAAAACCTGTATAATCTGTAAGTGAAGCAACAAAATGAGCTACAGTAGTTACCATATTTTTCACTCTATAAGGTGCACTTTTCCCCTCCTAAAAAGTAAGGGGAAATGTGTGTGCGTCTTATGGAGCGAATGCAGGCGGGAGGCTCTGCTCAGCGCTCCCTTTAAAGAGCCGTGTGAGGCTTGTGTGCGGCTCTTGGGGGCTTTTCCCCGAAGAGGGAGAAGGGCTGCCTTTCTCCCTCCTTGGGGAAAAGCCCCCAAGAGCCGCACACACACACCATGCGCTCTTTAAAGGGAGCGCGGCTCTTGGGGGAGCCTTAGCTGCACGCAGCCTCTCTCGGGCAGGGGATGTAGACTCCCCTTGCCTGGGAGAGGCTGCGCGCGGCCAAGCAAGAAGCCAGGACAGCCAGCGGGATCGCTGCGCAGCGATCCCGCTGGCTGTCCTGGCTTCTGGGATTTAGAATAATTTTTTTCTTGTTTTCCTCTTCTAAAAACTAGGTGCGTCTTATGGTCTGGTGCGTCTTATAGAGCGAAAAATACGGTATATTTTTCTGGCACAAATGTCTGCCTTTGCTTTATTGTTTTGTAAAGGTATACTATGTGCAATTTGGGATTCCTGTTTTTAACTTTTGATTATGTATAGGAAGATTTGGCAGTAGTGCTAGGAAAACAACGACGTTTGTTGAAAGATGACTATCATAATGCCCTGGATGTGCAGCGGGAAGAAATCCTCCATATAGAGGAGCAACATAAAAAAGCAATACAGGAATTTCAAGATATTCATTTGGTGGAAGTTAATCAAGAAAAAGAGAATTGCCAGCATCTTCAGAAAGAGGTAAAGCAACAACAAGTGAGGCTCTGCTTTGATTTTTAAGAGAAGCAAAAATCTTTTAACTTGGTTTCTGTAGGTTGCCTTCATTTAAGCCGCCCTGTTTAAGGAACAATATCAATTGACACCTTTCTCCAGTTCTGCTGCAGCTGTAAATTAGATCTTACATTGCGTGCATAAATGCATTTAACATATTACCTAATTAGTTGTGATAAAACTTTGTAAGCAAGTGCGGCAAAGGTGCCAAAGGCAGTTTCCCTCCCAGGGTAGATAGCTGTGGGAGGGGGAACTTGTTATTTAGATCATGATACAGAAGGAAAGACTTGATCCCTCCCTCCCTCCATCTATTCTCTTTTAACCATTAAAGGCAATTCATGCATTTGACATCTCTCTAATTTGACCCTGGCTGGGAAAACATATGATATAGAAATTTTCTTTTTCTGCCGTTAGTCAAATAAGCCAGTCTGTGGGACTAGCTATTGGAACTGACTCACTCCAAGGACTATACTAGCATTAATTACTAAATAAATTGCCTTTCAAAGGTTTTAGATATTTCATTCCTTAGCCAGGTGTGAAAGACATAGATACGATTACATTCTAAGGTAAACTAGTCTGCAGGTTTATAGAAAAACAATTTTTTGGACCAATTCTGAATTTGTTTTATCAATGCCCAGTCTGAAGGTCTTTGAAATTTAAGTACTGATAGTATAGAGGAATTCACAAAAATACTTACTACTATAAAATTTCAGTGAGGCTTAGATGCCTAGCTGTTTTTGATTTCTTTTCTTTGCTCTCTAGCATAACAAAACAGAGTTAGCATGGGGCAATTGCAGAAAGTAGAGATTGTATCATTAATACAAGCATATATTCCTGTATGTGTATGGCAGTCATTGCTGTCAAATCTTCTTTAAACAGGAGGAAGATCAGTTACAGTATTTCACATGCAGTACTGTCCATCCTGCTGTCCACTGTCATCCTGGGCTATCCTGGATTGTATTCACAGTGATACTGGAGTCTCCCAGGCTTTTGTTTATGGGGGGAGGGAATTCAACATTCAATCAGGACTTCATGGTCTCTCTGGGAACCATGCGTTTGCTACAGTTTTAACAATGAACTTAACCATCAAAGTGCAATAAAAGTTACATTGTAGTATTTAGCATATTAAAAAATGAATTTTCCACCAAAACCTCTATATGCTGCTTTTGCAAAACCTTTTAGCTCACTGTTACATTTTCTACAGATGGAGGAGAAAGTCAAATTCTTAGAACTAGAACATGCTGATGCTGAACTGAGAAACCTCCAGCATCGAGACAGAGAGAATCAGGAAGGAGAGACTCTAATGGCCTTACTGAGATCTGATATGGACTTTTGTACTAATGAAAGGTTAGTTCATGATATTCAAAATATTTTTTGGCTTTTATATAAATTAGGCAAGCAGTATAAATTAAGGTTCAGAAAAGAGAATACCATTGAAACAGATAATGCTAATAATCAGTATTAGAGAATAAGAAGTGGCTTATTCTGAACAAGATTGACATTAGACAAGTGATTCTGGCATGTTGACAGCTGCTTTGTGTTTTTCCCTGATAAAATTTGAAGGGAGTTTGTTCTGGAAAAAAATATTCATTTGTGCTGTTGTGTGATTTGTTATGTTAATTCAAGGGAAGTGTTGTGTATGTGGCTTTTGGTGATAGTTTAAAAAATGTAGTTTTGTGACCAATGTTAGTCAAGTCAGTGGGATTTATGAATGTGTGCTTCACACATGCTGAAGATTAACTTGTAAAAGAAGGTTGAGTGGAGGGGAGGATTTGAGTGGGAATGTTGGATAGAGTGAGGTTCAAGTATGAGGGTCAGAAAAGCCCTGAGGGAAGAGGAAGGAGTGAGACAGAGACAGGGGAAAGTATATTTGATGGATGTATTTACTTTATTGTTAAGGGTGAGTTGGCTAAATCTCATTCCGCTGTTATAATGAGAAATTGGGGGCTTATACAATTTATAGTTTGAAAATGGCTCAGCTAATTGATTTGAAACTTGGCAGTGTAGGAGAGTAAGGTTTGAGGATGGTTGATGCCAGAATTGAGGAGGAAAAGTTAATGCATGGTATATCTCCAGGTAGCATGGCAGTAGGGAGATGGGGGAAGGAGGGAGGTGGCTGAGATTTTCTCTCTGAATCCCTGCATACTTGCTCCTTCTCACTAAGCCACAGCTAGACATGATAAGACATCCCCTTTTATTGTTCAGAGATGGGATTAGAATTTTTACTTCATTTGCAGATGGACCCTAGAACTTTTGCACTCTGGAAAACTCGGGGGAGAAATGTAGCTGATGTCCCTTTAGGTTTTTCATGGCCTTCCAGTTGTCTTGCAAACACATTATATCCCAGCATATATATATTTTTCAAAACAAAAGCTATCTTGACCCTTTGTTTTGTGTTCTGTGTTAAATTTGCTATGCTTCCCATTGATGTTTTACCAAGTCAAAAAGATGTGAAGGGTTGGAAAAACCAGAGTCCCCCCCCACCCATTTTTCCAGGGTTCCCCCCATTCCCCCCCCCCCCAAAATTGGGGAAGGACTGAACCCTCCTGCAGTTTTCCAATATTTTTCCAGGCTACCCATCCTCTTCTCAAATAATGATATCTTTCTCATCCTTGGTATTTTTTTTTTTTAATTCTTTTATTGCATTTATATGCCAGCCTTTTCTCCAAGGAACACAAGGTGGTGTGCATGGTTCTTCCTCTCCTTATTTAACCCCCCACAACAAGCCTGTGAGGTTAGGCTGAATGTCAGGAACTGGCCCAAGAACACCCAGTGAACTTCATGCCCAAGTGGGGATTTGTGGCCTGGTCTCCCAGGTCCAGGTCTGATGTTAATCACTACTTTACGCTGGCTTATCAACCAGCGTGCCAAAGTCCCTATTACCATACTTTTGTTTCAGTGCAATAGGTGAAGGAGTCTTATTGAGAGAGAGAGAGAGATTGATTGATTACCGCATTTTTCGCCCTATAAGACGCACTTTTCCCCCTCCAAAAATGAAGGGGAAATGTGTGTGCGTCTTATGGGGTGAATGCAGACTCCTTGGCTTCAGCGATAGCAATGCGAAGCCTCCGAAGCCTGCGCTCCGGAGGCTTCACGTTGCTTCCGCTGAAGCCAGGAGAGTCTGCTCTTTGAGGCTGGCGGTGGGGGAAAGCATCGCTTCCCCCATCGCCAGCCCCAGAGGATGGGGGGCAGCGGGAAGACGCGCGATGCCTTGCCGCTACTCTCCAACCCGGCTTCAAGGCTGGCGGTGGGGAAAGCAGCGCTTCCCCCATCGCCAGCCCCAGAGGATGGGGAGCAGCGGGAAGGCGCGCAACGCCTTGCCGCTACTCTCCAACCCGGCTTCGAGGCTGGCGGTGGGGAAAGCAGCGCTTCCCCTATTGCCAGCCCCAGAGGATGGGGGGCAGCAGAAAGGTGCGCGACGCCTTGCCGCTACTCTCCAACCCTCCTTTGGGCTTTTGCGGGAGATGGGGGAATTCACCCACCTCCCGCAAAAGCAGGCAAAAGCCGTGCGCTCTTTAAAGGGGCTCCGCGGCTTCTGCTGGCTTTTCTACGAGGGGGGTGGATTCCCCCACCTCCTAGAAAAGCCCGCAGGAGCCGCGCACCCTTTAAAGAGCGAGCGGCTCTTGGTGGCTTTTCCCCAGGGAGGGAGAAGGGACTGACTGGCCAAGTCAGTCCCTTCTCCCTCCTGCGGGCTTTTGCGGGAGATGGGGGAATTCCGCCACCTCCCGCAAAAGCAGGGAGAAGGTCTTGGAGTAGTGCACAGGCTGCGTGCAGCCTGTCCACTGCTCCCAGAGCTGCGGGGGGGGGGGGGCGGAAATCATATTTCCCCCCTTGATTTCCCCCCCTGAAAACTAGGTGCGTCCTATGGGCCGGTGTGTCCTATAGGGCGAAAAATACGGTATGTGGTTGAGAGATCATTAGGAAATGAATTCAAAATAAAACTGTTGATATCATAACATACAAATCTATGGTGTGACTGAATTTGGAATACTGGTTGTCTCACCTCAAAAAGGACACTGTAGAACTGGAGAAGGATCAGAAAAGAGAAACCAAAATGATTAAGGGGGTGTATGTAGCACAAGAGCGCAATACCTTTTTCTATAACATTTTAATTTAAGAAACTTCCATGGATAAGTGGAATGCACTGTACATTCCTTCTATCTCCCACCCTGAATACAAATAACTCCAGCTAAAATCTTACGTTCATTTTTCATATGATGCTGAACTATACCTTGGACCTTCCTGGAAAAGAGAGAAGTTTCTCCGCTTCTCACTGATCAGCTGGAGAAGTTAGGTGGCAACCAAGTGACAAGAAATATTGGCTTGATCGTGATTGGATGGTTCCCAAACCCTAAATGCACTTGGGGAGTTTTAAACATTGCTTAGGTCCATTAGTGTATGAAGGAAGATAGCCAATGGAAGGTGTGTGGCAGGCTGAGAATTAATAGGGAGTTCATAGGGAGAATGGGTCAAGAGAATGGTAATGGCAAGAGTCCAGAGAGCAGGCAAGGTGGCAGCAAAGCTGCTGAGAAAGACATTGGATCAATGACCGCATAGAAAGTGCAGGAGGCAGATTATTGGGAGGGTAGAATTTGTTCAGTGTTGAAGGAGATGTGCTAGTTATCAGACAGGGAAATCTATGGCACAGATTTCAGAGACAGAATATGTATGTTTTATTCTAGGAAAAAGCTGCAAGAGTCTTATCAGCATGCTTTGAAATTGCTTCTGAAGATGGTGAAGGCTACAAAAGATACTGAAGACCTCATCTACAAGAAGATTGGTCTTTGTCTTGATGAGAGTCTAGCATCTGGAGATTCAGGAGAGAGTCGGAGTATAATTGGAGAAATAGTACTTGCGCAAAATCGTAAAACTGTGGAGAAATGGGGCATAGAGAAAAGCAGTAGAGGTAATTGTGCGCAGAGGAAAGCTAAAACTACCATGGGTTTCAAATACATTGTCTCCAAATACATTTCCTCCAAGGCTTCTCAGAAGTATGGTGCATTCTAGCCAGTATTAAAACAAGACCCTGCAGTGTAACTTGAAAGCTAAACATGTGTTTAATCTCTACTACTGAAAGTGCTTGACTTTGGATGGATCATGCCATAAGTCTTTCCAATATCTCTTCCTCTTTTCCATATTTGAGTATTCCGAGAGCCTGTTAAGATGTTACTTTTCTTGGTTCTACTCAGGTTGTGATGGGGATCAAGCCTTGGGCTGACTTTTACTCTTTTTATTCTCCTTTGTTCCTCCTTCAACATGTATAGAAACTGATTAATAATCTGGAGGTTTCAATTTATTTGAATGTTCTTTGTAAATGTTCAAATAGGAAGAAATGAAGAAACATTTTTTATACTTAGCACTGCCTGATAATAAATACTACTACTAATAATCTAATATTTATACCATGCCCATTTGTCTGGGTTGCCCCAGCCACTCTGGGTGGCTTATAACAGAATATAAAAAACATAACAAAGTACAATTGCATAATTCTATTATGCAGAAATTGTTGTTTAGATATAACAATGGTTACCAAACCCTTTTTTTTTTTTGCCACCCCCCACCCCCCCGGTTCCCTAAACTGATCCCCAGTGCCCCCACCCTACTCTGTAAAAAAACAATATTCAGAATAGCAGTTTGCACATCCAGTTAAGGAAGATAGTAACACAAAAAATCAAGAGTATCAGTTTATTCAAACTACTGTTAAAGTGATTTAGTTTAATTAATTCAACAAAATTGATGAACTTGATCCTGTGAAACCAGCTTTCCAAAGTCTGATAGTCATTTAACAAGAGTCTTAGATACCACATTGTTTTTAATGCAATGAATGGGATTGATCAAGTGATACCTGTTTCTCAATGTCAGGTTTAAAGTCTCTTAGCAGAAGTCTTAAATCACCATGTTTAGTAATCTGGAGTAGATTTCTTTGCTTGAACAGAAGTTGGATGACCACACTAAAACGGCATTCCAGCAAATGTGATGCTGGAAATTCAACAAGGAGCTTCTTAACAACTGCTCATTGTGTAGGAGGGTGACCAGAAATTTCCTTCTGTAACCAAATCTCACTGTAAAATTTCTTAAACTTTTGCTTCAGCTCAAATTAGTTTTTTCTTCACTACCTCAGTTCCTCAGTACAGTCGTACCTTGTAAGCTAAACAGAATCAGTTCCGGAAGTCCATTCAACTTCCAAAACGTTCGACTTCCAAGTCGGGGCTTCCGATTGGTTGTAGGAGCTCCCTGCAGCCAATCGGAAGCCGCGGGAGCCCTGCCAGGCATTCAGCTTCCAAAAGAACATTTGCAAACCAGAACACTCACTTCCAGGTTTGCAGCATTTGGGAGCCAAAACGTTTGACTGCTAGTCAACCAAGGTACGACTGTATCTAAAAATGGATTTATCATCCAATCTGAAATTTAAATACACAGCAAGGAATGTGCTTTGCTCTGGCCTCTAGCCTGGTCAATCATACATAAGTGATCAGTGCATTCAGAGGGGCTCACCTCCAGAGCCTACCTGCTTGACTCTTAACGCCCCCATAGGTAACACCACCTTTCCCCAGAGGGCAGTACTACCCACTTTGGGAATCACACTGGTATAACAAGTTGTTTTGTTGTCTCTGCTTTTGTTTTTAAACCTGTGACATTTTAATTTCTTGAATTCTTGATCAAACTCTGCCAGAACACAGCTTTGATTCTTCGTTGCCTGATGAAGTATCTGAACTGAGTGAGCATCTTTGTGAAAGTATTTTTGAAAACCCAAACCTGGTGTTTGAAAATGAAGAGAGGATTCATAAAATTTGTTATTGTTTGCATATTGCTGTGGAAAAGCTTCTAGAGCTGGTTGCTGAATCATCTAAACAGGTAAACTTATATTAATGTTTACTTAATTTTAAACTGTAACCATATATATTAATAGTGTGATGTTGAGCATTGCTGAGGATCTGTATCTTCTAATATATTCAGTAGAAAGAAAGGAATGGGCACCAGCTCCCCAATCAGTAATTGCTTTCATGTCTGGAAATGAATATTGTTACACCGTGAATAGAGATAGCACTTTACTGAGCAAAAACAGGATGAGTTTTTATTGCCAATGTGCTTACAATCCTCCAGATATATTGGGAACAGGGAAGGGGGACACAGCCGTATGGAGAGATGAATGTGTGCAAGGTCACATCCGCACCATAGCACTATTGCACCACTTTAGCAGTCATGGATAATCCTGGGAGTTGTAGTTTATGGGTGCTGGGAACTGTAGCTCTGTGAGGTCAGCACCCTTAACAAGAGTGGTTTGATAGTGCTTTAAACTGCATGTGGATGGAGTAAGGCCCATTGAATTCACTAGCTGTCTTAATAAGTAGACATGTCAGAGATTTAAAATAGTGTGAAGGGGAAAGCCTTCAAACAACATATGGCTTTCTTCTAAATACCAGCTTTTGGTCCCAACCATATGATCAGGTGAAGTACACCCCCCCCCCCAAAGTGCTATACTTCACTGTTCAGAATAGTGAATGAAAAGTTATGTCAGAGGATTTTGGTAGCCTAAGGTTAGGTAAGGATAGGATAAGGATAAGGTAGCTTCTTAACACAAACAATGATTTGTTGTATGGTTACTTAGTTAGCAAAGCCTATAATAAATAATCATATAAGAAGTCTAAAATATTAGAAATACAGCTTAGCCTTTTATTTAGTGTCTTAAACATTTAATTTTTTGAAGCTGGAGGAAACTCAAAAAACTAATATTCACTATGAAGAGGAATTAAAGCGTAGGAACTGGGAAGCATCTGAGATGGTTCACGAACGCCAAAAGCTAATGGAATGTCTTAATGAAGAAAGTGAGGCAAAGAATAATCTGGTACTGGAACTTCACAAAGCAAGAGGTATGGAAATAAAAAATGAAATTTCTTGTGTGGTACTAAAACTTTGCAGGGATCTAAAGCAGTTCTAAATGGTGGTTTGCACAGGTAATTTTCTCCTGCGCCTGAGCAGCCTGTTCAGCATATGAGCATGACCACAATTGCGTGGTGAAACAAAAGTCTACATATAGACACAGTGACACTCTAGTTATCATGGCACCCTTTTTCCAGTTGCCATAATTGTTTCTGTTGAGGTTGTATATGTGTATAGTTCGGTCTCTGCTACTGTCTTTCTGTCTACCATCTTATCTGAAAGACTGTCACATAGATATAGAACAAAAAACGCACACAGACTGCAATCCTATGCATACTTGACTGGGATTACATCTCATTTAATATACTGGTACTTGTTTTCTAGAAAGCATGTAATAGATTGTATTTACCCAAATATAAGCCACACTTTTTTTTCCAAATTCCGACTGTGAAAGTTAAAGTGCAGCTTATATTCACAACCTTACGAATCGGCAACGGGATGGAGAGCAGCGGGCGTTGAGACTTGCCAGGCTGCCTCTTTGACAGAGATGAGTGGAGCGCTATGCATTTTGCACGTACGGGCCGCTCCCCTCTTGCGTTCGCTTTGGGCGGCCGGCATCTCACAGCGCCGCCCCTCCTGGCCCTGCACACTGTTACAAGGACATCCCATCGGGCATGGATTGCAAGCTGGAGGCACAGCACATAGTCAGCATCTTGCTGTGCAAGATGTACAGTGCGTGGGGCCAGCGCAGCGCCGTCAAGCTGCACAGGAACCTCCTGCTGTCACTCGTCTTGCGCAGCACCAGGCAGGTCTACCTGAGCGAGTGATCTCATGGTCAATGGTATCAAAGGCCACTGAGAGATCCAGCAGAACTAGGAAACAACTTTCACTTTTGTCCCTAGCCTGCCAGAGATCATCGACCCATGCAGCCAGGGCAATTTCAGTCCCATGATGAAGCCTGAATCTCAATTAGAAGGGAGTGGGGACAGAGCCAAGAAAAAATTATTACATACTAATTTGGCATACCTGAAGAGCTATTTACATAAATTTGGCCAGGTTCACATGTCACATATAACCATAGTTTAAAACAAACTGGTTTAATGTGAATTAGCAGCTTGTTGGTTGATGCTGTTCAAAAGTTCCTTGATGCTCCTCCCACACTCCTGCTTCTGCCACTACACAAACAACAGAAGCCAGAGTGTGGCTTATTGTGTTCAAAGGTGATTCTTCATTTCTCCCAAACAAACCCTGAGCAGTAGCCAAGCTCTGTTCTTATAGAGAGTTCGCTTAATATAAACAAAATATATCAGGAAAGTTAATCAGCTGTGTTTGGGGAAATTAGGGTTTATTTTCTCTGTTCTTTAACATCTTATTCTTTGCATAGTAAGTTTTCAATGAAAATAGATGTGTAACTGTTAATCTATTTTGGTATATTTATATATTCTTTGCAATATTGGTATAGTTATACTTAGGTACTCCTACCTTGCATAAATGTCATCAGTGCCCGATCATTATGCTTTGATACAATGTTTGGATTTCAGGCCTCATTGAAGGCTATTTAACAGAAAGACATACCTTGGAAGAAGCCTTGAAACTGAAAGAGGAGTCTGAATGCCATCTTGTTGCAGAACTGGAGAACTTGAAAGCAAAGCTCCAAGAGTTAACTCAGGAACATGCAAGATCTCTTGAGGAGCAGAAGCTGCTAATAAGTCAGAAGAAAGTGTTGGCTGCCAATGTAGGGGAGAGAGAAGATGGTAAGGAATAGACTGATATATTAAAATATTAAACACACACAAATCCTGAGCTGCTAAATTGTTTGAAAATTTCACTAGGCGGAAAATATTTTAAAGGGATTGCAGTTTTTAAGTATGTAAAGCAAAAGTAGGTATTATTTATTTAAGAAATTTATACTCTTATTTTCACCTTCTGCCTCAAAGCAGCTTACAGCCAAAAGCACAGGACAAAATGCAATAGGTAACAGATTTCTGTTGGGTTAAAACACAGGGCAAGCACAAGACAAGGAGAGGTCATCTATATGATAAGCAGAAAAGTAAGATCCAGAGGTCTTGGTAAATAAGTATTGTTTTTTCCCTGGTGCCAGGCGTGTTTCCTTGGCGAAAGCATTTCCTAAACGGAGAGCCACCACTGAGAAGGTGCAGTTTTGTGTTGCCACCCTTTGCATGTCTTTTGGAGGGCCTCAGGTGAAGAATACAGAGCGGAGTGAGGCAGTTCTTGGTATTGTCGTCCTGAGATGCAAACGGGTTTATGGGTTAAAACCCACACTTTGAATAGGGCCCCGAAACTAATTGTTAGCCAGTGCAGCCATGCCAGAATCAGTTTTACGTGATGCTCAGTAATGCTACTGAATTATACATCAGCTGCAGTTTCTGAACAGTCTTCAAAGTCAGCCCCCCATATAACACATTGCAGTAATCTAATCCAGTGGTTTCCAGAGCATAGACAACCAAAGGTAATGGTATAGCTAGGTCACCAAATGAAGCTGATGGAAAACAGGTTGCACCACTGAGGCCAATTGAACCTTGATGGATCCAGAACATACCCCCAGTCTGCACACCTTCAGAGGGAGTGTAATTGTATCCGGAACAGGCCATGTCCCACCCATCCAATATAGGGAACCACCCACCCATAGTGTTGTATTCTTATCTAGTTTAAGCTTCAGTTTATTAGTTCTCATCCAGTCCATTAGTGGGCCAGACATTGGTTTTGTACATCCACTGCCACAGATGCAAGGGAGAAAAAGAGCCATGAGTCATAAGCATATTACTGACAATGCATACCAAAACTACAGATGACCACTCAGCAGTTTCATGTAGGTGTTAAAACAGCATGGGGCAGAAAACCAAAGCACAGAAGGCCCATCGGGCCAAGCAAAACTCCATAAGCACCACCCTCTGACGCCGGTCACCCAAGTAGGACTGGAATCAGCACAAAGCATTGCCCCCATTTTCAATTCAGATAGCCTCTCAGAAGAATACCATGGTTAATGCTATTGAAAGCTTCTGAGAGACCAAGGAGGATCAACAGAGACACCCTTCTCTTCTGACAAAAGTCATCTTACAGGCCAAAACTTCTTCTGCACTTTTGTTCTAGCTTGGCATGGGCAGGGCCGTTTAGTCGTGTCCGACTCTTTGTGACCCCATGGACCAGAGCACGCCAGGCACTCCTGTCTTCCACTGCCTCCCACAGTTTGGGGTCAAACTCATGGGCAGGACTGAGGAGGGTGCTAAATCATGGAGAATTCCAACGAATAAGATCAGTCATATTTGTCTGACTTGAATGAATCTCAAGATGCAACTCACCACATGGATGTATTCTGATGCCAGCCAAGAAGTTCCAACCATGATAAATGATCAGTGTTCCTTTGTAATTTTAAAATAACATGTGATAGTCATATCTTTGGTAATGTTATTTTTTATGTATTAGTTTTACTCAAGGAAATCGAACATCTAGCAAAAGCAAAGTTAGAACTGCAATGTCAAGTAGAAAAGGACTGTTCCACCTTGAATTCTCAAATGAAAATCTTGGAGATGGAACTTGAAGAGCAACTAAACAAAAATCAGAAGATAACAGCCCTGTCATTAGAGGTTACTGACCTGAGGCAACAGATTCAAGCCCTTGAAAGACAGCTTAAAAACCAGCGAGATTTCATGGATGTAAGAAACCAATGCATTCTTTGCAATCTGTGGACAAAATAGCACTAAATCTTTCAGTTAAAATTCTCAGTAGCCTTAAAACAGTTCTTGTAAATTCTAAGATCTGGAAACACAACTCTTATTTTCTTGACAGAAACAAGCTGTGGAACGGGAACATGAACGTGATGAATTTCAGGAAGAAATTCATAAACTTGAAATGCAGTTAAAAGTGACAAGAAAATCCCAGATGTCTGATCAGTCCAGAGTGTATGAGGTAGGTAAAACATACATTCTTCAAGGATGGATCATCTGAACTAGGGCAACTTTGAAAAAGCTGATTATTTTTCAGCGTTACATTGACCAGACCAACCCAGAAAAAGTATTACAATCTTAAGACCCCACCAAGCTGGCAGCTAGCTTGTGTCAATGTACTGTGTCAATGTATCCTAGACAACATCCTGTGTACATCCCATAATAAATATCCAAGCCACTTTCCCTGCAGCTGTGGCAACACTGCTTAATGCATCCACACCACAGTCATGCATGGACTGAGCCAATCCAGACATAGCAGGAAAGAGCCTCCATGGCGTCACCACACTATATCCCACACACATCCCACTAGGCTTGTGTCCATAATATCTTGGACGTCAGCCTCCTACAGGGACCAAAAGCCCCGCAACAGAGAGCTTTCTGGAATCCTAGCATGATGGATTTTGAATCCCCATAAGCTACTAATGACACACAGATTGCTAATGAATACTTTGCTAACTTCACCATTTAAAGGGAAGGAATGATGGTGGTATAGCAAATTATCACCATAGCTCTCTTGGAAGGAGATCTTCACAGTAAACACAAAGGTCATGGTGTGGCCAAGGATTCAAGGCCACTGAAGTGTGCAACCGGGTCCATCTGAGGGGCGGGCAACAAGGGAAAGTAACTTACACATACATTCTTTGCTCATCATACTGTTTTTCAGTATTGGCAAGAAGTTACTGGGGCAATTCTTAGTTTATTATTATTTATTAAATTTCTGTACTACCCTTCAACTGAGGATCACAGGGGAGTTTACAATATTAAATCACAAAAATGCATACCATAGTAACAAACCAAAATAAGGACACACACCCAGTTTAAAAAGCCAAAGGTTGTTTAATTAGCCAAAGGCCTGGAAGAAGAGGAATGTTTTTGCCTGGCATCTAAATATATGTAATGAAGGCAGCAAGCGAGCCTCTCTGGGGAGAGCATTCTACAAGTATGCAGCCATTGCAGAAAAGGCCCGTTCTCATGTTGCTTCCCTCTGGACTTCTCATAGAAGGGGCACAGAAAGACAGGCTTCAGATGACGATCACAGGGTCCAACTCGCTTCATATGAGGAGAGGTGGTTCTTGTGGTATTGCGGTCCTGAGCCATTTAAGGCTTTATAGTTCAAAACCAGCACTTTGAATTGGTCTCAGAAAATGATTGACAGCCAGTGCAGTCACGGCAGGATCAGTGTGATATTCTCAAACCATCTCGCTCCATTGAGCAACCTGGCTGCTGAATTCTGCACCACCTGAAGTTTCCGAACCATCTTCAGAGGCAGCATCGTGTACAACTCATTGCAGTAATCTAACCTAGAGGTTACCAGAGCATAGGCAACAGAAGTTAGGCTATCCCTGTCCAGATAGGAGCTTTGAAGCAAATTATAATGATTTGCATAAATGTGGTAGGGGTGTATTAACTATTAGATTAATTTGCTTATTTTTCAAACGGCATGAAATCTTTTTGTTTTCCATTCTTACAGGTAGAGACTCTCCACAATGAAATAAAAGAGAAAACAGAGGATTATAATATGCTTTTCTTAGATAAAGAGCAGATACAGAAAAACCTTGCTGTTCAAAAAGAAGAAATGGAAAAGCTGGAATCACGAGTCAGAGAACTGGAGTTTATGAACAGGGAAGAAGCAGAGAATGTCAATAAACTCACGCAAGAGCTGCAAAAAAAGGAAAAAAAGGAAGCGGAACTAAAACAAGTAAATTTATGTAAATTACTCTCTTTAACAGAAAGAAGAATTTAGGCATTACATAGGAGTGATAGCTGGCATTTTTGTGTTGTGAGTTTCTAATGATGTGGGATTTTGTAGTCGTAAAGACACTAGGGCATTCTGCACCAAGAAGTATGTTTTCTCCAAAGAAAGATTTGGCTATACTGGGATGCACCTTCCATGTCCTCTCTGTGTCTTTTTTCTGCCTCTGGGCTGAGCATTCTCAGGTCTCTGATCTGCTTGGTTGGTTTAATCCTGTTCAAGTGAAGTTTGAAGGCCAGGTTGAAGAAGATGAAATAAATACAGCCACCAATCTCGGCTCTTGTCCTTGGCTCTAGGTGCCCATAAGAAACCTGTCTTAGCCTCTTGCCAGAATGCTAAGAAGATGGAGGAGGGTGAGGAGTGTCTTGGGCTCAGCACCATGACCATAGCTGAGGCCTGAGGGATGGTTCAGCCTGCAGTGCGAGTTCTAAACCTTTCACTGCTCATTCACAGGTTGTGTGAC
The DNA here is from genome assembly GCF_964188315.1 of Podarcis muralis. Lineage (NCBI taxonomy): Eukaryota > Metazoa > Chordata > Lepidosauria > Squamata > Lacertidae > Podarcis > Podarcis muralis. The sequence goes on from NC_135655.1 coordinate 132,610,581, forward strand.
TGAACCCTTTCCTGTTTTCCCCACAGTGATTTACCCTCTTGTGTATGGCCTCCCTCCTTTAGCCCAGTGGCCATTTGTGGAATCTAACTGCTGGAAGAGATGTGCTGAGGTGGTAGGAATTGTCACCCTGGACCTCTGGGGGTCAACTTTTCAGATGGCACTGCATTCTAAGGCTGTGGCAACTGTGGTTGCTCCACTCATGGCCCTCTCTGTCCTACCTTAAATCTCATTCTCAACTTTCTTTGCTGTCTGTGGAGATTGTGAAAATGTCCTGTCTATCTTCATTTGTTCCCGCTGCTGGGTTTGCTGCTGCCTCTGCTGGCCTCTTCACTAATTCAGCCTGGGGCTGAATTTTCAGGCTGCCCCTGCATACAGGCTATCTTCTTATACCAGTGTCTGATCTAGAGAGGTATGGCAGTCTGGATTGATCCTGGCTACCTCCCAACAATGTGATTTTTACCTGTGTTGTGACTGATTGACAAGTAAAAAAAAATTCCCTCTAGAAGCTGATGATTCATTTTCTTAACAATTGTTAATTCTTTTGTAAAGGATTATTTGATCTTGTGAAGGCTTACTGTGCTGTTTGCCACCTCTTCTATTTCTGATCTTTTTCTCCTTTCATGGGACCTATTTCTCCCAAAAAGGGCATGTTGTATCCAAAGGTCATACAAGCAGAAGGGGCCTGCGTGACAACATTTCCCTATTACTATAGTCCCCTGAAGGCCTATCTGAAGGCTGTATACCTCCATCTGTGCAGAATTGAGCTGGTGGTCCACTGCAATAGGGAGGCTTTTAATGTTCGATGTTCTAGTATGCTTTTATATTTGTTGGAAGCCACCCAGAGTGGCTGGGGTAATCCAGTCAGATGGGCAGTGCTAAAAGCAACTTACATTTTGCTCAGCCAAAAGTTTCCATCCCTGGCCTTGCTTTGCTCTATGCCACAGTGACTTTTCAAAGCCACGGCTGTGCCTGTACAGTGGTGCCTAGCCCCTAATATCTGCTTGTTGCTAAATAGCAGGGGTGTACTGAAATCCTGCTTTACTGGTTTTAGGGAGTCTGTCTCTCTGTCCTTCATAGTCCTGGAGGCGGCGACAGCTTTACTCTGGCTTCTGGAAGAAATGGCTTGCACATGAAGAGGTCCTGATACTTGACTTCCTTTGATTTAACATCAAATAAACCATGGATGAATTGGAACATTAGTAACGTTTTTTGTTTCAGGGCCAGTGATATAAATGGAGATTGCAGAACAGCAAAGACAGCCTGTGGTAAATTCAAATGATAAAAAACTAATCTTGCCATTGATTTATAATAGGCTTTGGCACACGTTAGCAATCAAAATAGTCTAAAGGTACTATTACTTACACATATGATTTTTGTATTTATATTTACAGGATAAAGAAGCATTACAGCAGCAGCAGTATGATAATTTAATTCAGATTTCTACACTGCAATCCAAATTGGATGAAATCAGGCACAGAGTACCTAGGGAAGACAGCTTGGATCATACACTAATGGAACAATTGAAAACACAAGAGGAACTTTTATCAAAAAATAGAAATGTAAGTTGCAATGAGAATAATAAAAGGGCCAGTTAATTTTTTTAAATCCTGATCCTCATATTGACTGTTTCTGGGTTGAAACTATAATAGAAGTTCAAAAACCTATTTTAAGAATGTAGGTTATAAATGAATAGTTACCTCTACTGATTTCTCTCCCCCCTACACACACACCTTTAACCTTTGTGGTATTTGAAATCTTACAGTGTTTTTGAATGAAAGCTAAAGGATAGCTGTCAGGCTCGGGAAATTCTATCCCTCCCCTGGCGGCAGCTCGAAGCAGGAAAAAACAAAGAGCGTTCTTAGTAATGAGTTTATTCAGACATCATGGTGAGAGACAAAGAAATCCAGTCAGTCTCCCATAATGGCATTGTTCCAACTGAGCTCCTCCCTTCCTAGCAACAGCACTTTCCCTTATGGTGGCTGCTAAGGGCTAATTGTCTCTGCAAGGGCTAATTGCTCCTGCACTCTCAATGAACTAAGAGTTTTAAGAGAAGGGGGGTCAAATACTCTCCAGTGATAACGTGTCAGTTGGCTCCCCTGGCTCTGGCTCTTCCCTCTCTTCTCCCAACACCTCCCAACTTTTCTGTTCATCTCTCTCTGTGCTGTGACCTTTGTCAAACCACTGCTGTAATTCCTCTGCTCTAGGAGCGTCAGGAGTAGGGGGGGTGTGATCTCCACCATTCCTCCTCCCTTTCAGTCCAGTCCCTGACAATAGCACTTGCTAGCTGCATTGAATTCCCAGTTCAATGCTGTAATCATACGATTACTGCAGGTGCTGGAAAATGGTTGGATAGTTGCAACAGGCTCCTTGGGCCATTTTGTGTTGAATATAAATTCCTCTCAAATTCTGTGTAGTTTATTCTCCCATTATTTTCCATGTTACTGGAAAGTATGTGGGGCTCTAATGAATTCCTATACTGAACCAATCTTTTTATACTCAAGATACCAACAGACTTGGGGGACGCGGGTGGCGCTGTGGGTAAAAGCCTCAGCGCCTAGGACTTGCCGATCGAAAGGTCGGCGGTTCGAATCCCCGCGGCGGGGTGCGCTCCCGTTGTTCGGTCCCAGCGCCTGCCAACCTAGCAGTTCGAAAGCACCTCCGAGTGCAAGTAGATAAATAGGGACCGCTTACTAGCGGGAAGGTAAACAGCGTTTCCGTGTGCGGCTCTGGCTCGCCAGATGCAGCTTGTCACGCTGGCCACGTGACCCGGAAGTGTCTCCGGACAGCGCTGGCCCCCGGCCTCTTGAGTGAGATGGGCGCACAACCCCAGAGTCTGTCAAGACTGGCCCGTACGGGCAGGGGTACCTTTACCTTTACCTTTATACCAACAGACTTACAAAGACCCTGCTCAGGGTATCCTGGGCTCTAGCCTTATTGTCAGATGATGCATTATATGTTGTTCAGTTCTCTTCTAGATCCCTGGTAGCCAGTTCCTTTGTTCGCCACTCTCTTTCGTTTCACCACTGAGAGACAGATGTGCTTTCTTGTTCCAATTTGGTCATGGAGCCATGTGTTGGGGGCAAACTATTTGGTGATGAAGCTGTGAAGGATGTCCTATCCTAGTATAATCTAAGCCAAAAATAAGTATGCCTATTAAAAAGCAAAATAGAGTTCCTTTCATCCTTCACGGTCCTTTTGGGTTCCTTGGCCTGGTGGTAGGGAGAGAGAGTTTTGGTCCAACGTCCCTCCTGAAATTGGTCATGAGGTGGAGGACAAGGGCAACAGCAGTCTGCTTCTAGATTTGCTTCTTTCCTTCTGCAGTCCTGCCATGGGATGGTCTTTCATGCACTTCACCTTGAGCTATCTGAGGTCCCCCCCCCCATATGTTTCCTGTCTCCCATTTTCAAGAATCCTGTAAAGAAGGCTGGTGTGAAGCAAGCAACCCAACAGTTCCAGGACATTGAAGCAGTGGAGCTAGTTCCACTCAGGGATCTCTGTTCTGACATTTATTCTTCTTTACTGTGCCCAAGAAAGATGGCTATCTCTGGGTGGTATTGGATCTCAAGCATATCAACTTGTTCATTTGTTACCAGTCAAAATCATTCAGTTCTTAGGATCAGTCTTCATAATAATATCATGTGATTACATATAACCATTTTAAGTGTCTTTCCTTATTAAGACTTTGGTTAATTTCCCTATTCATTAAATGTCTCCCAATAGCCTCTTTTATCTGTCTATATAATGCAAGATAATGATAATTGCTGTACCTTTCCAATTCTCTTTTCATGCATACAGTGGCCACCATAGATTCTAACAGTTTATTCTTTTCAGCGTTCTGGAATGGGCATTTACTATGTGCAATACTAGTTGTGTACTGTAAAAAAAAGTAGACAGGCCCAGGCCTATTCAGTTTAGCTAGGCCATAGGCTCAAAAGGAAATGGAATCATCAATGATAAAGTTTTATGAAATTATTATATTTCCATCACAGGTACTAGAAATTGAAGACTTGAAGTCTGTTATAGAGCATCTTCATAATGACAAAGAACAATTGCTAAAGAATAAAACAGAAGAAATAGAGCAGCTGTACAAAGTAATTGAGAAGCTTCAAAATGAATTGACTCTTCATGAAATTCGTGATAGCCCAGACAGTCTTAATAACGTTGCTCTAGTAGAGCAGGAGGAGAACCTTCATAATCAATTGAAGAAAGGATCACCACATCATCTGGAGAGCAGAGATGAGGGTGACAGCTGTCTGTTACTTAATTCCAGCCAGAAACAGATTCTGGAACAACTAGAAAGTCTTTTGGCAGACAGAGAAACCTGGCAACAGCTGCTTGAAGAAAAAGAATGTCAGTTTCAAGCAAAGATAAAAAACCTAGAACAAAATGTTCAAGAGTCCTCTAGGCAGCACTTCACTGAGCTAGCCGCTTTACAGCTACAGTATAAAGAATTACAGGAAGAACATAAGCTCCTGAACATGTGCTTAGCTCAAAAAGAAAGTGACATGACTGTGACTGCTTCTTGCATTCAGGAACTTAAAGATAAGCTGCGAGACAGCGAAATAAAGCTTACAGAGACAGAAAAACAGTTCCAAGCAGTGTCAGAGCAGAAAATAGAGCTGGTAGTTGAAGTAGAGAACATACGAGGAAAGGTGCTGCTGCTTGAAAATGAACAACATGTCTTGGCACAAACACTGCATGACAAAGAGGTCACTTATCAGAGGGAGATTAGTGAACTTCAGACTGCTGCTGCAGAACTCAAATCTCAGATTGAGAAAATGACAGAAGAACTGGAAACAGTGAGATCTGAGAAAGATTTTTTTCACTCACAGTTGAAATCCTACAGGGAAAAGGGTCAAGATAATGATAATAAGAAACTTAAACTTGGTGAGCTGGTGCCAGAACCTGTTCCCTACGTTTCTTCTGAAGAAATTGAGGAAGGGGGAGAAGAGAGAGAACCAAATAACAAGCCCTCAGGATCAGTGGAATTTTCTTACAGAGATGAAATGGTATGTGCCAACCATAATATTATAAATACCCAAATAATGGTTGAAATTAATAATCAGGATATTAAAATGAGTCTGGTTAAGAGATGTCCAGATGTGTCACCGTCAATAAATTCTTGGTTTCCTCCAGATAAGCAATTTTAAGTTGTTCTGTTTAGTCCTCCTAAAGAGCAGGGCTGACACGTCTCAAGCAGGACCTCCTGGTCTCTTAGCTGACCACACAAGCCAGGGTACATTGGAGTCCATGCTGCTGTTCCCATCTTCCTAACTAGGTCTTTGGTGAGCAGTAATAATTCAGGCTGAGCCCACCATCCTAGAGGGAGAAATCGTGGAAATCAGATGGGAGAACCTTCTGCAAACCTGGGGAAAATAGAAAGATACCATTAGAGATACTCTTCTTGCCTGTGTGTGCAAAAACAAAGTGGGATAGCAAGGTAGTGATTAGCAGGGGTATAACATGTGCCGCCTGGTGTGCATGGGCTGGGGGCAGGGGGAGTTCACTCCACTGGTCCAGCCCTTGCCGCCAACACTTCTGTTTCAGGGTGCACTCATGCTGCCCAGAAATGTAAGCAGTTAACATTCAGAGCCTGTTTTCCGTAAGTGAGCAGGGAGGAAGGCAGCAATACAAGAATGGGCCTTTTCTGCAGTGGCTCTTCTCCCAGGGCTTTGAATAATTAAACAATCTATGGCCTTTTTAACAGGGGGGGGGGGTTACTGTTGTTATTGTTGTTATTATGGTATGTATTTTTGAGGTTTTTATATTGGAAACCACCCTGTGATAGTTGGATGAAGGGCAAATAATTTAAACTATAATATTAGTCTGGACTAAAGCTAATGCAGAAGGAACAGCTGAGCAAAGCCGCAAAGAGGCTCAATTTGGAGTGCTATTGCCAGTACCTAAGGGTTCACTAATGAGATGTGTGTTGGGAGGTATGCAGCTCTCCTGCAAACATTTTAAAACCGCTTAGAGAATGCCCCCCCAGTAGATGAAAAGGATGGACTTTTATTAGCAGCAAAAATGTTTGCGAGAAACACCCTCCCTCTGTTTCACCCCTTTTGTCTCAGCCTTAAGGTTCAGTGGTTTCATGTTATGGCAGGTTACTAAATGTTTGTGTTTCTTTGCAGGAAAAATATATTACTGTGACTAATCTGAAGTCTTCCAGTAAAAATCTTAATATTCAGGATACACATCTTCAAGGGATGGTTCTGGTTCATGGAACAGAAGTAACAAATAGTGTTAAAGAACATCAAGATCCACAACCAGTTTTTCAACAAATGTTGCAACTTAATCATGTTTTTCAAAGCACACAATTCAGTCAAAAGATATCAGAAAACTTTGAAAGCAGGGTCATAGATAAGACTTCATGGGACTCACCTGAGATGATGCGAAAAGAGAATAACAGCATGGAGCTCCAAATAAGTCTTCCTTTAACACCCTTTTCAGAAGTTGATGGTATGCACAGCAGAGGCTCTGCAAGCCTGTCCTCAGATTCCTCAGTCCTACAGGGAGACATCACAGGGTTGTTGGAGTGCCCAATTTCCTATTCTAATGGCAGTGAAGAAATGGCGGCATATCTCCTTCAGTCTCAACATTCCAGTCTCCACATTGCAGCCTCGGCAATCCCAGAAGCAACTGACTACAATCGTGCGCAAGAAAATATTTCAGTAAGTGATTATTCTGTAAACACACATTATTTTATTGCTGAGTCATGTGCCCTCAGCCATTCCCATGGAAACAAAAGGAGTAAAGAATAATAGGTACCATGTCATAGTAGCCAGATTTGATCATTTCATCATGAACTCCAGGCAGTAAAGTAAAGGTAATTATGGTCAACGTTGCAGTGCCCTTTAATAATCAATTGTATGTAAGTGACTAGCTTTTTGAAAAGTAAATGTGGTTGCTTTGAAGTGAGCAATGGATTGGACTTATTCTTAGAGAGATCTAACCCACTGTGAGAAATATTTTAGTATCGTATTTTAACATAAGACCACTTTTTTCAGTCCTTAATGTAATGGTGGCAGTTCAGAGGTCTCATCTAGATCCTCCAAGATCCTACCAAATCCTCGTGACCAAAGAGAAAAACTGAAGCAGACACAATGCAGGGGTAGGCAGAGTGCAGCGCCCTGAGGAGGACGCAAATCAACTCCCTCCAATCATCAGATTGAGTGTTCGAGCAGAGAAGGGGTGATAACTTCTTCTTTGGCGATCACTTGTAGCTGAGTAAGATTGTCTTCCATGAACATGGTCTTAACAGTGAGTCCGTAAGTGACTGTGGAAACCAATTCTGGATCCCCACGTCCTTCCACAATGGGGACATAGGTTTCTGGGTGGGAGTTGATCATGGTGAGGGGTTTGCCAGACGTGCCTTCCTCTTAGCGCGCTTCTCCCTTTCATCCTGAGTTTCATCCTGAGTATCTTCAAAGTCCATGACATCTTGGTAAGGCTGTTCTCCAATTGGAGCGCTCGCAGGCCAGTGTTTCCCAATTGTTGGTGTTTATACTACATTTTTTTAGATTTGCCTTGAGAGAGTCTTTAAACCTCTTTTGTTGGCCACCAGCTTTACGCTTTCCATTTTTAAGTTTGGAATAGAGTAGTTGCTTTGGAAGACGATAATCAGGCATCCACACAACACGACCAGTCTAACGAAGTTGATGTTGAAGAATCATTGCTTCGACGCTGGTGATATTTGCTTCTTCCAGTAGACTGCCATTAGTTCACCTGTCTTCCCAAGTGATATGTAAAAAATTTCAGAGACACGGTTAATGGAATCTTTCGAGGAGTTGGAGATGGCATTTATAAGTGGTTCAAGTTTAACAAGCATACAGTAAGGTATAGCTTTGTAAACAAGCATTTTGGTTTCCCTGTGAATGTCCCAGTCCTCAAACACTCTGCACTTCAATCAGGAGAAAGCTGCACTTGCAGAGCTCAGGCAATGCTGGATTTCAGCATCAGTATCGGCCCTTGTGGAAATATAACTTCACAGGTAGGAGAAGTAATTGACACTTTCCAACATTACACCATTGAGTTAGATTTGTGGCACTGCAGAGGGGTTCTTTTGTGCTTGTTGGCATAGCACACCTTTCTCAACTGATCTGTACTGTCCGCTATGTGTCTGTGTTTGTGTGTGCGCACACATGTTGAGTGTGTGTGTGAGAAAGTGTGTGTGGCACCGCCCACTTTGGGCCACCACTTAAGTATGGCCCCTGGGTGGATGCACCACTTGAACCAAAAAAGGACCAGCCACACCTTTATTGAGGGATGTAGTGGAGAGAGCATGTGAGTCACAAGAGCATCCCTGACAAGAGCAAACCAGCACTTCATTTGGTCCAGCTTTGTGTTTTCCACAGTGACCAAACCAGTGGGAGCTCAAAAACAGAGCTGGAGTCAAGGCCCTCCCCTGCTCTCAAGCAAAAAAAAAAAAAAAAAAAAAGCATTTGCGTTGATCGGAATCCATTCGCTGGTTGGGTATGATCTCCTTCAGTGATGAGGCAGGAGAGCATAGAATTCTGGGAGGCAGTTGTGTCTGCTCTGCTTTTTCTCTCCTGCCTGATGAAGGAGTCCGCAGAGCCTTTTCTCCTCCAAGTCTCCTATGAGGAGTCAGTATACCTTTCTGAAAGGTTCTCCCCTGGAGGAGTAGAGGAGCAGGAAGACGTGGAAATAAAACATTTCACTGCTGCTTACTAAATCTCTTCCTTGCTCTAAGGCAGGCATCCCCAAACTCAGCCCTTCAGCTGTTTTGGAACTACGATTCCCATCATCCCTGACCACTGGTCCTGTTAGCTAGGCATGATGGGAGATGCAGTCCCAAAACAGTCCCTAGACTTCTGAGTGGCTGGGCTTCTTCCTGATCAGGAGGGTATCATTTGCAAATCCATGGTGACAAAACATACTTTCAGATTGATTTATTCTGCAATTAATATCAAATTCGGTAACTTTTTTTCTATGTGGTATATATTCAAGTGTGCGTATGGCCTCCTATACATACATGGGGCTCCTTTTAGTGGAAAATTCAGTGTGATAGGATTTGTTGTGCCTGGTTTGTCGTCTGGTAGTAAAACAGTGAAAAAAACGAAAGCTGTGTTTTGGTGGGCACCAGAATGGGGGCAAACCTGTTCCCTCAGCACTGATGCTGAGATCACCTATCTCAGTCGTGTCCTTGAAGGGGCTGTGGGTTTCTTTAAACATCAGTGCTTTCCTTCAAAATACTAAATAGTGTGGGATTTGTTCATTCCTGAGTGCTGGTAATATTTTTAAAATATAAGCTGCAATTTATATTTATGATTCAGTATTCATAACTAATATAATAGATGTACAAAATGTATTGCGAGGTGTAACCCTAAAAGAATTAGCACACTTTTCCGTGTATTAGACGAGGTTTTTTTTTACTGTAAAAGAATGTTAAAAATGATTTATGGGGACTGGCAATTGGTTGTCAGCTGTGATTGGGTGGGAGAATGGAGTCTGCTGCAAGTGTTGCTGTGGATTGGCTGATGCTGCAGTCGGGCGTGCAAATGCCGGCTGCTGTTGGCTTGCCGGCAGTTACTGTTGCTTCTTCTGCATGTGTGTTTTGTAGCGTTTGTCAGTCAGGTGAGTGTTTTTCGGCATTCCCCGTCCAAAATACGTCAATAACTGTAAGCATCCCACTTACAGCTCAACAACTGGGCCATCTCCCCCCATTGTCTAAAATTGTAGTCCCCAAAAATAGGGGTTGTGTTATACAGGGCGGGGTGTGTTATACACGGAAAAATAAGGTACTGTTATTCATTCCTGTGGAAAACATAAAGCAGAATATGTACGTCCATTGTTGCTGTAGACGACTTGTTAATGAAGCTAGGACTTCATTGTATTTTTGTATATTCATTTCTAAATAGGTTAGAGATGCTGAAGGCTTCACTCTGTTGCAATCCAAGCTGCAAGATGATCTAGAATCAACGATGTCCAGACGTGAGGGTGCAAGCACTGAGTATGGCAGCAGTGAGTTAATGAATTCATGCTATAAGTGATTTCAGTGGGCATGCTCCAATGTGGCTTGGGCTCCTGGGATTTACCTTGGGTCACTTGGAGAGCATGTCTTAGGCATGCAGACTCCCCCAACAGGTAGAGATTAACTGCTAAATTGGGGGTATCCTGTACTTATTTCCGCAGGAGACTTCCCTGGTCCCATGAAATAGAGCCACTCTCAAGCCTTGTCACTTGGAGGCTAAGTGATTTTGAACAAATTTTAGTCTTAGAAACTGAAACAATAAAAAAAAAGCTAAAATGATAGCTTGAGCAATGAAAGCCGGCTGACCAATAACCTATGGAACTTTTTTCTATAATATAAAATCTTTGAACTTGCCTACTAAACTGGCCTCCTGCCAACCTAGCAGTTCGAAAGCACAAAAATGCAAGTAGATAAATAGGTACCACTCTGGTGGGAAGGAAAACGGCGTTTCTGTGCGCTCCTCTGGTTCGCTAGAAGTGGCTTAGTCATGCTGGCCAGATGACCCGGAAGCTGTACGCCGGCTCCCTTGGCCAATAAAGCGAGATGAGCGCCACAACCCCAGAGTTGTCTGCGACAGGACCTAACAGTCAGGGGTCCCTTTACCTTTACCTTTACTAAAGGTGGGGAAAGTCATTATTTGGTTGAAGAACTCATCAGGAGTGTTATTTACCATTATTTCTTTAAGCTAAGTAGAGTTTGTATTCAGTAGTACCTTGGTTCAAGGACAGCTTAGTTTATGAACAACTTGGATTAAGAACGCTGCAAACCCAGAAGTAGGTGTTTTGGTTTGTGTACTTTGCCTTGTGTTTGTGTTCCATTTGTAAATTGAGTCCGCCGCTGCTATGGGAAAGCATACCTTGGTTTAAGAATGCTTTGGTTTAAGAATGGACTTCCGGAACGGATTAAGTTCATAAACCAAGGTACCACTTGCACTTTATCTTTTGTCCTGTTCTCTTCACCCATATCCTGGTAGCCCTAGTTGCACTGATCAGATATGTGAGAATGAGCATCTACCCATAGTCTTGAACCCTTTGTATCTAGTACCCTTCCCCTCCCCCCATTGCCTCCTGGACACAGCCAGGACAATCCAGACTCTATGGCACCACAAGTTCATTGTCATGAAGAGCATTCTGATGCCTTGATGGTTTCTACTTTACCTAGCAGAAGTCCTCAGTGCACTGTTGTACAAGGTCATCATCTCTGGATTGGCAAAGTGCAGTACACAGCCTGGTATCTTACCTTAATAAGATGATAGGATGTGCCAAAAGTATCTAGCCATTCTTCTGGGAATGGTGATAAGTCAACGCTAGGCTAGATGATGTTACAGTTTGGTGGATTTGTAGCTGGTTGACTGACCAAACCCTAGTCATATGAACGTTCTTGCCGTTTTGTTTTTCAGATACTAGTTCAGATTTAGTTCTTCAGCTTAATCAGGAAGATCCAGAAACTATTTTACACCAAGATAGCAAGATCATGACTTATCTGCAGTGCTTTGGAATTGTTCCAGATATCACGGAACCAGCAAGAAAAGAAAGAGAAGTGTTTTCACAACAGTTGAAGGTAATGTGGGTAAGCAAATTGTTGGGCAACTTGAAGCTCAACCAGACTTCCTTTTGTGCCGTGTTTCAGGCTTTAAAGCTCAATGTCTGAGCAATGGGTTTTTTTTGTCCCAGCACTTTTCTTGGGAAACTCTGCGTTTTATCGCTGAATCAGAGCAAACAGCAATTGGGTTTTCTACAGATTGCCATTTGCTCCACTTTAGCAGCAAAATGTGGGTTTTCCTGGGGAAAGCGCAGAGACAAAAACAACTGCTAAGACATAGAGCTTTAAAGCACAAACCTTTGCCTGGAAAGCCCAGCACAAAAGGAAGTCTGGATGAGATTGTACTATATGTGTACCACAATTTTAAATTGAAATAAAAATATTTAAAATACTGTATGACATATTCCTTGGTTGATTTGAATAAATGACAGAAAAGGTCTCCTTTTTCCTGGCATACTAGCCCTACAGTCACTGCTGGGCAACCCCTGAAGGGAAGCTCTATGATTCATTTGAATGCTCCTCCTTCCTTCTTTCTCAGCATCTTATCAGTTCTGTTTTTCCTGACAGCTCATTCAGAAGTCCTTCTCTCCTCTATGTAACATGCTAGCTTTCTGCTGAAAAATTTCCTTTCCAAAATTCTTTTTCAGAATTTCAGCTTCTTTCTTTCTCTCTCTCTCTCTCTCTCTCTCTCTCTCTCTCTCTCTCTCTCTCTCTTTCTCTCTCTCTCTCTCTCTCTCTCTCTCTCTGTGTGTGTGTGTGTGTGTGTGTGTACACACACATGCGCGCTATATAGAGAGAGGAAAGTGTTTTGTTCATTTTGTTCTCTGTGTTTGGATGCTTCTCAAGATATCATTGCAAAACTTGGCACAAGGGTTGCTGGAGTGGGGAATTTTGTTGATATTTGAATGCTGGCCACCATTTTGAATCAGCTATTTTGAATCAAGCATGTTTTACTCTTCCAGTTAGAGAGAAAAGAGGCACAGTGCCAAGCCCCGCTCTCTCTGGGGCATGTCCATTTGATTCTCTTCATCTCTTCACAAGTTGGAGCGCTAAATTTGGAAACGGTACCAGTAAAACAGGAATTTTGAGAGATTCCATGCTTTAGCAAAATTTGTCTTCCAAAGAGATATTGAAGTAGTTGAAATCTCCCATTACTAATAACTCTTCCTTGCATGAAAAATCTGTTATTTGTTTCAGGAAAGCATCATCCACATCCTCTCCTTATTTTGGTGGTCTGTGCCAGTCATGTTATACTTCTTTCTCCTGTTTAGTTTTGCCCAGATGCTCTCTACAGTAGTAGCTGTGTTGGATTTCTGTGCAGCTCTTTGGTTTTTAGGCCTATCATGCTACTCTGCCTCACTTTCTCTTGCATTTATACTTTTGGATCAAGCTGTGTCCTTCACTTGCTACATTCCAGTCATGGAGGTCATCCCATCAAGTCTCTATCGAGTCATATTTACTTTTCTGTTACAGATTTTCATGGATTTATTTCCTACATTCTCTATGTTAGTGTGTAATCAAAAGCTACATATGGCCCTAGAAAACCAACAGTGATTCACAAAGGTGCCTTGCCGAAATGTTGGTGGGACTGTTCTCTATCATATGTGGTAGGATTGTGCTAAGATCCATCTTGGATGATTTGTCTACTAAATCCAGTTGATCATTTATTGGACTCTATGTTTCTTATGTAATATTTGCCAGTTGCAGTATGGATTTTGTTTCCTTTGAAGAACTTTGCTGCAGTGTCTATATTATTTTCAAATTGCAGAACAGTTTCAAGTGGTAAATGTCTTGAGGACTGTGTGGGCTACCTGATATCATCAGCTTGACGTATTTTGCTTCCTTCTCAGAATGTGTTGAAGATGGTATCTGAAGAGAGCTACAAAATACTGGTTTTGTCAGAAAAATCTCTGTCTCATAATGATAAAAAAAATGTACAGAAATCACCATCAAAGGAGGGGTGGCAAAAAGAGAGTCTAGCCTTGCTTGATACAGTTCAGTCGCTGAAGGATTACCTCAACAAAGTACCAGATAAAGAAGACAAGGTATACAGATATCTTTATAATTTTACTTGAGTTAGAGACCATTAACAACAGCTGCAATTACAGTCATACCTTGGTTTTCAAACAGCTTAGTTCTCAAACATTTTGGCTCCCGAACGCCGCAAATCTGGAAGTGAGTGTTCCTGTTTGCGAACTCTTTTTGGAAGCTGAACGTCTGATGGGGCTTCCGATTGGCTGCAGGAGCTTCCTGCAGCCAATCAGAAGCCGCACTTTGGTTTCCGAATGTTTTGGAAGTCGAATGGACTTCCGGAATGAATTCCGTTTGACTTTCGGGGTACGACTGCTTGGTGATTTCTAAAAAGCTGAGCGCTTGCATCCCAGTCAATTCAGAAGGAGTCTGGCAAAGGAAAATTCTGTAGAGACAGATGGGGACAACTAGTCCTTCTAAGGCAAACAGTGCTAGTGCAATTCCTCCTAAGGTGAATTGGATCATAAAATTAGCATTTCCACATTGGGGCAGATATGGGCACTTCCATTTATGGCTTGCTAGGAATATATATGGTATGTCAAGGGATGCTGGCATGTTAGCTGTTCTGCCCATTTACCTAATGGGGCAGGGGCTGCAAGAGTACTATGGTTTGATTAGGTACCTGTGGATTAGTGGAAGGTCTTTCATTTCTGCAGAGAAACCATGAAAAGAGCAGCAGCACCAAAAGTATAGATTGGTGTTCCTTTGTGGTAGGTGGATTTGATTTAAATCAGGTGTTTAACTTAAATTGATTATTTGAAAGGGCCAATTTTATATTATTTAAATCAAATTTCCCATTGATACTTTATATATTTCTTAAACAATAGTGCAAATTTGACAACTAAACCTTATAATTTTAACCAAATAAAATATTATTTACACTCTGAAAAAGAGTTATTTGTCACACAGTATACATTTTGCATACTTTTTTACCTATAGAGGGAATGTCTTTAAAATATTTGAATATAGAGTTTAAGTATTATAATTCCAGAACGCTGAACACTGGACAATTTTTTCTTCTTTCTTGTTTTACATCATTCTGCTTTGCTCTATCTTAGACCAGCCTCACCCTAACACACACGCAAAAAGAAGCAAAATGAAATGTCTGACAGTTACAGAGAAGAAAAGTGTCCTTTGTTTTCATTAGGCGAAAGTGAAATGCTAATGTTTGATAGGTAAAATATGTATAAACATATTTGAGAAATCATCAGATTGGTTCTTCATATACATAGAAAAGCCTCTTTCAAATTAATGTATGTGGTAGAGGTATTGATTCAGTTTAGAGTTAATTGTGGGACTAACATGTTTTTATTATGACTATTTAATATTAATAGTTATTTGCTTTTTTCTCTTTCTCATGTATTTCTTTTTGTTTAGTTTGTTTTTTATTGTAATGTATTATGAAAAATATCAAAACTTTTTAAAAAAGTTTTCCAATCTTGTAGAAAATGGGAATTATGAGTTATTGTTGATTATCCATCCTGTCTTGTAGGAAAATACACCTGCTTTTTTTGACTGGAGAGGAGACCTACTTCAAGCAGTCCAGTGTGTATTGGAAAAGGAGCGAAACATGTTACAAAGCTACTTACAGGCACATTTTTGCAATCCTGGCTCTGGAGACGAAGGATCATTAATAGAAAAGCTGGAACATATAGTGGAACAACAAGTATGAGAATGTTCCAGGGGTTTACTATGTAATATTCGCCTTCTGAAATGCATCCTGTTAGATATTATTATTATTATTATTATTATTATTATTATTATTAATTATTATTACCACCCTCAAAGAACCACATTTTAAAAGGGCATAGGATGTCGATCAGATCAACCAAAGGCCTGGTTAAAATGGAACATTTTTGCCTGGCACCTAAATGTGTATAATGAAGGCGCCAGGTGAACTTCCCTGGGGAGAGCATTCCACAGATGAGGAGCCCCTGCAGAGAAGGGCCATTATTGTGTTGTCACCCTGCAGACCTCTCGTGGAAGCGGCACCTGAAAAAGGGCCCCAGAAGATGATTTCGGGGTCTTTCATATGGAAAGAGGCGGTCCTTGAGATATTGTGGTCTTGAGCCATTTAAGGCTAATTAGGCCCGGAAACTAGTTGACAGCCAGTGCAGTCAGACCAAGATCAGTGTAATATGCTGAAACCATCTTGCTCTGGGGAGCAACCTGACTGCTGAATTCTGCTCTAGCTGAAGTTTTCGAACCGTTTTCAGAGGCAGCCCTATGTACAATGCATTGCAATAATCTAACCTTGAAGTTACCAGAGCATAGACAACAAAAGTTAGACTATCCCTGTCCACATAGGGATGCAGCCGGGCCACCAGATGAAGCTGATGGAAGGCACTCCACGCCACCGAGGCCACCTGAGCCTCAAGTGACAGGAAAGGATCCAGTAGTTAGGCTATCCTTTTAAGCTACAATAACCAATTTCCAGCCTAATATAACAACCTAGGTTGGAAATTGGTTGTGTAGCTTAAAGGATTGGATGCAAGAATTTACATCCTCAAAGAAACTGAAATAAGTTATTTAATATGTAAAATGAACTTGATTTCATTTCAGGAACAACAGCAAAAGCTAGTTCTGGAGCATCTTCTTTCTTCAGATAGAAACAGCTTGCTTACTGAAATACAGGACCTTGAAGCTGAGTTGCGACTGATGCATCTTCAAAGCCAGGAGAAGCTGCAACAACTCCAAGAAACACTTATAAATACAGAGAATCATCAGAGTAAACAAGAACATCAACTTCGAAGGCAGGGTAGTACCTTATGGAAGTTTACTTACTTTTTACCATTCCTTCATTTGACTGAGAAACAGGATGCAAGGAGTTATATCTTTAATCTTTATTTTGCAAACACTTTTATCATGTAATAATAGAATTGTAGAGGTGGAAGGGACCCTAAGGGCCATTTAGTCCAAGCAACTACAGTGCAGGAAACACAACAAAAGGATCCATGCCAGATAACCATCTAACCTCTGCTTAGAGATCTCTGAGGAAGAAGAGTCCACCACCTCCCGAGGGAGTCTGTTCCATGTTGAACAGCTCTAACTGCCAGAAAGTTCTTCCTGGTGTTTAGTTGGACTCTCCTTTCTTGTAACTTGAAGCCATTGGTTCAAGTCCTACCCTCTGGAGCAGAAGAAAATAAGTTTGCTCCATGTGGCAGTCCTTGAGATATTTGAAGATGGCTATCATATCTTAGGGACGCGGGTGGTGCTGTGGGTAAAAGCCTCAGCGCCTAGGACTTGCTGATCGAAAGGTCGGCGGTTCAAATCCCCGTGGCGGGGTGCGCTCCCGTCGTTCGGTCCCAGCGCCTGCTAACCTAGCAGTTCAAAAGCACCCCCGGGTGCAAGTAGATAAATAGGGACCACTTACTAGCAGGAAGGTAAACAGCGTTCCGTGTGCTGCACTGGCTCGCCAGATGCAGCTTGTCACGCTGGCCACGTGACCCGGAAGTGTCTGCGGACAGCGCTGGCTCCCAGCCTATAGAGTGAGATGAGCGCACAACCCTAGAGTCTGTCAAGACTGGCCCGTACGGGCAGGGGTACCTTTACCTTTATCATATCTTATCTCAGTTTCCTCTTCCTCCTCATTGTTGTTAAAATTTATATACCATCCTTCATGTGAAAATCTCAGGGTATTTCACAAGATAAAAATACAGAATAGAAGCACAAAATAAATACTTAATAACAAAACAATAATACCCGCTCCCGGCCAAAAAAAAACCACAACATTTTAAAGGCTGTAAAATATTAATCAGCCTAAGGCCTGGGAGAAGAGGAATGTTTTTGCCTGGCGCCTAAAGGTGTATAATGAAGGCGCCAGACAAACCTCCCTGGGGGAGAGCATTCCACAAACGGAGTCACCACAGAAAAGGCCTGTTCTCATGTTGCCACCTTTTGGACCTCTTGTGGATGAGGCACACAAGGAAGGAGGGCCTCAGAAGATGATCACAGAGTCTGGGTCAGTTTATATGGGGAGAGTCAGTCCTTGAGGTATAAATTCTGCACTAGCTGAAGCTTCCAAGCCATCTTCTGACACAGCCCTACGTATAATGTGTTTCAGTAATCTAACCTAGAAGTTACCAGAGCATAGACAACAGAAGTTAGGCTGTCTCTGTCCACATAGGAACGTAGTTGGGTCACCAGATGAAGCTGATGGAAGGCATTCTGCTCCACTGAGGCCACCTGCTGGTTTTTTATCAGTCAAGAGGGGCAAAGGTCCAGAGTGCAAGTAGTCACCCTGACCGATCCCAGCACCTTGTCTGCATCCTCAAGTCTTACTAACTGAAACTCCTCCAACACAACAGGACCAGACAGTGCTCTGGACACCCCATGAGATTCATCTGCAATAACAGCAGTGTCAAGATCCCGGTGGATGTAAGCAATTTTATCCTCAAAATGCTTTGCAAACAAGTCACAGTGAGTTATCGTCAGTTCTGCCACCTCCTTCTGCCAGACTGTAACAGGCACCACAGTACCCGGAAAAGCTCTGCTGGACGGCACAATGAGGATGCAATGGAGCTGACAAAGGAAGCATTCTTTGCAGCCTTCACTGCCACTAGGTAGACTCAATAATGAGTCCTCACCAGTGTGCAATTGCCTTCAACCAGATTTTGCTCCACTCGTGTTTGAACCATCTCCCAGCTTGTTTCCTCGCCCTAAGCTCTGGAGTATACCAGGGTGCCAGAAAGACTCCATGAAGCAGGAGAAGATGTTCAGGATTATTGTGTCAACGGCCTGAGCCATTTGGTTGTTCCAGAGGTCGGCCAGGGCGTCACCAGGAGTGCCAATCATATCAGCTGGGAAATCCCCTAGAGCCATCTGGAAGCTCACTGGATCCACCAGCCTCCTCTGAAGACAAAGCATCCTAATATGTTCCTTGCCTCTGCAGAGCGGAAAAGGTGCTGAAAGCCTAAATCTCAACAGGAAGTGATTGGACCATGACAAGGGACTGATGTCAATGTCCCCCACTTTCAAATCACCCTCTTCCTGCCCAGTTGAGAAAGCAGGGCCCAGAGTGTGACCTGCAACATGCATTAGGCTGGTGACATATTGGGACAGCCCCATGGTCATCAAGACAGCCATGAAGTCCTGAGCCACCCCAGAGGCAGTCACCTCAGCATTGTTGTTGCCAGTATGTCCCAGAGCCAGCCACTGGGTCTTAACTGCTGCTGTCTTAGCCACTGCAAATCATCCTCCCCCTGGTCTTGCAACACCACCACTTCTCTGTTCTTCCTGTCTGTTCTCCCAAGCGTTCTTCCCTGCTGACTCTTGGAGAACTGAGGCTGGGATGAGAGGAGTTTCTGGCACTGCTCCTCTTCAGAAAAAAACATGAGGCCTACCCACTGCCTTGCTCCTTGTCTGGATGCAAAGCCTCTTTTTAAAGGGTTTTTTCTTTGTCAGTTAAGTGGTATATAATTTTATGAAATAAACCATACATACCTTTTTTTATAACAAGCAGCAACAAAGTAATGAGTACAATGGCCATCTGTCTTCCACTCATGAAGAATCAAGTATGGTTGCTGCACTGTGACAGTAAATCCCTCGCCATCAGACACAGTGCATCTGGGGGATGAATTCCCACTCGCCTGTATGTAAGAAGAAAAGGAAGTACCAACACAATTACCCTCTTTGGGTTTCCCCCCCATTTTTTGCCTTATGGGTTTGGTATGCCAGATGTTCTGACAGTGCTATTGTGCATATGCGTGAGAACACTTCGGGGAGTTAGAAGCTTCTCCAGAGGAGTTTCTACCCTGTATAACCTAAGTCCCATATACATAGTCAGAATTATACCACGTTAGAATGCAGAATTACCAGCCGTTTGGTTTTCTGTCATGGGCTTGTCATAGAGCTGTTCCTGTATCTCCCCACTGAAAGATTCTTGCTAAGGGTGTTTTTGAGAAGCTTCTTCAGGAAGACACTGGTAGAATTCTATGCATGCTCTAACGAAGTATTCTACATCACTGCTAAGAATGCCCATCAAAGATAAGGCAAGCACTGTTGGTACCTCAGGTCACTTGTTGGAGAATGTTCATACCTGCTTAACTTCACCAGTAAAAGCAGTGGTCAAAGGTTCTTGCTGGGTTTCTGTGAAAAATGAGTTCCACAACTGAAGAAACTGAGAATTTGTCTCTTACACATAATGAATAATGATGATGTTGATGATGTCATACAGACTTACACAATAATAATAATAAATAATAATAAATTTTATTTATATCCCGCCCTCCCCAGCCGAAGCTGGGCTCAGGGCGGCTAACAACAATCAAAATAATCCAACATTCTAAAAACATTCATTATAAAATTAATTAAAATCAAATTAAAATCAAATTGATGGCAACCATTAAGCAAAATTCTGTGCAGATTGCCAGAGGAGGGGGTCAGGCTGCGCCCTGACCAAAGGCCTGGTGGAACAGCTCTGTCTTGCAGGCCCTGCGGAAAGATGTCAAGTCCCGCAGGGCCCTGGTCTCTTGTGACAGAGCGTTCCACCAGATTGGAGCCGCGGCCGAGAAAGCCCTGGCTCTAGTTGAGGCCAGCCTAACCTCTCTGTGGCCTGGGATCTTCAGGATGTTTTTATTTGGAAATCCTTCATATATTATTATTTCACTTGGTCAAGTGAAATTTCATACAAGTAAAAATCTACATGAGCAGTGCACTGAATCTGGTTTATTGAATTTGCCTTCTAAATTAAATGTGCCTTGGATAGGTGAAATCTGAAAGTAATGAATGACAGCCTTTTTATAGCCTGATGTGAAGCAAGTATGGGAAAACAGAAAGTGAAGCAAAGTGTTGCCAACAGGTCCTTTCATCCAGAAATGTCACAGTACATACTGCATTTATGTGCCTTTAAAAATCCACTTCATTTGTCATTTTTTAAAGTTATATTGGGGGGGGGATTACTTTAAGTTATTGAAATTGATTTAAATTTTTTAATTTTGTTGTAACTTTGTATTTGTTCTCAGTTGAATTACTAGAATATAAACTTCAGCAGGAGAAATCCATTGCAAGTGACTTGCAGGCTTCTCTAAAAAGTGAACAAGAGAAATCCTCTGAGATGCATGAACTACTGAAACAGGAACACAGCGCAATATCGAACTTGAAATCAGATCTCTGTGAAAGCAAGCAAACAAATGAGAGGCTCCAAAAATCCCTACAGGACCTCCAGGAAGACATAGTTAAGTACAGGTAAGGACTTCAAGGGCAGTTCAGTTTGCGTTTAGAACAATCTACAGCTACAATTTCCAAGTAAATGTCTTATTGTGAAGTTCTTCCTGCTCTCAGTTTGTATCATACTGGAGACATTCAGTTAAGTTCTTGGGTGCCTTTGTACCCCAATCCTCCTGTATTACAAAACAGTCCTCTTCTAACAACTTTTTGCATTTCAGTATTTGCCTAAATACTGTGGTCTAAACCACTGAGCCTCTTGGGCTTGCCGATCGGAAGGTCGGCAGTTCGAATCCCCGTAACGGGGTGAGCTCCCGTTGCTCGGTCCCAGCTCCTGCCAACCTAGCAGTTCAAAAGCATGTCAAAGTCCAAGTAGATAATAGGTACCGCTCCGGTGGGAAGGTAAACACGTTTCCGTGCACTGCTCTGGTTTGGCCAGAAGCGGCTTAGTCATGCTGGCCACATGACCCGGAAAAACTGTCTGCGGACAAACATCGGCTCCCTTGGCCAGTAAAGCAAGATGAGCACCACAACCCCAGAGTTGTTCGCGACTGGACTTAACTGTCAGGGGTTCTTTACCTTTATCTTCCCACTACCTCTAGTTGTGATTTTTAATGATAGATTTTACTATACAATCAAAGAGCAACATAATTGTTGTCACAAATTTCTTATTCCAGTTCCCCTTTCCACATGTCCCTGGGGTTTCAACTGCAGAGTCCCTTCCTGATTTTTGTTTCTAGGACACTCGTATAGGAAGTGCTTCAGCTTGAGAATTCACTGTTTATACCAACCTGTGCTGAAACGTTAAAAGTTAAGAAGTGTTGCTCCTGACATAATAAAAAGCACTATGCAAAGTGTTTTATTCATTTATTCATACTCCCACAAAAAAGCCTGCCCAAAGAGGCTCACAACAAAGAAACAGATGCATTGCAAACAATTTCATAATGACGTAGCAAAACAAAAATATAATAACATACAGAACACCACATTTGAATACTATAAATATAATAAGATTACTTGAACAACATGCAGCATCCAATAGCAAAAATAACAAGGGAGCGTCACAGCTTCACCTTAGTCCTAGAAACACCCCTCCCATGATACTTGATTGTTACTTCTTCTTGCTCAGTTACTAAAGACATTGGGTTGTGTCCAGGTGTTCATTTTACCTGGAGCAGATCCATTGAAAAAAATGAGTGTGGTTAACCTTAGGTCTATTGATTTTAGTGGATTATTCTGATTAGAACTAAGTTGGATACAGCTGCATGTCTGCTAAAAAAACAGAAAGATGCAGGTTAGCAGTTTTTTTTAAAAAAAAAATACATAGAACTTTTGTATGTTGCAGTTCTGCACTGGAAAATAAGGAGAAAGATATGACAGCTGTTCTTCAAGACTTCCAAAATGAACAAGTTAAAGAAAAAGAACTACAGCACATGTTAGATGAACAACAACATCAGCACAAGTTAAAAGAGGAAGAGAAGTCAAAAGCAATAGAGGTAAAATCTTGTGAGGAAATTATAGCCCTTTTGCTACTCAGCTTATGTATTCTGTTTTACCATGCCTCTAAACCCTGCTTTTAGGAAACCATAAGTAAGATTTTATTTAATTTTTGTTTGTTTTAAAAAATGCAGCAGGGAAAGCCTTTTAATAAGTGAATGTATTCTACATCAGGGGTGGGAACCTTTTGCTTCCAGGATTGACCTCACAAGTCAAATATGACAGGTGGGCAATCCCAGACACCTGTCATTCATAGAAGGTCATACTGATTTGCATATCTCAGCCCTCCGCCTTTAAACCTCCAGTGTTGGAGGTTGAAAAAGGGAGGGCAGGGATCTTTGCAAAGGGTTTAAGATAGCCTCCAGAGGAATGTCTTAAAACCCTTTGGAAAAGTGGTCTTTGAAGCAGCTTTCCCCCCGCTTCTGCTGAAACTTCGGGCTGAGTAAAGGAGTTCCTTCCCCCCTGCCTGATCACTCAGATGTTTAAAGGAGGAGACTGTTTTTGCAAAGGACTTGCCCTTTGATGCAGCTCTGCTTCTCCTTTAAGTAAGGCAGCAGCGAGAGTCCTTCACCTCACCTGCTTGAAGGAAAAGTACACAGGGGGGCAGAATTAAACCTTGTCCTTCCACTGCCTCACCAGTAACATTGGTTGATAAGTGGGTGGCAATCATGGCTAGTAACATTTTAACTTGTAGAGCTGCAATTGGGGGGGGGGCTGTGATTTTTAATTTTGCTGTTTTATCATAATAGGACTTGTTGTACAAAACCTTTTTTTTTTTTTGTGCCACAGTACATGTGCAGAGAGTGCCACTGTCTCTACACACACACACATTTTTTTCCCCTCTGCACTTGTATGGACAGGGAAAGAGATTCTGTGTAAGAGGGCCCATGTATGATTTTCAAACAAGATTGACCGCATACCTCTTACTAAGAAAGTAAGCCATACCACACAACATAAGTTTTTGAATTAGGGTATTGATCATACCTACACACCTATTGTCAAAAACTGAACAAACACACAAAAATGTTTCAGATGTGAAGAAAACTTGCTTCCAATTGCATGCAGTTTTCCTCTCCCAAAATACCAATTTAACTTTTAATAATCCAAAACATATTTTTCTCTAAATTAAAAGTATTCCAACTGATGGACAACAAATGATGGCCAGGGCACAACAGAACATGCATATTTGCAGTGCATGGCTCATTCCTGAAAATGTGAGGTACCAAGAAGAATTGTCCATGATTCACAGCCTGGTCCTGGAGTTGATATATACACATTATTTAAAAGGTTATGGGTGACCTGCTGAGTTTGAGGCATCAAGCTCCACCCTAGACAAATATGTGAATTGTCGCTGGTCAAATTACCAATAATTTAGTTAGAATTAGCAAGTTGTGGGCTTCTGGATCAGAATCTGCTTTTTAATTTTAATTTACAAACTGGAATTCCTCTCAGACATTGAAAGTCCTGTGTAATTGTAGTGATTTTTCCCTTCTTCTGTACAGGAGTTGCAAGCTGCCTTGGAACTACAGTGCATTCAAAACAACCAACTGTCTGTGGCTTTAGAGCATGAACAGTCAGCAAACAGTAATCTCCGTAAAGAACTTGAGATTGAACATTCTCGCTGTGAAGCTTTATTGTCCCAATATAAAAATAAACTCTTGGAACTGCAGAAAAGTGAAGATGTTGAGAAGAATCGCAGTTTGGAACTTTTAAGTGCTTTGAAACATGAACGCATTTTGACAGAACAGCTGAGCATGAGAATAAATGAATGTGGGTCTTGCAAGCATAACGATTCATTGCAGGAACTGAAAGCTCAGTTGTACAAAGAGAGGTCCCATGCCAGGAATCTTTTAGCCATAATTGAGAAGACGCGGCAGCAAGTACTCGATTCAAAGAAGCCAATGGGTGAAATGCAGATGCCCTCTGAACAGCCTCCGAAAGAACAGGAGCTCCACACCACTTTACAGGCCGCACAGGCTGCTCTGCAAAGTCAAAAAGAGGACATTATCCATGCCTTAAAGATACAGACAGAGAAAGATACACAAATGAGAAAGAAATGGGATCAGCTGCAGTCCATTCTCAGATTACTGAGGGAGCAGGAAAGAGGGACAGAACAAAGAAGAAGAGAAATTAAGCAGGAACAACAAACAGAATTTGGCAAACTGCAGGAACTACAGGAAGCTGGAGAAAGTCTGGTAAGAACACGTGGTTTCTTTTTACTTTTTTCAGCCCTGGCTTGAAAAAGTTCAGAGGCCTTTTTACTTATTTATAGACATGGATTTGTTACCTCAATAATCTGTCCTATAATACAATAAAAACATCACCACAAAGATTTTTTTTTTATTTTTTTTTACCAGTATGCTTTCCTAATTTGGATTATTCACATTGGGTGTTTGTGGAGAAAGTTGCAGCTTACTCAGCTTTGCATAATAATAAGTCTACTCATCCCAGGATAAATGAGGGGCAAGTCAGGACCACACTGGTTTTACCAGGATGCCGACCCCCTTTTCAGATTATTTTAGCCCTTTATACTTTGAATGTATAAATGAGAGAACCTGAAATGAGGGTTCAGATGAGTTAAGGATTTATTTAATAGTAAAGAGACATAGAAAAGTGTGTTTCAGAGAACCTGTAGTGGCCCACAGGGAAGGATAGCACTGTGGACCTGGCCGCCTGACACTACCACATATCAGGGGGACGAGAAGGGTGTTGTGGGTGCCCTGGCAAAGCTAACCCAGTACTCTCACTGGTGCTCACTGCAGCACCACCCTTCCCACCAACCACTTCTGCAAATAACATTCCTCTCCCCCCCCCCCACTTCATCTTGTTAGCAATGGATCAAATAGCTTAGATACTAACTTCTTCCTACAGCTTGTGAATTATTTCCTGTGTGCATTGCAAAGTGCTACTTTATTTTTCTATATTGCAAATAGCTATGCTTCTATTCCCATAGCATGAGTTGGAATTGCAACGTTGGCAGAACACTAGAAGAATAAAGGATTTGCAACAGATTCTTGAACACTTGGAGAAACAGGAAAGATACCTTAATTGTCATAAAAATCAAGATGAACTTCCTCCATGTCCTTCAAAAAATAATTACACCCACTTTACAACAGATACAGTAATGATCCATGTGGAGCAGCAGAAATTAGAAAACATCAGAGAACAGTTGCTCATTGCTGCAGGTTATCTTTCTGAGTTCATATATAAAACTACAGAGCGGTGAGTATTTTACAAGTATCTTAATTGAAACCAATTTTGTATTTCTCGTAGTTAAAATACCTATCAAAACTGAGGGACCACCACAGCTATGAGTCCTGGTTTCCGTAATTTGTTACTAATGTCTTATCCAGTCCTAGTAATTGGACATTTTCTCTGCACCAACTAGAAACATTAGTTTCCTTGGATAAAATCCTAAAACTATTACATGTCAACATGATTCTTGTCCCTAAGACCCAATTCAGATGTAATGCATCTAAAACAGGCTTCCTCAACCTCGGCCCCCCAGATGTTTTGAGACTACAATTCCCATCATCCCTGACCACTGGTCCTGCTAGCTAGGGATCATGGGAGTTGTAGGCCAAAAACATCTGGAGGGCCGAGATTGAGGAAGCCTGACCTGAACTATTATTACATTTAAAAAATTACATTTTTCTGCTTTACCTTCAGTAAGGAATATGAATACACTCACACACATATACACATGCTCGTACCTGCACACAAAGCAGCTCAAAGTTTGCACCTGCTGGTGCTGATGTAACACTAAACAATGGTCTGAATCAGGCCTGAATGTGGCAGTTCATGACACTTTCAGGCCCCAGCTTACCATATATGCTCAGTCTACATGAACGTGGAAGGTAAGGTGTGCCTGAAAAAAGTGATGCCTTCATTACTTTCATAAAAACACATTAGTACTTTTTTACTGATGAATGTTATTCCTTACACAGTTGGTGAATTACTTCTGTTTTATATGCTGTCTTAATGTCAAATGGTTCAGGCTTCATATATACAGAGGCAGATCTGTTCCATGGGACAGCAACGGAGTCTACAATTACTTGGATTATTTTTTTTCTCTACCCTTTATTTAACAGAACAGTTAACTGGCCTCCTTCAAATGATGAAGCAGTTGCAGCCTTGTTGCATATAGTTGAGGAACTTAAAGCAGAGTTACTGGCCTCCTCCAAATCTCCAGTAAGAGGGTTAATTTTATTTTATTTTCATAAGCCATTGTTAATACTTCAGTTAATGCTTATAAGCAATTTTTTTTTTAAAGAAAAAAAAAGGCGGGTAACCCATTTCACCTTTTGAGGGGGTTGAAGGAAGAGTTCATCCTAAATATCTAGCTATTTTCCTGGCAGACAAGAGCTATGTAGCAACCATGCTTGGTCCTAGCTGCTCTAGCAACTCAAGAAGGAAAGCTCTATGATTCTTTTGACTGCTCCTCCTCATTTTCCTGTCAGCATCTCTCTAGTTTTGTCTTCCTGCCACCTCAAGCAGATGTCCTTGCTCCTTTTCTTTTTGCTTGCTTTTTGAGCTATCTTTAACTTTCTCTTCTCTTTACACCTTTTTACTTCAGTTCAGCTGTATTCCTCTTTTTGCTTCCCCAAAATCTCTCTCTTTACTCATCCACTTTCCCAAAAAGAAATCTCTGGGCCCCGTAATTAAAGCAAAGAAACCAGCGGCTTCTCACAAGAAGAGCCAATGGATTTAATGCAAGGCAGCAAAGGCCACAGCCAAAGAAAACAGCCACAGAATCAACTCTGCTACAACGGGCACATCCAATGGCACAACATTGAGTGAGCCAACAGGCAATGCAGGTCTTCTTCAAACAAAAATGGTTTGTGTTTTAGAGCCATAGTGGAGAGGGAATGCCTCAAAAGGAACCGTGTTCCTCCTTTCTTACCATCATACAGGAATGTCTTTCAGAAGTGGAGGGAATTACTAAATTAGTGGCTGCCAGAGCCCTCAGCAGAACACATGATGCTCTTAATGCTCCCCTAGAAAGACTGCACTTTTATGCACCAGTTAAGAATTTCAGGTGGCTTTCATCCACCTTGGTAGCTCTAGACCCCAGGCATCGAATCCAGTAAACAGCGCTCAATCCTCAAGAAAAACCAAAAGTCGAGACCCTGTAAGAGACACTCTCCTTTTCCCTACTCTTTGCCGTCAGAATCATGACCCACATACCAAAGCCAAAAAGGTACACAGAAAACATGAAAACAATCCAAGGCCAGATTTCCAGACCTCTCCTCAAATCAAGCTCTGCCTAGACTCCCTGGCATGTGGGGCCTTATCTGCTCCTCAGACTGCATTCAGGGAGAGCCTTCCATTTTTTAATCTGATGGCAATGGGGAGCTGAAGAAGGAAAATGCACAATGGAGCAGCACATCAGACCAGGATATGGGGGTCGAGGTCCCTGAACTTCATTTTGTAAAAAGAATTTACCTGCCCCCCGCAAGGCTGCAGGACTTTGCCGGACTTGTGGCTCGTCGCCACGGAAGATGGCTGAAATTCCATCATCTCCGTTTCGCATGGGCAATTTGAGGCTGAGATGGGAGTAATCAGCCTCCCAAATTCCTTCAGGGGTAGAGGAAACAGTCTCATCCACAGTCGCCCAACACCTGGCCCCAAATCTGGAGAGAATAAGGGGCTGGGGGGAATTGGATGGAAAGTCCCCGTGTGATTCTGGCACTCTCCGAAGCTGTCTCTGCGAGCGACATTTCTTAAGATGAAAAATTGGATTTAAATAATGGACATGCTTTGAGTAAAGAGGGAGGATTTTTTCTGCTAATTAATTCAGCCTCTGAAGATTTAGAAGACTCGATTGGAAAAGGGACTTATCAGCTGAGATGCCGGTTTGACGGAACTGAAAAGGGGGGTGAGCCTTTATGTACTTTCCTTCGATATTTGCCTATGTGATTACATTTGGCAAATCCCCTCTGGGAGGAACGGCTGCTGGACTTATGAAAGCAAGTGAGACTAAATTGATATAATAAGGTTTCAATAACTCTAATAATTACTAACTGTGTGGAAATGACTGGGGGAAAAGGAAAATCAAGGCTTTCAACTCTTGGTTTCCTGGAAGAAGATCAAAAGACTCCCCTGGAGTAGAAGAGACATCTCATTAACAACTGGGGAAATGCCAAATAACTTTGGGTATCTGCTTGGGAGGTTTCTGACGAAGTATTAATTTAACAAGGAGCCAGGAGTGAAACCGAAAGTAGACTGACCAGCTAGCTGAATCAAATTACAGTGGTGCCTCGCAAGACGAAATTAATCCGTTCCGCGAGTCTCTTCGTCTTGCGGTTTTTTCGTCTTGCGAAGCACAGCTATTAGCGGCTTAGCGGCTATTAACGGCTTAGCGGCTATTAACGGCTTAGCGGTTTAGCGGCTTTAAGAAAAAGGAAACAAACTCACAAGACGTTTCGTCTTGCAAAGCAAGCCCATAGGGAAATTCGTCTTGCGGAACGACTCAAAAAACGGAAAACCCTTTCGTCTAGCGAGTTTTTCCATCTTGCGAGGCATTCGTCTTGCGGGGCACCACTGTATATTGCTAAGGAAAGGGGGGGAACCTCTAACATTTTACTCCTTGATATTTGCACTTCCAGTTTACTTGGTAACCCCTCTCCCTGGGAAAAGCTAACGTTTGAATAGCAGCTGGTTAAGGAACAACATTGGGCAGACGCCATGATTTGATTTTATCTGGACTGTGTGTCGATATGTCGATATGGCAGCTCCCTGCAGTTGAAGGCTTCTGGACTGATTCAGCAGAAACACCAGTTTGTGACAAGAGGATGTGAATTTACAGAGGGGAATCTTGGATTACAGATTTGGACTATAAAGAAGAAAACATAAAATCCACACAGAAACATTTTATTTGGACTTAAACTCACTTGCAGAATGAACACAGAGGCTGTTGAAAATAATGAAGGATTAACATCAGAATGTATTAAGGGAATTATTGTAATATTTTGAAATGCAGCAGAACTATGAGAGGATTAGGATTCCCTCCAATCTCGAAGCATGGGAAGTCAGCTAAATAATAATAATAATTTATCATTAGGCATAACATTGGGATTTGTTTGATTATTGGATAATTTGTATAATTTGGAATATATAACTTGGTTTCATTGGGGGGGGGGAGACTTTGCCCAGGTCGGCAGCAGACAGCCTAAGGTACATGAGTAACACACAGTTTTCCAGAGACTTATCCTTCTTGCTCACTGATGTGGTCTACCCCATCCCTCTTCCCTAGTCACAAGGGAAAGCACACAACCCGTATCAGGCCATTATATTTAAATGTTGCTGAATTTCATTGCCTATATTGTATTGAATTTTGAAGTTTTGAACCAGTCTTTAAATGTCATGCTTAGATCAAACCTACATGTGTTATTAACTCCATGCAAGAATCGGAAGGGACTGCTTATCAGGAGGAGAAACCTATTTTGCACAATGGCTTGCGAACAACAGAGCATGAAGAAACAAAAACTAATGTTGTGGCAGAAAACAAGTCAGCAATGTCATCTTCCAATCTGAAGGTAAAAATTTCTCTGCATATGCTCTCTTTGAGCTGTTCTCATGCATATCAACAGTAACATACGAAGCAAAATTTAGCTGGCAATAGGAAGGGTGGATAGATGGGTATAGTGCTGAGAGCAGGGGTTAAGGGAATCTTGTGTTGAAAATCTTGAACTCCCAAAATGACTATTTATTTATTAATAAATGTACAGATTACAACATTTAAATCCATATAAAACATACCGTATTTTTCGCTCTATAACACGCACCTGACCATAACACGCACAACGTTTTTAGAGGAGGAAAACAAGGGAAAAAACATTCTGAATGAAACAGTGGATGTATCATTTTTGTGCTTCATGCTGTGGCCACAGACATGTGATCTGATGGTGAATTTGGGGTGACCCAATGCAAAAATCCTGAGAATTCCTGTGGATCCATGCTTTTTAACCACGTTTTTGCACCATTGCAGCCCCAGGCAACAGTGGGTGCGTGATTTTTGGGGGGCAGGCTCTAGCCATGGACATGCTGTGTGATTTGATGGTGAATTTGGGGTGACCCAATGCAAAGATCCTGAGGATCCATGTGGATCCATGCTTTTTAACCACGTTTTTGCACCATTGCAGCCCCAGGCAACAGTGGGTGCGTGATTTTTGGGGGGCAGGCTGTAGCCATGGACATGCTATGTGATCTGATGGTGAATTTGGGGTGACCCAATGCAAAGATCCTGAGGATCCATGTAGATCTATGCTTTGTAACCACATTTTAAGTGGGGAGTGAAGGAAAAACAAAGAAGGGACATGAGAGGGGTGTGCAGAGAAGCAGCTGGCTAAGAATGCAGGAGAGGGATTTAACGGGAGAGAGGAAAGAAAGGCAAAAGTTTCCCCCCACCCAAGCCAGCCATCTCTCTCTCTCTCCCTCCCTCCCTCCCCCCTCTCTTTCCCCCTCCCTCCCCCCCTCTCTCCCTCCCCCCTCTCTCTCTCCCCCCCCTCTCTCCCTCCCCCTCTCTCTCTCCCTCCCCCCCTCTCTCTCCCTCTCCCCCAGCAGCACCGGAGCACAGAGAGGAATTAGAATGAAGGACGATCCTTTCCTTTCCTCTCTGCTTGCCTGGAGGGGAGGGGCTTTCCCTGCTCTTTGTTCCGTTTGAGCAAACACAGCAAGGAAACAGAGGAGGGTGGGCAGTAAGACCCTGAGGCAGAATGCAGGAAAGCAGCCACTTCCTCTTTTCAGGTTTCCCTCCTCTGAGACTCGCGATTTGATTTTTCTCTGATTTTTTGGCTCCAGGGACCACACATTCGCTCCATAACACGCACAGACATTTCCCCTTCCTTTTTAGGAGAAAAAATCTCCGTGTTATAGAGGGGAAAATACGGTAAGATGTTAAAAATATCTTTTATTAAGAAACCGGAAGCATTTCTTCTGGGTTTAATCACAAATGATATTCCTAGCAACACAAAGAAAGGATTTCTATATGCAACAACGGCTGCCAGGATGCTTATAGCAAAAAATTGGAAGGGGGGAGGGAAAATCCCATCAGTAAAAGAATGGCAAATTAAACTTTGTGAATATATAGATTTGGCAAGATTAACGGCAGTCTTAAGGGGACAATCAGAACAAAAATTAATAAAAGAATGGGACTGCATTAAAGAATACATGAAAAAACATTGTTCTGGAGTAAAAATAACAGTATGTAATGAGTGAAGTTCTGCAGGGTCAAAGAAATGAAGAAATGGTTGTAATAGGTAGAAAGCTAGAAGCAATATAAATATAACACAACAATTAAGAAAATTGAAGTCCCAAAACAGTGGAAGGAAGTCAAAAGTCTATGTATGTTTTGTTATGTATTGTGAATGTTATGGTTATGGTTTTTCTTTGTTTTTTTCTTTTTCCTTTTTGGTTTTATATGTATAATTTATGTTGTAATTTTGCTGTAATTCAATTTATTTAATTGAAAAATAAAAACAAAACATAAGCAACATAAATCAGTCATAATAATAGTAATAAAGATACTTCAGTTCAATATGTCACAGCCAGCCATATATAAGACTAAAAACTCCTGCCTATTGAGCCCCCTCATTAAAAACCATCCTCAGCCAGTCTCAGTGCCACTGAAGGGGAGGTTTTTGATCATATAGCTCCAGAGAGGATGATCCCTACCTATGGGGCCCCTCTGAAAACTGTGCCCACCCACCTTCCCTCTCTTTCTGAAGGGCACACAAGCAGGGCCTCCATTGCACAGTCCTAAGACCAGCTTCTCTGAGGGAAGGACCCCAAACAATTAAAGCACTTTGAGTTGGCCTAGAAGCCCATGCAACAGATGCAGAATAGGTATAATGTAGACTGAGCGTTTAGCCACCGTCATCACCTAGGCTGCTGCATTCTTCATCCGCTGAAGCTTCTAAAGGAGATTCCGACTCAACATCAGGAAAAACTTTCTGATGGTAAGAGCTGTTCAACAGTGGGACGGTCTCCCTCAGGAGTTGGTAGGCTCCTTCCTTGGCGGTTTCTCAGCAGAGGTTGGATGGCCATCTGTCATGGATGCTTCAGTTGAGATTCCCTTGGGTCCCTTCCAACTCTGCAATTCTTTGATTCTATGAAGTAGTTTACAAAGGCAGACCGACATAGAATGTATTGCAATAGCGCACTCTGGATATGATAAGGTCATGGATTACTGCAGAGATTTGTTATGCACAGATAGGATTGCAGCTGGTGAATCACCCCAAACTGATAAAATCCCAAATCTTCCCAAACTGAGAAATGGCAAACTTGATGAAGAATCAGCTGTTTTTCCAATAAAGCTGAGTTCTGGCTGATCAGACCAGGGTGAGGATTGCGTAAAGTGTTATTAAAACATTGAGGCACTCAAAGGGGAAGAAGAACCATTAATTAATTAGGCTGCAAGCATTCATTCATACTCACACACGACCTGTAAACATTTAACTGCTAAGAGCACATAGTCCAGAGCTTTCCAAACTTTTCATGTTGGTGACACGTTTTTCAGACATGCATCATTTCGTGACACAGTAATTCAGTTTTCCTAGCAAACCGGAGGTAAAACCAACGCCTTTCCAGTCCTGGGAGGAGAGCGGGGAGCGTTTGTGCGACACACAGTTTGGAAAGCTCTCAGCCATAGACAAATGAATTGCAGGGAAATATTGTTGAGGTAGGTGCTTTTTGTAATTTGTTTCTAAATTTTCTGTAAGCTCAATGTTCTCTCCTTAAAATTTAGATGCAAAAGTTATACAGGAAGTATTTGAGAGCTGAGAGCTTTAGGAAAGCTCTGGTTTATCAGAAAAAATACCTTCTGCTGCTTCTGGGTGGATTCCAAGAATGCGAGCAAGCAACCCTGTCCCTCATAGCGCGCATGGGCATCTATCCTTCTCCTGATCTGACCGTCTGTGAATTACGGAGCCGTTCGTTTACAAAGTTCAGGTCTGCCATTAGAGTGGTGATTGCAATATCAAGGTAACCAAACACTTTTCTTCAAATATCACCAAATTGTTCCCTATTTCTACATTTCAATACATGTTATCATCTATTTTTTTCTTTTTAAAGAGGAATGTAAAGTCCCCACTAAAACAAAAGAATTTAAATCCTCACTCAGTTGGCAAGCCATGTGTCCTAATGGAAGTGAAGATGGCATACCTGAAGCAACCAGGGGCATCTGCCAATCAAAGTGCCTTGTGAAGTGTTTTTATTGAATGGACGTGTATGGGTAGGGAAAGAAGAAAATAAGTTTTTTTAGTTTGATTTTTTTAAAGACTTTATCCCAGATTTTCCAGGGTTTATTTCCCAGGGCCTTCACATTTGTTACCTGCTAGCCACTTTGGCCTGGCAGTGGGCACTTGCTGAGGTGGCTAGAAAGAACAAAAGAAATCAACCCGTTTCCTCAGCTGTTTTATGCCCACTAGCCATGTAGAGCTGGCAGTGGGCACTGAACCAGGGGTGGACTTTGGTAACCTTTGGTAGTACAGCACCCTGAGTGAGCCCAAAATGAATCTTCTAAATGATGGATCTTCTCAATTTTGTGCCCCTTCGGCTCATCCTTCTAAATCCACCCGCACTGCCCTAAATTCAGCGATGATGTAATGGCTTTTTTAAAAGAAAGCAAGAAAAGAGTGCTAGAGATGATCCCTGTTGCTGAGCAGAGGGACTTTACTGACTTGGTGGTGGGTGGCAGGCATTCCAGTATGGTGTATATGACAGGGGAGGTATGTTGTTTGTTTGTTTGGCAAACTTGATATGCTGCTTGATAGTTTACCAAAATCTGCATATATGGCCTGTGAAATGTAGAAATGCCCTTGGATTTGAGGGGGGTGGGGAGATGTATGTGGTGTGTGTGTGAGGGGACGACGACGTGTGGCCACCTTGTATGTTTTTCCTGGAATTTTCACAGTAAGTGTGGTGGGCAGCATTTGTACAGATTTGTGAGATCTTGCAAGTACTATGGAAACTATTTTGCACACTGATTCATGTCTTTTTGCCTCAAGGTTAAAGTTTCTGGTGAAAAAATGGCACAAAGTTGGCAGGAAAGAGATGCCGTCGGAATCTGTTTCTCCAGGCGTTAGACACAATTCATGTGAGAACTCCAGAAGAATCCTGTGGATTGATTACAAGTTATTATTAGTATATATCTCTTTGTGCAGAAGTGAACAAACTAAACTCCTATCATAATTGTGTACACTTGTGTTCCTATTATTTCTGAGTAACCTATTATGCCACATATCTTTCGAAAAGTATAGCTGCTTCCCTCTTGTGCAAGCAGCCACACAAACTAAGGGAAATCTCTCGATTCTGGGGATATGGATGGTGATGCGGAAAGCAGGAGGTGGGAAGCCATAGGGAATGCTCAGGACTTGAGTTTGCTCTTGTAGCAGCTCATAGTTAGAATCATAGAATAGAATCATAGAATCATAGAGTTGGAAGAGACCACAAGGGCCATCGAGTCCAACCCCCTGCCAAGCAGGAAACACCATCAGAGCACTCCTGACATATGGTTGTCAAGCCTCTGCTTAAAGACCTCCAAAGAAGGAGACTCCACCACACTCCTTGGCAGCAAATTCCACTGTCGAACAGCTCTTACTGTCAGGAAGTTCTTCCTAATGTTTAGGTGGAATCTTCTTTCTTGTAGTTTGGATCCATTGCTCCGTGTCCGCTTCTCTGGAGCAGCAGAAAACAACCTTTCTCCCTCCTCTATGTGACATCCTTTTATATATTTGTACATGGCTATCATATCACCCCTTAACCTCCTCTTCTCCAGGCTAAACATGCCCAGCTCCCTTAGCCGTTCCTCATAAGGCATCATTTCCAGGCCTTTGACCATTTTGGTTGCCCTCCTCTGGACACGTTCCAGTTTGTCAGTGTCCTTCTTGAACTGTGGTGCCCAGAACTGGACACAGTACTCCAGGTGAGGTCTGACCAGAGCAGAATACAGTGGCACTATTACTTCCCTTGATCTAGATGCTATACTCCTATTGATGAGGCCCAGAATTGCATTGGCTTTTTTAGCTGCCGCGTCACACTGTTGGCTCATGTCAAGTTTGTGGTCAACCAAGACTCCTAGATCCTTTTCACATGTACTGCTATCAAGCCAGGTGTCACCCATCTTGTATTTGTGCCTCTCATTTTTTTTGCCCAAGTGCAATACTTTACATTTCTCCCTGTTAAAATTCATCTTGTTTGTTTTGGCCCAGTTCTCTAATCTGTCAAGGTCGTTTTGAAGTGTGATCCTGTCCTCTGGGGTGTTAGCCACCCCTCCCAGTTTGGTGTCATCTGCAAATTTGATCTGGATGCCCTTGAGTCCATCATCCAAGTCGTTGATAAAGATGTTGAATAAGACCGGGCCCAAGACAGAACCCTGTGGCACCCCACTAGTCACTCTTCTCCAGGACGAAGAGGAACCATTGATGAGCACCCTTTGGGTTCGGTCAGTCAGCCAGTTACAAATCCACTGAGTGGTAGCATAGTCAAGACCGCATTTTACCAGCTTCTTTACAAGAATATCATGGGGCACCTTGTCAAATGCCTTGCTGAAATCAAGGTAGACTACATCCACTGCGTTCCCTTCATCTACCAGGCTTGTAATTCTGTCAAAAAACGAGATCAGGTTAGTCTGACATGACTTATTTTTCAGAAATCCATGCTGACTATTGGTGATCACAGCATTCCTTTCTAGGTGCTCACAGACTGTTTGCTTAATGATCTGCTCCAGAATCTTCCCTGGTATTGATGTCAGACTGACTGGGCGGTAATTATTTGGGTCCTCTCTTTTCCCCTTTTTGAAAATAGGGACAACATTTGCCCTCCTCCAGTCTGCCGGGACTTCGCCTGTTCTCCAGGAATTCTCAAAGATGACTGCCAGTGGTTCTGAGATCACATCTGCCAGTTCTTTTAATACTCTTGGATGCAGTTCATCTGGCCCTGGAGACTTGAATACATCTAGACTAGCCAAGTATTCTTGCACTATCTCCTTAGTTATTCTGGGCTGTGTTTCCTC
Organism: Podarcis muralis; assembly: GCF_964188315.1. Classification (NCBI taxonomy): domain Eukaryota; kingdom Metazoa; phylum Chordata; class Lepidosauria; order Squamata; family Lacertidae; genus Podarcis; species Podarcis muralis. The sequence goes on from NC_135655.1 coordinate 132,646,820, forward strand.
TGCTGAATCATTTGCTCCAAATTCTTCAGGTCGGGCATTGTTTTCTTTATCGGAGAAGACTGAGGCAAAGAAGGCATTGAGGAGCTCAGCCCTTTCTGTGTCCCCTGTTTGCATTTCACCATCTTCTCCTCTGAGTGACCCCACGGTTTCTTTGTTCTTCCTTTTGCTACGAACATACCCATAAAAGCCTTTTTTGTTGCTTTTAACCTCTCTAGCAAGCCTGAGTTCATTTTGTGCTTTAGTTGATAGGCCTTTAAATGTTTGACTGCTGCAGTATTGATGCACTGCTTATACAGTAAAAGTTTTTGCTGTGGGCTATATCCTACTTTTTAAAATGCACACATTCCTTCCTTCCTGCATTATAGAATTGTCTTCATTGACCATAGGTTCAGGTCTAAATGAATCACTGTATACTCTTCAATCTAGGTACCAGGGCTAGAATCGAGGTGCTAAAGCAGCACGAGGTGCTCCCAGGTGATGGAACTCAGGAAGCGAGACACAGCAGCAGGAGCAATCTCTTGAGTCTTGGGAACTCCTCCCCTAAACTACCACAGCAGCTGCATAACAGGTTGGTGTAGAATTTGTTTCAAATGTGGGTGTCATCCACACTAATGTACCATTCTGAATCATTCTATAAATAAAAACTGCACTTAAGGCTTGAATGATCTATGACAGAAGCAGGGAGTTTGCGGTCCTCCAACTGTTGCGGCAGGGACGCGGGTGGCGCTGTGGGTAAAAGCCTCAGCGCCTAGGGCTTGCCGATCAAAAGGTCGGCGGTTCGAATCCCCGTGGCGGGGTGCGCTCCCGTTGCTCGGTCCCAGCGCCTGCCAACCTAGCAGTTCGAAAGCATCCCCGGGTGCAAGTAGATAAATAGGGACCGCTTACTAGTGGGAAGGTAAACGGCGTTTCCGTGTGCGGCTCTGGCTCGCCAGAGCAGCGATGTTACGCTGGCCACGTGACCCAGAAGTGTCTCCGGACAGCGCTGGCCCTTGGCCTCTTGAGTGAGATGGGCGCACAACCCTAGAGTCTGTCAAGACTGGCCCGTACGGGCAGGGGTACCTTTACCTTTTTAACTGTTGCGGCATGGCTGATGGTTAGAAATGATGGGGGTTGTGATCCAACAGCACCTGGAAGACCACAAGGGGCCGATCCAAAGCTGTGAATATACTGCTCAGCTCCCTTTTATAATTAGAGTTGTACCTATCCACAAAACTGAAGTCCTTTTTTTCTGTTTTTTGGTGGCATGTTCGTTGCAAACAACGTTTTATACCTGCACTTCTTCCAATTATTGCTACACTTCATGGTTTAAAAAAATCTAGTCTGTTGGTCAGACAAGGAAGGTTAAACTGAATATAGCTGCAATTACTTTTTAGCATGAAAACCAGGATCTCCTTAAACAGGTTCCAAACTTCATATGAAAGCTGGAAAGCAGCTGGCACTCCCCCCGGGCTTCAAATGGAGGGGGGGTGATAGTCAGGGCCTCCCAAGTCTGTTTGTACTATGTTTTGTCCTTTGTGCTTATGTCAATGTGTTTGGCTACTTTATGTACTGAGAATTTTGTGTATTGGGGAGGCTTAATTATTTTTATATTTATGTCTTTACAGCACTTCTTCAGCTTCATCTAAAGATCCTGAACATTCATTAACTGAATATATTGCTCACCTGGAGGCCATTCAGCAGAGACTGGGAATTATTATGCCAGGTAAGGTAGTTTTGATGAATTCTGAGGCATGCATTTGCCTTTCAGTCTTAAATCATGCCCAGCGACCCACATAGAGACAAAGAGCCCGTTTTTGTTGCCATGTCAAAAAATAAACAGAGATGGCCCAAAATACTTTCAAACAAGAAATGAAAATGTATAACTTTAAAAAGAGAGAGGCTAAAATGCTACGCACTTATTTGGGAGTAAACCAACCTAAACTCAGTAAACCTTACTTCAGAGTAAATGTGCATCATATTGCATTGCACGTGTCCACAGCACTAGCTCAAAACATTGCTGCCTGAGACAAAGGATCAAGTAATGTCTCACCATTCCATTTTTTTTAAAAAAAATGGATTAGCTGTTCAATGCTATAAACATGACAGCATCTTCTACTGTAGCCGAGGCCAGCGGGCTAGTTTGGGGCAGATCAAATGCCCCTGCCTTCCAGCACTTCCACTGCTCCCTGTTCTGAAGCAGCTGCCTCACTCCCTATTGAGAGGGCTGCCTCTGCATGTCTAACTTGCTCTTGTATAGTTTTATATTTATATTTTAGATTCTTTAAACTTAGCTGGGAGGGAGGGAGGAGCAAAGTGTCCACGGTTTCAGCAGCTCGTACCAGCACCATAGCTTAGTTTAACTATGATTTAAAGTGGTGTTTGAATTAACTTGAATTTGTGTTAATTTAGGACAATCTCGGTAAGAAAACTTTGAAAGTATTGAGATCACATCTTTGACATGAACTACAGAAACTTTCAGCTATTGCTTTCTTCTCCAGTGAACACCTTACGCAAGCAACACGTCTGCATGTACAGAATCTGTCAACACTTTTGTTCAGTTGAATAAAAGTGCCTGTGTTTGCTGTAATTTTGCATCATGTTTTTATACAAAGTATTTTTTTATAAATTTTAGTGCACTTTGGGTCTTTCAGGAGAAAATAATAATGCTTCATGGTTTTTTATTTGGATTTATTAGGAAGTTGACAACTGAATGTGCCATTCTGTGTTATTATTAAGACAAGTGCCATAATGTCTCTGTCAGTGCTTCTTTTTACTAAAATTCTAAAATTTTAAATTTTAGTAAAAAAAATTAAATTAATTCAGTTGGATTTCTCACAAACCATTATTAAAAAAACACCCAAATCCTTATTTAGAACTATTGTGTTTGTGTTTCTTTCATCTTTATAATTTCAGTGTATTATATGTGAAACTGCATATAATCTTAGAATTGTAGAGTTGGAAGGGACTCTGAGAGTCAGCTAGTATGTTCCACTAGCGGAATCTCTCCCGATGTTGAAATCACTGTGAACTTTTCCAATCAAGAACCATCTTATCTGATTAACTGATTTGAGATGCATCCATTTTGTTTGTTGCCCTTTTGAGAAACTGCAGTGCCTTCCGTGGTATTACCTGATATAGCTGGAAGCCTGGAGTGCCCTTCCACCCCCTGCACTGCTCTTTCAGTAAATCAAACTCTCTGATGTTTCCAATCTGCCTGGTGCCAGGACAGAGAAGCCCTGAGCAATTCATTCCACAGATGCCTTGCAATAATATATAGATTGCAGCCAATAATTAGCCATGCATGGCAATGGAGCAGACAGCCTCTAAGCATACTCAGAGTGCCTTGGCAAAAGAAAATATCTATGAGGCCATGAGGTTTTCTGGATAGTACAAGGGAAGGAAACCTCTGGACATACACAGAGGGTTGTGTCCCAATGACAGTCATACTCAGAGTAGACATACTGAAATTAATAGGCCTGGCGAACAGGAGCATGAATTGGGTCTACTCTGAGTAGACAACCCAGAAGCCCCCACCCCCCACCCCCCGCTGAGGAGAAATGAAGTTGCCTACATGGTACAAATAAGTTGGGCAGACAAGTTAAAGGGGTTCACTGTCATAAGATGCAGTTATGGCCACCAACTTGGATGGCTTTAAGTGTCAAATTAATGGCCGGCGAGGTTATGTATGGGTCCTACTCATGATGGCTGTACTACCCCCATGATCACAGGCAGAAGGCTTCCATATTAAAAGGGACTGAGGAGAGCTTAGCCTCTAGCAAGTGTGCAAATGCAGGTATTCGGTCAAGGAGCAAAGGCCAGCAAAGACGAACACCTTTTCCATGTGTCTGGGAAGGGATGGGAGCTACATCCTCATAAATGTAACACTGAGATTTAATGCCAGGACATTATCCGTTTGAAAAATGTGAACACTGTTAGAGGCACTTGGGCATCATTTAATCCTCACAGAAAGCGGATTTCAGTTTAATCTGGATATCAGATTCAAGCTTTAGGAATTACAGGCTGTTTTCCGGGGGGCGGGGGCAACTTCCTCAGTTGGATGAGATACCTGATGAAGCTGAATAGAATCATAGAATCATAGAGTTGGAAGAGACCACAAGGGCCATCGAGTCCAACCCCCTGCCAAGCAGGAAACACCATCAGAGCACTCCTGACATATGGTTGTCAAGCCTCTGCTTAAAGACCTCCAAAGAAGGAGACTCCACCACACTCCTTGGCAGCAAATTCCACTGTCGAACAGCTCTTACTGTCAGGAAGTTCTTCCTAATGTTTAGGTGGAATCTTCTTTCTTGTAGTTTGGATCCATTGCTCCGTGTCCACTTCTCTGGAGCAGCAGAAAACAGCCTTTCTCCCTCCTCTATGTGACATCCTTTTATATATTTGAACATGGCTGTCATATCACCCCTTAACCTCCTCTTCTCCAGGCTAAACATGCCCAGCTCCCTTAGCCGTTCCTCATAAGGCATACTTATGCATTGTGCAAGAAAAGGTAAGTAATTATTTTTCCTGATACTACCATCAATTTATTCACCCTTACTAGATTTCATATTTCAGATACTTTAGGTGAAATAATCTAAAACCTTTTGTTTAAAATGATTTAGATTCAATTATTATATATTAATTGAATATCTGTTGAATACAAGATACTACAATAGAGGAGCCAAAGGACTGTGGCAGTGATGAGGAACCTGTAGCCCTCCAGCGGTTGCTGGACTCCAGCTCCCACCCCCTCTGACCGTTGGAGGACCACAGGGGATCGCTGTATATGATCTTCCATATGAAGTGGCCAGGAGCAGCGGTGTGCCGGTCTAGTGCCCAGCTGCTGCTGCAGCTGCAGTCGCCTTCTGCCCTGGCCACCTTCCTCCTTCTCAAGCTCCCATTTCTGCCAGACCGACTCTCCATCCTAATTTGCCAGCAGCAGCACGGGGAGATCTAAGCCTATTGCAATCTCCCCTGCCTTTCTCCTTTGGACAATGGAGAGAGGGGGTTGTAAAAGGGTTTGGGCGAGCGTTAAAGGGATGGGGTGGGGTGCGCAAGAAAAGCAGAGTGGGAAGCCTCATTGCCAAGTGCATGGAGGGAGTCAACCAGCGGAGAGGAGGGTATCTTATTCCTTGAAGCCATTAGCTCCTTGATTTCTAAGATTTGCTTTGAGATTTCCCAGTGCAGTTTCCCAACTTTATGCAGCATCATTCAGTACCGGATATTTTGAACTGTGGTAACATCAACCCTATGGATTTCTGTGTGCCTCCCACCCTCTCTGGGACATGGGCTGTGCTATTATATCTATAAACACATTCTGTCATCCTTTCATATGTGTTAACAGATCATTTTGAATACATTTTATTTATATCACAAAATTTATACACGTTGATGGGGAGGACCTCAAAGCAGTTTACAAAACAGTAAAATCAACAAAGACTCTTGAGAGACTCATGGACTGCAAGAAGGTCAAACCTATCCATTCTGAAGGAAATCAGCCCTGAGTGCTCACTGGAAGGACAGATCGTGAAGCTGAGGCTCCAAGACTTTGGCCACCTCATGAGAAGAGAAGACTCCCTGGAAAAGACCCTGATGTTGGGAAAGATGGAGGGCACAAGGAGAAGGGGACGACAGAGGACGAGATGGTGGGACAGTGTTCTTGAAGCTACGAACATGAGTTTGACCAAACTGCGGGAGGCAGTGGAAGACAGAAGTGCCTGGCGTGCTCTGGTCCATGGGGTCACGAAGAGTCGGACATGACTAAACGACTAAACAACAACAAGATTCCCATTTCCCAGAGGCAGACCAGGAGGAAGCCCTGGTTGATGGTATCAAATGCGGGTGAGATATCAAGGAGCAGGCGCAAGAACCCCTGCCGTGTCCTGCTCCCTGCAAAGGGTTAGGGCCTTGGCAACACTGAATTGTGTCTTATTTCTATTCACAGAGATATGAAGAAGGACTCCTCCTCATCCTTCATATATACAACACAAGGCAGTCCCTGTTCATAGGTTCACTTTCTAAGAGGCAATATTGAAAAGAGTTGCGGGGGGTGGGGTGGAGAGAGAGAACAAACAGAAATGCTTACAAGCAGGATTGCTAACATCCTGTCTTATGTGGCATCTTATTACTTCTGTGTAGCCAAGATTAAATGTTTTGAATCCTGCATCCCACCTGCAAAGCACGAATAGTATAAGCAAAGATACATCTGTGAGAACAAAAACCCTAAATTTAAGCCCACGTGCAATTCTTTGCTATCTCAGAAACTGTAGCTTATACAAATTTAACAGCTAATCTTTTGCATCAATATACCCACTTGAGTAACTACAAAGAGTCGCAACCAAGAATCCCCAGTACATATGCCAATATATGTTTGCAGGTTCACCTCTTATTTTTCTGTACTCCAGTTCCTTAAGAGTTAGATGTCACACTATGGTTTGACCCAAATGTGCCTCTTTATACACATTTCAGATCTCAACACTCTTCCAAAGTGACTGCAGCTATAAGCAGGTGGCCAGCATAATTTTGCAACTGCTTCCATTATTAATGCTTTCTGGCTCCCTATCCTTCTGCCTTGCATGTAGCTTTCAACCTGTCTTTCTCAGCACATTGACAGCCAACCCTTTCATCTCCGTACTTTTCCATCTGCCACTATCCATGTCCAAAGGACATTTGAAGGAGGAACCCTGGCAAGAGCATTGGGATGCAGCAAAGGTAAGGATGATCTGAGTGAATGTTGCCGAAAGGCACATACAGGCAATTAGATAAAAACACACACATGTGTGTTCCTTCAGATATTTTCACCTGTGCTGGTGCAGTTAATAGTTACTAAAACATTTTAAAGACTCAACATACATAATTTGTGAAGAGTTTTGGCCAACTGGGAAATATTTCGACTTTTAAGGACGCTTGCAGACATTATTGCAATTACTGTCTACTCTCACTGAGTTTTATATAGTAAGAAACACATGCCTAAAGAACTTGCAGTTTTATTACATTCCTCCCCCTCCTGCCACTCTCAGGTGGGCTCTGTGGTCTTGGCAGTGACAGCGCTCATTTTCTAAAGTTGACCGCAGATATATTAAATTTATTTTGAAGCAGCTGTCAGTACCAAAGTATCATGTCTAGCCATGTAAAAGGGTGGCATTACAATCTGCAGTAGCATGGTTGTTGCTTTTATTGTTGTTGTAAATAAGAGAGTACACCAAAAGGGTATTCTACAGTTGAAAGGGTACATGGAGCTATTGCTTTCACAGAAGGTATAAAACAAACATATATGTCACTTTTTCTAAAGAACTGGAGCAATGAGAGTTTGGGAAATCAGATTAATAGCCATGCAGCTCAGACGTTTACTCAGAAGTAAATCCCACTAGGGTCAATGGGACTTCCAGATACGTGTGCATGGAATTGCAGCCTTGATCTTTATGGAGGCAGCAGAAATAAGAGTGAGAAGCATTTGTAAATTTCTTTACAATCAGAAAACTTTGAAATGTGCTCTGCAGTTTTGCTTTCAAGTATTCCAGAATTCACTTTCATTTAACCAGTACATTTCTAACCAAATAAGTTTCACAGTAGCATAACAATAATCTTTCCAGAAAGTCTGGGAAATGCCCACCATGGCTGTCAATAGCAAGAAACGTAATTGCATGGAACAGCAAGAATTAAACAACTTGTCATTTTAGAAATAAGACCCGTCCACAGTGGGATAGTAAATATGTTTAAACAATGGTATTAAACTCCATTTATGCTGCAACTTGGTTTAATTTTCAGTGATCTTTTATGGGGCTTGAAGGAGATGGTGTTGGCTGGCCCAAGGTCATCCAGTGAGCTCCATACATGATGCAGAGATTTGAACCCTGATCTCACTGTTCAAAATCCAAAACTCTACACATTATTCCCCACTGGCTTTCTCTCTTACGGTGGATCATTCATCCTTTTAAGCTACATCCTCATCATCACTGTTTATTACAACAGTTTAATTCCAAAATAAGCTTCTAAGCCATATAAAAACTAATTACACAAACCTTAAAATATAAACGTCTACAATAAGAAATATGCAATAAAACAATCCCATTAGAACAACATAGCAACGTGGTATATTCTCAGGTCCGGAGTCCGATGGGGCATGATTTAGTTGGATCAGAGACTGGATTACAATAGAACAACATAGCAATTGAAACAGAAGACATGTCACAAAATCAAGGAAATGCTTGTGCAAACGAGTGTGCCTTCAAAAGTTGGCAAAATGCAAGAACAGGTGAGGCCTCGTGAATTTCCGCAGGGGTGCATCGCACAACCATGGTGCCAGCAGGGAAAAGGCTGCCTCCGTGTCGCCACAAGTGAATAATCACACAACCAGGCTGCTCTCAGATACGTATCTGCTTTATATAATACCCATTGTCTTGGGATAAAGCACATTTTCTCTTAGATTGTTTTAAATGGTTTGGAGAGTGCTGGGATGTCTGCTTATGCAAGAGAACTTGAGTTCTCCCTCTGCTTCCTTTGTGCTGTACACCCTCCCCAAATCTACTCTCGAGCAGGGACTCCGTGTAGGGGAAGCCGGGGGGGGGGCATCAAAATTCTGTGGCAGCCGCGTGCACCTTGTGCATGCACGCCACATCGTGTGCTTGCGTGACTCTTGCATGCCACGTGGTGTGTGCACGTCTCACGTGCAAGCATGAGTGATGTCAGTATGTTGCAAGGCCTCAGCCCCCTCAATTGTGGGGGGGGGGGAGTCAGTGCTCTTGCTCCCAAAGGCTGGGGAAACACCAAGAACAGTTTTAGGGAATATGTGGGGGAGGAGAGGGAGAATGTTTCGCTGAGCAAGCAGAAATCCTTGCATTGACAGAATGATCATTGGGTCCCACTCTTTACAGACCCTCCAAGTGTCCCTATTTTCCAGGGACACTTGATTTAGAGAAGCCGCCCGTTTATTTGATTCCAAAATGTCCCACTTCCCCTTAGGACAGGGGTCTGCAACCCGCGGCTCCGGAGCCGCATGTGGCTCTTTTACATCTTTGCCGCGGCTCTGGGGCGGATACTAGCGAGGGGAGGAGGAGCATTGTGCACCCTGACACTCCTCACTGTGGCGGGCGCTGTACTGGCTGTGACGTCGCATGGGGGTGGTGCGTGCATTGGTCACGCACCGTCCCGACGTCACCTTCCCGCCCACTGTCAGATCGCGGCTCCGGAGATATATTTGTTTTAAATGTCGCAATGGTTGTGCGGCTCCCAGTTGTTGTTTTTTCTTCGGAAATGGGTCCAAGTGGCTCTTTTTGTCTTAAAGGTTGCAGACCCCTGCCTTAGGATGTCCCTGTTTTCATTGGAGAGATGTTGGAGGGTATGGAATTATCCATCCCCCAAGCCATCTGAAGGCAGTGTTGTATAGGGAAGGTTTTCTTAAACGTTTAATGTTTTATTATGCTTTTATATATGTTGGAAGCCACCCACAGTGGCTTGGGCAACCCAGTAAGATGTGTGGGGTATAAATAGTAAATTTATTATTATGGAATATAACTTCCCTATTTCCCTATCAGAAAAATGTTGGAGGGTATGCCTCAATATTTTTTTATTTGAAAATTTGTTGAACAAATATGTACTCATTCAGTAAAAATGTGAGGGTTCATAAATTTCTGTGAATATGTGTGCTATTTATTAGGAAGGCCATTATTATTATTATTATTATTATTATTATTATTATTATTATTATTATTATCTAAAAGGCCAGAACAGGATATGCAAATCACTCTGAATGTTCATAGAAAATGTTGAGCTTAGTTAGGACATCACACTAAACTGTTATTTGCTGTTACATGTGTGGACATGGGTGGCACTGTGGTCTAAACCACTGAGCCTCTTGGGCTTAGAATCATAGAATCTTAGAGCTGGAAGGGACCCAAGGGTCATCTAGTCCAGCCCCCTGCAATGCAGGAATCCCATAACCTCTGCTTAAAAACCTCCAAGGAAGGCTTCCTGATTGTAAGGTCAGCAGTTCAAGTCTGCGTGATGGGGTGAGCTCCCGCTGCCCTGTCCCAGCTTCTGCCACAACCTTGCCGTTCAAAAGCATACCAGTGCATGTAGATAAATAGGTATCACTGTAGCAGGAAGGTAAACAGTGTTTCTGTGCACTCTGGTTTCTGTCACAGTGTTCTGTTGCACCAGAAGCAGTTTAGTCCTGCTGGCCACATGACCCAGAAAGCTGCCTGTGGACAAACGCCGGCTTCTTTGGCCTGAGAGCGAGATGAGCGCTGCAACCCCATAGTCGCCTTTGACTGGACTTAACCATCCAGGGGCCCTTTACCTTTACCTGCGTGAGCATCAGGTTCACACACTCCAGCACTTCCTCTTTTGCCATTACTTCCAAACCAGGTGTTATTTGAAACAGAGATACCTGAGCCTTGGCCCCTTCAGATGTTGCTGAGTTGTCCTCTGCCCCACACAGCCTGGTCAGGGATGATAGGAGTTGTACTTCAACAATATCTGAAGGGCCACAGGTTAGCCACCTCTGGTTTCAAATTTAGTCAAATGTTGTTACTTTCTTTTTATCCTAGCATGAAAATTATGCATGGAATGAAGTGGCTTTATATTTTCCAATAAGTACACAGTCAGAAAGTTCTGTGTTAGACTCAATGATTTCATCACATGAGAATCCGAGAAGAGAGCTGGTAACTGGACTTAAAGAGTCAGGCAGGGTCGTGGCTGAAGCTCTAGTGTGTGTACAAACTAGAAAGCCAACTTTTTCTCACTTGTGTCATTCCTAAACTAAGTTTTCAAGGTTAATCATTTATTTGTGTTTCTATCATATCTCCAGCCCCATCGTTCTACCCAGACACAGGTCCAGCACTGAGGGCCTTCTGGCCGTTCCCTCACTGCGAGAAGCCAAGTTACAGGGAACCAGGCAGAGGGCCTTCTCGGTAGTGGCACCTTCCTTGTGGAACGCCCTCCCACCAGATGTCAAAGAGAACAACAACTACCAGACTTTTAGAAGACATCTGAAGGCAGCCCTATTTAGGGAAGCTTTTAATGTTTGATGTATTACAGTATTTTAATATTTTTTGGGAAGCCGCCCAGAGTGGCTGGGGAAGCCCAGCCAGATGGGCAGGGTATTAATAATAATAATAATAATAATAATAATAATAATAATAATAATACTATGATTATCATCATCATCATCATATACCAAAAATTCTAGGTAATAATAATAATAATAATAATAATAATAATAATAATAATAATAATATTTTTATTTATACCCCGCCCTCCCCAGCCAAGGCCGGGCTCAGAGCGGCTTAAATGTTCTAAAATGTTCTTTAAAAAAATATTTCTCTTGTACAACAGGAACTAAAGAACATACAGAACAAGACTGAAGATGTATTTTCACTACTTAATCTGCCTCTGGATTCCCCTCTCCTTTAGTGTCTCTGAGACCCATAACCCATGCCATAAAATCTGCTTCTGCACAGAAGGGGCAATGTTTGTGAACTGTTCAGGAGTCACTGTCAGCTCCGATCTCATTTTCCCTCCAGAGACAGAGCACTTGGATCTGTCAAACAGTCAGCTGCATTCTGTTCCAAGCAAAGGTCTCAGATCCCTGTGGAAGTTACGGGTTCTCCTTCTGAGTGACAACTACATCAGGAAAGTTGAAGAGAGAGCATTCATCTCCCTGGAGAGACTCCACAAGCTTGATATTGGTAGAAATGAGATCTCCTTTCTTGGAAACAGTTTTTCATTGGGTCTCGTTACTCTCTACGAACTCACTTTGGCCTACAATAGGCTGCAGGAGCTACAGTACAAGAACTTCAAGCACTTTGAAAGTCTTCAGAAGCTCAATTTGCAAAATAATAATATATCGTTGATAGAAACGGGTGCGTTTCGCAGTCTCACCTGCTTGAGGCAACTTTGTCTTCAGAATAATCACCTTCATAACCTCAACAATGGAGATTTTTCTATGCTGCAACACTTAGAAGTTTTGAACTTGGAGGGCAACAGAATCCAAACCATTGGCCCTGGAGTCTTTACTTCTTTAAGCAGCCTCACAGTACTTAACCTGGTGCACAACCAAATTGAACATATTCGATTCAAGACTTTATTATCTCTCCAGACCTCTGGAACTCACATCTTGCTCTCGGACAACCCATGGTTTTGTGACTGTGACCTTCAGAGGGTTTTTGCTAAACTGCACAGTGTCAGAAGGCTGATCCTAGATGACTATCACAACGTGACATGCATGGAGCCCCATATCCTGAGAAACCGCCCTCTGTCATCTGTGGACACCCAGCTGTGCATTGCAGAGACGGTGACGGTTCTTGTCATAACTTTCACAGTCTTTGTCACTGTGGTAGCTGCCATTGTCATGGCTGAAAGGAACAGAAAGAAGAGGACAGGCAAGCACTGGAGTGAGGACAGCAAAGTCTCCTATGATGCTCATAACTGAAGCAGCACATCTTGAGAGAACCTTTTCATCTACTTTGAGTTATGAGATTTAGTAAATCCCTTCAGATTTTGCATTCTCTCTTTCCTTGCAAGAAGTTTTTAATTATTATTTCCAAAGCATAGTTCACCATTACAAGAAGGAGCAGAAAATGTAGGTATGTAGCTATGAATGTCTACTATAACAGAGAAAACTGCTGTAGCAATTCCAGGTTACTATATAAAAATGAAAGTGTGCTAATTATATTGGGTCCCATCCTGCTTCTTCCATTGGAAGAATGACCCTCGGGGTCCCTTCCATCTCTACAATGCTATGATTCTGGACTACTTTCCGTAACAGAAGGTGGGCCTAGAGAAACTAGGCGTGTTTAACTAGATGTGTTAAATCTCTTCCCTTAAAGAGACTTTTCATATTCCAGTGCCTGGTGTATGTTATTCTCGTGGATGCTACCATATTTTACATTATCTCTTGGTTACAGATGGAGAATTCTGCTTGATTTGCATTTTTAAGCAAAGGAACCCAATTCAAACATCCTGATTGCAATACAGTCCAGATTCAGATTTCACACCTCCTTGAATTTTTCTTGGCATTAAAAATTACCAAAATGCATTTTAAGATAAATACAGGTACATTCTTTTTAAAATATATTTTATATATATTTTTCCACAATACAGTTAACAACACAATATAACATCATATGATGACTAAGTTGCCTCCAGATCCATCAATAATGTCCTAGATTTATTTAGGACATGGAATGTAGCTATATTTTATCCCACAAATATCTGGCAGAGTTAAACTGGAGTCTTGATTATCTGCATAGACAATAAAACAGAACGATTGTTTGTGAAACTTATCTTTTTTTGTCCTCTTTGTGCTTTCAGTTGAGCAGTCATCGTTTCCATGAGGGAAATTCGTCATGTTGAGGAACAGATCAGTAGAACCATTTGTGTGCTGAGGCTCTTCCAGTAGAAATTATATGTACACGCAGATTAAATACTTACTTAAAAGTTGTGCAGTTCTGATTTATATATATTTGAATAGTAATTTTCATACAGCTTAAAATGAAACACTGTAGCTTAAAGTGGAAATGAGATGGGATTGTGAGATGAACAAGTACGAGGGATTCGTGAGCACATTAGTATTTAATGCCGTTAATAACTTAGGCCCCAAATATCTGAAAAACAGCCTCCTTCCCTACTGACCTTCTTGTGTAGGAATGAAAAATCACAGGAGACGAGAGAGGCAGGTGCAACATGAGGCGTCTGATCAGGGCGGACCCTGGGAGCCTCCTTTATTGAATATTACAAACATTGCCACAGGTGGGCCTGTGGCTGATTGGTTGATACACAAAGAAACTTGTTGCTGATTGGTTAACATAAGTACTAAGGCGGGAATTACATGTGAGAGGTGGGGATTACATGTGATCATTTATCATCGATGGATTAAAGGCTGGGAATCGAAGCTGGAACTAGACAGGCATGAAGCCTCCTAATTAAATTGTAACTAGAGATTAATATGGCACGAAACAATATAACAATCAAGTTCTGTAGATGTGGTCAGCTAGGCATAAAGAACAAGTCATCATGAACTTAGGGTGAGCTGAGCAAGAAGGGAATGTTTTGGTGTTTAGAACAGAACTGTACAGTGTGTGCAAAAGCAGGGAAAAGATTATAAGCAAGACTTCCCAGAATGCAAGAGAAAAGGGGTGCAAGGCTTCCCCAAAATGCAGCAGGTATGGGCAGAAGGAAAACTTCCCTTTATTCTTGCATGCTAAAGATCAGCAGATCAACCCTCTCTTTGTAGTTCTGCCACCCTTGGAAGTGCAGAGAATGGGGGTCCTTTCTTTGTGGCAGCCCCTAAATGATGGGACTCCATCCCCCCAGAAATGCACCTAGCACCTCAGTTTTTGCCACATGCTGAAGACAGTCCTCTTCACCTCAGCCTTTGACAGCTAAGGCATTTTGTTTGGTGGGACCCCGTGTGGCGTAATGGTCATCAAGTGTTGGACTAGGACCTGGGAGCGCAAGGTTCGAATCCCCCCACAGCCGTGAAGCTAACTGGGGGGCCTTGGACCACTCAGTCCCCATCTCTTAGCCTAACCTACCTCACAGGGTTGTTGTAAGGGTGAAATGGGGAGGAGCCGAGGAGGAGAACCAGGTGCAACACCTTGAGATCCTTAGAAGATGAAGGTGGTATATAAATGTAATAAATAATAATAAAACCTCTTTGGCTGAATTTTTACAGTTCTCGTACATTTGGAATAGTTTCACAGCTTTTCTGTTTTTATGACTGGATGCTGAACTTCTCTAGCCTGCTTGGTGATGGGTGGGTGAGGAATATTACAAATAAATAACAATAGGAAGCTAGTCTGTACTTCTTTGGTTTAACAACAATCTGAATCAAAATGCCACTAATCAACCAGTTTCAGGGCACAATTCAAAAGTATCTCATCTCGATGTCCGTACGGGGAATCATTAAGACAGTTGAGATGCAGGTGCAAGAACCGTTTTATCCCTTCAATAAATTGGTATCAAATTTCAGAGACTTTGTTTGTATTTCTACCCTTGAGCTTTTACTTTCCTTATCTAAATCCAACTGCCCAACCCTGTTGCACCAACTTCAGATAGAGAGAATTTGTGAGATCTTTCCAGCGGCAGCAGATGCAAGTACAGTAATTTATGTAACAGTGTTTACTGTGCCAAGAAGGAGGACAATAAAGTGGCTTTACCAGGTCTTGATTGCTTTCTTTTCCTTACAACCTTCATCTAATGGGAGTTGCCATTTATTCAAAAACAGGTCAGGGGTATGGAAAATTCCAGACCTTTTGTCCTTTTCTTCCTCCTACATATGTATAGAAATGATTTCCACCTATTCTCTACCTTCCATTGAAGCTGAACTTTCCTGCCAATAACATCCGAGTCACTATCCAGTGACATTGATTTGCGAAAATTACTTAGAAAATGAACCAAAGAGGCATGCTAGGTATAGGACTGCCAAACCACCCATAACTTAAGTCATCAATTCACTTTTTGATGGAAATCGGTATGAGGATATACTAATTATGTTTAATCCTCTAGAGACCCATGTGTGTGGTTTAACAAAGGGGGGGGGGAGCCAGTGTCTGTTTTTAAAACGTGGGACTAACACACCGAGAGCCCCAATAGCAGGGTACGAAGTCCTATCATTAGGCTGATTAAGGAAGCCTAGGAATATGCTATTAAGTCTTATTTATTTTGTTCAGCTGCATGAAGCAGCTGAACCCCATTTACCACTTTTTCAAAAAAAACCACAGAATACAAACAGATGTGACCAGAAAACACCACCGCTTACAACAAAATCTAAACCATGCTGAGAGCCGTAGATAATCTCAGAAACAACCCAGACATTATAATTAAAGAAGCAGACAAAGGTGGAGCTGTTGTCATCATGAACAAAACTGACTACATTCAGGAGGCTCACAGACAACTTTCCAATACCGCCTTTTACATAAAATTGGACTCAGACCCCACACAAGAATACAAAAAAGAACTGAACAAGATTGTTAAGGAGCTACCCCCACACATCCAAGAACAGATCCTCACCAACACACCAACAGAACCTCGACCAGGAACTTTCTATCTTCTACCTAAAATACACAAACCAGGAAATCCAGGACGCCCCATCATTTCAGGTATTGGCACTATCACAGTGGGTGTCTCCGGTTATATGGACACTGTTCTGAAACCATATGCCATCAGTGCTCCCAGCTATGTACGTGACACCACAGATTTCCTGAGGAAAATACAGTCTTTAAATAATCTTCCCAACAATACTATACTAGCTACTATGGATGTGGAATCTCTGTATACCAACATCCCACACAACGATGGTTTACAAGCTATAAGGAACACCATTTCAGATAAAACCACAGCGGACTTTGCCACCAAACTCTGCCAATTTGTCCTTACCCACAACAACTTCAAATTCGGTGATGACCTGTTCCTTCAGATCAGCGGCACAGCAATGGGCACCCGCATGGCCCCACAGTATGCCAACATCTTCATGGCAGATTTAGAACAACGTTTCCTAAACTCCTACCCACTCAAACCTCTCTTGTACCTGCGATACATTGATGATATTTTTATCATCTGGACACATGGTCAACAGACCCTGAACACCTTCCACCAGAAATTCAATGATTTTCACCCCACAATCAACCTAACAATGAATCAATCTATGCAAGAAATACATTTTTTGGACACTACTATAAAAATACAGGATGGGCGCATAGACACCACCTTATACCGTAAACCAACTGACCGACAAACATATCTACATGCCTCTAGCCACCATCCCAAACATACCAAACAGTCCATTGTTTATAGCCAGGCACTACGTTACAGCCGTATCTGTTCCAATTCTACAGACAGAGACTCTCACCTAAGAGATCTACAGCAAACCTTTTTAGAACTAAAATACCCAGCAGATGAAGTTAGACAACAGATCAACAGAGCCAGACTGATACCCAGAGAGAACTTGCTGCAAGACAGACCCAAAAAAGAAAATAACAGAACTCCTCTAGTCATCACATACAGCTCCCAAGTTAAAACAGTACAACGCATCATCAGAGATCTACAACCTCTCCTGGACAATGACAGTTCTCTTTCTCAAGCTCTGGGAGGAAGACCTTTCATTGCCTACAGACAGCCACCCAATCTTAAACAACTCCTAACCCACAATAATACTACAACCAGACTTAACACGGACACTGGCACCAGAGCCTGCAATAAACCCAGATGCCAACTTTGCTGCCACATACACCCGGACAACACCATTACTGGCCCCAACAACATCACACACACCATCTCTGGACTATTTAATTGCTCATCGTCTAACATTGTGTATGCCATCAAATGCCAACAGTGTCCTTCAGCTCTCTATATTGGACAAACAGGCCAAACCTTATGCCAAAGAATAAACGGACATAAATCTGACATCAAGAATCACAAGACAGAGAAACCAGTAGGAGAACACTTCAATCTCCCAGGACATTCTATACAAGATCTCAAAGTAGCTGTTTTACTACAAAGGAATTTCAGAAATAGACTGGAAAGAGAAGCTGCTGAATTGCAAATCATTACCAAACTTAAAACCATGGAGACACCTGGACTGAATAAAGACATTGGATTCTTATCTCACTATACATGACAAAGCCATTTTTCACCTTCTCACCCCTTGCTTTTTCCTGTAAGACCTACTGCAGTCGTTAATAGTCGTCAACAGGCTCATCACAGCTATCTGCCAATCACCCATTCCCACCCCCCTCTGAGTAATACCCCTCCCCACCTTCTCACTATATAGAAGGATCTGGCAACTTCTGTTTCAGTGTATCTGAAGAAGTGTGCATGCACACGAAAGCTCATACCAAGAACTAACTTAGTTGGTCTTTAAGGTGCTACTGCAAGGAATTTTTTTTGTTTCAAAAAACAAAAAAGACCACAAAGTGCAAAGTAAGTTTAACATTCTTTACTTACAGTTTCCTAGGTCACAAAAATGCATTTTCCTTTAAGCAACAGCAATAAATTAATGGAGGTAAAATATTCTTAGTAATACAGCAAAGCAGCCTCAGACATCTGCTGAATTAAAATATCTAAGTTGCCAATTGTTTTGCTTAGTCCTTGGTCTCTATCCTAGAAGATGGCCACCACTTTCCCCATTTTTGGTTACTGTGCATTTTGTGGCTACCTTTACAAGGATTACTGTGAAATTGTTTTATAATTGGTTCATAAAAAGTTAGGTTTCATTTTATAAATTTATGAGCTTCAAAGTCCTGAGGTTGAAAATCCTCTAGACATTTATTTCTCCCCTGAATTTCCACAGTGTGGCAATTTCTTTGGAAAGAGAATTGCAAGCACGATCATAGAATCTCTGGATCCCTGACGCCTCTTCCTCCTCCTCCTCCTCCCCGGCAGGACACTGGGCTCCGGGGCCGCCGGACGGAGCCGCCAGAGAGGAGCCCGGCTCCATCGGACGCGGAGGCCCAGAGCCCGGCGCGGGGAAGAGCTGCGCCGCCGCGGAAGAGCCCGGCACCCGGCTTGGGGGCCCAGGCGGAGCGGAGGGACGCGGCCGGCGCCCGAGGGCGAGGCAGGCCGGGCGGCGGCGGGAGCAGCGGCGGGAGGACGGTGAGGCGGGGGCGGCCCTCGGGTGAGGCGGGGTCGCGGCGCCCTGAGGTGCGGGTGGTCCCTCTGCGGGGCTGCGCGCAAACTGCGCCCGGGACGAGGGAGGCGCGCAGGTGGCGGTGCCCGCCCAGCCGGCCGGCGGCGAGGCCTCCCTTGTCAGCGGCGCCTTCCTTCCGGCGCCCCCGAAAACGGCCCGTCCCTCCCGGGAGCGGGAGCAGGCCGCGCAGAGTCCCATCCCCAGAGAGCCCTTGATGGATGCCGCTCTTGGAAGCCGGCCAGGCGCTCAGCTCCGCGGGGAAAGGCGGCCGGAGGCGCCGCGCCAGACCGGCCTGCTCCCCCGGCTCTGGGCTCGGCGAGCGGCCGGAATTCAGGTTGGGGAGAAGGAGAACCACGCTCCCTTCACAGGGAGCCCCTGCCGGCAACAGGCTCTCCAGAGGTTATGGGGGGGGGGGGGGAGAGAGGTAAAGGCCCCCTGGACGCTTAAGCCCAGGCCGAGGCGACTCTGGCTTCCAGGCCGAGGGAGGTCCACAGGCAGCTTTTCCATGTGGCCGGCAGGACTTCTGGCCTGGATCAGATACAAAATAAAAGAATAGAATTTCAGCAGCTGCCTTGGCTATCCGTCGGGTCCATAAGGCGCAGAGTCAAAGCATAACTGTAGATTTATTTGTACTATTTTATTCTTATGCAATGTTGGCATTGGTGTGTTTTATATGTGCATAAGTTGGTTTTGTAGATGAATATATTTTACCTTTTGTTTGTTCTTAGTATTGCTGGTTTGTGTCAACTGTAAGCCAGCCTGAGCTCTTGGAGATGGGCAGGATAGAGAGGAATTTTGATGGGTCAGCTCATTGTGTCTATGAACATCAGAGCTGTTTAAGATGTTCGTGCATCTGCTGAGAGGCACTGGTTGCGCACTAAAGAACTACAGCCAATTAGTTATCTGATGGTGCACAGAGCATTCATTGAGAGAACACAGGAACACTGGAAATATGTTTGCTGCATAAAGCCACAGTCCTGTATGGACTTTAAAAACAGCATTTCAAAAACTACATGCACAGGGGATTGTTCACAGCTATAATGGGGGAAATGTCCCAGATGGTGGCTTTAATCTTGAGATGTTGTCAGACAGAGCTTCACAGATTGCCCTAATCACCTCTTGCTCTTATTTTTCTAGGCTACAGAAATGGCATAGACTTTCATCTCTAAATGAGCTAAACTAAGATTTGTTGATGTTGAAAAGGTAAGATTGGTTCTTCACAGTAAAGCAGGGTGGTCCAACCCCAGACCAAGTGGACTGCTAGAGTTCTGTGACACAGAACCTGTGAGCCACAAACTGAACTGAATTACTGTATTTTTCGCCCTCTCGCTCTCCACCGCTCTCGCTCCACCCCTCTCCAGGCTTCAGGAAGCTATCCGCAAGCCTTGGGAGCTCTGCAGGAGTTCCCGTTGGGCTCCCAAGGCTTGCGGATAGCAGCCTGAAGCCTGGGGCGCGCTGCACAGCGCCCCCGGGCTTCAGGCAGATATCGGGCAGCCCCACAAGCTCGGGGGACAGCGGGGAGGCGGAGCGCACCTTCCCGCTGATCCCCGACCTGGTTTGGAGGCTGGCGCTGGGAGAAGCGGGCTTCTCCCCAGCGCCAGCCCCACAAGCTCGGGGGACAGATATCCACAAGCCTGGGGAGACCGGCGCGACTTTCCGCCGGGCTCCCTAGGCTTGCGGATAGCAACCTGTTCTGGGGGCTGGGTTTGGGGGAAGCTCAGGCATTCCCTGCCCCAGCCCCGCGCCTGGGGAAAAAATAAATTCCCCCCCCCTTTATTTCCCCCCCAAAAAACTAGGTGCGTCCTATGGGCTGGTGCGCCCTATGAGGCGAAAAATACGGTAAATTTCCATATCGTAAATTAAAGTGTTTGCAATAAATAGTATTGAATATACATTATTAATATATTTAATTGAAAATATAGCATTAAAACATATTTAATATATTCATTTATTACACAAAATGCTATGCAAAAATTATTGTAGAAGGCTATTAGCCACCTCCCCATTCTCCCCTCCTCATAGGACCACCGGTGCCACCACAGTACATGTGGCCATTACGGAAAGGCTAGAAGGGGAACCACATGCCCCCGAGCAAGGGCGCTGTGGACAGTGTGGCCTGCAGCCCACCCCTTCCCTCATCCGACCTCAACCCCCCAACTTCCACAACAAGCACAGACCTTAGGTAGGGGTGACAGACCATCAACATTTGGAAGTCCACAGATTCCCCGTCCTTGTTGTAAAGGTTACCTATTGAACTTGTGCACATTTCCTCGGGAGTAAGTCCCATTTATTCCAGTGGTTCTTACTCCAGAGTAATGGTGCCTTGGATTGCAGCCTGTGTGCCTATAACATACATGGTACACTATGGTACATGGCGTTTGAGAAGCAGCCTGAACGTTTGTGTGAGCCCAAACAGCCAACTTGCCGGCCTGCCTTATTTTTTAAGCTGCACTGTCAGCTGCCCCTTGTGGCTGCGAAGGACGTGCGACAGCTAGACTTAGCTGTGTGCAGTGCAACTAGGACCCTTGGAATGAGAAGGAGCCAGAGGATGGAGCCTGAGCAGCAGAAGCGTGAAGAGAACAGGCAGCTTGGGACATCCATTCCCCCTTCCCCCTCCCAAAGGCTGCCTCAGTGAAGGATGGATGCCGTGCTGCGAACCTCAAGCCTAGGCTCACCAGCCGCGCTTTCTGCACTTAGCTGAGCCGCCCTGGATTCAAAAATGAAAAGAAAGAAACCAAGAAACCACCCGTCACAAAGCTATGAGTGAAGTCTACTGTGGTGTGAGTCATATACAAGGAACCGTGGTTGTTGTACAGCACTGTGCTAGAAAGGGGAAGAGGGGAAATGCCATCCTTCACAGGCCATAGCAATTCGGTCTCTAGTATGCCTACATAACAGGGAGTCCATGAGAGAAACGCTCTCTGAGTATACTTGTGCTGCTGCAGTCCCAACAGAACTACAGCAACAAAAACCCCAGACTTCAGTCTCTGTTTTGTGAATCTTCTTCTGCTCAGCCCAAAAAGGAACTCTAAATTATATGTAATGTGTTTATAAGAACCTCATTCAATGGGCTGTGGGTTGGACTACCCTGCAATAAAGTGCCGTGATGTTTTTTAGGGTTGAAAATGAATGCTTTTCTCTCTGTGTGTTGACTGACATGCAGTAAACAGGAGCTGGCTCCCAAGGAGTCGATTATGTGGACGAAGCAAGTACCGTGATACCTCGGGTTACAAACACTTCAGGTTACAAACTCCGCTAACCCGGAAGTAGTACCTCAACTTGAGAACTTTGCCCCAGGATCAGAACAAAAATTGCGCTGTGGCGGCAGCAGGAGGCCCCATTAGCGAAAGTGGTACCTCAGGTTAAGAACGGTTCAGGTTAAGAACAGACGTCCGGAATGAATTAAGTTAGTAACCCGAGGTACCACTATATTGCTAAAGGAGAACCTACAAATCATAGTACAGTGGTACCTCAGTTGTACCTTGGTCCGGAAGACCATTCAAATTCCAAAATGTTCGGCAACTGAGGCGCAATGGGCAGTTGGCAAATTCCATTGAGAAAATGGAGATACGCACCTCGGAAGTCGTTCGACTTCTGAGGTGTGTTCAAAAACAGAAGCATTCACTTCCAGGTTTTCGGTGTTTGAAAACCGAAACGTTTGGCTTCCAAAGCATTCAACAACCGAGGTAACATTGTAGCAGATACATGTATTTAAAAACATATAAAGTGGGAGGAAGTAGTTTTAAAGTGATACGTGTAGTTGGGATTAGGTTCATAATTTGCTGTCCTATTTGTTTTTCATTTGTCATTTGGTTGCCTTTTCTTACTTACTTTATATTCACATTTATCTTTAGTGAAATGGACAGGACAACTGTTTCAAAACAATGTAATACTTGTGGTGATTTTTAAAAAAAACAATATGAAAAGAAGCATTTAACCTATTTAGACTGATCTACAATATATTGTTTTTATTGGAACAGATGTTGGATGTTGGGAAATGGCCAATATTTGCTCTCCGCTCTCAAGAGGAGTTGAAGTTAATTCGCCAGGCCTGTGTATTCGGCAGTGCAGGAAATGAAGTACTTTATGCAACTGAAAATGATGAGGTAACTTTTGCAGATATAACAATTAATAACTGTTTGCCTCTACATCATGTTTGTCTTAGCACGCATTGGATTAAGATTTCCAGGGCACAGTAAATGTTACACTAGGAGTGGATGTCAACTTGCCTTGCACAATTTTTTACTGTGCCAAAACAGTTATCCTTGCTGCAGAATTCTGATTTTCTTTAACAAAGATACAGTTCTGATTAAAATATCTGACAAAATCTTTAAAAACTGTAACTATTTTATTAAACTTTCAGTCTGAAATACTATGATAGTAAATATTTTCTGTACTAACAGTATCACTGTGTGACAGGTTTTTGCGCTTGGCACTAACTGCAGTGGTTGTTTGGGAATCGGTGACACACAGAGCAGCATTGAACCTCGAAGGTTAGATACTTTATGTGGCAAAAAACTAGCCTGCCTCAGCTATGGAAGTGGCCCCCATGTTGTTGCTGCTACCACTGGTATGTTGTGTGCTTTTCAATGTGGTTCGTCTACTCTGTTAGTCTACTTTGACAGGGATATTTAATTTTTAACTGTAAGAGAAAAGCAGTATCTACTCTTTACACTGATAAGGAAGAACATATTAAGTTTTCGATTGTGGGGTGATTATTGAGTCTAGTCCCTTATTTTTTCATGGGCATACTTGTGTTACCACCTGGATGGTCCAGATCTTGGGACTCTTATGATAATAAATGAAAATGGTCTGTGTTAATGATGTTTGCACTATTAGTGATTCAAAAGCAGATAACGAAGGAACAGTCATATTTTGCTGGTGAAGCCAAGCTCAGATTCAGAAACACCAAGGGACAACATGTAGAAACACTAAGGAAAGAGCAAGGCTTTCCTAACTCTTAGAATATATCCATGTTACACTTTCTGTGCTCTTGATTCAGTTCTCTCAAGCCTGTAAAGGCTACGGGGCCCGTTCCTCATGAACTGCAAGAAGATCAGACCTCTCCATTCTGAAGGAAATCAGCCTGAGTGCTCACTGGAAGGACAGATCCTGAAGCTGAGGCTCCAATATTTTAGCCACCTCATGAGAAGAGAAGACTCCCTGGAAAAGACCTTGATGTTGGGAAAGATGGAGGGCACAAGGAGAAGGGGACGACAGAGGACGAGATGGTTGGACAGTGTTCTTGAAGCTACGAACATGAGTTTGACAAAACTGCGGGAGGCAGTGGAAGACAGGAGTGCCTGGCATGCTCTGGTCCATTGGGGTCATGAAGAGTTGAACACAACTAAACAACTAAATTAAAGTTGAAAAGTTTTTTGTGGTTGCTGCCTCCAATCCCAGACCGAACTTGTTTCAGCAGGCCTTTCCCTGTTGATTCAGTTCTACAAGGTTGGGTCGTAGAAAGGATGTGAATCTGGATCAATGCACTGTAGGGTCTCCCCCCCCTTTTTTTTTTTTAGCAATGAGAGATTGCAACACTAAACCTAAAAGATCTGCCTCAGGTGTCCAATTGCAGGATAAAGTTCCAGTAGGAGAGAATATTATACTTTGAGATGCATAGTAAGCATGGAGATTATACTTTACCAAAAAGAGGAGGGGGTTATATAACTTCGCACATTCTCAAGATTTAAATTGTTTCATTTGAAGGCTTGACAATATATGGAGCACAACCCATCCCTTTAACTTGTTTGAACCATTATTGTCTCCATTAATACTTGCTAATGCTTGAATTGACATTTGCCCTTAATCGTGTTCTATGTACATAGTGGTTAAATCACAGCAGAGGACAATATATGGAACAAAAAGCTTCAGCCATTGTTTATTTTTTCTCTTAGTTGGGAAAAAGATAGCTTGTAATGTTTTCAAAGTTATTTTCTTTTTATATTGTAGAAGGAGAAGTATATACGTGGGGACATAATGCTTATAGTCAACTGGGAAATGGAACAACCAACCATGGTTTAGTTCCTTGCCAAATCTCCACCAACTTGTTAAACAAAAAAGTGATTGAAGTTGCCTGTGGCTCACATCATTCAATGGTTTTAACATCTGATGGAGAGGTAAGAAAATCTATCAGAATCTTGTTCAAGCAACTTTGGAATTTTATATCTGAAACAAAAAGGGGCAAGCACTCTGGACTGGATAAAACTGGGGTGTAAATTGTATGCTGATAGCCATCTGAAAGTTCACTGGGCTACATTGGTAGCCCTTTTGGGCTACATAATCACTGCAAAAATAATGTCTCTTTCCTTAGTTTCTGAGGTTAGACAAGGGGATGTGTCTTGTTTTAAAATGTACTATATTACATTATTGTTAATATCTGCTCTGGGAATCCCAGATATAGTGGGATACTAGCTCAGATACATGAATACTCACATTGTTGTCCTAGTAATTGCTTCCACAAACGAGAGCCAATCTTATCTAGTATCAAGAAACCAAAAATGAAAGAACTCTTTTTGAGATGTAACTTCCAAATAATATTTGCTTCTATTTGTTTGCTTTTGGGATGATTTCTTCACAGACCTATCAGTGACATTAATTTTCCAGAAAATTTTGAGTCACAAAAATTTCCATCGGCCTAAATCAACTGAGATTTAATTTAGCATTTGTCTTTGACATTAGTGTAATCTTAAATGTGTTTATTGGAAGTGAGTACCATTGAATTAAGGGACACGAGTGGCACTGTGGGTTAAACCACAGAGCCTAGGGCTTGCCAATCAGAAGGTCGGCGGTTCCAATCCCTTCGATGGGATGAGCTCCCGTTGCTCAATCCTTGCTCATGCCAGCCCAGCAACGAAGTGCAAGTAGATAAATAGGTACTGCTCTGACGGGAAGGTAAACGGTGTTTCCGTGCGCTGCTCTAGATCGCCAGAAGCGGCTTAGTCATGCTGGCCACATGATCCGGAAGATGTACGCCGGCTCCCTCGGCCAATAAAGCGAGATGAGCGCCACAACCCCAGAGTCGGTCACGACTGGACCTAATGGTCAGGGGTCCCTTTACCATTGAATTAAATGGACCTGGCATTTCTCTCAATATGGGATTATAACCGTATAATATAGTTTGTTTCTTTACAGGTTTATACCTGGGGCTACAACAATTCAGGGCAAGTTGGATCTGGCTCAACAGCCAACCAGCCAATTCCACGGAGAGTCACTAGCTGCTTACAGAGCAAGATTGCAATTAACATTGCTTGTGGCCAGATGTGCTCAATGGCAGTGGTAGAAAATGGGGAGGTAAGAGAATTCATCAGAATTAAAAGGGCTGTTTTTCTTTATGGTGTGTAATCTTGTGTTTAAATTGTTGACCGTGTCTCCCTACAGTAGACAATGCTGCTAATTAAGGGCAGATCTTTAAGTATAAGAAGTCTGGTTAGATAGATTCTGACAGAATATTCTCTCCTGGTGTCTGGAGAACAACTGTCTCTTAACATTCAGAATAGTGCTTCCTCCTGTCATTAAGGCTCAATTTCTGATTTCACCAGGGTAAACTCCTCCCTCCAAGCTGGGCACAGTTTTGAGCATAGAAGCTTGTGAGTCTTTCTTGTCCTCTGTGCTTCCTCTTACACAGCATTTGAATGAAAGTCTATTGTGCTGCAAGGAAGAGTGTTTCAGAAGGGCTGAGGAGAGGCCCCTGGTGAAGATAATTGGGTATCCATTCTCCTTCCCCCATTCTAGGTAGTGCAGGCATGTTGCAGTACGGTTGTGTGGCAGAGCTGTCGGAAAGCTCTGCCCCCATCTTCACAAGGGAGCACCAATCTCAGTTACTAGAGACTCTGCATTGGAGGTGCCCCAGAGGCAGTGCAGATGGCAGGCCAGTGAGGCGAACTGAAGCAGCCGTCTCAGGTAGCAGAATCCTGCCCCTGGGGTCACATAATGACAGCTTCTGGTGAGATCTCACTGGAAGCTGCTTCTGTCACCTTTACCATTTCACCTTAGGTGACAAAATGGAGCAAAGAAGGAATTCGGTATTGGAAGTTTGGAGTGTTAGGTCTGTGTGTGGACAGAGTGCAGCTCTATTTTTTTATGCTCCTCATGAAGTCTGTTAACAGCTGTCTAGACTAGAGACTGTCAACAGGCTGAAAGTTGAATCCAGAAAACAGATTTTGATGGTTAAACTAGGGGATAGGATGTTTGTAAGTACCAGATTGGTAGCTACATAGATTTGGGCTACCTTCTGCCACAACTTTGAAATGTTCTTCCAAGGGAACCTCTCTGACTGGGTCCTTTCTGAGCTGTCCAAATTAGTGAAGGCTTTTTTGTTCCCTTGAGCTTTTACTAATTGCAAATCCACCTCCCCATGTCTTCATTTACTCTGTGGGCAAGATCCAACAAAATAGTTGCAGCAGCTGGAAGCAGCACAAGGACTCCCACTAAAAGGGTGAGGCTTCCCCACCTCCTAGCACCACACATTCCCTCCTCCAAATCAGCTCTGGGGTGCATGTGTTACGTCAACATGTGGAGGGAGGGAGCGGAGATTGTTCTGTCTGGCAAGAAATGCTTGTGCTGATGGAACAATTGTAATAGCGCAGGGTTGAGTGCCACCACCCCACTGCTGCTTGCATGGTAAAGTAGAGGAAACGCCACCCCTGGCCATCATCCTCTTTGCCCTAAAAATCAAATTTGTGGGTGAAAGGGAGTAGTAAAACTGCAGATTTTGGTTAGGTCTAATTTAGGGGCAATTCCTCAGGTAATTTCCCATCCACAACGCATAAGCATTAAAGGGCATGATAAGTTGAAAGCTGCTGAAGGGGAAGTGGGCAGAGTCTGGAGAAAGAACTGTGAGCGGAGCAGTGTCCTTTTTCCTTCCTTGAGACCCCCTGGGAGACCCACCAAACGTTCTGAACCAGGAACTAGGTGTGGACCAAGGGACTGGTTACTTTTATAAGCTACGTGACTTTGTTGCTTAGTTTGATCTTTTTACGTGGTCATTTATGTATTGTAGTATTCTAAGTTTTCTGACTTCGCTTTTATTTTTATTGATTATAGTCTAGTAATTATTTATTGGTATTGTTTGAGAGTGCATTTCTGTTTAATTATTATTTGCTGATATGTACGGAGTAAATTTAATAGTGTAATATACCCTAAATGGATCATTGCATATTGCTTTATTTTACATAAGTTGTTTATTTTAAGGTCATATTCTTTATCATGGCTCATTTGCATTGGATTGGATTGTTATACGATGTGTGATCTTCGATGTAGATTTTGTTGTTGTCTCTACATACAAATACATACAAAGGCGGCGTACAAATGTGAGATGAAAAGAAAAGCCAGGTGCTTTAGCTGCTCATGGGATCAGTTTAGGGGCAAATGCAGGAAACCATTGAACAGCGCTGCCTCTGCAACCTGAGAAGTCTAGCTAGTGTGTGCTCCAACCTAATGCTAAGGTTAGAAGGCAGCAGCTACCCAAGCAAATTGGGGCATTCAGATACTTCCCTGATCAAGCGGGTCATTTCATCACCCCTGTACACATAGATATATTGGACTGGGCAGGATCTTTTCTTGTTAGATGCTTCTCAGGTGAATGCTAAGGTCCCATGGAGTACAGAACTGGTTCTAACACTTAAGGAAACGAAAGGGGTTTTTTCTCTCAAAAAAGTGTCATAGATTATACACAAAGATTACACACATACACAAAGATTATAGGGGATTCTGTACTCCTGTTTCCCCCCTCTTCTTTACTCTTATTCCTGCAAACTAACTGGAATTATCTTCCTTTCTAAGGTTTACGTCTGGGGATACAATGGCAATGGTCAGCTTGGATTGGGCAATAGCGGCAATCAACCAACACCTTGCAGAATAGCAGCTCTGCAAGGCATCCGTGTGCAGCGGGTAGGTTTTGTTTGTTGCCAGGCCTCCGTTAAAAGATTACCCTACTGGGCTATGTATTTCATCTTATATACTGATAGCAAGCCTGTCCTCCCAAGTGTGGCTACTGATGCAGCCAAAACAGTGCTATCCCCATACAGGAGGGGAGGTGGCAACATGCCTGGGGGAAGCTGCAGGTTTACAGAAGCCCAAAATATATTTAGGAAAAACATTCCAAGGGGGAAGAACCCCAAAAACAGCTCTGTGCTCAGTTGGCATTTAGTGTTGATTGGCTTTTGTTGGGCTGAACTGTTGTGTGGGAGACAGAGAACGAGCAAAGTATTTGGAAGAGGGTCTGCTTAACTGGAGTTTCAAAAAGGAGCACTCTGCACTACCATATATCATCAAAGAAATTAATGTTTTATCAAAGATACTGTCGAAAGTGACTTGAGTTATCAGTACAGTGCCATTATCCTGAAATGGATTTTCTAGATGGGTAAATATTAGGGACTGGGCAAGTATTCAACATGAGACAGCTGAAAATGGGAGCATCCCCAGAATCAACAGTAAAGCTCAAAACAGATTAAAACACAAGTTAACATCTACGTGTCTGGGTAGAGTACAATGCAGATCCCTGACGGATGTCAATAGACAGAGAGTTCCAAAGGGTGGGTGCTGCCATGCTAAAAGACTCATTTCTTATAAGTGCTGAATGAATAGTGTGCGGCACCTGTTACAGGGTCCGTTCTGCAGGCAGAAGTTGTCAAGTGGGCATGTATGGGGAAGTGGATATGTGGAGGAACAAGGTTCAGTTAGGTAGTATAGAAAGAAGGCAGAACGTAGGGGGTTCTCTCTCAGACAGGGTAGTTAAATGAGATTTGCTGAATGCTTCAGAATGCTTGGTATATTCTGAAAAGATGATTTGCTGTTGCACAGGTAGGATATAGGAAGAAAAACCAGCTGCCTTGAAAGAGTGAGAATTGCAGAGTTGGAAGGGAACCCGAGGGTCATCCGGTCCACTCCCTGCAATGCAGGAGTCTCAGCTAAAGCATGATCCAGGACAGATGGCCATCCAACATGGGCTTCAAAACCTCCAAAGGAGAGTCCGCCACCTCCAGATGGAGATCGTTCCACAGCCAAACTGCTCTTAGAGTCAGAAAATTCTTCCTGATCTTTAGTCAGAATCTCCTTTCTTGTAACTTGAAGCCATTGGTTTAGGTCCTACTCTCCAGAGCAGCAGAGAACAAGTTTGTTCCATCTTCCTTGTGACAGCCCTTCAGATATTGGAAGGTGGCTAGCATATCTCCTCTCAGCCTTCCCTGCTCTCCTGCAGAAATAAAAAGACTCAAAAGAAAGGGTGTGTGTGCAGACACACACTTCCTTGAGTGAAGGGTTTTTTTTGGGGGGGGGAGCTGGGGAGACTGTTGCAAACTGCAAATGTCCCATTCATTAGTCTAATAAAAAAGAAACCAAAATTTCAATGAGAAAAGACTTATTTCCCAATAACTTGGGATGAATTAGCCTTATTTCAGTTTTGTTTTTTTACCTGTTCCATAATGTAAGTTAATCTGAGCAATGCTGGCCCAAGACACTTAACTGAGTATTTGTAGATGTGTTGTGATTGCACGGACAACTGGTTTGAGATAGCCCACCTTCTGCCTTTTCTTGTTTCCTTGGCTGTTCCTAATCCTGCATAAGGTCATCTTCTGTCAGTTCTGAATTTACACATTGCCTAAGTGTCAATCTGTATTCACTCTTATGTCCTGCCATATGCAGACAGAAGACTCTATGATATGTTGGAAGCTGGTACAGTGGTGCCCCACAAGACGAATGCCTCGCAAGACGAAAAACTCGCTAGACGAAAGGGTTTTCCGTTTTTTGAGTCGTTCCGCAAGACGAATTTCCCTATGGACTTGCTTCGCAAGACGAAACGTCTTGCGAGTTCTTGTGAGTTCTTGCGAGTTTGTTTCCTTTTTCTTAAAGCTGTTAATAGCCGCTAAGCCGCTAATAGCCGTGCTTCGCAAGACGAAAAAACCGCAAGACGAAGAGACTCGCGGAACGGATTAATTTTGTCTTGCGAGGCACCGCTGTATTTCTCACAAACTCCGAGAGAGATCAGCTTCTTGAATTCTGTTTGTGAATCTTGAATGGTGATAAATGATTCAACTGTATTTCGCATTTGGTTTTTTAAATAAATACTTCTCCAGAAATGTTTTTAAAGGTTTTAATAAATCTTCTTGGATGTAAAATGCAAAAATGTAAGAATACAAATTATTTTATGTGCTTTTCTTTTCTAGGTTGCCTGTGGCTATGCACATACCTTAGTGCTAACGGACGAAGGTCAGCTGTATGCCTGGGGAGCAAATTCCTATGGCCAGTTAGGCACTGGGAATAGAGGGAACCAGTCCTACCCTGCACCTGTTCCTGTGGATAAAGACAGGTAGGATCCTGCTAATAATCACGCAATAAGCAGAATTTGTAGCCTGTACTGCAGTAACTGTGGGATTTTTCCCCTTAGACATTATCCATAAGTAAGGAAGATAGTAAAATTATTAGACTGTTCACATTTCTGAATATAAAGCCTATAGATCTATACAAAGGTGCTTTGGCAATAAAAGAATAATTGGAAAAGAGCAACTTGGTAGCTGGAAATGGCAGTATCTTTTCCTCAGTCTTTCTTGGAAGCAGTAGCTTATTTTTGTGTGTGCTTTTAAGCTGTTGTTTCCCAGTATGAGAAGTGCAAGGCTTTAAGAGTTTGGATAATAGAGCTGCACTTACAGCTTATCAAGCTAGGACTACGCATTACTAGTCCACTTCCCATTTCCAAACACTGGCTGCTGCTCCTCTGCTTCCCTGCCAGAATGAGGAGGAGACATCTGCAGAAAAGAAGCAGTGGGCAGAGGAATCCCCTTGTCTGCCAGGATATCCTTCCCGGTTGCCTGCCAGTCCCCCTTCCCAATGCTGTGCTGCAGTAGAGAAGAAGCAGTTTGGCTATTGGAAATGTGAGGTGCTTGGTAAACCCAGACAAGAGGTGTTGGCTGAAGACTTTCCTTTTTCCATAATTTGCTTCTAATACCGTATTTAACAAATGAGATCCTAATTTGTACTTGAATAAGGATCACAGTTATCAGATGCCTTTGGGCCCTTCCTGTATGCTTTTATAATCACATCCAGGAGAGAGATGTTCTGCTTTCAGGCAGGTGTGCTGTGGTTTGTGTAGACAAATATAATATAAGCCACACCTGCAAATAAGCCGCACCTTTAAAATTCAGACACTCACATAGGACCTTCACCGCCTTCATTGGTTCTGATTTGAAAGAGAGATAGAGCTGGGTATCATCTGCATATTGATGGACAATTGGAAAGAAAAAGAAACAGCAGCGGGGGCCAGCTGGACAAGGAGAGACATTCTGCTGGGGGCGCTCAGCTCACCTCAAACCATGCCAGGTGGGGTGGGACAGCGGGGGCTGCTGCGCCGCCACCATGCAATCCCCCTTTGCCTCCCCCACTGCTGATAATCCCACCGCTCCTGGCACCAGGCAGGCACCCCCCTGCTCCATTAACAGTGGCAGGGCAGGCAGAGGGGAACTGCATGGTGGCACTTGCCATCCCACCGCCTGCCACTCCTGGGCACCCCCCCCCCAAGCCAGAGGAGGCAGGAAACGGCAGGAGCTTGCCAGGGCTCCAGCAGGAGCTAGAGTTAAGGGGGGGGCGTGTTCACGGCATGTCTGTTTCAGCCAATTTTTGTAAGGTCGCGAATATAAGTCGCACTTTAACTTTTCATGGTTGGAATTTGAAAAAATAAATACCAATACGGTATTTATTTCATAAAATTTATACAATGCTTGATTGTAAAAAAATCTCCAAGTGGTTTATGGTATTGAAATAAGCTCTCTTACAGTCTCAGATGGCATCACTGGGTGGGTTGCATCACTCGCCTGACCTCCCTGGGGCTAAGACACTGCTGCATCTTGGGATGGAGGAGGCCCATGGGGGGGTGAGGTCAGTGTGGTACAAGCACTCCTTGCCGCTGCTTCACCTGTCCCTGTCCTGGTATGCAGCAGCATCTCAGCCAGAGTGAGGTCAGGTGAGCACCACAGCTCCTCCAGGCTGTCTACTTCTGCTGTCTTCATAACCCATGATTTAAAGTTGGCTTCTTTAAAACGAAGCATGATTTGGTAGAAAGACTGTGTGTGTGTGTGTGTGTGTGTGTGTGTGTGTGTGTGTGTGTGTGTGATATGTCAGGTTTAGAGAAAACAACAACCTGCAATTCATTAAAACAGAAGGGAAATTTTCCAAACTTGCTGCTGTGCCCTAACTGTAGTTGGCAGTGCCTGGACTTGTTGCCATCAGGATAGACCATGGTTTCTCATTGCCTGAATTCATGTTTGCCCACAAACTGTGGTTTGTACGAAGCCGACAAAATAGAATCTGAAATCACAGCTTGACGTTGTAGTACTGGCTGGTTTGCTGTGTCTGAGTTCAAAGTCCATTAAAAAAACAGGGCCATTGTTTTGCCTAAAGAGGTTACTGCACCATGGAGACGAATGACTTAATGAAATTATGAAGTACAGTCCTCAGTTGTGAAATAAAAGCATATAAAAATACTGAAAACATGGTTTGAGTGTTGTATATTTGGAAGCTCAAACAACTAAAGTGTTAATTTGGCCTAACACAATCTGGTGTCATGTTATGTTTGAATGGAGACTAGACCTTTTTATTTGAGAGGCAGAGGTGTGTCGTGCTTTCTTGAGAATTGCAGATTACAGAGTACCTGATTCCTTAAGGCAATTCCTGCAAGCAACAGGGTGTGGCATCCCACTGCCAGGGAGAGGGAGGAGCAAACACCATAATAGCTGTGGACTTTGAGGACCCAGGAACAGTGGAAGCCAGGACTACTGAAATGCTTTATAGGTCCTAGAAAACATACGAGTTGAGCATAGAAAAACACATCATAAATTTATAGCAATGACTCCCCCCCGCAAAAAAAAGATTCTGGGAACAGTAGTTTACCCCTCACAAAGCTAAACAGCCTCGGTCCTGTATACCTGAAGGAGCATCTCCAACCCCATCATTCAGCCTGGACACTGAGGTCCAGCTCCGAGGGCCTTCTGGCGGTTCCCTCACTGTGAGAAGTGAGGTTACAGGTAACCAGGCAGAGGGCCTTCTCGGTAGTGGCGCCCGCCCTGTGGATCGCCCTCCCATCAAATGTCAAGAGAATAAACAACTATCCTGACTTCTAGAAGACACCTGAAGGCAGCCCTGTTTAGGGAAGTTTTTAGTGTTTAATGCTGTATCATTTTTTAAATATTTGGTTGGGAGCCACCCAGAGTGGCTGGGGTAGAAATAATATATTATTATTATTATTATTATTATTATTATTATTATTATTATTATTAAACTCCCCAGCACCCTTAACAAACTACTGTTCCCAGGATTCTTACTATTCTTACTATATATTTATTTATCCCCCACCTTTTTCCCTGACAGGGCTCAAGGTTGCTTACAGATAAAAACAAGAATTGCTGAAAACAATGTGCAGTGTTTATGCAGCCTGACCAAAGATTTTGAGGACAAGGGGGCAGAGTCTAAAGAGAGTTTGTTTAGAACTGATACATGTGCCTAGAAATGCAAGTCTGGCCATCAGAATTACAGCCGAGGCAAGGGATAGGAGGGCGTTAGGTTACAAATATGCATTTTATCCACCCAAGTGGTCCTGGAACAATGGCCACCTGCAGCTAGGACTTCTGAGCTTTGTCACTGCATGTTGTCCTTATGCCACTGTTTTTTTTATGTTTGCTTTTAAATATAGAGTCGTAGAGATTGCTGCATGTCACTCCGCTCACACTTCTGCTGCTAAAACCCAGGGTGGCCAAGTGTACATGTGGGGTCAGTGCCGGGGACAGTCTCTCACTCTGCCGCATCTCACCCACTTTGTCTGCACGGATGATGTCTTTGCTTGTTTTGCTACTCCTGCAGTGACTTGGCGTCTCCTCTCAGTGGGTGAGCTTCAGACAATTTTTTTTCTGTTTGCATTGCTGTATCTTACTCAGTTCTTGAAGATATGTAAATAGCATTCTTTTCAGTGGTATAGTTTGGATCACAGCTTGGTGGGAGAAATGAGCCCCACGTCCTTGTCAGGGTTGGCTCTATCTCCTCTGACATGGCTTCTCTTTAGGTGAAAGGCAGGCCTTCTGCCATATTGGTCCTAAGGGACACCTGCCCCCTTAACTTGGACTGCTGAAGGCTCCTTTCCGTCTGGTGTTCTGCTGAACGTGCTCTTAAATCTCCCAAGGAGAAGAGGAAAGCTCAAAACATCGCTGCTGTGATAGCGGTTGGAAAGCAACTGAATGGCACAGTTCTGAGAGCTGTGGAAAGCCCTTCCCTCTCTGTGTTGCAGGTCTGAGCAACTGCAGAACCACAAAGGAGAATTTGCAAGAAGCTCAGCCGTAGGCCAGGAGGAGGGAGCCTGGGGCCAAAATGCACAATCCCAGACTTCTGGGATTCCCCCCCAGGCCACCCCGCTCTCTGCCCATCGTCCTAGAGCAGCCTTCCTCAACCCTGGGCCCCTGTGTGTTGTTGGACTACAACCCCCATCATTCCTAGCAGCATGGCCAGTCAGGGATTATGCCATTCAAGGACATCTTGGGGCCCGAGGTGAGAAAGGCTGTCCCGGAGTTTTCCTGCCTGGCTGGAATATGTCCCTGCACTCTAGTGTGCCTGGCTGGAGGACAGAGATGGGGTGTCAGTGTGTGTAGAAATTAGCCTCCTGTACAACAGTAAAATTTACATTAGTTGGCCTTCCCCCTTTTGCTGGTAGCCCTGCCCACCCCCAGTGTGTCAGCTCTGGCAGGTTGCCTCTTCCGTCAGATCTGCTGCTCCGTTCATATGGCACCGTATGTCTGCAGTGACCTCATCAGTCAGAGTGAGAAACAGAAGATCCTGGGATATGGTTAGCTTCCCACTACGTTCTAACCAAACTTCCAACCGGAAGTAGAAAAGAAAGAGAAGCAGCCTGGTGAACTGTCACCATCCAGCTCCCACAGCGCTTCTGCAGAACCATCTTGCCCCAAGAGAAGCAGCCACAAGCGCTTTTGCTTTTCACATTTTGTTGTAATTTTTAAAAAGTAATCCTTATCATTGTAAAAATAGTTTGTGAACTGATTGAGGTCAGCTTGAAAAACAATATATGTGTTGCATACACGAATGCCTCCTACTGCTCAGAAGGCAGGAAACGCAATCCTAAAATTCCTGTCGGTCTCTCAGTTTCTTTCCTCCCATCGCTCAGGGTCTGTTGATTCTCCACTGATTCTCCTACAAGCTCAGCTCATTCTGCCTCCTATTTCTGTCTCCTCTTCTCTTTAGCCTAGTTTAGCCCTTGCCTTCTGTCTTTTACTGCTCTCCTCTTTGCTTTTCCTTTGCTTAAAAAAAGCACATGTTTATTTGCCCAGCTCCCTGGTGCAGCTTTCCCTTTTCACTTTGCCTCCTTTTCTCCCTGTCCCAATGCCTCCATCTTGGAAAGGATCAACCCGTAAGACTTCTGGCAGCAGCAAACGCTTCCAGGTCCTTAAGAAAATGGGCATATTCCATGGTAGCAGTTGGCAAATGCCTCTGTGCTTTATCTTCCTAGACTGGTGAGCTAACATTTGGGACAGTCAAGTTGCTGTAGCTGCAAGGAGGAATTTATTGCCAGTCCCACTCGATTGCCCTCCACATCAGACAGTCTTGGCCTTGCTGCCCAAAGGGAAACTGCTTCCCTCAATGGCCCACCAATCTCTGGGTATGCAACAAAGCGGGCACCATCTTGAGTAAACACAGGCCATCAGATGGTGCCTGGAACCTGCCTCAGGCAGAATGCCTCTGACTCTCTTGGGGAAGCCTCTGTACAGGCCAAGGTTTAGACCACAGTGCCACCTATGTCCCTTATTGGAGGTTCCACCAATTGCCAATTGGAAGGTTGGTGGTTCAAATCCGCATGATGGGGTGAGCTCCCGTTGCTGTGTCCCAGCTTCTGCCAACCTAGCAGTTCAAAAGCATACCAGTGCAAGTAGATAAATAGGCATTGCTGTAGCAGGAAGGTAAACAGT
The DNA here is from genome assembly GCF_964188315.1 of Podarcis muralis. NCBI lineage: Eukaryota > Metazoa > Chordata > Lepidosauria > Squamata > Lacertidae > Podarcis > Podarcis muralis. Next base: position 132,683,375 of record NC_135655.1, read on the forward strand.
GTTTCCGTGCACTCTGGTTTCCGTCACGGTGTTCTGTTGCACCAGAAGCGGTTTAGTCCTGCTGGCCACATGATCCGGAAAAGCTGTTTGTGGACAAACACCGGCTTCCTTGGCCTGAAAGCGAGATGAGCGCCGTAACCCCATTGTCGGCTTTGACTGGGCTTAACCGTCCAGGGGTCTTTTACCTTACCTTTAACAAGCTGAGACAATGTCAGCACAGCAAATCTCCTGAGCAGGTAGACCTCCCCCCCCCCCCCGGCACATCCCTCCTGTTTCTTAAGTTCCAGCTTTCTGTTTAAATTAGACTGTTTTCAGAAAAATAAAATAAAACCATTTGCTGACATTTCATGCTGTTTGATTTCCTTTTTCTTTCACCCATAACACTGGCATAAAGAGTACCAGGAGTGGGGGCTTTGCAGGCTCTGAGACACCTAGATAAAGAGATGGGGGGAAACCTTTCCTTGCCCTCATAGCTATGGGCCATTTTTTTTGTTAAAACTGTTGATATTGTTTCACCCCATAGCTTTGTGGGGAAGGGCGTCCCATTCTATGTTTTCTAGGTGGTTTGGAGGCTGCATGGCTATTTCATTTGAGGCTAAGCATCTCCCTTTGTCCCTCAGTGGCTGCAGGTACCTCAAGCACATTTTCCTTGAATGCTATAATTGTGTGGGGCAGATACTGGTGGTGCTCCTGCTACTTAGAGCAGGCACTTGGCCAAGGCAGCATTGGGGCAAGGGGTGCTTCAAAAGGTTCTCCCCGGTTTCTGAACTGCTCCCCCCCCCCCCAGGTTGTGATTGACCTTTGGGATTGTGCCGGAAGCCTCCAACACCATCCAGAGAATGAGTGTTACATGGCACCCCAGACTCCACAGCACTGTGGCATTCCAAGAGTCCCCCCACTTAGCCTGTGTTTGTGGAAATGAGGCACAGAAGAGACTGTCGTGTCTTTAGGCTATATGGTTTATTTGCATACACACACACACACACACACACACACAGACAGACACAGGCAAGCTCCAAACCTGAAACTCCACCCTTGAAATTCTAGCACTGTCTTCTGCTAATTACCCAGAACCCAAGGGATAGGGGGAAAAACCATAGTGGCAGTTTGTGAGCAACATCAAGTTGAAAAGCGGGGGGAGGGGGGCGGAGCTCAGAGCAACGTGGGCTTGCAGTTTAAATCCAAGGCAACAGATTAGGGCCATAACCCCCACAAGGGATGGAGTCATTTTCCTTCTTTGCTCAATGCAGTTCTGTGTTAGCACTTTGGTTTTGTATTTATAATCAGATCCATCATAGCTGGTATTCAGCTCAGCCAGGGCTCAGAACTGGCAGCAGAGCTGGAGGAACTGCCCTGTAGGCCCTTGGTCCCTTAACTGCCTGCCCCTGGCTGGGGGGGGGCCCTTGGACCCCCGGTTGCGCTGGAGTCTGCTCCATTCTGCTCTTCATCTTTTTAGGTTGGGGGGCCTGGGTGTAAACTGTGGGAACTTCCGCTGCTTATGTGACAAATGAGGATGTGGTTACCACCTCGATCACAAGCCAAGATAGACAATTCCTGTTACGCAAAGAACTCCTGATGTGGCCAGGCTAGGTGTCATGTTCTAAAGAGAAGAATGGCTGGAAGGCTGTCCCATCTCTCCCTAGGTTGCCTGCATTCCCTTTCCTTGAAATGCTCTTGCCTGCTTGTTTTGCATTGGTTCATGTGAACAGAGGGCCGAAGGGAGAGGCAGCGTGTTTTAAATGTATTCATTGGTGTCTTGTTTAGAGCCTGATGACCACTTAACAGTAGCTCAGTCAATAAAGAAGGAATTTGACAGTCCAGATAATGCAGATGTGAGATTTCAAGTGGATGGAAAATACATTCATGTTCATAAAGTCCTTCTCAAAATTAGGTATGGAACTAATATTCCCACCCTTTTTTCTCCCTTTTTGTTGTTCTGTTTTACAACCAGAATCAAACTGCTTGCCAGTGATGTAACTTATTTTCCTTTTGTATGTGATTCTTCAGGTGTGAGCACTTCCGTTCAGTACTAAACAACAATAACGATGAAATTATAGAAATAAGTGAATTCTCATATCCCGTTTACCGAGCCTTTCTGGAATACCTGTACACGGACAGCATCAGTCTTCCTCCTGAAGATGCAGTAGGTAATTGGAAGAAATGGGATCATTTAGAAGAGCTGAAGTTCATTTCAGCAGGCTTAAAATGTAAAGTAGTTGAATGTATTGAAAAGCATGTGATACTCTTTAGTACTTCATATATTTTGAGAACAGCCCTTTTTTATTTTGATTCTTCATTTGTTTATATAGGTGTCCCCCCATTTATATGCGATCGATTTGCGCACCATCATGTATACACGTGGCATTGGGAAATAATTTAATTTAAACTTGGAAATGGTGTGAGAGAGCTAGAGAGTCCTTGTAGCTGGAGCCGGAAGAGGAGATCAGTGAAGACAGAGGAAGCCCTGAAGAGACCTGAGGCACGGCAGGGCTTTTTTCAGCTGCTCAACTTCCCCGCCTAACAGCTGATGCATGGGGTAGCGCAGCAGCTGCCAGCCCAGATCTTCAACTCCAGATATTTTAGTCTGGATTGGGGAGAGAGTGGGAGAGAGCTAGAGAGCAGGAAAAAAGGGGGTTTGGAAGCTTTTTAGAGGATGCTCCCCACTTCACATGATTTCAGTTATGCACATGGGGTCCTGGAGCATAACCCCCCACGCAAGTGGTAGGATGCTTGTACATTGAATTTCAGAATGGAATCTGCTGCACTAACTTTCCACTTCCAGCATGCAGCATCCTTACTGTGTATTTGAGAATTCATGGGTCAGTACATTGGATGCATTTATGAGTCAATGCACTGGAGAAATCAACATGTATTTGTCCAACTTGTAGCCTCTGAGAAAGGCCTTAATTAGCAGTAAAGTGGATAAATTATAATTTTGTGTGCATGTAGTTGGATAGACCTGTAGGTGTCACAGTACATTTTGAATAAATGATAAAATAAGCAAAACCTGCGTTGGATTCCTTTGGAGGCCCCCTTAGTTCAGCACTCATACAGCCTTCCAAGATGTATCTGATTGGATTTTATGGGATGTAAGCAGGACATGGCAGAAAGAGCAATTGCCTGATGATAATCTAGTCATCCGTGGTATTTCCCCCCAATAAAACAGGGTGTGAATTCTGGTTTTGCTTTTAACAAATGTCCAGTCTTGTTTTAAAGTTCTCTAAGCAAGTGATCCTGGGTTATTGGAAGGAGCTGAGCAGTAGACCTTAAGTAGCCTTATCTTTTATTAGCTTTAGCAGTACAGAATTCCTGCCCTCCAGAGGAGGGAGCCAGAGGGCCACCTGCCCCAGGTGGTGGCAGGAGGAGCCCCAGGTGCGCTGCTCAACTAACCTGCAGGTAATCTCAGAGGCTTTGCCCCTATTTGATTATTTTCAGCATCCCTAATTTTCCTAATGTACCATTTGCATACTTGAGCAAAATTAAATCACTGCTTCTCCTCAGGCTGCAGTTTTGATAAAAAATGATCACAGTTATGCTGGCATTCAGCATAATTGCTCAATTGATAATGTGACCTTTGACACTGAAGGCCCAATAGTATTTCACATCTTCCGTAAAAGAAGAAGTGAAATCTCAATTATTTCCCTTTTCATTTTCAAAAAGGAACACTGCATAAGCATTACATCACATAACTCGCCACAACACAGAATCTATATAACGGGAACATGCAATTCATAGCAGTTGCCAGACTCTGTTTTGGGTGGGGGTGGGGGGGGTGCAGGCCATTGTCACGCAAGTCAGTGTGAAGAAAAGGGAATGAGGAAATGGTTGCTTTCACAACACATACAGTCCGCCTTACTTTTTCTGCTGGAGGCTCTTAGGCCTCAGGAATCAGGACGGGGGTTGCTCAGTCCTGACTGATCCCATGCAGACCAAGCCAAGCTTGTCCTGAATGCAACCTGAGGTCTTCACCCACTGAGTAGGAAGGTCTGAAGGGGGCAACTGTTGCACATTCAGCCGAATGCCTGGACAACCAGGATTCCCGATCCAGTGGGAAACTGGAAGCATGTTAAATAGTGCCCCCAAGAAGCAGCCGTGCAGCTTGTTAAGCTATAAAGCTGTGGTCTACCCATTTTGATCCAAGAAATCCAGGACTATAGCAAATGCATTTTTCCTGCCTTATTCCCCTTCTGGGCAGTTATATTAAGATCCAGAGTTTCTGTTTCGGGGAAACCTCAGAAAAATAGGGATGAGTTAAAATTGTGGAATGCGAATAGCAAGCATGTTGTATGTGCAAATCATCCCTAAATGTTTGGGTGTTTGTGTGCCACTGAAAATATGAACTCTTCAATGTTTCCTTTCCTTCTAACCTGTGCGGCCACGTGTTTCCCCTGCCCCCTCTTCTCTCCTGGCAGGTCTGCTGGACCTCGCAACCTTCTACCGAGAAAATAGACTGAAAAAGCTTTGCCAGCAAACAATCAAGCAGGGGATTTCCGAGGAGAATGCGATCGCTCTTCTTTCTGCCGCAGTCAAGTATGAAGCAAAGGTAGGAATGTGGCTTAATAGTTTCCTGCAGAGATGCTTGTGATGTTTGAGACCCCTTGGTATTGTAAATAATCTGGTAACTAAGAGACTAAGCTGGGAAACCCCGCCAGATGGGCGGGGTATCAAGAATAAGATTATTATTATTAAAATTTAAATGATGATTATGAATTAGGAGGGGCCCAGTTTGAATTTTGCTTTCGTAATATACCTTCCAGGTGCTTGTCAGGGGTGCTTCCCAGTCCAAGGAATACACATGGCAGAGCTAACTCTTTAGTCGCCTCTACAGCTCAGGATACCTAAGCAGTCTAGGCAGCTGTTCCCAGGTCTGGACTCTATGGAGCAGTTGCAGCAACTGCAGAGCACTCTGCCTCCACCAGGTTCTGCTCCTTCTCCCCACAGCCTGTGCACGAATAGCTGGCACCTGCGTGGAAGACGCCTCTGTCCTTCCCCCTTCCATCCTCTCCTGGTTCTGGGAGACAGTGGGGCAGGGGAGGGCGGGGAGCAATTGCCTGTTCTTCCTCCAGCTCTGAAGCTTCTCCTGCCTCTGATTCCTACCTCCTGGTTGGTACAGGTACCCACAAACCACTGCACTCCTCCCCCCAGTCAGAGGGCAGCCCCCTTCCAGCAGTGTGCACACTTATCTGCGTCCTGCCAGGGGCAAAGGGCCATTTTCTGAGCCTCGGCTTCCCATCTACAATCTGGAGAGAATACTCCTGGCCTATCTTCCGTGGCTGTTCTAAGGATGACAAGACACAGGATGCAAAGAAGCTTGAACATTTGAAAGTACAGCACAAATATTAATCTGAAGGTCACAGTTTTTTCTGGTTTACAAGATATCAAATAGCTATCCGAAAGGTTAGCGAGCTGCAGACTTTCCCCTTCCCCTCTTCCTTCCAGACTTGCTTTCGTGGATGTCTTCATGGGACCAGGCACTAGTGACCTGCCCTTTCTGTTCATACCACAACAGATTGTCTGCACTGAAATATACTATATTGAGGAAAGGAAAACAATAAACGAAATCCATAGCTTAGCCACAAAGCTGCATTTTCAGCAGAACTTGTACACTTTAAAATATCTTGAACACTCCCTTTGTGAGAGCTGTTTTTGTGTATTCATGGTGCATGGTACATTATTCTTGAAGAACTTTAAGTGATGATTCTAGAATAGCAAGGGTTGGATATATACTTACTCTCCTTAACTAAGGGATGGACTTCCATTTACAGAAAGGAGCAAGTTCCTTCTGCATGGAGGCAATTTTCACCCATTCCCCCATCTTCCTGCTGCTCCCAGCTCAACCTTCTTTGCTGTTCTGAATGCCCCCCCCCCCCCCAACGTCTGGGGGAATGGACAGTCAGAGAAACTCACTTTTCTCCTGCCTTTTAGTAGGAAGAGTTCTGGTCCTGGGTCCCCAAGATCCAGCCTTCATACAATTTCTTTTCAAATGCTTTTTCTTATTCAGGTTACTGAGTATGGTTCATATTACTGGAGCCAGCTTTATTTTCAATATTGGCTGCATTTGCAGAGGCTGAACTGTGGCTTAGTGCTAATGGGCTCAGATGCTTTAGTTGAGATTTCGGCATTGCAGTTGGACTAGATGACCCACGGGGTCCCTTCCAACTCTGCAGCCCTGTGATCCAGTGACTGTTTGAAATGAAGTACAGTGGTGCCTCGCAAGACGAAATTAATCCATTCCGCGAGTCTCTTCGTCTTGCGGTTTTTTCGTCTTGCGAAGCACGGCTATTAGCGGCTTAGCGGCTTTAAGAAAAAGGAAACAAACTCGCAAGAACTCGCAAGACGTTTCGTCTTGCGAAGCAAGCCCATAGGGAAATTCGTCTTGCGGAACGACTCAAAAAACGGAAAACCCTTTCGTCTTGTGAGTTTTTCGTCTTGCGAGGCATTCGTCTTGCGGGGCACCACTGTACTAACAAGGATTCTTTCAAAGCGTTAATTCTGTCATGCAATAGCAAACTATCACTCGGCTTTGGAACACATTTTTTAAAAAATAAGCCTGACTAGCTTTTCAGGTACCTTTTAACTGAATAACTTTCTAAAGAAATGCCTGAAGTAACTGATATTACAGTTTGAAGTCTTGTTTATTCTGCTATATTTTACTCCCAAGACGACCCATTTATCCTAAATAGAGCCCAATAAGGCAGACATGTATGTACAAAATATTTTTTTTGAATGTGATCCCATTGAGATCCCAAGATGAAATTTAGCAAGTAACTCTTAGAAATATTAAATAATACATATTTGGCAATTTTAAAATCATATTAATTTTTAAATCACGTCTTAAAATTTTAAATTTTGTATCTTAACTTTAAAATTTAAAGTAAGCCCATCATGTGACAACAGCATATTAAAGGTTCTGAAGAGATTGGTATTTTTAGTTTTGAAATATCTCAATTCTGGGCTGAGCTTTCAAGGTTTTTGTGTTGTCTGGCAAGGCCAAAATTGTCATTGTTTTTTTATTTCAAACCCGCATAACTCAAAATTGGGATGAGATAAAAAAATAAAATTTCAGATTTAAACTTAGTTTTGATCATTCAAAAAGTGTACAAAATATTAAGAAAATTGAATTCCATGAGGTTAAAAGAACTGGATCACTTGATATAGAATGACCCGCAATTGGAGTTACCAGCCCATGGGTGGCAGCTGCTGTCAGAGTTTACTTTGAATTTCGGCAAATGTCAGTTCCTGGAAAATGTACCCGCCATGTCGCTTCACTTTGGGTGGTCCCATTTCCGCTAACATATGTAATACTTATTTCCTTCCTAGGAACTAGAGGAATTTTGCTTTCGGTTTTGCATAAACCACTTGACTGTAGTTACTCAGACATCAGGCTTTGCAGAAATGGACCATGACCTTCTGAAGAACTTCATTAGCAAAGCCAGCCAAGTGGGAGCGTTTAAAAACTGAAGGAAGGGCAGTTGCAGAAAATCAAGGTATTTTCACAAGGGATACTCATGAAGTAAGTGCCGGGAAAAGAGTACATCTCGTGAATGTAGTTTGGCTCGCAAAACATAGCCACTAACTTCATGGAGCAAAAAAGGCTGCGGGACTCTCATAGCCACTCCTCCCGCCCCCAGGATATTGTTGCGTCTTCCTTTATGTCACTTGTTCAGCTTTGAAAAACCTTGCAGAAATGCTGTTTGGCAGTTTGCATTGGGGAGCATTCAGGAATCCGTGTTCTGCCCTAGTAAGGGAAAACTCCCCCTCTTAGTGCTCTTAGGTGGAAAACCTAGGAAAGGACACAGTACCCCTCGTCTATCCACTTCACTATGTTCTACTGTTTGCCACCTCTTGGCTTTAGCTTGGGCATGGACAGAATTCATGTCCTCTCCAGTTTGAGGGACTAAGTAACCTATGCTTGTGTTCCAAACATGTATTGTAGAATTCAGTGGAATTCTCTAAAATTGTATCTGTACTATTTGCCGAACCCTTCAGAGCAACACACTATCCTAAGTGAAATTCAAATGGTGTCACTCTATCAGTCTCTCTGCTGCAACAATGGGGCAAGCTTTTGTGGGCTTTTGACAGGGAATTAAATTACTCCCTGGTTTAAGCCTAGGCTAGTTTTCAGAAATCTAAACCCACTTAAAAGCAAGTGCCATAAAAGCTCCAGCCGTCTACAAAAGTGACTGCAGTGGCAAATAACCTCATGACCGGGATTGAGATGCGCTCAGCAACCAGAACCTACAGTATTTTTTCTGCAGGTTGCTTTACTTTTTAAAACAAACCAGCAGCAACTGGCGTTTCCCTCATTTGCAGGTAAATTTGGTTATTATACCAGCCTCTGCTGTGGTTGTCCTTTCTAGGCTGTCACTATAATCCTCAGAGGCAAGAGGAGCAGGGAGCAGCATCGCAAACCTCTTTTGTACTCCAAGCTACAAAGTCATCTTTCAGTGAGTGCCTTTTGCAGCAGAAATTACTTCTCTGCTTCCATCTACCCAAGGGCGGGTGGTGGAGGACAGATAAATAGTTTACATTAATATGTCAGAACATCAATAAAAGAAGGAGGGGCAGTGGAGCTGCTCTGTGGGAAAGAGGTTGGCTGGGGGAGAAAACGAGTGGATTTTTGAAGAGATTGTGTTCACTTACCTTTTTTAACTCTGGTTTTAAATTCTGCCAACCTGTATAAATTATGTATAATTTATTCTGCAGATCTTGGGGGGCACTGAGCTCTTCCCCTTAGCTACTAAACTTTGCTTACCTCTTCTTCCTCCACTCCCACTTCTAGGGCTTCAGATATCTAAATTTAACCTTCTCTAGTCACACGCTCTTACAGGGAAATCTCAACAGGAGCTAGTTCCTTCACTGTTAAAACTGGTAGAAAATACTCAAGTGTGTTTGACTAAGGTGTATTTTTAGAACTTGTCTTCTAAAGCTCTTCCATGTATGTGGGAACTTGGAAACTGCTTCAAATTCTGATACATATCTGTGCATATGTTAGGTCAGAGAAAGCCCACACTACTGTTTTGTCTTTGTCACCAAAGTGAAATGGGGTGCAAAGAAAAATGGGGAAGAAAATTGGTGTTTCTAGTCTACAAAGTAAATTATAAGAGCTTTTAAACTTTCCAATGGTAGAAAGTATGACTGGTATTGACCTGAAAAGTAGATTTATAAGGGTGTCATGCTGTCACTGGGTTGGGGGGAGTTGTCCTGGTGAGGAAGGCAGGAGCGATAAGCTCTTCCCACAGTGGGTGTCCCTCCAGACTCACCAAGCTCAAGTTCTGCTGACTGTAGAAGGAGCAAAAGGGTAGCAAAGCGCAGGCAAGAGCAGGAAACGGGGGAGCAACCACTTCTTGAAGAGCTCCTGCCTTCCTCACCAGGAAAACTCCACCCAACCCAGTGAGAGCATGACACAAGTGTTACTGCCAAGTAAACCTTGTGTAAGATAAAGCTATAAAAGTTGCTTATTTAATCCTTATTGCTGAAAATCAGCATCCTTGTGGGCCATTCAAACCAAATTAAGGAGTTTTTGCATGATACTGTGGCTGTACTCCTGTGATCCTTGGAAAGACGTCCCGTGGCCACAGAATGCATCAGCTCTCCCTTTCTGAGGATGAAGAGATCCTTGGTCCTGCTTCTGCCACAACTGCCCTGACCAGACCAACCTTGGAGATCCAGTGTCTCTAGGGCCAAAAAGGGACCTGCTGGCTGGCCAGCAACCATGGGAAAGTGACCCAAAGGAGCTAGTGCATTTGCTGTCCCTGCCCATGTCCACCAGCTGAGGGCTCCTCCACCCTCATTTCCAGCGCTGGCGAGAGCTTGGCAGAGCATGAGAAAAGGAGGAAGACACTGCTCTTTCGCCCAGTAACCCAAAAGCCACAGCTAGGAGGAGGCAGAAGAGAGGGCTGCAAACCCCTCCAGCCAGAGCACTGACACTCTTTTGCCCTAACCCTTATCTGAGCATGTGAACCTGAACACCTGAAGAGAAAATGTAACAACAACAACAAAAGGGCATGAGGGCAGAGGGAGGGATGGCAGGCGAATATGAAACTGTATTGTAGTAATACAAAAGCCCAAATAAACTAAAGGTGAAAAAGCCCTAAAAATAGTTACACACTAGTATTTTGCTAGCAATCTATCTGCATTGAAATCACTATTAACGTTATACTACCAATGTTTGTAAATGTGTATTGTACTGAAATAAACATTTCAAGAATGTAGTTTTTTTCTCTAAACCATAAATCATGCAGCATGAAAATAATCCATACTTGGAGACAAAGGTGAGAAAAAAAATCCATTTTTATAGTTCACCTCTAAGCCATCCTAGGACCAAAATCAAATGCACAGGGTTATGAGAATTCAAGGTCGTAACTACAAGGAAAACTATATATTGCTGCTTACATGAAGACTATCCTTCTTACATGAAAAAGTGAAATTAATCCTTGAAGCAGTAATATTTATCTGTATAAAGAATAATACTTCCAATGGACAGTAGTCACCTTTGCTTCAATACATAATTATAATAGGATAGTTAAACTTTAGTAGCCAAAATCTTAAACTTATTGCTAGTAAAACTCCAGGGTTTCATTTTCATAGCCTAGTTAAGCTTTAAAATTCAACCACCTATTTGCATGAAAGCTTTTAACATCTTTTTTTGTTCAAGATATGGATGGAAAAGAGCACATTTAGTATTTTGTACTGCAGAAAAGAAAATGGTGAATATGCCTATCAGTACATTTCAGTAAAATTCAAGAAGCCCACCAGATTACAAAAAGCAAATAAGTGCTTGAAAACGAAAGGAATGAAGGTGGAAATATTAATGAGGTACAGCATCTTTGTTTCAGTAGTATGGCTACACAGTGAGCTGGATCCAGTCCTACTCAAGTACAATCAGCTTTTACACCTCATGTTCAAGTTATAAGCATCATTGTAGATCTTAGTCCTTGCATGTGTAATTAAATTATGTATGAACTGCTTTTTTGTTTGCTTGTTTGTTTCTAATGCATAAAATAGGCAAATAGTGCATGCAAGTCTAAAACTGAAATGACATTTCTTAAAACACAAGTGCATTTTGACTGCCTACTTAAATCTCAGGTGCCTTTGCTCTAAGGAATTTGTATAAATAAAACGAAAAGAGTATTAAACCACCAATGCTGCCTTTGGAAGCAAAGAAATTTTTACTTAAAAAACCCATATATGTGGCAATTAAGTAGCTAATATTGCATACTGCTATAAAACATTGGCTATAAAGCCCAACTATTTCAAATTAGCAAATGACAAGATAATGTAGACAATAAAGATACAGCAAAAGATACAATTCACATAATGTGGAAGTTCACTTTTGATCAGTGGTTGAAGTATCAGCTCCATCATTCAGTTTCTGGTTTTGTATTCTGGTTCGAGTAGATGCTAAAAAAACAAGCACAACAGTTTTACTTTGGGCATTCAATAGGATAAATAAGCGGAAGGCAAATAAGCAGCTAATCTGGCCTTTGTTCTACAAATGTGGTGCTCATTACAATGGACATGTGAAGAGAATGAATAAAAACAGTATCAAGAGGAATAATGAAAACCTGGGACTGCATCTGTTATTAAAAGGACCTGACTTAAGAGCACAAGGGGGCATGAAACCCAACTGAGTCCAAGAACGCCAGCACAGTCGAAATCAAGAAACCCAGACTTAGAAAACTGCACAGCTGTTTGTGCATGGCCAACACCCCATTGGTGTGAATGTTTTGCTTTAAACTACTCCCAGACTTTGGATCTCCCTCCCTATACAGGCTAAACTGTCTTCCTTCTGCCAGCAGGTGAATTCCAACAGGCTTTTGGGAACTGACCATTTTTAAGGAAAAGGCTGGTGCTATGCCGCTTTTATTGTAATGACCTCTGTGTTTTCATAGATCTTATATACATGCACACCTTTTAATTCTATTAATGTTCAACTGTTTTTAATGACACCCCCCCCCCCAAGTGTTTTAAGCTATTTCTATTTTATCTGTAAGCTGCCTTGATTCCCTTTCAGGGGGAAAGGCATCCTGGGTGCCACTTAAGATTAAGTCCTCTGGTCAGTTCCATGAACAACCAAGGCAAAGTCATTCAGTGCATCAAAAATTCTACCTCTTCGTCGCCCTGAGCAATTTGGTCAGGGGGCTGATGGCACACCCCCACCCCAAGCACTAAATTAGCTTTGGGGCGCAGTATCACCATGTGCAGCATTTCTATGGAGAAATCTTGCCCTTTGGGGATTTCTAGCTTGCTGGACTCTGTGCCCTATTTGACATACCGAATGATGCCCCCCTCCAGTGCTTCCTTCCCTGCCTTTACTATGGATTTTGTATTCAGAGCTAAGTGCATCCCACTGGTTTTCTCCAGTCTACCATGTTCTCCATATGCCCCTTATATCAATGCTCTCCTCTTAAGACCAAGCACGAAAGCTCACACTTACGGACTCAGAGGCGTCTAGCATTGGCATATAAATTTATACACAGCTTCTCTCCTTATAAAGGAGAGACAGAATCTAGGCATTGAAAGTGTAGTGGTGCATGACAGCAGTTCAAAGAAGTCAAAGCACCACAGACTAAAACCAAGCGCCAAAGACATTTGAACAAAATTTCACCTTCATCTCTGGGCAAAGATTTATTCTGAACTGGACCCTCCTCGGTTCCTATCAACTTTCCCTCTACAATCTATTTTAAAGCTGCTTTGCCACCTTCATATTGTAAGTGTCAATAGTTTGGTTCCATGCTGGTTCAAGGGCAGCTTGACTCTCTTGTACAGGCTTGGCTCGTCCCAAAACATTCCCCAGTGCCAAATAAGTCCAAGCCTCCTCCTCGCAATACAGTCTCATCCACACACAGAGACCAATCTGCTGTCAAGCTGTCTCTGGGCTTGGAACTGGCGGCACCTCAGAGGCACTTACCTTGAGAGTCCTGATTCAACATCCTACCAAGCTAAAGTTCACTTCTAGGACCTCACAGCTACATTTCCCTTTGCCATTGGTGCCAATGTGCACCATGACCACTGACTCCTCCAGCACTATCTACAAGGTTACATAGACAACAGGCAGCATCCACAACCTTTGCACCAGTCTTGTATCCCCATCACAGGCGGCTTTCTTGTTCCTAATGACTGACTGACCCACCACCAAGATCCCTCCACTCCCCCAGAGGAGTAGCTTTGGCTTGAGAGGACAATTGCTCATGCCTCAGGGAAAGGGTCCTTCTAAGGGATTGTTCCCTTCTTCCTCCTTTCCTGAGAATGTCACTCTCCGTTATATTGAGAACTATCTTTCCCTGGAGACAAGAACTTACTCATTTCTGCAAGCTTTTGTTGGAACTTGGAATCTCCAGAGAGGTGTTCCCTGTAGAGAGAGAAAAGAAAGCATGGTTGGTTGGCTAGTGCCCCAGGGCAGCAAATGCGTATGTGCTTTCCCACTGCAAACCAGATGAGAACATGGATACATGTTTGGCAAACTGCACCGAATGACTTTCAGTGTACATTGCACCTAATCACTCTGTGGAATTTCCAAGGGAGTGAAGGAATCTCTTTCGGCAGATCAGAACGTAATTTAATCATTTAAACCAGACAGGGTTTCTCATTCAAGCTTAATGTGTGTGTGTACACACACAGAGAAATACACAGTCTACACTGCACTTTAGGCATTTGCATAATCTCATTTACTGTATGAAACCAGTTATATAACCATAGAAACACACACAGGCTTCACCAAAATTCCCAGTGTCGTCATTTGTACTGCAGAAGAAACAAGCACATTTCAATATAAAATACAGCAAGACTTAAGAGCTGCTCTGGAAAATTCAGAAACTGCCTTATCAATTTGCATAAAAATAAAACATGTTAATTGCCATAATTATACATGCATACGCTTAGCCAAACATTCCATTCTCCTTTTAGAAAGTATTTTATATCAATGAAGACAAATGAATTCAACCACTTTAAAAACAAGCTCACCTTCCATCTGCTTCATCTTGTCCGATATCAAAGTGCAGCTTCTTCAGAGGTTTGGGCGCTGTGCTCACTTCCGCATGGCGTTTTAGATTATGATCTCTGTTGCACACCATCTGGTTTATCTTCTGAAACTTTTCAGAAGTCTAGAATGCCAGAGAACCACACAAAAGTTGAAATCCATCCATTTATCTTAGAAATACAGTACTATGGGTTTGATCCAGAGTTGCCCTTCTGTTTGTGGAGGGAACAGATCCATCACAACCTCCCATGGTGCTCCAGAGGTCTTTCCACCTTTCAGAGGGCAAAGGAGAAACAGGGGTAGATCGCTTCCCCTTCCCTTCCTCCAGTCGAACATCACTGGAATAGACCTCTACCAAGCACAAGACTGGATTAACTCATCAAAGTCTCAGCAGGGAAAACACTTTTTCCTTTTCCTTATTTCCTGAAACAGCCTCACATAGATTAGGATAGGGAGCTGGTGTTTATTTCTTTTTATTTTTTAACTCTCCAAACTCTAACCATCACTCCTTCTGGGATACTGTACTATAAGCTGCCGAGTGTTAATGGAGGGAGGAAACACAAAAAACCCTGAGCCCAAGGAGAGAATGGAAGTTTGCTTACTGTGAACTTGTTCAAGGTCCCAGCCAGCATGGAGCAGGAGCACTGCAGACCTTGTTCAAGCTTAGCCCAGGGGGCAGGGAGGCCACTCTTCCTTGCCACCCTTCACTATGCTAAAAGGTTCAGGTAGGAAGTGAGGTGGCAGATCCCTGCCTGAGACCCTGGAAACCTGCAACCGCTCACTGGGATAGAGGAGCCAGTAGTCTGACTGGCTGGAAGGCAGATTCCTGTGATCTCACCTTTGCATGGTTGGAATGCAGCCAATGGGGCAAAAGTAAGAGCCCTGTCCATTTGCTTCTAGCCCCCCTCACCCCTGGCGTGTGGCCCTTGGAAGGCTGCCCATGAGGGAATCCAGACGTCAGGATGAAAGAGGCTTGCAACCCAGATGGTCCACTCAGTATGTAGAAACCACTACAGTCAAACGCCTTGGTACTCGTACGTTTCGGTTCCCAAATGATCGAAGCTCGGAAGTGAGTGTTCCGGTTTTCAAATGTTATTTTGGAAGCCAAACATCCAATATGGCTTCCGCTATTGTTTCCGGTGCACCTGCGCAATCAGAAGCCGCACCTTGGTTTTCGAACGTTTCGGAAGTCGAATGGACTTTTGGAACGCATTCTGTTTGAAAACCAAGGTATGGCTGTATCTCATTTTTGTGTGGCTCTGCTCACTTCCAAACTAACTGGAATTCAACCACTTGAACACAACTATTAATGATGGAGCTGAAATCAGAAGGGCAGGAAGATGACGGGAGATGGGGAAAGTGTTTAGCCCTTGCCTTGTTGGTAAATTTCCTCTCAAAATTGCCCTCCTCAGGCTGCTCCTGTCTCACCTCAGTACAGGGGAAGAAAAACAGATTCTTGTATCTTTTCGCCTGAAGGAAGACATGTAGCTTGATGGGTGCAAATTGTGAGGGGAAAGAGCCAACCACAAAACTGCGTCACGCACTCCTTCCAGTGTGTCCAGCAGATGTTCTTTATTTAAAAAGATGTAAGGGACATGTTGTAGCTCTGTAATGTGCATCTTGACCATAATACTCTAAATCCATTTTAAAGCAATTATCATTTCAAACACAAAACTCACCCCAAACGATTCTCCTATTGAGACCAATATTCTGCAAAAACAAGAATGGGGTAAAAACGTAACTCATTTTTCTATTAAACTGATGTCAAAAAATTACAGATAACTTGCATCTTCTGCTTATTTTACTTCTGTGATGGCAGCTTTGTGTGGATGGGTGGGAAATAAATAAATGAATAAATGGAAACTGAAGGAAACCCACTTTCCATTTATTTATTTTCATCTTCCCCACCTGCCTAAAGCTATGATCGTGGGTTTGCCCAGCTTTGGGAAGGAGGCGCAAGGGCTGTGGCAGGGTCCTAGAGCCCTCCCACTTCCTCTCTAAAACTGGGCAAGAGCTTGCCCACTTTTGGGAAGGAGGCACGAGGATAGATGGATAGATAGATAAAACTTTATTCACATTAGCCAATGGCCATAGTGACAGTGAAACATTACAGTATACTCAGAAAAGGACGTTTGGGAGGCACAAGGACTCTAGGACCCTGCCTGAGCTCTTACGCCTCTTTCCTGAAGCCAGACTTGGGCTTTGAGAAGGCAACACCAGGGAAGCGCTTACGGGGGCTCCTGGCTTCACCTGTTTAACCAAACCCTCGCATAAGATGAGAGTTACCTCATATACAAGGCATGACATGTGAAAACTGTCACGTTCGCAAGAGGAAGTTGCACAATACTCCTCATAACGCTCAACTTGCTCCTTTTCACCCAGATTTAGGAAGCGCCAAGTCTTATCAGCTAGACATATCCTTTCCAAAGGAAAGAAATCAAAACCCATTTTCTTAACTCCCTAAACTACAACAGAAACTACTCCTGAGGGGGAGGGGAGAGAATGCTACAGACAAGGACTGATAACCAATGATATCTATATGTTCAACCAGTCAGAGTGAAGTTCCTAGTCTGGGCATGATTCTAATAGGCTGCTTGGAGGTGCTTCATTTATTTGACCCAACTAAACTAATTTTCTTGCTTCCCCTGCCCTTTCCCCCAGCCTCTTTTCTTCAGATCGCTGAAGTTTCTGTGTCAATAGCCCATGTCAGAGGCTTCATTTGGCCAAACAAGTTTTAGATGAGATAGTCATGGCATAGCTAAAGTAGAAACTGAAAATCCAGGTTAAAAACATCAGACTTCTAATCCTTAATACTTTTTAAGGTTATCAATAATACTTCCACATTATCTTGAAAAAGTTTTCCTATAAATCAGTAAGGAATATGACATAGCAAAAACAAGTATTGCTTGTAGTTAGTTTACTAGTTACTAGCAGCACCGAATAATAATATAATATAATATAATATAATATAATATAATATAATATAATATAATATAATATAATCCCCCTACCTCCTGTAGCAGATATGGGGAAGGGGGACGAGATGACAGAGCCCCCTGAACATTCACATAATGAAGGGATAGCAAGAGTCTGATCTTTTCAGCCCAGAAACAGAATTCTATCTAGCTCGTTTTTGTGTTTGATTCAGTTATTTGCTTAAAGAAACAGGTTACCTACTTTGACCTGGGTGTCATTTTAGTGGGTGACAACAGCCCCTCAGAGAATTTGTAGGGACTCTTCAAAGGTGAGATATAAATGTTGTTTCCCGCAGGGACACGCAAAGGGGAAGGAGAAAACTTGTAAGGGCTGTGAGGAAGGTGTGGCAGAGACGATAATGTTGGAGGCTGTTAACATGAAAACATATGATGATTATTAACAACATCATAATCAATTAAACAGGCTAGTTCCTGGTTACACAAAAAAGGTCCCCAAGCTACTTGCAGCATATTTAAAAACATAAGGGTAAGTAAGACTAGATTATAACTTGATTCTTTGGTGATCACTCGTAGCCGAGTAAGATTGTCTTCCATGAATATGGTCTTAACAGTGTGTCAGTTTATAATATAGATACATTCACATAAAAACTCAAGTCGTTGGTTTAAAAATGCACAAAATAATCTACCTAACAGCGGCAGAAAGCTTTGACAGAGCATCACTAGTGAAACATCAGCGTCACAGTCCATCAAAAGCCTGGAGGAAAGAGGACGTTTTTATCTGGCACCAAAAAGATGTCAGCAAAGGTGCCAGGCAGACCAGCCCGCGGAGGGCACCCCCCCCCCCCCATCCCTGGTCCTCATCCTCAGAGCCTCCCTGCCGGAAGGGACTTGGAGAAAGGCATGAGATGAAGAGCTAATGTAGTTTCCTATCAGGATAGGCATCCTGTAATCCAATTAATTTTTGCTCATTTCTTTTAATTTACACTAGACTTGGGACAGGAGCACAACTACTTACCTTATTGGAAGCATATTGCAAAATATTAGTTTTCAGCTTCTGCATGAATATTGAGTTGTAGAAGACTATAATGGAATCATATCTTCCTTCCCCAATCAAAACACACTTGAAAGTCTGGACAGGATTAGAAAGTTATATATAAGCTCTCTTTAGTAATTGCATTTTCTTCTATTCTTCTACATAGCGCAGTCCTAATAGAAGGGTGTCCCTCTATGGTGCCCATTCTGAGTTTGGGTTGCTTTAAAATTGCCTTTAGATAGGGCATTCCTGGATCTAACTCAGGAACTGCAAAAGTTCAAGACATCCTTTAAGGAACTAATGCATCCACACTGTTCAGCGTATGCTATCATTTTCTCCCCCCCCCCCTTTTTATTGATACTTTCCCCACATACAATACAATAAAAAACAAACTAATTTAAATAAAAAATGGAAAGGAGACAAAAGAAGAAGGGAAACAAAATGAGAATGAGAAAATATATTTATGTTTTACAAAGCCCTCTCTCAAAGGTAGATCTTAACCCTTGTCTTAAACAAAAGGGGGTGGACCCTCCCAGCTCTCTCCTGGGAGCTTCCCTTTCCCCTCCCGGCCTCCCCCCCCCCCAGGAGATTTTCCCTTCCCTGCCTTTCACACAGAGTCCTTTGTCAACCATCACCTTCCTGTGTGTATTAACCCAGAATCGAGAACATCGAAAAGCAAAACAAGACATAAGCAAGAATAAAGTGAACAGAAGAAGAAGAATGGGGAAAAGAATGAAAATAGGAGATAGAAAAAGAGGAAGAAATAAAAGAGGACTTCTGATTCTTCATCTGTCAATTGTGTATATAAAATTATTCAAAATATTCAAAGTGTTCACTCCAGGGTGCTATTCAACTGTTTCTAGGGCAATGTCCCACGGTTCCTCCCCAATATTTCAATCCCAGACACTTCAGGTTCATTCACTGTCCTTTCCACACACAAAATCCAAAAGGGGCTCGTCAACTGTTATGATCGCTAAATGTCAAGAATAGTCTTCCTCCAGTCCAGTATAACACCTTTATCTCCAAGAAATTCCAACATCTCTAATTAGAATAATAACCCATAATTATTTACTTGTTGTATATTCATTAATTCGTTCCCATAATTAAAATCAGCCATAATTAAAATAGCTATATAGAAAACTGATACTGAAAGGTTTCCCATACCTCTTGATTTGCATTAGTGAGTTCCTTATATGCTGTCACAATAGTTTTAAACCTGAGATCAATGTTCTTCACCTTGCAGATGCCATACATAGAGCACATCATTATCTATAGAAAAACAGAGAGTGCCTGTCAGAACTGGACATCAATGAAGCCCCTCACTTCCATTTTGCTCCCTCACAGAGGTTATAAAAGATGAACTCTAAGCAACCACTCAACAAATGGAACTGCACACTATTTGGAATTACCTAAAAGTTTAATTGATTTTATTTAAGATTCCTATGTTGATTTCTATTAAAAGCAGCCATACAAATAATAAAAAATACACAAACAAAATTATAACACAAAAACCAGCAAGCACTTGAATACGCCACTTGTTAAAAAAAGGGGGGGAGATATCAATTTTAACATGCAACAAAATTTTAGAAAAACTGCACCAAATCAACCACTAAATGTTTGGGAGAATAAAAAGTTCTTAACTTGTCACGGAAACAACAACAGTATTGGTACCTCCCGCATGTGTCTGGGAAAGACGTTTCATAAAGCCTGGGGCCATCACTGACAGCGTCTTCTAGCTGGTCTCCACCCACCTAATGTTCACTAGTGCAAACATCTGAAGGAATGCCTCTGATGTGGACCTTATATTTCAGACACATTCATGTGGGACAAGGCAATCCTTCAAATGCCCCAAATTCCCAGTCCATTTAGAGATGCAAAACCTGGCAAACCTGTCTTAATCATAAACCTGACCTGTGAGATAAATGCAATACGTAATAATTGAGGAAACAATTTTATTGAGAGCTGGGCTCTGCTTTATATTTCTGGAATGACAGTGCCAATGATATTTTTCTTTTTCATTTAATCACAGTACTATAGAGTGTTTTGCTATGTTGTCGCTTTGTCGCCCCCCCCCCCCCCAATATTCTATGTCATGTGTTTCCCATTTCTTCAGAAGCAAGGATGTTTGGTGTATACTTCAAGTAGTCCATATGTTCCATGATGTCCCACAGTGCTCTGTTTCTCACCAATGCTATTCAACAACTGCATGAAGCTGTTGGGGGAGAGGATGCATCCAGATGCTGAATGCATCCATCTCTATTACTCTATTACTCAGTACCACAAGGAAACAGAAGTGTGTGGTTGCAAAAGGAGCTGGCAGATGAGCTAAGATTTAAGAAGGGCGTGTATAGTGGTGCCTCGCAAGACGAAATTAATCCGTTCCGCGAGTCTCTTC
This sequence comes from Podarcis muralis, assembly GCF_964188315.1. Lineage (NCBI taxonomy): Eukaryota > Metazoa > Chordata > Lepidosauria > Squamata > Lacertidae > Podarcis > Podarcis muralis. The sequence continues at coordinate 132,703,720 of NC_135655.1, forward strand.
GTCTTGCGGTTTTTTCGTCTTGCGAAGCACGGCTATTAGCGGCTTAGCGGCTATTAACGGCTTAGCAGCTATTAACGGCTTAGCGGCTTTAAGAAAAAGGAAACAAACTCGCAAGAACTCGCAAGACGTTTCGTCTTGTGAAGCAAGCCCATAGGGAAATTCGTCTTGCGGAACGACTCAAAAAACGGAAACCCCTTTCGTCTAGCGAGTTTTTCGTCTTGCGAGGCATTCGTCTTGCGGGGCACCACTGTATAAGAAGTGGAAGAAAGAGGAAATCCCTAAGGAGGATTATACACAAGTAGCTAATAGTTGGAGGGTGACGGTCAGACAGGCTAAAACTCAGAATGAGCTCAGACTTGCAAGGGAGGTTAAAAATAATAAATGTTTCTTTGGCTATGTCTGAAGCAAGAGGAAGAACAAGCAAGTGGTCGGTTCTCTGTGTGGAGAAGATTGAGAAACACTACTGGGTTTCTCAAGAACACACACTTACTTCGCAAATTCCGCACAACGTTTCTGAACCATGGAGAAGTTAAAAAAAGAAAGAAGCATAAGCTTACACAAGACTGAAATCAGCTCACACCCGCCAGACTCATTACCTGGTCTAAGTGCCGGTCTTTCATAAGTTCATATTCATTTTGCAGTGTGTGATGAAAGAGTGTCCAGATCAAATGTTCAAGTTCAGGGTGATCAGACAGAAGACGCGAACATAAGTTTTTCAATCGCATATAAGCCAGCCAATGCACTAGAGAGGAGAGGGGAGAATCATCTTCAAATCACTGCTTGTCACATAATATTTAGCGTTGCAGAAATTTAAAGCAAAGCATTGTGATTTTAAATGGAACCAAGTTCCAGCCAACAGCCTATTTGGCAACACTACAGCATTTCTCAAATGCATTGTTGCATTCTGCACTTTTGAGCAGAGCGTAGTATGTACAGAAGTGAACTGCTCAGAAAAACAGATCTGCTTTTGATGCATCTACTCTTGTTTTAAAGAAATTATGCAGCTTTGGGTTTAAGAATATTTACTGTATTAAAATGCATGTGTGTAATAAATTAAAATGGTTGTTTCCCAGCTATTAACCAGCCAGTCGGATATTTGAAGGTTTAAATCTAATTTCCAGTATTTGGCAATATGTTTTTGCCCCTGAAAATAATGTAAGAGCTAGCTATAAATCATTTAATTCTATTTCTCCTGTTAAATTAACTAGCAGGATGTCTTTCAGATACAGAGGGAAGGTGGTATTATTTAATTTGCCAAATATCAGTCCAGTCCAGTGGTACCTCGGAACTTGAATGTAATCCGTTCCAGAAGTGCCTTCGGCTTCAAAAGCATGGCTTCCGATTGCCTGACAGCTAGGTTTCTGCACAGCGGAAGCCGTCTTGGACGTTCGTGTTCCAAGTAACGTTCGAAAACCGGAACACTTACTCCTGGGTTTTCGTCATTCAGGAGCAAAAATGTTTGTGGATGGACATCATAATTAGCAAATATCAGAAGTATAAACCATACTGAATTTATGCAGATTTAATGCCTTTGGTATACTGCATTAACTTTTCCCTTTAATAGGCATGGATTAAATTTGTTGGAGTATGTTTAAATATTGATATCCAGTCTATATCTTGAACGAAGTCTTTATTCCATTTCTTTCTAAATGAAAAAGAAAGCTGCTCAGTTTTTAATAAATGGTGAGATTTGCTGATAAGGTTCGGTGAAGAAGAACCTCTTATGCAAGTTTCAAATTCTGATTAACTGATACTGTGTAGAACGTTTTTGCTCAAGAGATCTTAAGATATTTTCCATTAGATTTTGTTTACATAAAAACAGTCTCCCTAATAGTTTGCTGAGCCTTTCCTTGTTGCTGTTTGTTATGCTACTGATCTTAATGGTGACAAGTGAAGCCTAAGATATTGTATGAATCTGAATAATAAAGTTATTTTAACATACATTAACTTTGATTCTTGCTCAGTTTCTTTCTTTGATAACCTTTAAATCTATTCTAATGTATTAATATTCTGCTATAGGAGTTCTGTCCTGTTTGCACTAGCCACAAGATGATTCAAAATTTACTGCACTACAATAGCATCCTTTTGATAAAAGAATGCTAAAAGATAAATATCCATCGGGACTATTTTTAAACTGAAATAAAAGAGAGATAAGGATCAGTGTTCTGCAGTTCCCAAATATATATGCTTGCATCATGAGTGCCCACTGCATAAACAAAAAGAATTTCTGCTTACTGATAGGAGTTACCCATCTACCACATCCTTTCACTCAGGAAGCTTTGAGGAACACAAGTTGCTGCAGCCAAAAGATCCGCAGAACACTGCATGCAGTTCTTTGCAAGCAACAGTATTTATTTCTCCATTATTATGAATTGCCAATCTTCCTCAAATGTGCAGGACTGAAACTCATTCCCTCCCCTCCCTGCTCCTGACGGCATTCTCTTGATGACGTCTGTAATGGAATACAGATCATAGAATCATAGAGTTGGAATAGACCACAAGGGCCATCGAGTCCAACCCCCTGCCAAGCAGGAAACACCATCAGAGCACTCCTGACATATGGTTGTCAAGCCTCTGCTTAAAGACCTCCAAAGAAGGAGACTCCACCACACTCCTTGGCAGCAAATCCCACTGTCGAACAGCTCTTACTGTCAGGAAGTTCTTCCTAATGTTTAGGTGGAATCTTCTTTCTTGTAGTTTGGATCCATTGCTCCGTGTCCGCTTCTCTGGATGATCCAAGTGAGGCAGCCATTGCTGCTGCCCTTGTGTGAGCAGAACAGAATTCTACTCCTGCCGCTCTCTTGCTCTCCCCTTGCAGCCCTTTACAAGCTCATGGAAGGAAGACCTTCTGGAGCGGCTTTTTGGGGTGCAAAGGTGGCAGTCAGGGGAGGGAGAGAAAGGTGGAATCCTGTCGCAGTGGATTCTGCCCACTGCCTGAAAATAAAAATGTGTCTCTCTCACACACACACACACACACCAACCTTTTTTGTAAAACAGTGAGAGAGAAGTAGATTTATAAGGTTTTTGAGGATGGTTTGCCAATGCGTGCGGACCATCTGGAGGAGGATATACTGAAGCGGAAGACACCTTTTTCTTGGGAGATTTTGTTGGGGACAGGTACCTATGGAAACAACACAAAATCGACAAGAATGGAACACTGGGTGCTAACCATGAATGGGACATTTCTCACAGAATAAGCGAGTGAGCCCACTTGGGGCTAACTATATCCGCCCACTTGCTCCAGGCTAAACTTCATCACTTCCTCCATTGCCTCTCCCCAGGCTTACTGTCACACCCAAACATAGATGGAAGCTCCTCCAAGATCACAGATAACATGTGGAAATAATACATATGCAGAATATAGCATGGAAAAACTAGTCAGAAAACAGGGCCTCTAATGTAACTCTGTTGAGGGTAGGAATGCCCCATCCTTCAGTGATTGCTGCATGAGGCTTGGAGCAGTTTGTATGCAGGGTCTGCTGGTGGTTATCACACTTATTCTGCTGGGAAGTTGCATTCACAGTAACTTGGGAGCCAACTCCTAGGGGCCAAGGTCCCTTCAGCCCCCCCATAAAATATGTGAGGGGGATAGGCTCCCCCAAAGTTGACGGGCATCACTATTCAAATGGTGTGCGTGCACCATGTCTTGTGATCAGTTATGCAGGGCGGGGCTTCCCTGAGTCTCCCAAAATTTTATTCAAGTTGGGCCCTTTGCATGGTAAGTACCATTTGGTGAGTGCATGGTCAGTGTTCCATTTTCCTAGCAAAATGCGACTGTGCAATGTACCAGGGCCTGTAGGGACATAGGGTGGGAATCAAAACACCACTCCCTGAGGCAGACAAACAAAGACCACCACAACTGATGCATGTAGATCCACTCTGTAGTGTCTCATAAATGTGGGCACTGGAGCCCCAGAGAGCTGCCCTGGAAATGTCCTGAATAGCGGTATTGGTAATGAAGGCTGCAGTTGCAGCTGCTGCTTTGTGGAATGTGCTGTGAGCCCCACAGGAGGCCCGAGATAAGGAGCCTGGCACACCACGGCTTCCCAAGCAGCCCCTTCAAGGCCTCTGCCTCGGAGCGAGGATGAAAATGTGAAATGATTGTGTGCCTGTGTGCGTGCACAGAGTTCTACAGACATCTAAGGTGCCCCATGCCTGCTCAGGAGAGAGAGCATGGAGACATCAAGAAGGCAGCACTGACTCCTGTTCTCTGTGGAAAACAGGAATATATTATTACTATTATTATCTTGAAGCAGATCCTTAGAGTTACAGTCGCTGTGGACTGTACATAGAAGAAGAAGAGGAGGAGTTTGGATTTGATATCCCTTTAAGGAGTCTCAAAGCGGCTAACATTCTCCTTTCCCTTCCTCCCCCACAACAAACTCTGTGAGGTGAGTGGGGCTGAGAGACTTCAGAGAAGTGTGACTGGCCCAAGGTCACCCAGCAGCTGCATGTGGAGGAGCGGAGACGCAAACCTGGTTCACCAGATTACGAGACTACCACTCTTAACCACTACACCACACTGGCTCTCGCCAGATCTTTACTGATGGATAACACACTGAATGCAGTTACAGATAGGTAGCCGTGTTGGTCTGCCATAGTCAAAGCAGAAAAAATTCCTTCCAGTAGCACCTTAAAGACCAACTAAGTTAGTTCTTGGTATGAGCTTTCGTGTGCATGCATACGAAAAGCTCATACCAAGAACTAACTTAGTTGGTCTTTAAGGTGCTACACTTTAAGGTGCTACACTGAATGCAGACGCTCCTTATGCCAATGGCATAGCACTCAGAAAAGGTGTCTTGAAGGACAGAAGCAGAGCAGTTTCACAAAGTGACTACATGGTCATAGCCGGAGAGGCAGCCCCCCCAGTCAAGCAAATAAATAAAAATAACTAACTAACTGACTGACAGATTGTGTCACAGATAACTCAGTTCTGCTCCCCCCCCCCAATAATGTCTGCCCCCCAATCCTGGCTACACCCATGGTGAAAGTGTTGAGTATTGTGTGTAACTGCCATGTAGGGGATCTGTGTACTCTTAGTGGAGAAAGAAGTGTAGCTTCTCCAAGAAATCTTTGACATGTGGGTGGGCACTGAGGCCAGACAGACACCCTGGACTGATGCAACTGGAGGAGCTTCCTTCCTCCTGCCTGAAGACAGAGGAAGCCCTGGAGACATTGCTCAAGGGAGGCTCTCAGAGAACCAACTCCCTGGGCCAATGAGGCACTAACAGAACAAGTGAGGGACTCTCTCTTTCTCTCTCTCTCCATAAAATTGTATTAAAGCTCTTTCACAATACAATAAGGTACCCTGGATCTCACCTGTAACTGCAAGCACTTGGCAGTCATTTTTATTATTTCTATGCAATTTTACACACATTTTACTTACTGAGCAAAACTAAATTATATTAATTTAACCAACATATCTTTTGAATTCCCAAGTCACGTTACAACTTTTTAAGTAAAGGTAAAGGGACCCCTGACCTTAGGTCCAGTCGTGCCCGACTCTGGGGTTGCAGCGCTCATCTCGCTTTATTGGCTGAGGGAGCCGGCGTACAGTCATGTGGCCAGCATGACTAAGCCACTTCTGACGAACCAGAGCAGCACATGGAAACGCCGTTTACCTTCCTGCCAGAGCGGCACCTATTTATCTACTTGCACTTTGATGTGCTTTTGAACTGCTAGCTTGGCAGGAGCAAGGACCGAGCAACAGGAGCTCACCCTGTTGCCAGGATTCGAACCGCCGACCTTCTGATTGGCAAGCCCTAGGCTCTGTGGTTTAACCCACAGCACCACCCACGTCCCATTACAACTTTTTAGCACTCCTCAATTTTGAACTTTGAAAGTTTAAAAATTCAACATGCCCTACCGCTGCAATAATGCAATCTCAAGGTTGCCAATGTGTGGAACCCCTTGGTCGGACGGTCTCCATCTCCGAACAGTAGTGGCAGGTTGGCCAGTTCAGTTGGGAAAAGGTGCTCCTTGTGGGGACCCCATGGAGATGCTATCTCATATGTGATCACTGCCTACGTCTGTGAACTTAAATGGAGCAGATGACTTGCTTCCAGTCAGAGTAGGCAAAGAGTCAATGGACCAAGTGAGTATCTTTATATTCTCATAGGACTCTGTCTGTAATTTTACTTACAGGTCTGCAGCAGTGTGGTTATGCTGAAGAGGCTGAGTGAAACAGTTGGGAGAGTCAGATTGGTCAGGCTGCCCCCCTCGCTCCTTAGACTGCTTTATGAGTTCAAATAATGGTGAATCCTAAAACAAAAGCCAGCAACATAAGAATCTGATTAGTTACTGTACTGGAGTTCTCTTGAGTTTTTAAATAGCTGAAAATAACGAGAAAAGAAAAAGTCTACTACAATAGTAGGCATGTATTTAGATTGTAATCTCAGGTGGAAGAAATCACTCCTTATCTGTTAGCCTCGCCCTTATATCGCTTTCTGAAATCATTATTTGCATAAGCAAGCAGGTGCGCCTCAGCAGCAACGGTTGAGTTTGAGTGACAATAATAGCTTTGTAATACACAGAGCAGCTGTCTATGCACGAGCTGCAAAACAAATCAGGAAAAACGCTTTAGATAAAATAGATGTATGTTGTTTGGGTGATTGGGGGGGTTGATCTGAAATCAACCTAGATTTAATCTTGTTTGTGTCTCAGGTATCTTCTCTCTTTCATCACAGATGTTGGCTTCTATTATGGCTGTATGTTCTGTATTATTGCTACAGGTTTGTCATGGCCTTTGGCTAGAACAATACCCGTATGAATGTGGAACCTGATAGAATTTGGCGATTTCGCTAAACTCTAACTGGTCTGGCTGCCCATCAGAAATACAGAATTACCGGAAGCATTCCAGTTTTCTCAAGCTGCTCCCTTCCAACCTTTCAGTTAAGAACCAAGACAGGTAAATACTAAAAACTATTTTCAAACAATTCTTTATTTCCTTGTAATGGTGGACTGACGGTTCAATGTAGGTAACCAGTATGTGACAAATACAGAAGAATGCTGTGTCTGAAAAGAACCGGGCTCAATGTTTTAGCTATTTTAAAACACACCATTAACTTCCTGTTAAACGAGGAACTGTTCAAGTTCCTCGTGTTTGAAGCAGGAACTTCTGAAAGGAAATCACAAGCCAGGCTCATTTCATGATGGCGAGACCCTGGCCTGTGACTCAGAATGGGCAACGCAGCCTCTTTCTGTAGCAGTCAGAGAGGCTCAACAGTGAAAGTGCTGCCTCTTCATGCAGCCTCTAATGTTACCTGGAAGTAACTTCCATTGAAATATGATGTACTTCCGACTAATAAAGCTGAAGTATTTAGTGAAGTAAGTAAATAATTCCACCAAGGGTTGCAGACAGAAACCCTCTCAGCTACCTAGAGACAAAAGGGACTCAACCAGAGACCTTTTGCAGTTTGTAGAAAAGCCTTTCAGAGGAATAATGTAGAGTCCACTATCACACCCACAAAACTGGACTTTGTACACCCATTCTATGTATGCAATTCTAACTACAGTACAGAAAATATTCCTTGATGGGGTTTTTGTGTAAACTTCATTATCTTAAATTCCTTTTCAAAGCTTTTAAGTGACACTTTAGGGTACCAAATTACACATTATTTTAAACATGATTTATTTTAAAGAAATTGTTTAAGTTATGGGATATTTTTGCAAAACCTTCTGTTACAGGAAAACATTTGACTGCAAAGTAGTCCAGTTCAGAGTTCCACTTGAGTCAACCTGTAAGCCTCAGCTCAGTTAGGTAAATATAGCCAGAGTTAATAGATAAGGAAACTACAGATTAGTAAGTGGAGGAGGAAAACCCATATCTTACTTGCATGCCCCTCTTCTTCACTCTTCTAACCCATGAAGTCCTTTCAAAAGACAAAAAGAATCCTAACAATGCACTTTAAGTTACCACTGCCTACGCTTGCAAGTAAGATTGCCAAATTGTTGACAATTTTAAAAGAAACGTTCAGTTCCCAAGGTAGCTTGGCCACAAAAAACAAGACTGAATATTATTCTGTCCTCTAAATCAAACAATTCCTACTGAAATAAAAGCCTTGGGATGTCAGCTGAGAACATCAGGAATAGTCTTCCCAATTAGGTTCCGGAAGAAAATACAAAAAGGAATAAATGATCATTATATTTTGCATACTTTACATTTTTCTGATGCTGAAATGCAAGCCCTTGTCTGTCTCTCACACAGCACAAGTGGACAGCGCAATCAGTCTATGAATGTCCACCCATAAAAAAAAGTCAAGGGGGGGCTCACTCAAAGGTCAGCGGGGATAGTCTTAAGATTGCAATCATAGGCATATTTACGTGGCAATAAATCCCACAGAACTCTCTGGCATTTCCTTCTGAGTAGGCACAAAAGATTACACCATTAAGGCAGTTCACAGAAGGAAAGATGAACTGTCTTTCCACGAACTTAGCTTAAGGCACTTACTTCAGAAATTTATCTTAGGATACAAGTCAAAATCCCCCAAAGTTTGTTGTTGTTGTTTTTAAAAAGGTACATCACTAAGTCCTGTGTTTTGAGGACATTCTTACTCTCTTCACACCAACGAGGAGTAATGGAAGTAGGATTAGAAGGACCAAGAACACAATTTAAACCATTTTTTGCACCCCTCTTCAGCTGAAAAAATGCTTTCAAAATAGTTTGCTACTATTAGTAGTTCAGGGTTCCAACTTGTCACTTGAGTCTTCTGTGGCTGGGAGTGCTTAGGCCCAGCTCAGGCTGGTTTGCCAGCTCTAGCCACTCCTGGACCGAGACAGGTTGACCTCTGGTGCTCATGGTCTAGGGGTCTCCCATTGAGACTGCAATGCGCTCCAGGTGGGGCTGCCACTGAAGACACAGCTAGTACAGAATGTGGCTGCCAGGCTGATAAATGGGGCAGCCCGATGGAGCCACCAGCCACCAGGCTCCACACTAGTCCAATTCAAGGTGCTAGTCCTAGCATACAAAGCCAAATGGTTTGGGACCAAGTACTTAAAGGACTTCCCCAAAACCAACCATCTTGGGCCCCATGGTTGGCAGGGGAGGCCCTCTTGGTGGTGCCACCTCTGGTTGTTGTCCAGCTGGACTGACCCATGGCATGACCTTCTCTGTAGTGCATAATGACCTCCCTGGTGAGGTGTGTCTATCACAGATTTTTAGAAGAAATTTAAAAACACTTTTTATCACCTTGCCATTAGATGGTTGACAGCCTTGAAATTAGCAACTGTGAAGGTTTGGGGTTGCTTTTAGGTGTTTCTAAATAGGCTGTTGTAGAGTTCAATTTTGTGGTTTGCCACCCTGGGCTTGTCTGGGAGGAAGATTGGGACATAAATTTACTAAATAAATAATGAAAACTCAGTTCCTGCCATAAATTATGACACAAAAGAAACAGGCATTGGTAAGGAGGGGGAAGAAAGCAAACTCAGGCACTACTTCTAAGTTACAGAATTATTGTATTGACCAGCTGGAATGGAAAAAATTCAAAGAGCGGAAGAGCCAAAAGTTGCTGGCCTCGTAGGTTAGCCTATGGAGAAGCTCTGCAGTCCCACTTCTTTGCTGAAGTCTGTAGAACAGTTGCTGCTAAATTACACTGGAAGGATAATACTGATGAGGTTGGTCTTATTAAACATTCCATTCAAATATTCATCACCAATTTTCACTAATGCAATCTGTTTTTAGAGTCGCCCAAGATTAATTTCACTGGAAGATTAACACAGCATATTAAAATCACAGTAACATATATAGGGTTAAATTTAGCCAGCCTTCCACACATGCCCTTTTTAGAGTTGACATATCCAAGAAACAGGAATCATTTCCCAAGAAATCGTACTTGAAATTAGGGTGCAAAGCAGCAGAGATATTTGTCTATTATGAGCATTTCTATACTTGTCAAACCATCCATTAATTTAGGAGACGCGTACATACATAGTGGTGAGAAAGGTATTTAAGCGATGGTTGAGTTCACAATGGGAAAATGCTTTCTAAAGGTCCATTGCATATTGTAGTAACATACATTTATGTAAGGGACGCGGGTGGCGCTGTGGGTAAAACCTCAGCGCCTAGGGCTTGCCGATTGCATGGTTGGCAGTTCGAATCCCTGCGGCGGGGTGAGCTCCCGTCTTTCAGTCCCAGCTCCTGCCCACCTAGCAGTTCGAAAGCACCCCCAAGTGCAAGTAGATAAATAGGGACCGCTTTATAGCGGGAAGGTAAACGGTGTTTCCGTGTGCTGCGCTGGTGCCGGCTCACCAGAGCAGCTTCGTCACGCTGGCCACGTGACCCGGAAGTGTCTTCGGACAGCGCTGGCTCCCGGCCTCTTAAGTGAGATGGGTGCACAACCCTAGGGTCGGACACGACTGGCCCGTACGGGCAGGGGTACCTTTACCTTTACCTTTTTACATTTATGTAGCTTTGTAACTGTGTTCTATCAAGCACTGACAACTTGTCTTTAGGACCAGAACCTCAGAGTGATCTCTTCTCAAAAGTGGATGCTTTCTAAACTATCTTCTAATGCTTACTTTGCACTTTGGATTGCGGAGGGTTACCTATGCTGTCCTGATTCATTTATGAATGCATTCTCTGGTAGCAAGGGCCTGAAAGCCTGTGGAACAGCTGGACACCTTAGACTAGAGGAATACAGCGCTTTCTGTTTCATTTCTCTACTATTGGGCGTTTCCTCTGAAAGGAAACGCTGTGATTCACTTTACTGTCAAGAGGTAAAAAAAGATATGGCATTTCAGTGTAATCTAAAAATAGAGAGAGAAAATGACTATTTTGATTTTTGAGTTACTATAACAGAGAATTGAAAAAGAAAACATTAAAGATGACTTCTAAGCAACTCTGCAAGTTCTTACATTTCTTGCAATGTCCCCCAACACCTACACTGAGCATTTAAAATGGAAATTCACTTATATTTAAACCTAATAACAGATCAATCAACAGAATGATGAATTAAAATGGTAGGCAGCCATAGAAATAAAAATGAAATGTAACTAAAAACTGCTTACTTAATTATACTTCCTAAGGCACACCTAACTTTTAAAAGTATTAATAAGGTTTTGATCTGCCACTCTGAGCCAGGTAGTCAAGTTTGCATGGCTCTCAGTTCAAATATATTTCTGGCATGGAAGGTTAAAAAAAAGACTTTTGCTAAAGAATTTGCAGTTGAACCCTTCCTTTCTGAGTCCCAGCCTTCTCTTCCTGCCATGTCATTTAGCAAGCTGAGTAAGCAGGGGTGGGGCCTGGGCTTGCGTGCTCTTTAGTTTGCCTTCTCTGAACAAGCAAAGACACCATTTAATTGGCAGCTGTGGGGAGAGCTTAAGATCAGCAAGAAAATACTTGCTTAGGAATTTTATTCGCTGGCTTGCTTTCTACCCTGTGGGGTCAGAACTTACTCAACGGCACGAAGGAAAGAAAAATGCCAGCATAGTGCTAACACAAGGAAGTCTGTTCCCACGTAACTCGGAAAGTAACTTTTAAACGGATTTATCTGAAGTGCTTTCTACAGCACCACAGGACGGATCAACCTCTACAGAAATATGTGAAGAAGTTAAGCTTAATTACACCTTCACTGTGGATGAGGAGATGCTCCCTCTCATCCAGAACTACTACGGCATTTGGAAGAAAATAATTATTTGCCAGTGACCAGCAGAATGGTATCTTCTCTGTTGAATACTGAAATTCAGCTGTGAAGTTTCAAAGTCAAGCTGGACCCACATGAAATCACTCAAGGACTGGTTTTACGCACCATCTGAGGATTTCACGGAGACTACACCAAAATACAAGGTACGGCTTGACTGAAGAAGCAGCAGCTAGTTTTAGCAGTTCATTGCATGACAATGCTAAGCTCTAACTGTTCTGCTGAAGACTCCTTCAAGTATACGTTGTACGGATGCATGTTTAGTATGGTATTTGTTCTTGGCTTAATATCCAATTGCGTTGCTATATACATTTTCACCTGCGTATTGAAAGTACGAAACGAAACAACCACTTACATGCTTAACTTAGCAATATCAGACCTACTTTTCGTTTTCACCTTGCCCTTCAGGATTTATTACTTTGCATCCAAAGACTGGCCATTTGGAGACATACTTTGCAGGATTTCGGTCACACTCTTCTATATAAACATGTACGGAAGCATTTTCTTTCTGACTAGCATAAGCATTGACCGTTTTTTAGCTATCGTTCACCCCTTTCGATCTAAGGCTATTCGAACAAGAAGAAATGCCAAGATCATCTGCGCTGCGGTCTGGATAACTGTGATAGGAGGAAGCATCCCAGCAAGCTTTTTCCAATCCACCAATGTTCATGTCACCATGGAAGGACTCCCCCAAATGACATGCTTTGAAAACTTTTCTGAAAAAATTTGGAAAACCTATCTTTCAAGGATTATAATTTTCATTGAAATTGTAGGGTTTTTAATTCCACTGATATTGAATGTTACTTGCTCTACAATGGTTTTAAGAACTTTAAATAAGCCAGTTACACTAAGTCGGAATAAATTAAGCAAAAAAAAAGTCCTTAAAATGATTTTTGTTCATTTGCTGATTTTCTGTTTCTGTTTTGTGCCATATAACATTACCCTAATACTCTATTCCCTGATCAGAACACAAACGTGGATTAATTGTTCAGTAGTTGCTGCTGTCAGGACTATGTATCCAATCACTCTATGTATTGCAGTTTCAAACTGTTGCTTTGACCCCATAGTTTATTATTTTACTTCAGAGACTATTCAAAATTCAATAAAAATGAAGAGCTGGTCGACTAGAAGATACGATAATAGATTCCCTGAAACTAAGGGTTCTGACAAATTCGTTCAACATGGCCTCCAGACCATAAAAACAAGAATATTTGACAGTGAATCTGCAATATAAATGGACACGAGAGAATGGGAGAGACAGAATGAACCTTTAAAAAAATCTGTAGGTATTTTGTTTCTTTGTATAAGGAGTTGCTTGTATGTTTGTACATAGAACAATTAAGATTATATTGATTAAAGCAATTATTTAAAACTAGCCTCTCACAATTTATAAATTATGTTCTAATGAGAAAAAGCTTCAAATATTATCCCTATTGCAATAACGAACATGAAAAGGGATTCTCACACACCTTGCATTATTTTTTCTATTTTGTACATCAGAAAAGGTCACCGTACCATAACACTGGCTGCACTGCAAGTTTAAAACCTAACTTGGCAAGATTATCAATCCCATTTATTGTCAATGTTCTTGTAGCAAATTTGTGTACACCAGAGGCTCAAAGAATCTTGTGAAGATTAATACCTACAATAATCCTACCTATTGTAAGACCCCCCAGACACAAAAGGACTGATCCTTGTGACGGGGAGTGGTCTGATCACAAGTGATCTAATGCTAAATTAATTATCCAGGTTAGTCTTCACTTCTTTGCAAACAACATTTAATTACACTTGGAGTGTACAGATTAATGTTGCTTGAAATGTATGCTTCTGCTAGTCAAGGAACTTGCTGCTTTGGTTCGGAATTTATTTTTACATGCTGAACAGAGGACAAATGGAGCTTGAGTCACAGCAAGCTGGAGCAAACTGTTAGGTTCATATAAATCAGCAAGCTAGTAAACAAAGAAAGCAGCTTCGTGTAATTCATGGCATAAAGTTGGTTTGTTAGCAGGTAATCGTTTATTTTAAAACACAATTTCTGGTTCACTGAAACTGAAAGTAAATTTGCCATAAATCCTCCCTTGCATTATGTAGGCAGAGGAGGGGAAATGTTGATAATTTAGCCCTGTGATAGTCGTTCTACGAATTCATCCATGTAATGCAAATAGTTTGCTGTTTACACTGTGTACTTCCATTGAGAAAGCTCTGTTAATTGGCCTCAACAGAAAACAGTGCTCTGGGTACAATAACTGTTTGTAAATGTTTTTAGAGCGAAGCTGAGAAATAGAAGTATTTCAGAATGTATGCTACAAATACACAGCCTGCTATTACAACGATTACAGTTAGCTCAGTGAAGTTTGGTTTTGCCAGCCACCATCTGGTACTTCACACATGTGAGGCCAGAATAGCAAAGGCAGCTGGAAGTTACACCTTCTTCCCCTCCAGCCTTTACCCTCAGACAGGACAACTGGGCAAGAGAGAGAGTCTGGCAGTGCCTTCTGGAGGTGTGCAGAGTACACTAAATCAGTGGCTATTAGCACATGCTTCCTTTTAGACTTCCCCTTGTTGGAGAAAAGCAAATACATTTCCTTCTCTTGAGTTAGTAGCTAGTGCATGTGTGGTTTTAAACCACATGAGGACATGGTTTGTTTGTAAGTTAACTCCATCCCTAAATGCTGAGCCATTTTGTTGTTCTCTTCAAACAAAATGACTGCTATTCCTCTCCACTGTAAAAAGTTCCTGAGTGAAAAAAGACTCTGAACTCCAGAAATTTTAAGTGATTATTCCAATCTAATTCACTCAAGCTGCAAGGTTTGCTAACATCTCTCAGGAAAGAGTGGATGTGGGAAATGACCAAGTGATGCTTCCCACAGGTGCCCGGTGCCCAACAGAACAGTATTTCTTCTCCTGCTTAGCCTTTCCCTCCTGCGCAAAGAGTTGTTGACATTTGATTAAAATGTATGTACGTTACTAGTGGCCTCCACGTTCTGAATCATGTACCACTAACACACACACATTTTAATACTGACTTTTATTTCAGGGCCGCAGTTTTATTTTCCATTTGCAAGCTATGCTATGATCCAGAATATTTATCAAAAGATACCAAGACTGCAGTTATGAGAATTTTATTGCAACATGCTCATCTACCAAACCATCATGATTTTTTCACCATGGCTAATTTAATAGCTTCATAGGAACTTCCCAGAACATGTCCATTTGCAAGAAGCTTCATTCTTAATGGCATGCCCCTTTGTTTAAGGACGAGACAGAGTGTCTCACCAGCACAGCCAGTTACGCAACCCCAAGTTTAAAAAAGAAAGAAACTAATACTTTTTCATATCCCAAAGCTCTCAAGCCAAGGACAGTGGAGGGTGAGGGGTGGTATGCAATCCAAGAGGGCAGTGAAAAACAATGTAAGGCCAAATTCATTCCCAGCCGTGAGGCTCCCAGGGAAGCCTTGTGCAAAGAACTTGTTTGTTGTAGAAAAAATAATAATAGAAAAGATCAAAGAAACAGTCAGTAAAGGAGAAAGCAAGTGAAAGCTAGATGTAAGGTATCACAGCTGTGTCGCATCTGCCATGTGGAGAAGGAAGGATACAACCAAGGTTAGCTGTAATGTCTACAAAGGAAGAGAGAAAGAGTGTGTTTTTCATGCCTGAAACTATACAGTGTAAGATGGAAAAGCCTGACATCTACTGGGCAGAATAATTTTGCAGCCAAGAGAAGCCAACTTAAACAATACAGTATAGGTAATATTCTACAGAACAGGTTCTGTTTTTATTTTGGGGGGATGAAGATAATCCTGTAAGCAACTTTTGTTAACTCAATGCTCTACAACATTGGATAAATGTGGACTGATACGTAACAGAAACACAGAATTGTAGGCTTGGAAATATCATTAGAGACAGGGGAGAACACTGACTTGTAACTTTCTCCAAATAACAGATCAAAAACAATTCCATTTGTCCTTACTTAAGATTTAGGAGGTTGGTATAAAATTCTAATCCATTTTATAAGTTCTTGAGGAAATCCAAACTTTTCCAAAGTAACAAACACAAACTGCCAATATCCTTTGTCAAATGCTTTTATAGCACCCAAAGAAGTAAGTGCAGCCAGGCCCATTCAAAGACTATATATAGCCACTAAATTGGTTTCCCATCTTAGATGGTCAGCTCTCTGCTGAATGAAACACACTGTTGAAATCACTGATCAAGATATTAGCCAGAATTGCTGCCGGCATTTTAACACCAACATAATTAAAGAGATTGGTCTATATTTTCACCATTAGTGTGCACTCTGCCAGGTTTCAGAGAAATATGTGCTTCATACATTGACACTGAAGTTGACAGGGTACCTGCCTCAAAGGCATTTTCATAAACAGAAAGAAGCTTAGCGGGCAAGAAATCTAGATATGCATCGTACCACCCACAGGAAAACCATCTGGCCCCAGTGCTTTACAGGAACTAATTTTAAGAATAACAGTCCTAATTTCTTCTATCGGTAATGATTTTAATAGAATTTCATTTTGCTCCCCACCCTACTGCGAAATAACCAACTGTGAAGCAGCCCATCTCAACAACAAAAATTCATATTTCCTGAAGAGAAGGCCCATCTGGAAGCAACACAGAGAGGGGAAAGGAGTCCTGCCACTTTCGCTGCTCTAGGGAAGGTGGGACTGATGGCTAGGCCTGGGCGACATATCAATCTATTGCCCAGGACCAGGAGGAGGAGCAGACCGTGGTGTCGGCTTCACTCAGCGGTATACTGATGGTGAAACTGCAGCTGTTCCTGGGTCCCTCTGCTGGATTTCCTTCCTCCAGTGGCGCTGCTAGCAGAGGGACTCGGGAGCAGTAGCAGTTTCACCAGCGATATAAAGCGGAGTGAAACCGCCATCGCAATCTGCCCTCCTATGATGCAGAGGGATCTTTAAGCCGCTTGACTGCGGAGTGTGCAGCTGCCCTGACCTCAGCCGGATGATCTGATCAACAAAAGGCAACTCGTGGACTAATAATGTATTGGCAATACTGATGAAACGATCAATTGTTTCTTAATTCATAAACGAAAACCATATAATATGTGCAAGAAGTCACAAACTAATGTTGTTTAGTCGTTTAGTTGTGTCCGACTCTTCGTGACCCCATGGACCAGAGCACGCCGGTAAAGAGCACACTCTCTTTCTTTTTTCTTTTCCTTCTCCTCCTGCGATGAGGCTACATTTTAATATTTTAATGTTTCAATATTTTAATACTGTATTTTAATTTTGTTTTTAAGTTGTAATCATTCAACTTGTTTTTATTATTGCTTGTAAGCCGCTCTGAGCCCGGCCTTGGCTGGGGAGGGCGGGGTATAAATAAAAATTATTATTATTATTATTATTATTAAAGGGACCCCTGACCATCAGGTCCAGTCGTGGCCGACTCTGGGGTTGCAGTGCTCATCTCGCTTTATTGGCCGAGGGAGCTGGCGTACAGCTTCCGGGTCATGTGGCCAGCATGACTAAGCCGCTTCTGGCGAACCAGAGCAGCGCACGGAAACGCCGTTTCCCTTCCCGCTGGAGCAGTACCTATTTATCTACTTGCACTTGGACGTGCTTTCGAACTGCTAGGTGGGCAGGAGCAGGGACCGAGCAATGGGAGCTCACCCCGTCGCGGGGATTCGAACAGCCGGCCTTCTGATCGGCAAGCTCTAGGCTCTGTGGTTTAACAAACTAATAGAAGTCAAAGAAATATTCCATCAACTTAGAATGGTGTGTGACCACAAAGAAACGCTGTAGTTGAGGCAGAAAGCCTTTCCACAGTTCCTATCTATATCAAAGTTTTGTGGAGAATGAACTGGAGCCGGGTGGTGCTATAAGCACAGCAGCAACCAACTGCCAAGCACTTAAATGAGCTCCCATGACCCAGAGACGGGGTGGGGGCTCCGTGAAACTGTTCAGCTTAGGGGAGCAGGGGGAGCACCAGGGCTGACTCAGCTGGGGAGGGGGAACCTTCTCAATTCCCAGCTGAGCTGCGCAAACAAGCTGCAATTTTCCAGCCTGTGAGCGCCTGGGTGAAACCGCCACAGTTCCTAAGGCGAGAGCTGGGGCAGTTTCACAGGTGCCTCATGGGAAGAGGCCAATGCAGCTTGTTTTTTCAACATCGTGGAATATCACCAAACTGCAATGTTTGGCTGGCGATATACCGTAATGTTGAAAAGCTGGTATCGCCCAGCCCAACTGATGGCCAGGAGTGGCTGCCCAGAGCAGCCTCCTCTTCCCCCTCACCCCGCCCCCCGGAGAAGAGGTCACTTAGCAGAAGCAACCAGGAGGTTGGTGAAGATGGGGCTGCTGCGTACCAAGAGGGAGTGGGCAAGGCACAGGGAGATCCACATGGTGTGGGGGCGGCAGCAGGACGACCAGATTGGTTATTCTGCTGTGCCTGCATGAAACTGAGATCCCTGTACCTCCCCGCTACCCATCTGGCAAGAATTAGCGCTTGGTGTCAGAAGCCAGGCACACAATGTCCCCACCCCACCCTTTGGAGTTCTAACCACCACTAGTGCCAGGGGCTGCTCCCCTCACCCAACTGTAAGCCAACGAGCCTTGGGCACCAGGTTGGCCAAAGGGGTTCTTGGGCTTTAACTTGAGAGGGCATGCACACTACATTGCCAGTGAGATGACAGACAAGTGCAAATATAGGACAGAGAGATAAAATGGTGGTATTTCTTAAATAACATATATTTTATGTATCCATACTCCTGTCATACACTACGTTTTTATGTTTAGAAAGCAACTTACCAGTGCCTAAAGCCATAGACCCCTGAACACACCTGATGTTGCCTGAAGTCACAAGCTAAGCAGGTTTAGACCTTGCTAGTATTTGAATGGAGAAGACAACTTACTGACTGCCATGCCAGGGATTCCATTATACGGTGTTCACAGCATTCCAGGTGTTTTATCATCTCTCTTGTCAAGTTTGGTTCTGCTTTAATGAAGCTTTCTATAACCTTGTATAAGTCAAAGGCCTTTAAGTCAAATATGTTGATAATCCATGGGAAAGATAAATCTGTTTCCATATTCATACTTTCACTTTGTGAAGCATTCCTTGAGGCTAAAGAGAACACAACTGATTATTCTTTTGTTGAATAACACAATCCTCAATAAATTGTTCCTACACACTGAGATGTGCTCTTTATCATGTCCCTATTCTCAAAGTTCCAGATCCAAGGAAGTCCTGTGGAAAACAGGTTTTGCTCCAGCATTTAAGATCTGAGATCAGACAACAAATTCGCACACGAACTATGGTTCTAGAGCATGTCATTTTAAGGGGTTAAACTTATTTGGGGGGGATTCAGTGAGGGGTCTGGTCTTAAAAATAATTGTGGGATGTGAGGAATTCAAATCTGCTATTTTTTGGTAACTGGACCACATTTAGCTTGGTAAGTCTACATTTACTGTTTTCAGAAAATCTAAGAATTTTAATTTTACCTTCTGAAAATATAGCACAATGCCAAATGATATTAATTATTATTAATAAGTTTAATATAGAATATTATTGCAAGTACTTGGCAATCATTTTTTATGTAAAAGGTAAAGGGACCCCTGACAGTTAAGTCCAGTCTTGACCGACTCTGGGGTTGCAGTGCTCATCTCGCTTTATTGGCCAAGGGAGCCGGCGTACAGCTTCCGGGTCATGTGGCCAGCATGACTAAGCTGCTTCTGGTGAACCAGAGCAGTGTACAGAAACGCCGTTTATCTTCCCCCCGTGCAATACCTATTTATCTACTTGCACTTTGACATGCTTTTGAACTGCTAGGTTGGCAGGAGCTGGGACTGAGCAACGGGAGCTCACCCTGTTGCGGGGATTCAAACTCCTGACCTTCTGATCGGCAAGTCCTAGGCTCTGTGGTTTAACCCACAGCGCCACCCGCAATTTTACACACATTTTACTTACCAAGCAAAACTAAATTATATTAATTTAACTGAAATATCTTTGGAATTCCCAAGCCGTGTTTCAGCACCTCTCATTCTAAGGAATCTGAAAAATTCCACACACCCTAATGGTTCAGTGTTTCTGAAGTAAACTGGAAGTCTGTTAACTTGAGACTGGGGAAGGAATGCTATACAAAAGGTGGCAATTTTATAAAAGTTTAGGAAATTGGGTACATTAAACCCCCCCCCCCAAGCCTTCTGGCATTAATCTGTCTGGTGTTCCTTTTGCAAATAATGTAGTAATCAGTATTTCAAATGTAAATAACTCAGTTTTAAAAATTTGATATTAAAAGCATTGTCGCAAGGATAAAATTCACACACAAAACACCACAATGGACTCTTACCAGCATTAGGTGAAACAAAGTAAATACTAGGGAAGTCTAGGGAAGTCTTGGCTGTGTGGGGAAAGGTGAGGGAGGGGGGAAGGATCATGACTGATCACTATGGATGAAACAGCCCCTTCCGTAATATGGCATAGATATACAACTTACTGCCATAAGTAGCTATGACAACTTCAAGAGCACAGGCCAACAGAGATGTATGAAAGATGTTGTTATTCAAAAGTTTGCTATAAGAAAGAGAAAAAAGACAGTCTTTCAGCATTTCAACATTAACATTTTTTAGATGTATTTAAAATATAACTTTGAAGTAGGTTTGCCAAACATACCTAAAATTATGAATTGATAGGCGTTTTTCTTCCTAAGATAAATGGATAAATGAAGATATATTTTAGCCCATTATAAAGGGGATATAAATATTTAAAATTCTGTAATTTGAACACCTACCGACTTTAAGATGGCTTCCATCACCCTGTAGTATAACCGTACACCAAGCCTATACCTCTAGGGGAAAAACAATTTAAAAGCTGATGTAATAAGTTGTAACAATACTTTGCTTTAAGAGAATGACCTTCTGTAATACACTTCAGTTTATTTGTGATTAATGGGTTTGATGTGGCCATTTAGAGAGAACTGCTCTACTACATCAGACACATGCACACCCCAGAAAAGAAGAAAAGGGCATATCCAAGACTAGGATATTTGTAGAAATCCATCCCCAACAAATGTTTTTGTTGCATGGTTTTTTTGGAACGCACTATTTGGAAATCAAAGCAAACTCTCAGGAGAAAGGGTGCTAGATGCCTCCTGGCAAGACATTACGGTCCTGCAACTCAACCCAAGCTTATGGCTCCAGGCCTGTATGGGGGGGGGGGCAACCAGGTACACCACTTGCCCCAGACCTTGCAGAGGTAAGCGGGGGCCCTCCAGGGAACAGCTGCTTTTTTGTCTGAGTTCATAACTTTATTGTAACAAGACTCAAGCAAGCTCTGCATGGGCTTGTATGGCTCACTAAGTCTAATGTAATATTTTTGCATAATATCCATTCCTAGTCACAGAATTAGAAGCAAACGATACATCAAGAAAGAATCTGAAATGAAAAGTCATGAGTTTGCCTCTGGAAAACAACTTTAGCTTCATAATTGCAGTAAACTGTACTGTCCAGACTAGAGTGTACACTCCGCACCACCCCAGCCCCGGGATATTCAGGTAGAAGCTTCCTGCTGGATACCAAATGTACAGTCCAGAGAGTGGGACGGGTCCGGGAGAAATTAAATCAGCACAGCTGGCATAGGCCAGGCACTGGTCTATCTCAGCTGTGTGTAAAGAGCAAAAGCAAAAGCACTTCTACATTTGGACTGTGAGGACCAGCAGCAGCCGCAGAGCCTCCTTGAGTCCTGCAAGAAGGGCAGTTTGAAGGTGCATTCAAATGCAGCCTGGAATGATGCCTGCACAGCCACGGAGAACCCCACCTGTGATCCAATTTCAGCACATCCTTGCCCAACTGCTTCAGCAAATTTCTCTCTGAAGACACGGCTCAGGTTTTCTGTTCTTTCCAATATGCTTTGCATAGGATTTGCAGTGCAGTTCTGTAATGAGATGGGGGAAGCTTCCCCTTAGATGAACAGATATAATATATTGGATAAACAAGAACTATCCTCTGCTAGTGCTCATGCTTAATGGAATTACTATGTCATGAAGAACTGATTTTCAGTGAGAAATCTGGGAGGTCAGGGAGAGAGGGAGAGGGACAAAGAGAGGGGGAGAGAAAGAGAGAGAGAGAGAGAGAGAGAGAGAGAGAGAGAGAGAGAGAGAGAGGAAGGAAGGAAGGGAGGGAGGGAGGGAGGAAGGGAGGAAGGAAGGAAGGAAGCCAACCAACAAAGAAGTTTGAGAGCGGAAAATGGGCTAATATCTTTCCTGGCAGCAAAAAAGGCTTCTATGAAATCCTCAAAAGTCTAAATACGTACACCCAATTACTTTACCACAATTCAGGAGACTACCACCTAACAAGGAGGTTCTAAATAAAACACTGCAAAAAAGGGTTTTCTCACTACAATATCTAGATTCACAAATGCCTCTCCATTATTCAAAAGACATTAAAGTCTACTTAGCAAGCGTGCTTGTGATGGGATCATTCTATCATCTCTGGGAACAACCACTACCCCAGCCCCATTCCTCTCTTACCCAAATCTGTATGTCCTGCCAAGGAATTAAAGTTACATTGCTGGCAAAACAAACGTACTAGGATATTTAGTAGAGCTTTAATATGATGCTTAAAAGTTATCATCTATTCCTTCTACTACTTTAGAATATTCTGAGTTAGAAAAAGGTATAGAGACTGGCACTGGCAGAGGAAGGGGGGTGCGGTGAGTGCGGCCCGCCCTGGGTGTCATCCCTGGGGGGGACATCACTGCGCCACGCACCCCCGCAGGCAGTTCGCCCTGCCCCCGGGGGCACAGCTAGCTCCGCCTCTGGAGACCTGGAGATAAATAGGGCTATACTACCTGAAGCCGGGGTGGGGAAGTAGCATGAAAAGGGCATGTTAGAGCATGAAACATTTGTGAAGCATAAAATAACATTAAATTCTGATTTTTTTATACTGCATTCAAACCAGTCCCTTTGGTTAAAGTGATGGTACTTACGTTAAAATAGGAGATAAGGTTATCTGATGGTTTATCACTTGCAGAGTTTAAAATCATCATTAACTGTTGGATAGTATTCATCGCAGCACTACAGAGGGGGAAAGTATTTTTATTACTATTTTCTGAAATGAAGAAACTGCCTTTGAGCAGAAAAAAAATCACCACATAAAATGATACATCAGCCACATCTGGACATCAAATATCTACATAACGAACAGCAATATGAACAGGTTTCCTACACCTGCATGCTTAGTTCTTCCTTCCAACAGCAGGGAAGGTACCTGGAAAGCAGGAGAAATTGTAGTTGTTGGGATTGGCTAGACGCTGAAGAGTGGGCACTGGGAGAAGGGGGATTGGGACTGACTTGGAAGAAGGGATCAGTGATCTGAGGGAGCATGTAGGCAGAGAAGGAAGAGGCTGGTGGAGAGCCCAGGGCTTCCACACTTCTTCCTCCTGCCCCCAGCTCCCCTGCTCCCCAGGTCCAGAAGAGGACTGCAGAGGGAGGAGCAGAAGCAGGTTCACACAGGCAGAGTCTGCACCTGCTTGCACACAGCTCAGATCGGGAAGATACATAAGCTGAGGTTGGGGGCCAGGACTCTCTGTTGCGGCAACTGCCTCATCGGGTGCACACCTTGTAGCAGCTGAGGCGTGGACTGATAGACCTGCCTTCCCCTAACTTGCAAGTGTACTTTTGACAATAAAGAGTTAATTCCTCACTCTGGACATTCTTGTCTGACAGCGCTGTGACAATAGTTTCCTGTTACATCAACACTGGAAACTATGGTTAATGGCTTCTAAACAAACCAAGATATGCAGCCAATATCAAACTATCCCTTTATATTCAAGTTTGTTTGGAAGTCATTAACCATAGCTTCCTAGCTTGTGTGCAAGGGCATTATTTATTAATTAAATTAGTTACAGTATATAATGCCTATTATGACCAGGAGATTAAAGTGATAAATAAAGCAATATAACAATAAAATCACAATAATATAAATAAAACAAAAAGGGCAGCATTAAGTAATGCGTTGTGCTTTGTCCCCACCAAAATCCATCCTAGGGATCATACTAGAAAAGGGATCTAAAATAGATCTGCTAATATGAAAATGCCTCAGCTCAATGTGGATACTGTAGATCTGGGCAAGTTTCAGAGTAGAGCCACCCAAATGATCAGGGGGCTGGAGCAACTCCTGCATGAGGAAAGATTAAAAGAGGGCTTCTCAAAAAGTCTACCTCCAGGACACACTAACTCACTGAAATTCATCAATCACAAAATGGTGCTGCAGAGGCAGAAGTCACCAAATGGCAGCAGATGGAGGCAGAGTTTGGTATTTTCCTGGTAGCGAGGTGTTCCACAGAATTTACTGACCCAGAGGTTAGTAAGCCAAGATTTGATCAGCTGAACACAACTACCAAAAATAACCTCCTTTGGAACATTATTAAAAACAGGGCTGGTACTTCCTTGCATTCATATCACTAGTATCCTCAGCAACATTTCATACGATCTATGAACTTAATTTTGCAGCAGCTATGGAAGTTCTGATTAAGCTTCTGGGGAGCAGTGGCTGAACTGATTAAAACCATGCAATGTTGACACGCATTCTAACTGTGGAGAGAAGTTGTCAGCCAGAAGACATTGACTACGGTCTATTTTTGTGAGCTGAAGGCTGGTTTTGATGGAAAGACCAGTGATACCATTCAGCCTGTCTGTAGGGACTTTGCAAATGCTTTTTTATGCAGAAGCATTAAATCAGAATTGAAGCACTTGCAGGACAAACAGAATTTCAAATAAACTCACCGTATTTCCTGTACCCGTAGAAATAATTTTCTAAACCTTTTCAACTAAATTCAAAATTAGGACAATTATTCTTACCGAACTGGGGTCTGCGGAAGTACAACAGGAGGATCATAACCTGGGTTATTCTTGGTTGGTGTTCTCTCCAACTGTAAACTTAACATGAGAAAAATGTTAACTTGTCTGCATAAAAGCCCGATGTATTCCAGCCAAGATGCCTGCATTTGGACAACAAACTCTTGGCTTGGTAGGTAGGTATGAATGAGCACTTTGATCTTTGCACAAAACCAGGAAATATCCAGGAAATATCCAAACCAGGATATATCCAAACAAGCCAGGATATGAAGCCATGGTTTCATTGAATCATACAAGAGCTTGTGGTTTGCTCACTTCTGCTCCAGTGAAGAGGTGGCTCCCTGTTTGTGGAAGGCTCTCCCCAGGGAGGTTTGTGTGACACCTTCATTAGACACCTTTAGGTGCCAGGTAAAAATGTTCCTCTTCTCCCAGGCCTTCATCTAATTTATCTAATCTATGCCCTTTTAAACTGTGAGTGTATGTGTGTGGTGGGGTGTTATTGTCTGTTATTACGGTGTGTATTTTTGTCTTTTTATATTGTAAACTGCCCTGGATGAAGGGATGGATGGATGGATGGACGGGTTGCACTCCCCAAGAGACGGGAGAGGCAGTTTCCATGCCAAAACAAGGCCTAAACTTCAACTGACATGGATCTAGAAAACCAGTCTCTTCCAAGAGAGCCTGGAGCTGATTAGCAACTGCCTGCTCAAAAACCTTGCCTAGGAAGGGGACATTTGCAACTTGGTGATAGTTATTTAAGTCTTCGGGACCCAGGGAAGATTTCTTAAAAAGTGGCCTTTCCACTTGTAGCAGAGCTACAAACTGTGTGTCGTGACACGTTAGTGTGTTGGCTGTGTAGGTATGTCATGCAAATGCTCCCACTTTCCTCCTGGGGCTGGAAATGGCTTAGTTTAACCTCCGGTTTCCTAGTAAAACTCAATTAAAAGGTAAAGGTAAAGGTACCCCTGCCCGTATGGGCCAGTCTTGACAGACTCTGGGGTTGTGCGCCCATCTCACTTAAGAGGCCGGGGGCCAGCGCTGTCCGGAAACACTTCCGGGTCACGTGGCCAGCGTGACAAAGCTGCATCTGGCGAGCCAGCGCAGCACACGGAACGCTGTTTACCTTCCCGCTTGTAAGCGGTCCCTATTTATCTACTTGCACCCGGGGGTGCTTTCGAACTGCTAGGTTGGCAGGCGCTGGGACCGAGCAACGGGAGCGCACCCCGCCGCGGGGATTCGAACCGCCAACCTTTCGATCGGCAAGCCCTAGGTGCTGAGGCTTTTACCCACAGCGCCACCCGCGTCCCAATTACTGTGTTGCAAAATGATGCATATCTAAAAAGTGTGTCAACGACATGAAATCTTTTGAAAGCCTTAACTCCCCCGAAGGTCAAGCCAGGTGGGACCTCAAGCAATCCGTCCGCAGGGGGAGGGAAGGCTTTCCCCTGCTGGCCAGTGCTGGGAAAAGGCCAGTTTCCTTGGGCACACAGGGATGGAGCGCTCACTTGCTGCCATGACAGACTCCAGCTGCATCTCCAAGAAAGAAACATCAGGCCTCCAGCTGATGTTTCTCCGGCTGTCAGGCCTCCGGCTGTCCATGATGACAGCCCAGTGAAGAGAAGCTCATTATCAGTATTTGAGAATCTCAGCTCTAAACGTATTAATTAAAGCAAGTGGGAAAATGACAGGACATTTTGGGAGAAGGAGGATGATTAGAAAGAACTCATACATGTATTATTATCCATAGAAGCCATATTCTAAAGCAGCGGTTTTAAAGCCTTATTATTTATTCTCACATAGCATAGAATTTTACAGCTCTTAACTCATTTATCATTGGAAAAATCCTTCAAGATAGATTAGTTAAGAAACATTCCCCCCAGGTTTCCATTTTGCTTCAAGAATTAGTAGAATTTACTACAATGCAAAAAAAAAGCAATTTTAAAAAAATTACCATTCAGTGCGATCATATTGCAAAGTTTCATCTTTCTCTAAAAATAATCTGGCATCAATATCCTTGTTTTTCAGATACATTTCTTCATATTTGCTCGACATATTCTCAACCTTGGGTTTCAACAAAAAGGGGACAAAAGGAAAAAACTAAGACTGAGACCTAGGCTCACAATTGTCTAACTATTCTTATGAAAGCTATTTATTTGCAATTCAATTCACTCCTGAAAATAATTAGAGGACTGTGCAGTTGGAAGAGACTTCCAAAATAATCTACTCCACCAACCCACTACTGATGGAACAAAATCTACTGTTACAGCATCCAAGAGCCTATACAGTGGTACTTTGGTTCTCAAACTGAATTCGTGCCGGAAGTCCATTCTAAAACCAAGGCACGCTTTGCCATAGAAAGTAATGCAAAATGGATTAATCCGTTCCAGACTTTTAAAAACAACCACTAAAACAGCAATTTAAGATAAATTTTACTATCTAACTATACCACTGATATAAGGGACGCGGGCGGCGCTGTGGGTTAAACCACAGAGCCTAGGACTTGCTGATCAGAAGGTCGGTGGTTTGAATCCCCGTGACGGGGTGAGCTCCCATTGCTCGGTCCCTGCTCCTGCCAACCTAGCAGGTCGAAAGCACGTCAAAGTGCAAGTAGATAAATAGGTACCACTCCGGCGGGAAGGTAAACGGCGTTTCTGTGCGCTGCTCTGGTTCGCCAGAAGCGGCTTAGTCATGCTGGCCACATGACCCGGAAGCTGTACGCCGGCTCCCTCGGCCAATAAAGCGAGATGAGCGCCGCAACCCCAGAGTCGGTCACGACTGGACCTAATGGTCAGGGGTCCCTTTACCTTTATACCACTGATCCATAAAAAGAAAGCAATAAACAATGTACTGCAGTCACACAACCAATTAATCAGTAGCTGAACTGTGTTCTACAGTCACAAAAACAAAACAAAAAGAGCTACCAAAAAACACAAAATAAATAGCAAAAACAGACAGACCTCTGTGTAACACTCAAAACGGAAGCGTAACACTCAAAATGGAGCACATTTGGCTTCCAAAAAAGGTTCGCAAACTGGAACACTTACTTCCGGGTTTGCAGTGTTTGGGTTCCAAGTTGTTTGAGTACCAAGGCGTTTGAGAACCAAAGTACCACTGTACTTCAAAACTTTCAACAGTCTAGCTCTTTGCAATGTATTCTGCTGGTGTATACAATTGGGAGGTTCTTCCTGATGTTTAGTCTAAGTCCTTTTTCCTGTAACTGAACTCACTGGTTTGAGCCCTACTCTCTGGCACAACAGGAAATAAATTTGCTCCATCATCTATATGACAACCCTTTGATTGTCAGTTGAAAGTTCTTCTTAATCTCTTTAATCTGACAGTTCCAAGGACCTATCATATCAAAAAGATGTGAAGTAGCTACTCCTATAGAAACTATTTATAAGAATTAGACAGAATAAAACTAACAAAAACATAACTAGGATTCACTGTGACAACCCTTAATTAAAGATTTTAAAATTACACTAATGTTACCTCTGGAAGTCCACTGGAAGGTGTAATACCCAAAGAGTTCAGGAATGGAATAAAACTAGTAAAGTAAACATTTTTCACCTTGAAAAGGTAAAAAAAAAAAGTGTCACTATTAGGTGGTCTCTTAGTTTCATGCATAAGATAGCAAAACAAGCTTATTGAAAAACTTATTTCCAGGTCTGAGCAGTTGCCCACATGCAGACATTAGATTTTTAAATTACTTTATTATCTTCAATTGCTTTAACCTTTGAGAGCTAAATTCAAGACATTGTTCAAAGGCACTCTTCCTGACCCCACTGCACTGAAAACAAGGCAAAGGTTTCAACTTCCAAAGAGGGGAAAAAGGGAATCCTTCAGTGCCGAAGGCTATTATGTCATTAATGTTAGGAGTAGATACATCAGATGAAACTGTAATAGATAAATAACAGATTGTTGCTCTTGGACTTCAACCCATTCTTATACACTGACTGGGGGGCTATGAGGTTATGGAACAAACACATATATTAACTGCTGAGGTCAAGATGTGAGGGAGAAGAGAAGTCCGTGGCGTGCCGGCAACAGGGCAGGGCAGCTTCTCTAAGCGGTGGGAGAAATCCGTTTTACCAGGACAAACATAAAAGGGATCAGAAGGCATTAGATCGCAGGGAGAGGGACATAAGAGGCTGAGAAACTAGGAGGAGAAGTGGGGGATTGTAGGCAATTGAGGAAGGGAGTGGGTCACGGGGGGGGGGCAGGGAAGGACATTGCAAAAAATGTTTTTTTTTAATAATAACAACAACACTAATCTGGTTTTACCTCATCCAAATTACAATCATGTTCTTTACAAAGCTCTTCGATAACCTTTATTTCTGTATCTGTTTTTGAAGTACGTATACTCCTGTTTTGAGTTCGCCTGTAAGTTCGAGCTGAGCTATTAACAGACATTGCGCTCAGGGATTCTATGGGAAGAAGGCAAGTATTTGTTCATCATACATCATTAAGTCAAAGCAAAATGCAATAAAGCAATATTTTAAGCATATGAAAATAAGTTTTTAAAAGCTTTATCTGTATATCTGAAAGGGAAATGAGAACACCTATTAAACAAGAAGTAACTCTCACTATGCATAACCCTCCGAAGACTCCTGCTTTCTTTAAATATCCTTGAAACTTTGGCACAAGCCCTTAATCCTCAACACTCAACTGCATTCACATCCATCCCTCGGCTTCTCTCCCTTCTCTCTCTCTATGAATCACATAGAAAGAAACACAAGGATAAGTTCGAGATCTATCTAAAATGCAACACAGATATTTCTAATACTGGTTTTATGTTTTAATATTTCTTGAAAAACCCCTAAAAGGAACAAAAATGTGTGTGTGTGTGTGTATACACATACACAGACATTTTTACAGTGCAATCAGAAAATGGTGTCCCTAATTTTTAAGATCTGGTTATCTATCTTTTTTGTCCCTTTTAGGGGTTTTGCAATAAATATTAAAACATAAAAACAGTATTAGAAATATCTGTGTTGCATTTTAGATAGTTCTAGAACTCATTGTGTTTCTTTCTATGTCATTCTACAAACAGGAACACTATTTTAGTCTCACACTTAGGAATTAATAGAATTTAGTATTTCTGAATCAAATGTGTCTGGTTTTTCAGCCACCAACCAAAACAATTTTGCCTCATCTTGAAATCTAAAATGATGCTGCAACTGGCACTATTTCAGGGTTTTCTTTCAACAGTAATGAAGAACAGCATGAAGCAATAGCCTTATAGACTGGGGCCTTTTGCCTATGTGAGGATCACCAGTTTGGTCCCTTGGGTTCCACGACTCTCACAAAGGCCTTCCCTGGCATCCCCAGGCACCTGTGTCCAGGTAACCCACAAAAAATTAAATAACAGGAAATGGCAGAAGTGTGGAGTGGCTGCTAGAACTGGAAGCCCCCCCCCAACTGCATTCTGGCTGGTTTGGAAAGATTTGGGGTGGGGGGAGAAGAGGCAGGGGGGAGAGAGGGGAGAGATATGTGTGCAGTGTGAGATGGGGGGCGCATGACTGTGTGGTCAAAGAGAGAGAAAGAGAGACAGAGGAGATGCATTTGGCGAGAGAGAGAGGGGGGAGGGTGGCACGTGTGGCTGTGCACCTGAAGGGGGTGTGAACGCGCGAGAGAGAGGCCTGTGTGTCAGTGGTCTGCATATATGGCGTAAGTGCGAGGGAGAGAAGTCATTGTGGCTACTGTGTACATTTTTCCTGGTACTGGAAATTGGTACTGTTATACTGGTACTGTTGTAATTGGGCAGCAATTACATTGGCTGACTTTCTGAAGTGAGCTGCAATGTTATGCCACTCCCCCATGGTAGCCATTTTGTTACTGCAAAACAGCACTCTTAAATCCTGCAATGTGCCCACTGGTCCAAAAAGGTTGGCTTCCCCTGGCCTATGGAGTCTGACTCGGATCACTACAAAATTCAGAGGACACATTCACGTGACATGTACATTTATAGTATACATATCACCATATATTTTTGATGCCAGAATATCAGCTTGTACAGAGCTCTAGGACAAATTCACAAAACAATTTTATTTTTAAAAAACCTTTTTAAACATGACATAGCTCTCTGAAAGATTTCAGGGATGCTTTAAACCAAAGTCTAACATATATTCAAGCACCCACCAGGCCAGTTAGTAAAGTACAAATAAAACTTTCATAGGTAAATATTTATTATTTACCTTAAAAAAGATTTGTAAACAATATTTTAATATTTTTAAGCAGCATGCAAAAATACAAGAACAAAACTCAGATTAAAACAGACGTTTCCATTTTCTTTGTGTCATTTTCATTAAAAACCCTCTTTGGGTTTGGAATGTACTATTGGAATGTACTTAGGCATTTCTTTTTGAAAGTCCTGTCGGTGACCACGACAAGTCTTTCAGAGATGTAGAGAATATGGGGAAATGATTCTAAAGGGCATTGCAGCAATACAAAGGTTATGCAAGTACTGTATTACAAAATGCAAATATTGCAGTTATTGT
Organism: Podarcis muralis; assembly: GCF_964188315.1. NCBI lineage: Eukaryota > Metazoa > Chordata > Lepidosauria > Squamata > Lacertidae > Podarcis > Podarcis muralis. The sequence continues at coordinate 132,734,669 of NC_135655.1, forward strand.
TTTCAATACTCAAGCATGATTCCCAAATATTATTAAGTGTAAGCTTTTACATTTTTGCTGCTCCTTTGTAGCAACATATATCTGCAGGGCTGAACAGTTGCTCTGGTACAGAATGCACTAAGGGGCACAAATATAAGGAACACAGTAAATGAAAGTGGGGTCAGTGTAAACAACTTATAAAATTATCTTTTCAGGACAGGACACACAATCTCTTATGTGAACTACAAACATGTTTACTGTTGTGTGCAATGAAAAGCTTAAATCCTTACTGTATGGTTCGTTGAGTACTGCTGGAGGCACCAGTTTGATAAAATAATCAAGGACACAAAGCAGCAACTGGAAGGAAATAACCAAATCTTCTTCCATCTGCAGTATTTTTCCTGAAAACATTAGAAAAATGAGAGAACATTTTCAATCAACACCTCTTTAAACCATAAGTGAAAAATGTATCATGTTTCACATTTGGGAAAACTAGGCTGGAAATAGATAGGGTGGAATTCAAGACAGGGCTAAGGAGAGTGTTCTGCCAGTCCAAGCATTTCTGCCTGCTCAGCATAAGGATCTCCCCTTTCCTGCTCTTCTGGAGGGTTCTCCCAATCGGGGCATGAGGCAAAACCCCACTGGGTTAGCAGGAGCCCTTGGGCTGGCTTCTCCTAATGGATATAGGCGGCTGAATCTGCCCTCTAGGCGTGGATTTAGAGCTCATGGGACACTCCTGCTGGATGAAGGGAGGGTGGCCACTGTTGCACAATCCCCATTCCCTTGCAGCCCCTTTGGCTTCCTGAAAAGCTACAAGGGAGAGTTTGGGGACATTCCAGAACAGGGGGAAGGTGGGTGGGTGACTGGGGGAATCAGCAGACATTGGCTCCCCTCCCTCCAGCAGAGGCCTCTATTGGAGCTCAGCTCCTTCTGTGAATTAAAGGAGCTCTTCCTTTTGCAGAAGAGACCATCTGGATGCAACACCATGTATCTTATGGCTCTTCAGCAAATTCTCTAGGTTGCCAAACACTTTATAATCATGAACAATTTTCAAGGCCTAGTATTCAAGACCTCGCTCAAATAAAGTTTTAAGACAGGAACTGAGCACCTATTTCAGCCTGAGGGCCAGATCAGAGCTTGTCCAACCTTCTGAGGGGCACATTCCCATGGTGGGCAGGGCAAAACTTGGCAAGGCAAAGGCAAGGAGGCAAAAACAAGAAAATTGTATGTGCCTTTTCCCTCTTCCATTGTCCCAAATATGCGCACTAAGCACACATTTCTTTCCCTCTCCATCTCCCTCTCTCACACACCAGACCTGCAAGCAGCCAGACAGGTGCGCGCACACACGCACACACGCACACACGCACACACACACACACACACACACATGTTTAGCATTTCCAGCCCATTCCCCTTAAGATTCCTCTGCTTGCTTTTTCCAGAGGACTGAGCACCACAGAGATAAGAATGACAGCAAAAAGCAGCATTTCCACAAACCTCTCCCTTAAGCTGTCAGCTTCTCTCTGATCTGACCACCGTGATGCTTAGAAGAGATAAGAGGTCTCATTGCTACCTTTTCCTCATTGAAGGCTTCCCTCCAACCTTAGTGCTATGGTGCTTATGTAGATTTGAAATAAGAGATCCCCTTAACTCTCTTGCGCCTGATATCAGGTCACTGGCAGGTCATCACGGTTTATCCAAAATGGCCCCTGCTGCTTTAGGATATGCCCACGCTAACCAACAGTAGCACTCCAAGGTATTACACAAAGGCCTCCACTATACATGATCAGGTGGTTTATTTCAGCACAAATGCAGCACTGAATTCAGCTTGGTAATATGACTGCTTAGCTTGGCAACTATATGGTAAAATTGACAGGAAGATTCTCTAAGCAAGCCAACTAAGCCTAACTATGCCTAGAAAAAAAATCAGCTTATAGTTGATAAGTAACTTCCTCTTTCAATTGTATTCCTGAGATAAGCTTTGCCATCACTTTACCAGCTGAATATCGCCCAATTCTCTCTCTCTCTCTCTCTCTCTCTCTCTCTCTCTCACACACACACACACACACACACACACACACACACACACCAGGTAGGAACCAGCCCTATGCTTGCTTTTCTCAGATTTCAAATTATTTTACTGATTGACTGATCTACCTACAGCATTTATATGGTCCCAATAACAGCATTCTCCAGGTGGCTTATAATATTAATGCAAAGCTTAAGAGTCAAAATAGTCAAACGAATTTTGGGGGGTTCTTTTTTCTTTTAAACACTGAAGGATACTACTACTTACCTTTTGCCAAAAGAAACATGATCCAGCATAGTTTTAGAACTAGTGAAGAACTTAGTTCAGCGCAAACTCTACAAATAGAAGAGAAAAACATTACAGTGACGATTCTACATTTCCTGCTTTAAAACACTTTTTAAAAGGTATGCAGCTAAGTGATTTAAACCAAGGGTTTAATGCTTTGTGTGGCTGTGAGTTTTTAAGCCAAAAAATACAGTTACTGTATACTTGGGGCTGCTTGAACTGCTTGCTCTGGGACACAGAGTTTTCTCTAAAAATGTAATAATAATAATAATAATAATAATAATAATAATAATAATAATAATTCTATACCACCCTTCATCCGAGGATGACAGGGCAGTTTGTAATATAAAAATACCTAACATAGTAACAAACAAAAACAGCACCCCCACACCCCCAACACAGTTTATTAAAACAATATACCTTCACATTATAACGGTGAAATATACTCCTACCCTTTGCCAACGGCTATCTTGTGAACCTATGCACTAGCTAGCAGCTCACACATCAACATTTCTTTGATTTTATGAAAACAGACAAACTTACTGATCATCAGGATGCTCAACATAGATAAGTCCACAAGTTCTTTTAAAAAGAAAAAGAAAAAAGGTGTATCAGTGCACTCTAAAACTTAAGATTTCGACTCAGCACACCCAGAGTATTCTAAAGTCACAGCTGCTTTGAAGAAAATGTGTTTGCTGGGAGAGGGTTGGATCCTAGATGGGTTTTAGCAAAGGGATGCAAAATGAAATTCTGCAGTGGTTTTTCCAGTTATGCTGAAACTTATACTATCATATGAATGCTAAAATCTGTCTACTATTATTTCTATACTATATAGTATTATACTATAGACTATTATTTTATATATATGTACCATTTAGCAAGCACCTGAAAAGCCCACGGCGGCGGGCACGTTCTGCAACAAGGAATTTTATGATTGTGAGCAGTTTCTGAAGCCTTGTCGCATTATGCCTTGCCTAAGACTTCAGATCCAACTTGTGGCTGCAGGCGCTGAGGCCGTGGGGGGAGAAAGGCCTCCCAAGGCTGGAGGGAGCTGGGGAAGGGAAGGGAAGCAGACCAGGGAACGGATCTCTCCTGTGTGAGGCTGCGAGAAGCCCCCTGCATTACGTCCCCTCAGGCTGAGGGGGGCAGGCAGGAAGGAAGAGGTTTGTGAGGGTCCAGGAACCCTCCGAGGAAGAGTTCAGTGTGGATATGGAGCCCCTCTGGGCTGTGGAAGAAGGAAGATCCCTTGCATACAAAGCAAAGCATGTCCAGTAACTTGGGGTGCGTCTTTTCAGGGTTACCCGGATATTCTTGGACAACAAGCCCCAAATAGGAATGATACCAGGTTTTTGTTTTTACTTTGTGTTTGTGTAGCAGAGTTGCTTATTCCTCTCCCTTATCCAAACTTCAGCTCAGCTTGAGAGACATGCTAGTAACTGGCAGATTGAGGGAACTGCTCTGTTCCCTTTATGTACTGTAGTACAGTCAGACCTCGGGTTAAAGTAGCTTCAGGCTGAGCATTTTCAGGTTGCGTTCCGCAGCGACCCAGAAGTAACGAAATGTGTTACTTCCGTGTTTCGCCACTTGTGCATGAGCAGATGCTTAAAATGATGTCACGTGCATGCACGGAAGCAGCGAATCGTGACTCTCGCACACGTGGGTTGTGTTTGCTTCAGAATGCGAACGTGGCTCTGGAACGGATCCCGTTTGCATCCAGAGGTACCACTGGATGCTGATACTCCCTGCAGTATTTTACAGGGAGACTTAACAGGAAGTTTAAAACTTCTCCTCCTTGTTCCCTTTCAAACACCCCCTTCCAGCCCGGAGGATTTCAATGCTGCAAATTTGTGGTGGAAGGGTGTTGCTAAAGGACGTATTAGAAACACAGAATCGCAGAGTTGGAAGGGACCAAGGGGTCCTCTAGTCCAACCCCCTGCAATGCAGGAATCTCACTCAGCTAAAGGATCCATGACAGATGGCCATCCAAGAGCAATAAAGAGTAGACTATTTTGAGATCTTAAGTATGGTACCAGTATCTTTACTGAATGAATGAACAAATTTAAACATGCAAGTTCAAATGTAGCACAATAATTTACATAATTTACACACACACATTTACATGCCATTATTTGCAAATATTATTCAAAAGACTCATGGTTTTGTGCTCTGCTGCTGAGACCCATTTATGCTTGTGCTGTCCTGTTAGCAATTGCTATTTAAAATGTGATGTTAACAGTATGTCACTGATGTGAATTGTGTATTAGTTTATAACTGCTGAAGAAAGAGTGATTCTTGCCAATCTCTCCTCCTCACAGCAGCCCTCTATCTCCTCCCCCCCCCTCCGGTTTTGGAGGGTCATAGTGGGAAAGGAGAATGGACACCCCTGCCTTCCTCCAGGCAAGTGTCCCATGGGTGGAGTTCTGGCTCTGTAAATAAAAAGGTAAAGGTACCCCTGCCCGTATGGGCCAGTCTTGCCAGACTCTGGGGTTGTGCGCCCATCTCACTCAAGAGGCCGGGGGCCAGCGCTGTCTGGAGACACTTCCGGGTCACGTGGCCAGCATGACATCACTGCTCTGGCGAGCCAGAGCCGCACACGGAAACGCCGTTTACCTTCCCGCTAGTAAGCGGTCCCTATTTATCTACTTGCACCTGGGAGTGCTTTCGAACTGCTAGGTTGGCAGGCGCTGGGACCAAGCAACGGGAGCGCACCCCGCCACGGGGATTCGAACCGCCTACCTTTCGATCGGCAAGCCCTAGGCGCTGATACTTTTACCCACAGCGCCACCCGCTCTGTAAATATTAGCCAACAAATATGTCCACAAGACGACTAGCCTACAATTTTCTTTAATAGCCCTCCTAGCTACATGTCAGTGATATATCACCACAGAGAGAGACAAAAAGAACAACTTTTGCCATGTTCTCCTGCCTGGTCATCTGGAGGGGATTCTAACTGACTACAGTGGTAGTCAGTACCTGAGGTACCACTGTATTGTAAACCAACATATGAATCTGCATTAAAACAATGTTTTGGCCCATCAGTTATTTAATTTAGAAATGGAGGATTGGCACCCAACTATTCAGTACAGAGAAGGGGGAAATCTTACATTAAAATTATGTCACATCAGACCCAAGCTGCTCTTTAACATACACTGGTATTTGCTACAAACCTAGACACAGTGAGACTGTCCCTATCTATTGATCCAGCAGCTGTCTGTGTCAGAGAGGCAAGTGCTGAGGATTGTGGGTTGTATCCCACACGGCCCTCGCACAAACAGAGCAGACCTCTGCTCAGGCCATGGGGCTGCCCCTCCCCACAGAAGACTTTGGAGGAGAGAAAGGGCGATTCCTGCTGTGTCAGAGGAACTTGGTTGGATACAACCCTGTATTACTTTCCCCCTAGAATATTAAATATTAATCTCAACTTTCATCCAGAAAGTGGCTACCAAGAGGCCATCCCTGACGGAGACTATATTATTCTTGATATTTAAGCTTTTGCAGCCATAGAAAGCAGACTTGGCTAGAGGGCAATCATCTTCCATTATGGAAGGTTCTTTGCACAGGTCAGACTTACTTTCCTTTGAATAAAAACAAGCCCGAAGGAGGCCCCCAACCCGCTCACAGGTCTTTGTGTGCTCAGTGGAAACAGTTGGTCTTGGCAAGTATTAACCACAAGTATTAAGCTGATAATTGCCACCTGCCCAGATTTTAACTTGTCTGAATTAATTTTAAGATGTATTTTAATTAGTTGATGTCTGTTTTTATGCATATTGTGTTGTTTTTATAATGTTAGCCGCTCTGAGCCCGGCCTCGACTGGGGACAGCGGGATACAAATAAAAATTTAGTAGTAGTAGTAGTAGTAGTACATGATCCAGAAAAGCATTGTTGTACTATCAATTTTCAAAAGACACTGTGTGTGTTTGTGTAATTTTGAATTGTGTACTTTTTTTTATTTTTTAAAAATCAATTGTTATTTGCTTTTCAGTTTCATCATATCATCAATGCATACTGTGTTACAGTCAAACACAGGATAATAAAGAGATTTCCCCCCAAATTGTTTTTATTGCCTTTACAATGAAATAAAAGAGATAAGCTAAGCTAAGATCATAAACATGTTACCTGCGTCAAGCCTCTTCGTTTATGAGAAACTAAACCTCTCCACATTGAGATCTGAGCAATTGTAGGTTTGACATTTAGGTTGTTATTTATTAACTTAACTTAAAAGGGGAACCAGACAGACTCAAAACAATCTTTCTTGGCAGTGCCTTGGAATTCTGGCATGGTAAGTGAGACATTCAGAAAGCCCAATAAACCATATTCTGTTCATTTATCTGTATGATTTGGGATTGTGCTGCTATAAACAGCAAGATTGTCAGTCCTTTGGACCTTGGGGGGATATGTCAATCAATAATAGCAAGACTAAGCTGGAGGTTGCAGGGATATCTTGACCTATCATTTCTGAGAGACAGTGACAGGCCCACGGTCACCGAACGAGCTTCATGGCTGAGTGGGGACTAGAATGTCAGTATCCCAGGTCACAACATGCCAGCCACTACACCATTCTTAATCCCCAAATACAATGTTCATTTTAATGCTGTAATTCCCTCAAGACAGTAAATTTAAATTTAAACTAGGTTTTAGAACGCAGCAAACAATAAGCACTTTACCTTTCCAACTTGTGGTATAGTGCAAGCAGGACATCATATTTTTTCTTTAGGTGTGATATAGTACTTTCCACTTTAGTACTAATGGTGTCCATGTTGACATCCATTTCTTTAATCATGTACACAAATTTGCAAACGCTGCAAGAAAAACATAACAGTCAATAATCAAGTAATTCCATAAGGCTCAAAGCACATATTAAAAGCCAATTTCTCAAAAAGGACCAAACTTTCTTTGAGCAATGCTACAGGGTTTAAGCTTTGCTCAGTTAACAGAGCAGTGAAGCATATAGGGCCTTTAAAATATTTGCTTTATCCCCAAGCCAGGCACAGGAGGAGGCAAACAGGCCCCAGGCAGTCTATCCAGCACCTCACCCTGGAGTCGCAAAGAAAAAAAAAATGTATCTCATCGCACTTCAACCTTCAGCCAACTGACGCCACTCTCTTTCCCTGGCCTAAAACAGACATGAGATGGCAAAGCTGCTATCACAATTCCCTACTCCACCAGCCGTTATTTAAATGCAGCTGCAATGCATGGAGGGCTTGATAAAAGTTATCAGGGTAGTAGCACAGCACTTCGCTGACCAAAAGTGCAAACCCACCAAGCTGCTATTAAGCTTTGCAGCCAGGAGGAAATGCCTGGATTTGTATTCTTCCACAGCAGGGTAGGATTCGATATGGGAAACAGGGAGGGAGGTTAACAGTCCCTACCCATTCTCAAGTACAATCTGACAAAAACTAATCTCAGACCCCTCTTCATGCAAGTGAAATAAGGAAACATTTATCTTGTTAAATCCTAGACCCTGGTTAGACATTGCTTTAGGCAAAACCACAGCAACAGAACCATTCACAGTAGTCAGGAAATAAGCCTCGGACAAAATACAGAATTATTCCATACCTGTTGAATTGTATCAAACTCAGCTGATACAACAAACCTACCTAATACCTAGGCATTTCAGAAGCTCTGTAAAAGTGAATGTCACCTCATCCAGGTCAATGGCTGCTGTAAAAATACAGATCCCCCACCATTCTTTCTTAAGGTGCCTCTCCTAGAAAAAAACAAATAGTAGTTTTCATGCTCATTGTAAATCAGAAGCAGAACTGAGTAGTCAATGTTGTTTCTTAAGACAAAACTGAGCGTTTTCTTAGGAATATGCATATGCTGGTATGATTTGGCAAATGATACCAAGAAGCAAATGTCAAATGATATAAAAATAGCTGAGGTTCTCCTGCACCCCCTCAGAATCAGCGGAATTCGTTTTTAAGATAGATTTTAAGATTAGGATACTGAAACCCCATTCATGTCAATGTGAAAAAATTAAGCACATCCCAGACTCTCCCATGGACATCAATAGGAAACAGAAGCACTCTAACACTTCAGAAGGGGATTGTGTCCCATGCGTGTGGCCCAACAGGGCACACCAGAGCCCAGGTTTCCCTCCTCAGGGTACCTGTAGACACATGCACAGGACATATCTAGACATAAAAGGTAAAGGCAAAGGTACCCCTGCCCATACGGGCCAGTCTTGACAGACTCTAGGGTTGTGCGCCCATCTCACTCTATAGGCCGGGGGCCAGCGCTGTCCGCAGACACTTCCGGGTCACGTGGCCAGCGTGACATCGCTGCTCTGGCGAGCCAGAGCTGCACACGGAAACGCCGTTTACCTTCCCGCTAGTAAGCGGTCCCTATTTATCTACTTGCACCCGGGGGTGCTTTCGAACTGCTAGGCTGGCAGGCGCTGGGACCGAGCGACTGGAGCGCATCCCGCCGTGGGGATTCGAACCGCCAACCTTTCGATCGGCAAGTCCTAGGCGCTGAGGCTTTAACCCACAGCGCCACCCGCGTCCACCATATCTAGACATGGTGAGGAACAAAAACATTTCCCACATGCCCATACAGCTTCTCCTCTCCACCTTATTCAACAATGTGAGCTTGGAACATCTGCATGGGAACGGCAGGAGGCCTAGGATTCCCATTCCTAGACCTGCCTGGTCTGCTGAGGACCCAACTGCACACGGCAATTGGGGAGGGGAAAAGGTCTTTATGCACATGAGTGTTGTGCTTATACAGGAAAGAACTGAACCCCATTTGAATGTTACTGGTCATAAATGCCTACATTTGATTAATGCAATTTCAGAAATATCTAAGGTTCACACTAAATTTATTATTTTTTAGAAGACCATTACATATGCATGATTTCTACCAATACTGTTTGTTCGCAAACCAACTCAACTGCATAAGATGAAATAGAAACAAAGGCAGAAAAAAATGTTCTGAGTATAAAGAGAGGCTAGTAAAGTTTTTGGTTTAGTGTTATTGTCTCGGTCTTCATAAGTATTTTATATCTTGAGCACATTCTAAGATAAATGGTCATTAATCTGTTAAGAAACAAATCATATACTTACTACAACTCCATCCAGAGACACTTTTTCATAAGTCTTCCAAGCGGTTACTCGCACACTGTCCGTCACATGCAAAGCATCACATAGGGCAAAAAATGCTTTTTCAGCAAATGGAAGCCTAAGGAAGAAAAATGTATCAAAATCTGACTGATTTTCACCCGTCCCCTCCAATCTTTCGCTGAGACATGCTGTGGTTTGCAAACAAGCTTGTGGGGCTTCTGCTGCTGATTCCTGTGCTGGCTGATGATTTAAGGGGCTTCTAATGGTGATCTTATTTCTCAAAAATAAATGGTTCTAGCAGTAAAGCAATCCCACTTGCTTTGCCTTTCATTTCGTCTCATAATATTATTTTTGCTGGCTTGCTTGGAAGAATAAAGGTTTGCTCCCTTTATTTGGATCTGTTGCATCTTTTCCTTCTAGGAATGCAGGTTGAGCATGGGGTGCAGATGGGAAACTATGACAAAAAGGATCAGGATTTTTGCAGGGGTGGGGAGTTCCCTTCCAAAAAATGTGCCTGGGGGCCATGCTCCCCCAGCTCCACACCCCTCAACTACGCCACTGCTCCTGTACCATTTACAGGGAAGTGTTTTCCTTTACAGAAATAAAAACATTTAAAAATTTAAATAATCATGCTATGCGGGTATGAATGTACAGAATGAGTCAACGTCCCTCACTGACAGCTCCACCTATCACAGAAACTGTGACTTTGCAAACTGAAAGAAAAAGGTTCTCCCCAGCGAGCGGTTAGAGTGTCGGTAGGGAATAGGACTGGGAGACCTGGGTTCAAATCCCCACTCAGCCATGAAGTTCACTGGGTGTTAGTCTTATACATTCCTACATTAAAGTCCCCCTCTGCTCTCTGTATGAACTGTTTTACTATGGCTGGTTACAATCCTCCAAATACCACAAATTACAAAAAGAACCAAATAAATTGGCTATGCAAAGTTGTTCACAAATTTATAGAGATACAGATTTTGCCAAACTACCTCTTCTAACTGAGTAAGAGATGTTTGGTTTTTACATCTGCTAGAATGGAACTGCAGTCCCTTCTCTTCTAGGCAGCTTTCCCACTTGACTGCTTCTGTGTACTAAAGAACTTTTCTTTTGCGCACAGCATTCATGCCATCTTCTGCTAGATCCCCCATCTTGCCTACATTTGCTTTGTAATCTTGTAGGGGGGAAATGACCATAAGCTAAGTTTAAGGTGGGTTATGGATTATTCTTCATTTATCAGGATGAAGAGTATCAGGATTCTTTGGGCAATCATAAAGTTCATTCTTCAGACCACGTAGTATTGCAGCAACATCAGCACATAATGAACCAGCTTTTATCAACGGTATTCGTACTCTACACCAAAACAAGAAACACAAATTATATACTGCAGCCGCACTGCACTACTGCTTAGAGCTACGGTTTCAAGAGTTCCGTGGGAAGGATTAACTGTTAAACCACTACAGTTCCCAGGATGATGAGGATGAGATTTATTTATTTATTTATTTATTTATTTATTTGCCGTCCATCTGGCTGGGTTGCCCCAGCTACTCTAGATGACTTCCAACAAATGATAAAAAACCACACATTAAAATCTTCCCTATACTGGGCTGCCCTCAGATGTCTTCTAAAAAGTCAGATAGTTGTTTATTTCCTTGACATCTGGTTGCAGCGTGTTCCACAAGGACGATGCCACTACCAAGAAGGCCCTTTGCAACCTCGCTTCGCTGTAACATCACTTCTTGCAATGAGGGAACCGCCAGAAGGCCCTCGGAGCTGGTGGTGGAAATGCTCTTTCAGGTATACAGGATTCTTTGGGAGGCACCATACCTGTTTAAAGTGGTATGATACTGCTTTAAATGTACAGTGCAGATGGGCCTGCAACGGATACTGAAACCTGGGAACTATTTCTGAATGTTATCAAGTTATTGCACCGTACCAGGGCCAGATGGTTTTACAGAAGAATATTACAAAACATTTATTAAGGGATTAGCATATAATTTTTGGACGCGGGTGGCGCTGTGGGTTAAAGCCTCAGCGCCTAGGACTTGCCGATCGAAAGGTTGGCGGTTCGAATCCCCGCGGCGGGGTGCGCTCCCGTTGCTCGGTCCCAGCGCCTGCCAACCTAGCAGTTCGAAAGCACTCCCGGGTGCAAGTAGATAAATAGGGACCGCTTACTAGCGGGAAGGTAAACGGCGTTCCGTGTGCTGCGCTGGCTCGCCAGATGCAGCTTGTCACGCTGGCCACGTGACCCGGAAGTGTCTGCGGACAGCGCTGGCCCACGGCCTATAGAGTGAGATGGGCGCACAACCCTAGAGTCTGTCAAGACTGGCCCGTACAGGCAGGGGTACCTTTACCTTTACCTAGCATATAATTTGTTAGAAGAAATAAATTAAGTAATGCAATATTTCCCCCTCAAGAAGGGATTAAGTCAAACAGGTGGTAAAACAAAAAAGAACCACTATTTCTCTAGAATAGAGTATTATTAACCTATTGCTTTCCTGAACCAATATTACAAAATATGGACCACGATTCTGATCAAAAGTTTAAATACAATTATTGGTAAATACATTAAAGAACATCAGCTGCAGTTTATTAAAATCTACAAATATCAGAACCCATTTGATTATAATTAGTTTTTGGATGCTTTGGGGGGGGGTTGGTGTGTTTTATTGGGACAACACTCTACTCAATTTGTAAAATCTTTCCATGAATAGAACAAGCAGTCATCTAAAGAAAGGTCTTGCACTGAGAGCTGCCATTAAATCTGGCTACCTTTTGAAGTAAGCGTGCAAATTCCTTGCAAACATTTGCAGATGCAATTGAGGTCTCAGTGATTCCAAAACCAAATTAGTAACGTTTGTGCAAAATGATAGCTATAGTAAACAAACAGTACTATTGGCTCACAAGAAAAGTTCTAACCCGACAGAAATAATTCTTGAGATTTAGATTTTAAAGCTGGTTGTATGAATGACTGCTGCAACTCCAAGTGAGATTTCCAATGATTCATCAAATCCTGCTTTATGGGATTCACTTCAGTTTTTGCAGCCTTTTATTTCTGACAAGGTGCTTCTGACTATGCACCTACCAATGTGCTGTTGCAAGCCTTGCCCTTCATGTCTGATTAAACCTAGCCAAGGGAGAATGGTAGAGATAGGTACAAGTCCTAGAGGTTATGCGCAGGACAAGGCACGGATCCTCACACACTGGGCTGGTACCCAAGGTGGGCCGTGACAAAAATATGGCTGCCATGTTGGACTCGCCCTGAAGCACTACATGTGTTGCCTTGGGCTACAACAAGCTTTTCTGATTAGACACTAATTTTATCCATTTCCATTTGGCGGGAGAAAGGCATGAGACGTCATCCATAAGATCTGAATTTCTGGCCAACCGTACGTCCCATTTTCCTATAACTAAGCCTCTAGTGATAGAGCACGACATGGAGCAAGGACACTCTATTCATTTTCTAACCCATCTCTATGACATTCTGGATGTCACCAGGGTCAAAAGTGTGCTGGAATGCAGATGTGTCAGCAATACAGTGGTACCTCGGGTTAAGTACTTAATTCGTTCCGGAGGTCCGTTCTTAACCTGAAACTGTTCTTAACCTGAAGCACCACTTTAGCTAATGGGGTCTCCTGCTGCTGCTGCCCCGCGATTTCTGTTCTCATCCTGAAGCCAAGTTCTTAACCCGAGGTAATATTTCTGGGTTAGCGGAGTCTATAACCTGAAGCGTATGTAACCCGAGGTACCACTGTAGTTGCCAGGATGGCAGCAGCGGCTGGGGTCCCAGGAAGAGACATCTGGAGTCTGGTGGAGGCGGAAGTGGGAGCTGGAGGGAGCAGGGATGCCAGGGGAATCCTCACCTCACTCCCTATGACAGGACTGGGTCAGAATAAAAGTTCCTTGGCGGGCAGAGAGAGAGGGGAGATCCATTTCGGGATCTCTGTTCTCTGTTGTCCAGTTCTGGGCACCACAGTTCAAGAAGGACACTGACAAACTGGAACGTGTCCAGAGGAGGGCAACCAAAATGGTCAAAGGCCTGGAAACGATGCCTTATGAGGAACGGCTAAGGGAGCTGGGCATGTTTAGCCTGGAGAAGAGGAGGTTAAGGGGTGATATGTTAGCCATGTTCAAATATATAAAAGGATGTCACATAGAGGAGGGAGAAAGGTTGTTTTCTGCTGCTCCAGAGAAGCGGACACGGAGCAATGGATCCAAACTACAAGAAAGAAGATTCCACCTAAACATTAGGAAGAACTTCCTGACAGTAAGAGCTGTTCGACAGTGGAATTTGCTGCCAAGGAGTGTGGTGGAGTCTCCTTCTTTGGAGGTCTTTAAGCAGAGGCTTGACAACCATATGTCAGGAGTGCTCTGATGGCGTTTCCTGCTTGGCAGGGGGTTGGACTTGATGGCCCTTGTGGTCTCTTCCAACTCTATGATTCTATGATTCTATGGTGTCCCTGGTGCCGTTTCCTTTCTCTCTGCTTCACATCCATCGCCCTCCTTTTCAGAACATCTGCTCCGGCTGCAGGAGCGTTACGAGGGGACAGCGCTGTCCTCTCTCTCTGCCGGTGGCAGGTGAGGCGCCGCGAGTCCCGCCAGAGCAACGGGCGGGCGAAGGAGGGAGGCGGGCGGGCGGGCATCCTCCACGCCCCGCCCCGCGGAGACGCGAAGCTGCCCCGGACCCTCCGGACCCCGCGCAGCCCCGCCCGGCTCCCTTCGCCACAACCGAGAGGAAACGCCGCGCCCCCGCCTCGCAGAGACCTGACCGAGGGGGACGCGCCTCACCTGTCCCGCTCCGGCGTGGCCTGGCCGGCGGGCGGCGCCTCCGTCTTCCTGGGGGTCCTGGGGGTCGCCATCCCGGGCGCCGCCACAGCCGGACCAGCCTCCCACCGGCGCCCGCGGCTCCCGCCCCTCCTTCCGGCAGATTCCCGCCCCCTGCGTCACTTCCTGGGCAGAAGGTCGCCGCCCGGGCGCTGCCGCTCGCAAAGCATGCCGGGCTGCCCCGGCCCGGGGCGGCGGCGGAGCCTCGGCAGGCGGTGGGCGCCGAGCGGGGCAGAGAGCCGGGTCCTGCGGGCCTGTGGCCAGCGCTGCTCCCGTAGAAGCGGGGCCTCGAGTGGGACGCTGCGCCAAGAGGCACTTTCTTCCTTCTGCCCCGACCCTTTTGAAGCGAGGTGGGGCCAGAACTGGGCACCAGTTTTATTCTCTCTCTTTTTTTTTAAAGAGATGTTTATTAAGCATTTAAAGATTACAAAAAACATAAAAAGAAAACACAATAAAAAATTAACAAACATACATCACAGTACATCTAAAATAAAGAAAAAACATAAACAACAGCAAAAAGAAGAAAAAACATTAAAACACATCCAATATTTCATAACTTTACCTTTCATTTACTTATTTCCTCGACCTCCTCACACCTCCCTTTTTGCATTCTAGTTCAATTTACTATTTCAGCAAATTCTTTCCATCTTTCTCAATTTTTGTTCTATAATTTACCTTAACCCAATCTGACTTTAAATTTTACACTTTGGCCCATTAACAATCCATTTTTACTTTATTCTTTATAACATTTCTGCTAAAACCATGTAACTTCATTCCAGCATCCTTCTAACATTCATTAATTTTACTATATTTTTGTAAATATACATTGAATTTTTTCCAATCTTCTTCCACTGACTCTTCTCCCTGGTCTCGGATTCTGCCAGTCATTTCTGCCGCACCAGTTTTATTCTCAACTCCTTCATCACAAACATGGAATCTGCCTTTTTTAACAGCTGCTGCTGCTGCTGCACATCATCAAGCTATTGACCACCACTCCAAGGTCTCATTCCTGGTCCATCGCCACCAGTTCAGACACCATGACATCTGTGAAATTACCATATTTTTCGCTCTATAGGACGCACCGGACCATAGGAGGGGGAGAACGGGGGGGGGGGATTCTCCCCCTCTCTGCTTAGCACCCCTTCAGCGAAGCAGCAGGAGAGACGGGGCCCCTTCCATTTCTCCTCCAGCTTCGCTGAAGGGGCGCTGCGCAAAGGGAAAACTGCAGCGCCTCTCCAGTGAAGCGAAGCCTGGAGAGCAAGAGGGATCGGTGTGCACTGACCCCTCTCTCTCTCTCCAGGCTTCAGGCGGCTATCCGCAAGCCTTTGGAGTGCAGCGGGAACTCCTGCTGCGCACCGAAGGCTTGCGGATAGCTGCCTGAAGCCCCCGGAACGCAGCGGGAGTTCCCACTGCACTCCGGGGGCTTCATGCAGCTTCAGCGAAAGCAACGCAAAGCCTCCGGAGCGCAGGGGAGCACTCCCTCTGCGCTTCGGAGGCTTCGCGTTGCTATCGCTGAAGCCAAGGAGCCTGCATTCGCTCCATAAGACGCAAACACATTTCCCTTTAATTTTTGTGTTTTTTTAAATAAAATATTTATTAGAGATTTTAAACATTATAATCAGCCGACACATATAAACCCATCACCAACATACAATAAACAAAAAAAAGACATAAAAAAGAAAAAGTTAACACATAATACAAAAAACATAACCATATTTTCTTAACTTTTTGCACTTCCTCACATCTCTCGTTCCTGCGTTCCTGGTTTGTAAAATTTTAAACAGCAAATTATCACCTTGTTTCAATTCTTATTTTATATTCTTCCAATATTCTGTCTCTAATTTTGAATACTTTTATCAAAAACTTAAATACTTAATTTAGACGTAACATTACTCCAAAATTTATCTTCTTCTCTAATCTCACCTATTCTCATATCCCTTTCAGCTAGTTTGCTGGTGCCCTGTTATTTTCAATCTTGCATCCTTCCTAGCATTCGTACACTTTACAGTATTTTTGTAAGTAGTCCTTAAATTTCCTCCAATCCTCTTCCACTGCTTCTTCTCCCAGGTCTCGGATTCTGCCAGTCATTTCTGCCAGTTCCATATAGTCTATCAGCTGCATCTGCCATTCTTCCAGCATGGGTAAATCTTGGGTCTTCCAGTGTTTAGCAATGAGTATCCTTGCTGCAGTTGTTGCATACATAAGAAATGTTCGATCCTTCTTTAACACCCTCTGGTCAACAATGCCCAAAAGGAAGGCCTCTGGTTTCTTAGGAAAGGTATATTTAAATACCTTTTTCAACTCGTTATATATCATTTCCCAGAAAGCCTTAACCCTAGGGCAGGTCCACCAGAGGTGAAAGAACGTTCCTTCAGTTTCTTTACATTTCCAACATTTATTATCAGGCAGGTGATATATTTTTGCAAGCTTGACTGGGGTCATGTACCACCTATATATCATTTTCATAATATTTTCTTTTAGGGCATTACATGCCGTGAACCTCACACCGGTGGTCCATAACCTTTCCCAGTCAGCAAACATAATATTGTACCCAATGTCCTGTGCCCATTTTATCATAGCTGACTTAACAGTTTCATCCCGAGTATTCCATTTTAACAGCAAGTTATACATTTTTGAAAGTACCTTGGTCTTAGGTTCTAACAGTTCTGTTTCTAACTTCGATTTTTCCACCTGGAATCCTATCTTTTTATCTAACTTGAAGGCCTCTTTGATCTGAGCATAATGTAGCCAATCTCGCACTTTATCTTTTAATTTCTCCAAACTCTGCAACCTCCAAGTATCTCCATCCTTTTCTAATATTTCCCAATATTTCGGCCATTTGGCCTCCATATTGAGTCTTTTCTGGGCCTTGGCTTCCATTGGTGACAGCCACCTTGGGGTCTTATTTTCTAATAAGTCTTTGTATTTTGTCCAGACATTGAACAATGCTTTCCTGACAATGTGGTTCTTGAAAGCCTTATGATTTTTAACCCTGTCGTACCACAAGTATGCATGCCATCCAAAAACATTATTAAATCCTTCCAAATCTAAGACATCAGTGTTTTCAAGAAGTAGCCAGTCCTTCAACCAGCAGAAAGCTGCTGATTCATAGTACACCCTTAAGTCCAGCAGGGCAAACCCCCCTCTTTCTTTAGCATCAGTTAATATTTTAAACTTAATTCTGGGCTTTTTGCCCTGCCAGACAAATTTAGAGATATCTCTCTGCCACCTCTTGAAGCACTCCACTTTATCCACAATCTGTAAGGTCTGAAATAGAAACAGCATTTTTGGCAATACATTCATCTTTATAGCAGCAATTTGGCCCAACAAGGAAAGTTTCAATCTAGACCAACCTTCTAAATCCCTTTTAATTTCAGACCAGCACTTTTCATAGTTGTCTTTAAATAGACTTAAGTTCTTGGCTGTTATGTTTACCCCTAGGTATCTCCCTTTTTAACCACATTTAAATCTGTCTCTTTCTGAAACCTTTCTGATTCTGAAGGTGTCAAATTTTTCCCCAATACCTTAGTCTTTTGCTTGTTTAATTTAAATCCCGCCACCCGACCAAACTCATGAATCAATTGTAGTACTCTTTTCGTACTAGATTCTGGCTCCTGTAATGTCAAAATCAGGTCATCTGCAAACGCTTTAAGTTTGTACTGTTTGGCTCCGACCTGAATTCCTTCAACCAACCGGTCCCCTCTAATCATATTCAAGAGCACCTCCAGGACCGAAATGAACAACAAAGGGGAAATAGGGCAACCTTGTCATGTTCCTTTTTCATTTCCCCTTAATTTTTGAAGGGGGAAAGGTGCGTCTTATAGAGCGAAAAATACGGTAATAGAAATGCAACCCTGACGGTTAGGTCCAGTCGTGGACGGGGGTTGCAGTGCTCATCTCGCATTCTAAAGAATGCTTACAGATGAGCTGAGATTTAAGAAGGGCATGTATAAAAATGGAAGAAAGGGGAAATCACATGAGAAGCCAACAGTTGCAGGGTCAGCCAGGGTAAAGCTCAGAATAAGCTCAGGCTTGAAAGAGACGTTAAAAATAATAAAGGTTTCTTTGCCTGTGTTTGAAGCCAGAGGAAGAACAAGCAAGTGGTAAGCCATTTGTGTGGAGAAGACAAAGAAATGCTATTGGGTGACAGAAGGCAAAACTCCTCAACACTTAGGACTCAGCTATACAGCTGCAAATAAAAAAACATTTTAAGTGTGTTTTAAGTGCAATATACAATGAGATGATGGCGATGATGAGCCTTATGGAAAATTCTATGTACTGTATTTTTAAGAACACTTAAAAAAAAAGCATTTTCAGAGCAGTTTTTATGTGTATGTGGATTCCACCCTACTTTGCCTCCATCTTCATCCAAAAAGAAAATAATGCCCAACCTGGTGATAACAGAATAAATGATATCAGGAGGGAGCTGCAGCCCAAGACAGGAAATGAGGTGGTAAGGAAAAACCTAGCAAATCTCAACAGTTAGTCTGTGGGCACTTTAGAAAAGGATGTGGCAATTACTAAGACCCAGCATGGGTTTCTTGAAAACAAGCCAGACAAATCTCGTTTCTTTTTCTTTTTTTGGAGTTACAAGTTTGGTGGATCAGTGGAATGCTGTGGACATAAATACCTTGACATGGGCGTATCCAAGAGGACAGCTGCCCTCCCCAATCAAGTCAATAAAGAAAAATACTTAACTCAAAGTAGAAATAATCTGAGTATTTGAAATTAAAATGCTCACTGAGGTCACTTGGATGATTTTGGGGCACATTCTAGCAACACAACTGGCAACCCAGAAAGGCCCTTTCACTGGGGCAACTGTGGTAACTAACTGTGGTGGAAAAAGGACAAACAAAATTGAGAACATGAAGCAATTTTCTCTGTTTACTTGTTAGGATTTCCCATTTAATAATGGTTTCTATTGTTTAATCCATACAGTGATTTATAGTATTTTAGTCTCAAGTCTGCTCTAAAATATTATTAGCATTAAAATCCAGTAATTCAAACATTCCCAGAGAATAAGAATATAAAGAAAATTCCTCAAAGAAAAGTTACAAAAACATTTAGACAAACAGGTTTGTAATATTTATTTTCACTGCACATACATAGCATATATACACGTCAGTAACATTCCGTTACTGCTTAACTTTGTTACAGCAGATGCTTATACTAGAACAGCAACTTGGAAATCAAACTTAAATGAAACTGTATTAAAAGAAGAAAATGAATTGCACTTTTATTACAAATTGTTTTCCCAATGCTTCCCCAACATTGCAAGTAATATGCTATTAAAAATCTCAAGAGTTGCAGACCATTTGTGCATGTATTCTTTATAATAAATTCAGATGAATTATTCTCCAATTTTACTCTAAGATGGGATAAATTATTGACCTGGTATTACTTAAAGGTTCATTACATGAAATGTACTAACAACTAAGACTTTATATAGCAGCTATTCGAACATATAAAAAGGGCACCATGCTTCAAAATATGGGAAAACGTTAAAAAGGTTTATTGTAAGATAAAAAGTGTTGGCATTCAGCTATAAAGCCTTGTCCACTACTTACATAAATGACTTAAAATAAAGATCACTGCACGTAATATAAAGGGCGGGGCCAATGTGTGTATTTTCAGTCACTACAGTGTGTCTATTCTTCACAGATGAGTGTTTCCATGACAAACCTGTTCTCAAAGTGTCGAATCTTTCGGCAATTACTTGCTTCACGCTTCTGTATTCCTGTTGTGGGAAAGGGAATAGAATATAAAGATTTTTTAAAAAATGATAGTTGCCTTTTATTTCCTGTGAAAACTGTTGTGAGGGATTCTGTCAAACTGGAGACTCTGTAGGTCATTAATAGGGAACTGGGTTTGGCCAGCAGGCCAGCTCCTTATCTCCCCCCACCCTCAACTTTGACCACCCACCCATCAATAGCCTGGCATCAGAATGACATGTGCCTGGTGTATGCCAAAGTTTAAAGGAGGTAACTGGAACTGTTACAGCAACTTCCTTTACAGCTGCTCCCAGCTGATGGGTGCTGGGCCTTCAAAGAGGCTCCCTGTGACTTCTTATTAGCTGATAGGTCAGTTATAGGCAGAAAGTATTCAAAGTGCTGGTGAAAATGTTTTGAATGCAAACTGCTTTTCTGAAAAGAAAAGTTCAGTTTTTAATTGGAGTGGGGTTTTTTTGTCTTTCAAGCCACCACCTTCCTTCAGGCCCCTCAGCTGCGCTAGGGCATTGATGAGCACCTGCAAGACACAGAGGCTACTACATATAAACTACATGGGAGAGTCAAGATAGGAAGGTTGTGAAGGCTGGAGGCTGCAAATCTACGGATGTTGGATGATGCAGGGAGCTGCAGACATTTAATGAACTGAAAAGCAGACACAGCGGCTCTCTCAAGACTTGCTCTGAGCAGTCTTATTGCAAGAGAGTTGCTCATATGTACAGTTCTTGTTGAACCAACTTGATGCATCTGATATTGTTGCCAGGATCGCCATACCAACTATAACAAATCTAGGCTCTAGAACAGGCTACCACGAAATTCAGTTTTGCCCCAGCATAGCTCACAGTTTCTGCTGCCAAAGGCAGGCAAATGCAAGAAATGCCACCTTATACCAGGGGTAGCTAACACTGGCTCTCCAGGTATTGCTGGACTACAACTCCCATCATCCCTGACCATTGGCCATGCTGGTTCTGGCTGACGGGAGCTGGAGTCCAACCATGTCTGAAGAGCCACAGATCAGCCATCCCTATCATGTTCTTCCTACCCAACTGAAGAGCTGTGGTGAAAGCCTCAACAGTTACTTTTGTTAAAAATTGTGAGTAATCAAGATTCAGGTAAGTAGCCATGTTGGTCTGATGCAGTCCAAATAAAAAAATAAAATAAATTGTCCAGTAGCACCTTAGAGACCAACTACCGTATTTTTTGCTCTATAAGACTCATTTTTTCCCTCCTAAAAAAGTAAGGGGAAATGTGTGTGCGTCTTATGGAGCGAATGCAGGCTGTGCAGCTATCCCAGAAGCCAGAACAGCAAGAGGGATCGCTGCTTTCGCTGCACAGCGATCCCTCTTGCTGTTCTGGCTTCTGAGATTCAGAATATATTTTTTCTTGTTTTCCTCCTCCAAAAACTAGGTGCGTCTTGTGGTCTGGTGCATCTTACAGAGCGAAAAATACGATAAGTTTGTTCTGGGTATAAGCTTTCATGTGCATGCACACTTCTTCAGATCCACATTAAGTTTAGTCTTCATTGAAAGGTACTTCCTTTCTTCTGTGTCCCAAACAATGCTCCAGCAAAATTAGACAATTCTGTTCCACGAGACAATTCCAACATACCACGAGATGCTGCAACTCATGATTCAGCCCAAGTTAAGCAATTTTTAGTCCCCTAATTTGAATGGTAAATGTTTAACCTCATGCCTGTCACCCACTGAAAATAATGGTGACTTGGCTTACATTTGACTGGTGCCCACTGCACTGTTGTTAAATCTTATGCGAAGTGCTTGATGCATAAAAGTAGCATGATTCAAACTGGTTAAATAATCAAGTACCACGTGCAATTGGTTTTATGTATTTGTCCATGAGTTTACCATTCCATTTATGCATTTATTATTACAGTTCTTAGTGAAGTATATTCTCTGAATAAGACCACAGTGCTAAACATGCAATTACTGATATTGCAACAGTGTACAAGGCACACTATTCAATGGCTTAAAAAACTGTCCTCAATGCTAAGAGTTTCCATGTGAGAATGTACAGTGGTGCCCCGCAAGACGAATGCCTCGCAAGACGGAAAACCCACTAGACAAAAGGGTTTTCCGTTTTTGAGTTGCTTCGCAAGACGATTTTCCCTATGGGCTTGCTTCGCAAGACAAAACGTCTTGCTAGTCTTGCGATTTCCCCCCCGCTCCCCCCCTTTTTCTAAGCCGCTAAGCCGCTAATAGCCTTTTAGCAGCTAAGCCGCTAATCCTTTAATAGCCGCTAAGCCGCTAATCCGCTTAGCCGCTAATAGGGTTGCTTCGCAAGATGAAAAAACCGCTAGACGAAGAGAATCGCGGAATGGATTCTTTTCGTCTTGCGAGGCACCACTGTAACTATTTAGCATGAGGGCCAACAAACGCATGCCATTACACTTGAACTGCAGCAAAGTTGCAAAGTCTCAGGCTGTCACAATATGAATACAGAGCACTGGGATGCTACACTTTCACTATTTTATATGGCACTTATCAGGAGGGCCATCACCCTCAACAGAGTTGAGGTACCTTTCTTTTTCCCCATCCACATGCCAACCATACCTTTCAGCATTTCCTTGCGCTGCAATTTGTAGGTCTCTTTGCCACGACAGAGGCGATAGATGAAGAAGCCCAGCTGATCCACATTTTCTATACGATCAGTAACTATCATCTGCTCATGAATCAGGTAGGACTGAGGCAAGTATGTTCCAGCCTACATCAACCCAAATAAAAGTGCAACAGTATAGTCTCAATAATGTTAATGATGTCAGATGAGTCGTTTTTACAATTGTTCTGCAGGGAAAAAAGTTCAGTTCTGCAAAATGTGTGTTGAAGGGGAGGGACTTTTTGCAGAAGGTAGAAGGAAATTGCTTTTAAAAAATACTCTTTATCAATTTTGCACACTTTAGAAAACAATAAAACATAATAGAGGAGAAATGGTGAATCACATTTTGATGGACAGTTGATATAAATAATAATAGATAACTATTGTATCATATACTTCTGCCAAGGCTAATGTCAAGGAGTGTGGCAGTTTTGCCCTGTTAATATATTCAATAAGATCTCTCAAAGCTGCCAAATGGTTTTTGGCTTAATGCTACCACTATAACACTATTTTTTAAAATAACCATAGCTCAGGTTGCCATATTTCAAACAGTGAAAATCCAGACAGAAAAGTTCTGCTTTTTTTGGCCAAACTTGTTGAGCTTTTTTGGCTAATTTTTTTTAATGGAAATAAGCAAAAATGGCACTACTGACAAGGTCTGCCATACATCCGGATTTTCCCGGACATTTGACCGATTTCCGCCCAGACACAGCTAGAAACAGGAGTATTCTGGATATGTCCAGGAAATTCTGGACGTATGGCAACCCTGCAGTTCTCTCAATTTGGACATAATGGGGAACACAAATTTAAACTGAAAGGTTGGGCTACTAGCAAAAATGGCCCTCAAGACAAGATTACTTAAAAAAACTAATATTAATAATTTGTATTAAGATTTTTCAAAACAACTGATTAGGACCAGGTTATTTCAGAGACCCCCTTATCTTATCTACTCAGTAAGTAACTGTGTTCTGCAGGACAGTTTCTCCTTGATATATCAAAAATATCAGAAGCCTAGTCAACCACAGCTCCAAGCATTGCTTTCAGTGTGACTACCCCTATTCTGTGAAACAGCATTCTTGTTGAGAAGTTGTTTGAATGCGTAAACAAGTTTTATGTAGATGCTATAATGTAAAAATTAACTGATTATAGACAAGGTAGACTTAAACCACATTCTTCAAACAATGTAATTTATGCTTTTGAATTGTGTACAGTGTAATTATTATTTTTTAAATTCTTAAAATGACTTTATAAATAACAAATTAGCTAATGAAGTTACAACATTCTGCTGTCCTGTAGTATATTAAGTGCTCTTTCATGTTTACATACACTTCTATCTCCAGTATGAAAGTTTAATGATCTAGCCTGAATATATTCAAAAAGAAACATGAATTTTAATCATACCTTGATGTTGATCAACAACTCCAAAAAGTTTTTAGGCGGCATAACCACCGACGTGTTTAGAGGAATAACATAGCATTTATCCAGGCTGAGGTCAAGGTAAGCTGTAAGTCTCTGATGAGAAGATGTCACAAATAGCATGTTAGTAATTTTAAACATACAAAATTATGTATGAGTAATCATTCTAATTGCTACTTCATTTTCCTGCTGAATGCCTGCCTTTGCAGATACTATTTGTAATGCCCTTTCAGATAAAACAAAACAAGCAACAAGAAAAGTCCAGCCTTCTGTGCTAGTTTTCTATGGTCGTTTCTTCCTTTTTTGGGGGGCGGGGGAGCAGTGTCTTTCACGTTGGGAAGCACTAAAAAAATGTGATCCAATTACCTGAAGTGGCACAAACCATTCTGCCAACTGAGGTTCCCACCACCACATTTTGCTGCATGAATAAAAAGGTAAAGGTAAAGGTACCCCCTGCCCGTACGGGCCAGTCTTGCCAGACTCTGGGGTTGTGCTCTCATCTCACTCTATAGGCCGGGGGCCAGCGCTGTCCGAAGACACTTCCGGGTCACGTGGCCAGCGTGACAAAGCTGCTCTGGCGAGCCAGAGCCGCACACGGAAACGCCGCTGCATGAATATCCCAGCCTAATTTAAGAAGTGCAAAACACAATAAAACCTAGTACTTTTTATGTACTAAGTGTTTTCAAATTATAAATGTGATGGTTTTCTGGGCATGTGATTTAAACTATTTGGAGGAGAATTGTTATTATACAGTACAACCCTCAAGTCACATGCAAACTATCTAAAATGGTAGATGACAATCAAAGTACGCTTAATGTGATTTTCCTTATTCAACTCTCTAAAATAAATATCAAATTAATATGCAGGGTTCTATAATTATGTGTTGAATTTCAGTTACTACAGTAAGACAACCCAATTTATGCAAGGTAGACAAATCATAATTTGAGGGGGTTTTCTAGAGCAGTAAAAAAATTGGAGAGAGGGAAAGAGAGAGAAGGGGGGAAATTTCATCTAAAAGTAAACTCAAATAGCCACATATCCCATCAGCTGAAAGTACACTGAGGCCACACTGTGGGTCCCTAACCATTGAGAATGCTGGCTCAGGTTGATAGGAGTTGGAGGGCAACACCTGAAGATCACAGCTACCCCATTTCCATTCTGCAGGAAGGAAACTGCTGGATATAACTGATTGTATGGAGGAAACTGTTTAGTTCACAATGAATACCAGAAACATGAACTCCGGGCGGCTGCTAGTTTTTGCTGAGTCTAGCAATTTATTATTATTATTAATTATTAATTATTAATTATTATTATTATTATTATTATTATTATTATTATTATTATTATTTTTCCCCAGCCACTCTCGGTGGCTTCCAGCAAAAGATTAAAAGTGCATTAAAACATCAATCATTAAAACCTTGTGGGTGGGGGACAATATAAACAGTGCTGATCAATCATAGCCAAGTTAAAACAATTTGCTTTCCAACTGCTTTCTATGGGCAGCTCTCACTTCCACTGCAAGGGAGATTAAAGGAACTGGAATTTGGGCAAATGATGCAAGTCTGATGATTGTGGGAAGATAAACCCTGGAATGTTGAAAAGGTAGTAACAGAAAAGACAATGAAAAAGGGAGCGAGGATGCTGACCTGCCCAGGCCCTTAAAAGCGTTATGGCAAGCAGTGAATTACCCTCCTCACTACACTACGCAGCAATAAAATGTTGTTCCATACCAATCTGAAGCCCTTTTGCACAGGCAGGAAAAAGTGGGACAGTGCCCATGGTAAATTCCAAGCAGTGCAAGGTTCCCGTTTCAGGCTGGGTGAAGCCTAGAACAGTACTTCTGTTAGGAGCAAGATGCACTGCAACGTTTTGCTGCAGGGCTCCCTTGTACTCGCATCATTATTTTTTTACCATAATCAGTGGTGGGGTGTGGGGGTGGGATCCATCATTTCCTTGTCTGGGACATGAATTAGGGAAGAAAATCAGGACTTTTGTTAAGGACTGAAAATTCCCATTTCCATACCTGCCACATTCCAAACCCTCTTGTTCACAGGCTTTAGGGCATGTTCAGTAGTTGCGGTTATTGCAACTATGAGATTGCACAGGAACACAGGAAGCTGTATTAAACTGAATCGTATCATCAGTCCATCTAACTCAGGGGTCTGCAACCCGCGGCTCCGGAGCCACATGTGGCTCTTTTACATTTTTGCCGCGGCTCCGGGGTGGATACTAGCGAGGGGAGGAGGGGCATTGTGCGCCCCGACACTCCTCACTGTGGCGGGCGCTGTACTGGCTGTGACGTCGCATGGGGGTGGTGCGTGCATTAGTCACGCACCGTCCCGACGTCACCTTCCCGCCCGCTGTCAGATCGCGGCTCCGGAGATATATTTGTTTTAAATGTCGCAATGGTTTTGCGGCTCCCAGTTGTTGTTTTATCTTCGGAAACAGGTCCAAGTGGCTCTTTTTGTCTTAAAGGTTGCAGACCCCTGATCTAACTCAAATATTCTCTACTACACAAGGATGATGAACGGCCTGAGCATTTCTATCTGGGCTCGAGACACTCCCTGATTTTGAATGCTTTGTGAATTTGAATGCACTGAACGCACTGTGGCATTGGCAATAAAATCAAATATATAACAAGTTCTGTCAACTGTCAGTGGCTAGTGGTCCTCCTCTGGCTTCACCTGCCCCATGCTGGCCTCTCTCCAATTTCACAATACAACCTCTGCGCCAGAACGTTCAGCAATCAGTGCCAGTATCCGAGCATTACTGGAAAAGGGCATCATTTCCAACACAGCCTGAGCACTGGCTCTACAATGAACTCATCAGGAGTGGCAGTTCCATCATGAAAGGGTAGAGAAGACAGCTGGAGTGTTTTGCAGTAACTCAAATGGCATGAAGCTGCCATCTCAAAGCCCCTGGAGCACCTTGATGTGGCAGTTCCCAATGGCTACATAGGGCATGGCACATGAGAAGCTGGTATGTGTGTGCTGCCTGAGTGTATGCATCACTTTTGTGTCACTTGTGGATGCATGTGAGCAGTGGCCTTCTTCATGATGGCACTGC
This sequence comes from Podarcis muralis, assembly GCF_964188315.1. NCBI lineage: Eukaryota > Metazoa > Chordata > Lepidosauria > Squamata > Lacertidae > Podarcis > Podarcis muralis. The sequence goes on from NC_135655.1 coordinate 132,761,660, forward strand.
CCTCTCCCGGCATGCAGCCTCCAGAAGACTGGTCAGGAACAAATAAGATCCTCAGGTGAAAATACGTTGCCCACCCTAGTCTATGCCGACTGGCAGCAGCTCTCCAGGTCTCAGATACAAGCCTTTCCCAGCCCAGTCGGAGATGTCAGGGACTGAACTACAGCCTGCTTTTGAAAGTCAACACAACCAATCCATGGCTACAGACAAGCATATGGCAAGAAACTCTCACTCGCATTACAGACTGTCCTTACCCGGTGAAAGTCATGAACGATATCAGCTGGATCACTGTCAGCAAATTCTGGAACAGGCACACTGATGAACTCCACCTCCTGCTCCTTGAGGATTTGAATGTTCTCTTCAATGATCTGGTAACGGGGAGCTGGGGCGCCTGAATCTGGCTCACTTAATGTTAAGCCATCCTCAATATACTTTATTCCACAGAAGTAAACGCCATTTTCCTAAAGGGCAAAGTTAAAAGTGAAGCAAATATTATGCAAGCTTTCAGGCACTTATAATCACCCTTAAACCATTAATATGTACCAGACCCCTTCCTTATGCACTAAAGTGCTATTTTTTCTTTCATCTCAAAGCTATTTCAAGAAGCATAGTGGAGGGGAGGCAGGGCGTGAAGAGCAGGTGTAACCCAGGCAGGTCCAGGTGTCCAGTTAGAGACAGGAAATTTCTGGGGGGAAATCAATTGAAATATCTGGAAGTTTTAAAGTCAATTAAAAACACTGTGGGAGTAGTTTGGGAAAACAGAAATACATACATTATGGATTCTCTTCTCAAACCTAGACTTACATCTCCTAAGCTTACATTTTTAATGTTTGATTTTTATTATGCTTTTAGGAATTGGAAGCCTCCCAGAGTGGCTGGAGCAACCCAGCCAAATGGGTGGGGTAAAATTATTATTGTTGCATGTTCTTAAAAGCAATAAAATATCACATATAACTTACTGTGTTTTTGCAAAATGCCCGGGAAGCTTTGCTATAAATATTTATTATATCCTATTTTCTTAACAGGAAAATTTAGATTAAAAATAAAATTTAACAGTTTAAAATTGAAACTATGAACACTGTAGAAAATAAGGAAAGTTTTATCATGAGGGGTTGGAACCAATATTTAGACCAGCATTATGCTGTAGAAACTTTGGTTTTTAGAGGAAAAAATTCTAAATATTCTTGTATTTAGAGTTTTCCTATAGAAAAAAATATTCCTATAATGGTTAGTCATGCTTCAAGTATGAAATCAATAGGTGTTAATTCAGTTTCGACTAAGTCTGGATTCAACTCAATGTATTTAAAGAACTGCAATAAATTTGGATATTACTGTAGCATAATTATAAACAGGAAGCTGATGTCATGTACGCACATAATTGATTCGATATCTTGAACCCTGAATTACTTATATCCTACTCCATCAATAATATAGAATTGAAAATAACAGAAAAACTCATTTATTTTGTCTCATCTAATCATCATCTTTCAGGTGTATAGCTTTGGATTTTGAACTTTGAGCTTCAAAGATTTGAAAAAAATTGAGACATTTCCCCAGTTTTTCATGTTAAGTTTATTCCCTGATTGCACATATGCATTTTCAAACATGCATCACATTTTTCATTTGATGCACAATATGGAGGAATCTGAAGCCTGTTGTAGGCTATACTATAAATATGTTTAGCAGTCATGTTGCAGGGGCAATATGGTTGATATGACTCCTCCTTTAGATCAAATACCTGAAGTGTTCTGCATTCTGAAGCTTTTAAAATAGTTTCCAGCACCGAATCCCTACTTAGCAATTCAGTGAATTCAATCAGCAATCACTAACATTATTGCCTTTGAAGCTTGTATCTAGTTGTTTTGAAGCAGTGAGTTGGCTGAAAAAATATTTCAAAACAATGATTGAAAGAGGATTTCATATTTAATTTTGAAAAACTTTTGCACAATTTTTTATTTTCTCATTTTTCTAATGGAAAAGTTCCTTGGGGGGAAATAAACAGATCACATCCCAATCCCCACTCCCTCATACCCTTAAGCCAGGGGTCAGCAAACTTTTTCAGCAGGGGGCCGGTCCACTGTCCCTCAGACCTTGTGGGGGGCCAGACTGTATGCTGAAGGGGGGGGGGGGAGAGAACGAATTCCTATGCCCCACAAATAACCCAGAGATGCATTTTAAATAATATAATAATAAAATAAAATAAAATAAAATAAAATAAAATAAAATAATAATAATAATAATAATAATAATAATAATAATAATAATACAACCACGCCGATTCCTGGACCGTCCATGGGCCGGATTGAGAAGGCGATTGGGCCAGATCTGCCCCCGGGCCTTAGTTTGCCTACCCATGCTTTAAGCCTTCCCATCTTGCCTCTGTCTCAATCTGTGCTCTGTGCTCAATCGAAGAAGAGAGCTTACACAGGCTTGCATCTGTGCCTCAACTCTCCCAGTTCTGAGCTTGAAGCACCTATCTGTAGCTGAGCTTGCAGCAGCCATTAGATGCAGATGCAGAAGAAGCCTCTATCCTCCCTCTATCTCTTATTTGTTGGGGGAAGGTTTGTTTCAGCTCTCAATTCCAAGCTTGAAGCAGATTTATTATCTCTGAGGTCATGCAAAGTTTCAGAGACCTAGCTTTGGGAAAGAAGTGTCCTAACAACAACTGATTTGAGGCTGGCAAGTAAAACCGGTCCCCCCAAACTGATGATCCCTGGCCATACACGTTAAATGCAGGAACTTTCCTTACAAAAAGATTAAAATTAACATGTGAATTAGCTCCAAGTATACAAGGGCAAGAGGTTAAAATATGTTGGGGGTTTTACCTTCACCTTTTTTATGAAGAGTTAAAGTTGGGTAACTAGCAGAAAATTGTCAAAATAGTACCAAGAGAACAATTAAAGTATTTACTCATTTAAGTAATATATTCAACCTACCTGGAATGCAAAATACTTGTATAGATAGGCACCCCCAAGTATCACCACAGCAAGCATAAAAGCTAATCCAAAACACATACACCAACACCAAGCCCTCCTTTGTGCGATAGGTACCACGCCCTCTGGATCCTATAAATATAGAAAGGGAAACAGTAATCAAGTTGTGCCCATCAAGCATTATAAGGCCATATAGATGCATGGATATGTGGTTCTTTGTAAAGGCATAGGGTGATACCAAACTAAATCACAGTCAGAGAGTACACTCACTGAAATCAAAGTAGATACAGTGGTGCCTCGCAAGACGAAAATAATCCGTTCCGCGAGTCTCTTCGTCTAGCGGTTTTTTCGTCTTGCGAAGCAACCCTATTAGCGGCTTAGCGGATTAGCGCTATTAGCGGCTATTAAAGGCTTAGCGGCTAAAAGGCTATTAGCGGCTTAGCGGCTTAGAAAAGGGGGGGGAGCGAAAAAAATCACAACTCGCAAGACGTTTTCGTCTTGCGAAGCAAGCCCATAGGGAAATTTGCCTTGCGAAGCAACTCAAAAATGGAAAACCCTTTCGTCTAGCGGGTTTTTCGTCTTGCGAGGCATTCGTCTTGCGGGGCACCACTGTTAACTTCAAGTACATACATTGTTTACTTCTAAGTAAAAATGATTAGTATGAGAGCTTTGAATTGTTATCTTGTATATTTTTTAATATTGAAATTGCTATATAACTGGGGTGGGGGGCTTCTGGGGGGTCATGGCAAATTGACCAACTTTTGTCGACAGCTCACCAACAGAGATAATTATGTGGTGAATGACGAAAGCCAAAGCAATCCTGGTTACTGAAATTCACTCTAGAGATAAAGAGTAAATGGGGGTTAACCTGAAAAAGCTGCTGCCTGAGTCAGAAGACTGAGAAGCTGCCAGCTCCTAGAAACCCAGAGGGGGTGGGACTTAAGATCTCTGAAATTGAGAGGTTTAGCTGTCTGTCAGTGGAAATTTACATCTGGTATGTGAGCTACTTTCTGATTTTGAGACGAGTCAATTATAAAAGGCTAAAGACAAAACAAAAAGCATGCTTTAATTTTTTAATCCAATGAAGTTTTTAAATGGGCAAAGGAGCTCTCTAAGTGTTCTGTTTTTAATTTTCTGCTTCCCTACAGAATATTTGCCTTGAAATGGAAAGTAATTCCTCTACTTAACAGTTTCTCCCATGGGAAAGGAATTTTGGTCTGATAAGGGAGAATGCGGTGAAGATCTTATGGTGGACGTGGGAGATTGAATTTCTTAAGGTAGAAAATGTGAATATCTTAAGGGAGTGGCTGGGTTGAACCATTAACAAGACCAAGTACATTCAGTATGGCAAATACATTGCTGGGCATTCCATTGACTGTTGACATCTTACAGCAATTATTAGATGAGCAATTAAGAGAAATTAGAGCTGAAATGATAAAATGGGACATGAAAACAGGATGAAATAGAAAATGGAATTAAAGAGGACTCAAAGGCTATGGAAAACAACACTGATAGATGACTGCCAGAATAGGAGAGTGAAATGGTATAATTGAAGGCAATAGATGGTGAAATGGAAAGGTCCTTCACACAGTGTCTAGGAGGAATGAAACAGCCAAGGAGTGCAACAAAGCCATGGACGGAGAGATCAAGAGACATCCTAAATTGGCAAAAAGAGTGTTGAGAAAGAAAGGATTCTGTGTACAATTTGGAGTGAACTCAGATGGAACAGCTATCAAACCTCAAGCGCTTTAGTTGGGGGAAAAAGAATGGAAGAAGCAGAAATGGATTTCTCCCTCTAAATTAGGGTGGAAAATCACAGCAAATACAATTATATAGTGAACACACACTGTTCGTATAATAAAGTGTATTTAGTGCAATAATATAAAGACAACAGAAGAAAAAAAACACCTGTTAATGACAATGGCATGGGGTTGTGTCCAGACTAGGCTGTTCATTGTACACGGGTCACTGTTTCCATGTGCACACTTTCATCCACACATGACAGCTTGCAATTTTTAACTCAACATCCACACTAGTGGGCAGTGCTTTATGGGATGTACTTGCACGGTATGCTATTGTCCCCTCCATTCAATTAGCCCTTCCTGCCCTCCTTAAATTCCAGAAACCTGAGGTGCACTTTGGGCATGCTTGCAAGTATTTGAGAAAGAGAGACAGACAGACACAGGCTCTGCTTTGTCTTAAAGATCAAGTAACTGAAAACTGGTCACAACTCTGTAAGCCTATAATCATTGCCAAGCTGGTCCATCCCCCACTTCCAAGCTTGTGGTGAGAAGACATTTCCTCACTGGTACTGTAGGGATAAATCTAGCTAGAAAGCAAGGGCACACTCGAACATTTACTTTTTTTAATACACATTTTTCAATATACCAGATTTGCAAAGGTATGTGTGTGTAGTTAGGTGAGAATATTCTCTGCTAGAAAATTCTCTGGAGAATATTCTTCACAAACTATAAATTGTGATGCAAGAACCAGTTTTACAACTCGCATTTAATAATAAATAAATAAATAATAAGTCAAGCGGTGATATTGCCAGTGTAAGTAATGAATAATGATTTTTTTGATCCAGTTACATTATTCGGCATTGTGTCATTCACCATTGACAGTTCTGAAATTTGAGCTACAGAAAACATTTTTTTAGTTTTAAAAATGCTATTCATTTAATCTGATAAACATTAGAATTCGTACGTATTTCAACTATATGTAACAGCCTTTTTTCTATTTTGGTGTGACCTTATTCTTAGCAATTCCATACCCCTGGCCATACAGTGTGTGTTTTTACAGAAAGTAGCTTTAATGCTTTATACACTTAGAAGTACCCAGGCCTATAAAACTACATGTAACAGCATGTGAGGTGGCTTTGATTTAAACAGCTGTTCATTTCTATATTATTATTTAGTGCCAGTAATTGGTTTTTGCAGTGCCATTTACCAGAGATAGACATACTGAAATATATTATCATATAATGCTAATATATGTAATGTTAATGGCTTCTTTTTTATATGTATGCATAAAGTTTTGTTTATCAAGCTGTGTTTTAGTCACCAAAACAGTTAAGTGTTAAAGCTATTAGAAGCACAAGATAGCCTATTCCTGAATTTACTTGTATCAAACCTTAACATGCCAATTGTATTTTTTGACTTGTCCTATAACATGTACACGTTCTAATGGAAGAATAAAATAGGATTTAACTACTGAGTTTCCTTATACCAAACCTAAACATGACAATTACTGGTGCCATCACCTTAGAATGGTGAATTCTCCTATTTTAAATGAAAATTCTCTAATATTCTCAGTAATTGAGAATATTCTTGAGAATTTAACATCACTGTGTGTGCGTGCATGCACGTGTGTTACTGCAAAGCAGCCAAGAACTTGGAGTTTCTTGCAGAATAGTCTGTCACCTCCTTGCACCCTTTGTTTTCCTTTCCTGACTCCATTTCCTGCAATTTTTAAAATTAAAAAATACGGTTGTTTCATGCAAGAGCAGTTCTGTGCAAAAGAGATTTTAAAAACCAACTATGAATGCACTTTCAGCAACAGCCAGTATAAAAATAGCAAGCTGCATCCTTTCTGTTGGGTTGATGAAACCCAAACAGGAGGAGCGGGTGAGGCCACCACATATGAAAAAGAACCCGTCAATACTATATGTTCCAGGGTGTCTACTATCAGACAACGTTCAACTTTATATTTGATTTTCTTCCCATATCAGATTATCTTCAGGCTGGGAAAATCTGAATTTAGTGAGGAAAATGTACTGTTACGTGCCACTCCAATCTCTAAGCAGTGAGAGAATCCATGGGTTCCTACGCTTACCCAAAGCTTGGTTTTCTTTGAATGAAGGTCAGCATTAGCTCTGAAGCAAATTCACTTATTTCATAAAATTCATACATTGCTTGATTACAAAACCCTAAAACTCGTTTACAAAAAGATAACACAGTAAAATCAAGAAAAAAACACAACCCTACTTTAAAACAAACAAAAGTTAGCATAGTGAAGCAGATTAAAATTACCTATCTCTTGCTTCCCCATTCGTTTCCAAGGGAGCCCCCAAAATCCAGCACAGAGCAAACATTTTTCTGTGTCTCCAGCACAAAAACCTCAGGTTACAAACACTTCAGGTTACAGACTCCGCTAACCCGGAAGTACGGTTTCACGTTAAAAACGGACTTCCAGAACAAATTAACCAGAGGTACCACTGTACCTACTTTTATCTTCCAGCCAGGTGGGGTGTTGACACCCACCCATTTATTTCTATGGCAACCTCTTTAGACTGGTAAATTGCAGTACTTAAACAGGCAGCCAAAGTCATTACCTTAACAAAGGAACTGGTTTGGCTTGTTTCCTTTTATATATTCTGCCCCATACACAGGATCACAGGTTTGGAAGCAGCACAGCACATCATCATTCAAACTAGTAAAGGTAAAGGTACCCCTGCCCGTACGGGCCAGTCTTGCCAGACTCTAGGGTTGTGCGCTCATCTCACTCAAGAGGCCGGGAGCCAGCGCTGTCTGCAGACACTTCCGGGTCACGTGGCCAGCGTGACAAGCTGCATCTGGCGAGCCAGCGCACCACACGAAACGCCGTTTACCTTCCCGCTAGTAAGCGGTCCCTATTTATCTACTTGCACCCGGGGGTGCTTTCAAACTGCTAGGTTGGCAGGCGCTGGGACCGAACGATGGGAGCGCACCCCACCGCGGGGATTCGAACCACCAACCATGCGATCGGCAAGTCCTAGGCGCTGAGGCTTTTACCCACAGCGCCACCCGCGTCCCCTATCATTCAAACTACTCCCCACCCAAAGATACCTTGCTTTTCAAACAGCTTAGTTCTCGAAACATTTTGGCTCCTGCATGCTGCAAACCCAGAAGAGTGTGTTACAGTTTGTGAGCTATTTTTGGAAGCCGAACGGCTGATGGGGCTTCTTCCACAGCTTCCGATTGGCTGCAGGAGCTTCCTGCAGCCAATCAGAAGTCGTGCTTTTGAATGTTTTGGAAGTCAAATAGACTTCCAAGGTACGACTGTAGACGCTGCCACCACAAAAAAAGCATGATTTCTGTTCTCATCCTGAAGCAAAGTTCTTAACCTGAGGTACTATTTCTGGGTTAGCGGAGTCTGTAACCTGCAGCGTATGTAACCTGAGGTACCACTGTACACCAGACACATCCAAGAGGTAGATTGCGATCTACCCTGGTAGATCACTGCAACGCCGCCCCGCCCCCCCAAAGCTCAACAACTTTGTGTTTTTTTATATAAGATATTTATTAGCGTTTTACAAAAAAACATAAGTTTACAGAATAAAAAGAACACAAAATAAGAAGAAAACATATAAGAGAAAAAGAAATAAAAAGAAAAATACAGGAATTACCAAAAAATACATAGAAGAGGAAAAAAAGAATACAAAATACAAGAAACAAATAACTAAGAAAAAATTTAGAAATAAATCCATTTTTCGATGTCTTTAAGCTCGTTTACTTGTTTCCTTGACCTCCTCACACCTCCCCTTTTTTGTATTCCCATTTACATAATCAATTCAGCAAATCCTTACCCTCTTTCATTTATCTTAACTCTATATCGTAACCTGCTATAACTATTTATTTTCATCCATTATCAATCCATATTTGCATATTCTTATTAGCCTTGTTAGCAATACCACTTATTTTCAATCCAACATCATTTTAACATTCATTAATTTTACAATATTTCTGCAAATAGTCTTTAAATTTCTTCCAATCTTCTTCCACCAACTCTTGTCCCTGGTCTTGGATTCTGCCAGTCATTTCCGCCAATTCCATATAGTCCCAAAGCTCAACAACTTTGGCTCCTCTAAAGAAAGCTCAACAACTTTGACCTGAACTGCCAGTTTTTAACTCTGTTTTTAACTCTGAGTAGATTTTAGTCTTTTGGGAGTTGGCCACCCCTGATGTACACTAACACTAAAAGAAAGAAACAAAAATCTCCCCAAGTGGTGCTCAACCTGATTAGAATTTAAAGCATCTCTGCAGGAAAATGCAAGAGGTCAAAACGGTTTATTTACTACAGTAGTAGTGTAGCGCCCTATACCTGCAAGTCGGACCAGACCCAGATGCTTCCAACACCCAGCACAGGATATTTATGTCTCTTTCTCTTCTTCTTCCCCACTTTTCACCACAGTCACCCAGAGAGCAGGGATGTTCTCCCCAGGATCCTTGGTTAGGTACACTGTGAAGATCTCCATATCCACAAAGCAAGTACCATGTTGCAGTTTGCTGTCCTCTACTGGGAAGTTCAGCTGGATCTCATGCTCTACCAACTGAGCTATTCAAGCCAGAACTCTTGGTGAAACTCTGCTCACTAACCACAAGCTGTACCCAAGCTTTCTCGTATTCTTTGGGGATTGTTCCCCGAAAGAATCCTCAACACAAGGAAGATGGATTGCCTTTTGATAGCACCTACTTCACTGGGCTGTAGCCTAGCACAGGGAGTGATGTCTCAATGGTTATTATAGTTCTAAGGTAAAAGGTAAAGGTACCCCTGCCCGTACGGGCCAGTCTTGACAGACTCTAGGGTTGTGCGCCCATCTCACTCAAGAGGCCGGGGGCCAGCGCTGTCCGCAGACACTTCCGGGTCACGTGGCCAGCGTGACATCGCTGCTCTGGCGAGCCAGAGCCACACACGGAAACGCCGTTTACCTTCCCGCTAGTAAGCGGTCCCTATTTATCTACTTGCACCCGGGGGTGCTTTCGAACTGCTAGGTTGGCAGGCGTTGGGACCGAACAACGGGAGCGCACCCCGCCGCGGGGATTCGAACCGCCGACCTTTCGATCGGCAAGCCCTAGGCACTGAGGCTTTTACCCACAGCGCCACCCGCGCTACACATAACTTCTACACATAACTTTTTTCCAAAAGGAAGTTCCAAAAGGTACACCTGAATGGAACGCATCACCAACATATATTATTCAGATAATGGAAAGGTGTTGGGATCCAGAGCATGGTGCCCAACATGTTACACTCATAAGTTAGCAATTTCAAACAGCCTGTTCTAAGCATGACTTAGGTCTGTGGCCTAATCTGCATTTTCTGCTAAATCAAACCATAGCTAAGTGTGAATGAGCAAGAGTGAAGGCACAGCAGCAAAGGTCAGAGCTGCTTTGCTTCTCTCTTTGTCTTGCCCCATTCATAACATGGCAGCAGCAGGATTGCAAGAAAAGTGAAGCAGCTGTAAATTTTGCTGAGTACGTTCACGCTCACTCATTAAATTGGCTTAGTGTGTTACATGGAAAGTGGACCAATAAATTTTCAGAACTGTTAGCATGGTACTGAGTCTACACTGCCAAGTAGATAAGGACAGCACAGCAACCTAAATTGGAGCATGTAAAAATATATGAAGGTACTATTCTCATACAAGTTTTCATTTAGAGTATATACATTTGTGCATTCCACAGGATTGTTTTAAAGGAGGTCAGGATATGTGGATTAGCCCAGACAGGTAAAGGTAAGAAGGTAAAGGACCACTGGACGGTTAAGTCCAGTCAAAAGCGACTACGGGGTTGTGGGACTCATATCGCTTCAGGCCGAAGCAGCTGGCGTTTGTCCACAGACAGCTTTCTGGGTCACGTAGCCAGCATGATTAAACCGCTTCTGGCACAACGGGACACTGTGACAGAAGCCAGTGCACACAGAAATGTCATTTACCTTCCCGCTGCAGTGGTACCTATTTCTCTACTGGCACTGGTGTGCTTTCAAAGTGCTAGGTTGGCAGGAGCTGGGACAGAGCAACAGGAGCTCATCCTATCGTGCAGATTTGAAGTGCTGACCCAAGAAGCTCAGTAGTTTAGACCAAAGTGCCACCCGTGTCTCTTTACCTAACCCCATATACAGTGGTACCTTGGTTTTTGAACAGCTTAGTTCTTGAACTACTTGGAACCCGAATGCTGAAAACCCGGAAGTGAGTGTTCCAGTTTTCGAACTTTGTTTTGGAAGCCGAACATGCTCTGCTTTGAGTCCTGAGCGTCCATTTTTAGTGCTGCGCTGCTAATTCGTGTCCTACCATTGTAATTGAAAAGTTCCTCTTCCGGTTTTAGTATTGTGCTGCTAATTTGCGCCCTACCATTCCAAAAGAAGTATTCTGTTTCTGAGGTGTTCTGAGGTGATATTTGGATCTTATATTTGGTGCTTTTGTTTTTGCTATTTTTTGTCTTTTTGTTTGTGTGGCTTTTTCATTTTTGTGGATGACTTGTGACTTTGTTTTTGTAACTGTGTAGAACCCAGTTCAGCTACTGATCGATCGATTGTGCAACTGCAGAAATGAATAAAAGCAGCAAAGGCAAGAAAACCATTAACATTGTTTATTGCTTTCATTTTATGGATCAATGGTCTCGTTAGATACTAAAATTAATGTTAAATTTCTGTTTTAGGGGTTGTTTTTAAAAGTCTGGTACGGATTAATCCATTTTGCATTACCTCCTATGGGAAAGCGTGCCTTGGTTTTGGAATGGACTTCTGGAATGTATTAAGTCTGAGAACCAAGGTACCACTGTACTGAGTAAATTAACAGCAAATGGGTCAAAATCTGCTTGCTCTGCCACTGTACTCCTAGTCTATTTCCTGGCAGCAATCATATGTAAATACCTAATTGAGACCAGTGAATCTGAGCCATGCTATGGCAATGATAGGGTCACTTGTGCCCAGTCAAGGTAATCCATCATTTAGTTTGTGCTAATAAAAATGTATTTTGGTATTGATTATGATTGATGTTTTAATGAATCAAGCCTCTCTCTGCTGTTAGCATGTTATCTGGAGTAAGTTTTACATAGCTTAGACTCCACCCCCCAGGAAAAATCTCTGAAACAGCTGAACATTTTTCAAAGTATTGTTGTGGAATGGAGAGCAGAAATCCTTCAGCCACCTTCCCAAAGCCAAGTAAACAGTCTCCAGACTTTGCGAATGAGGTGCCAAGACTCTGGGACAAGGCTGGAGCCCTCATGCCTCCTTCCCTCGCTGACCCGACTTTGGTGAAGGCAGAGCAAGGGCTTTGGGAATGTCCCAAAACCCAGTAAAGGAGGCACCACCTCACTTACTGGGGTCTGGGAAAGTCACAGAAGGGCCCTGGAAAGCTCTCAGGGCCCCCCCAGGTCCTCCCCAGACCCCAGTATGCAGCCCCCTACCTCACAGGAAGGCGGTTCCCAATTTTGCCTTTGTGTGCGGACCCCTGTAACCAAACTCTTGTGTAAGTGGCAGGCCCACTGTACAGAAGTGTAGGCATCAAATCTGTTCATTTTCCAGGTAATGTTCCAGGCAAGGCAGACAGTGCAAAGTGTTAGGCAAGGGGGATTGCTTTTGGCTTAGTCCAGCTGATTGCATTGCCCAGTTGATTCTGTAGCTCTTGCTATGAAGCAAGATTAAATCAAGTCAGAGAGGAAGAGTGAAATAACATCAACATACCAGGAAAGTTTGTATGCTTGATTTCCTCCTTTAATTTCCTTAATACTAGGCCCTTGCTGGATAACACAAACCAGCAACTCAAGGGAAATAAAAAAGGGTCACCCCTACCTCAACCCCACAATACACTGTTTAGAGCTTGGATCCCAAGTAAGGAAAGATTGGGGGGGGGGGGAGCAGCAGCTTCTTGAACAGCTGTTACAAAGACCAAATTAACCCCCACCTTTCCACATCAAATGATAGCACCAACTTTGCAAAAGATCTTTGGTCTACTTCAGCTAAAATATCAGAGGAACTGAAGATGGACAGTTGAAATCTAACACAGTATACTGAGCAGATCTAACTGTGCCAATTGATAGTGAAAACATTTTTTTAAAAAATAAAACTCACTAATCTCATAATTAATCTTTCTCTCCATTTTGAAGAACAATTGTGTATCCGTTTTCCAAACAGCTTCAACCCAAACCTAGGAATGCCAAATTTGGAGCCATGGCAAAAGTTTCAATAGCTTGATGTTGCTGAATCCTATTTCCTCTTTGCTGTAGTAATCTATATACGTACAGTTGCAGCTTAGAGAACTATAAAGTGGAAATATGAACTGTTTAGTCTTTAGAAAGTCAGAAAACGCCAGACTATTTTAACTACCATGTACCATCATTATAAAATGGTAACCTAAAACTTATCAGAATGCTGCAAACCAGTTTTAACTTGACTGGGATTATGGAAATTAAATGGCTCATCCACTGCCTTATTGGAGATTAAATTCACTGCTTCACTGCATAAAAGTAATGATTTACTTGATGTCATCACAATTTGGTACAATATCCTGTGGCAATGTGTAGAGCAATTATTAATTTTAACATAGGTTTTCCTCGATTATTGACTACTTCGTCAGCTACATTAAGTGTGCTTTTCAGCGGGCAGAAATACAGGTGTAAAGAAAACCGGTTACACTCCCTGCGCTTGGAGGAAAGGCCAGCCATGAAGCTTCCGACATAATAGATCTGTTTGTCTCCGCTGTTTTTGCTGCAACATCCGACCCGCCTGGGAACCTGGCACAACGACGCTTCACCTTCCTCCGTCTTGCTGCAAAAGAGGCGGCTACCCGAGCAGGATGGAGCTGCCCACGCACCTCTTTCCTTCCCCGCTAACGAGGCAACTGCGGCGGGGCGGGGCGAGGCCCACTCGGCATCCCCAAGGGCCCCGCCGCCCCCCGGACTGAGGAGGCAGCTCCCAGCGCGGCCCGGAGAAAACAAGGCCGCCGAAGAGCAGGGGGCGAAGCTCGGCGGCTCTTCCCGAGGCAGCCATTTTAGATCCGCCCCGAGCTCTTCCTTGGCCTCTCCGCGGCGCTTGCAGGGCGCTGGGCCGGGCCGCCCCGCAGGCCTCCCTCCCGAAGGGGCCTTGGCGGACGGAGCCGGCCCCCCTCGCCCGCCCGCTCACCTTGGCGCCGGGGGGCAAGATCAGCACTTGGCTGCAGCCGCCCTCCTCCTTGCTCTCGTCCTCCTCCTTCCGGCCCGCGGCGTCCTTCTGCGCCAAGGCCGAGTTGAACGACACCTTCACCATGATGGCGGCGGGGGCTGAGGGGCGATCCCGGGAACTTCCGGCTCTCCGCTGGGCTGGCGGCGGCGGAGGGTGGGGCTGGGGCCTAGGTGCGCGCCGCTCCTGCGCCTCTGCCTCCCTTCCCTGCGCTCTCCGCCTCCGCCTCGCTCAGGCAAGCGACCGCGGAAGAGGGCGGGGCGAGGGAGGAGCCAAGGCCGCGCCGCCCGCCCCGACCAGGCCCTGCGGCGGAGGCACCGGGCCCGGGGGAGCCGCCGGGCGAAGCTGCCTCAGGAGCCACCCGCGCAGGAGAGGCGCGCCAAAGGCGGACGGCTCCTCCTCGCCTGTGGCTGTTCAACTGGCCGGGCCCCGTTGGGGCAGCCGCCCCCCTCGAGGGCAGCTCGCCCGGCTGCCTCCCCGCAAACCCGCACCTGGCCAGCGGGAAAAGAAACGTCTTTCTCCCTAGCCCGCAAATAGGGCAGGCCCAGGGCTTTCAGAGTGAACCATTCACAGTGGGATCAGGTGTTAAACAGGCTTGGGTTGTCACCCCAGTTTATTTTTTTCATGGCCATGATCCTACACATTGTCAAAGGGAAACTCCCCACCGGAGTAGAAATCATTTATCGAACAGATGGAAATCTCTTTCATTTGAGTAGGCTGAAAGCAAAGAGTTGTTGTTGTTTAGTGGTGTCCGACTCTTCGTGACCCCCTGGACCAGAGCATGCCAGGCACTCCTGTCTTCCACTGCCTCCCGCAGTTTGGTCAAATTCAAGCTGGTAGCTTCGAGAACACTGTCCAACCATCTCGTCCTCCGTCGTCCCCTTCTCCTTGTGCCCTCCATCTTTCCCAACATCAGGGTCTTTTTAAGATGCTGTCTAGGTTTCTCATTGCTTTTCTCCCAAGAAGCAGGCGTCTTTCAATTTCGTGACTGCTGTCACCATCTGCAGTGATCATGGAGCCCAAGAAAGTAAAATCTCTCACTGCCTCCATTTCTTCCCCTTCTATTTGCCAGGAGGTGATGGGACCAGTGGCCATGATCTTCGTTTTTTTTGATGTTGAGCTTCAGACCATATTTTGCGCTCTCCTCTTTCACCCTCATTAAAAGGTTCTTTAATTCCTCCTCACTTTCTGCCATCAAGGTTGTGTCATCTGCATATCTGAGGTTGTTGATATTTCTTCCGGCAATCTTAATTCCAGTTTGGGATTCATCCAGCCCAGCCTTTCGCATGATGTATTCTGCATATAAATTAAATAAGCAGGGAGACAAAATACAGCCTTGTAAGCAAAGAGTAAGGTCACCATAACTTCCGTCATGGAGCTTCAATATGCTGATGACAACCTAGTGTGTGCACACTCAGAGGATGAGCTCCGAATCATCCTAAATATATTTGCAGAAGCTTATGAAAAGCTTGGCCTATCACTCAACATCCGCAAAAACAAAGTGCTGCACCAACAAGCACAAAACACCCCTCTGCAGCACCACAAATCCAAGCATAAATCACTTCTACCTGGGCAGCTACCTTTCCACAAGGGCTGACATTCATGCTGAAATCCACCATCACCTGAGCTCTGCGAGTGCAGCTTTCTCTCAATTGAGGACTGGGAGATTTGCAGGGAAATCAAAATGCTTGTTTACAAAGCTATTGTACTAGCAACCTTACTGTAGGCTTGTGAAACATGGACCACTTATAAACGCTATCTCCAACTCCTCGAAAGATTCCATCAATGGGGTGTCTGAAAATTTTTACACATCACGTGGGAAGACAGGTGAACTAATATCAGTGTACTGGAAAAAGCAAAGATCATAAGTATCAAACAATGATTCTTCAATATCAACTTTGTTGAACTGGTCATGTGTGAATGCCAGATTATCGTCTTCCAAAGCAACTACTCTACTCCAAACTTAAAAATGGAAAGCGTAATACTGGTGGTCAGTAACAGAGGTTTAAAGACTCTCTCAAGGCATATCTTAAAAGAATGTAGTATAAACACCAACTTGAAAAAACTGGCCTGCGAGCGTTCCAGTTGGAAAACAGCCTTTACCAAAGGTGTCATGGACTTTGAAGACACTAGAACTCAGGGCGATAAGTAGAAATGTGCATGTTTGGCAAACCCTCACCATGATCAACTTCTGCCCGGAAACCTATGTCCCCACTGTGGAAGGACATGTGGATCCAGAATTGGCCTCACAGTCACTGTTAAAACCGTGTTCATAGAAGACAATCTTACTCGGCTATCAATAATATCAATTTGTGGTGTTCCCTTTTGATTTATATATACAACATTTGGTTTACTCTTTGTTGAGACCAGCTCTACAATTCTGTGAGCAAGCTATGCCTCAAAAGGTGGCCTATAGAAAAAAATAATAATTAAATAACCCAAGCCATGTTTACACTCTTTGCCAATAAAAACTGAATCTGAACCTGCTTTGGTAGTCTCAGGCAGGAGCAAGGAGTTACACAGAATGAGGTAACCCTGAGTGCTGTTTGAAGACATACACAAAGCCTGCAAGCACAGAGAAAACTCATGAAACCCAATAGCTTAAATTTTGGGATACAGCCCCCAATGCAAAGCCTGAATGTAAAGTGCAAACTATTTTGATTTTTTTGTATTGGTCACAGTAACTTTAATAAACACTGCCTAGTGATGAGCTATGAGTAATTAAAAACATGAGACAAACCACAGTAATTTTTATTTCTGCCCCCTCCCCCCACCCACCCCGGTTTGTAAATCAAAATCAAACTATAAACATATTTTGCTCCATCTGATGAAGTAAGGGGGGAGAAAACAATGAGGATGTTGCCTGGGGGGAGCTGGTCAGTCTCTCTCTCTCCTCCTTGCTTTTGGCACCCAGCTCTACCTCTCTTTTAAATCAGAACCAGTGAAGGCGGTGAAGGTCCTGTGTGAGTGTCTGGAGGCAGTTGGAGGAAGGATGGCGGCTAACAGATTGAGGTTGAATCCTGACAAGACAGAAGTACTGTTTTTGGGGGGGGGACGGGCTGGGCAGGTGTGGGGGACTCCCTGGTCCTGAATGGGGTAACTGTGCCCCTGAAGGACCACGTGTGCAGCCTGGGAGTCATTTTGGACTCACAGCTGTCCATGGAGGCGCAGGTCAATTCTGTGTCCAGGGCAGCTGTTTACCAGCTCCATTGGGTACGCAGGATGAGACCCTATCTGCCTGCAGACTGTCTCACCACAGTGGTGCATGCTCTAGTTATCTCCCGCTTGGACTACTGCAATGCACTCTATGTGGGGCTAGCTTTGAAGGTAATCCGGAAATTGCAATTAATCCAGAATGCAGCAGCTAGACTGGTGACTGGGAGTGGCCGCCAGGACCACATAACACCGGTCCTGAGAGATCTGCATTGGCTCCCAGTACGTTTCTGAGAACAATTCAAAGCGTGCTGACCTTTAAAGCCATAAACGGCCTCAGTCCTGTATACCTGAAGGAGCATCTCCACCCCCATCATTCAGCCCGGACACTGAGGTCCAGCGCCGAGGGCCTTCTGGCGGTTCCCTCATTGCAAGAAGTGAGGTTACAGGGAACCAGACAGAGGGCCTTCTCGGTAGTGGTGCACCCTGTGGAACGCCCTCCTATCAGATGTCAAGGAAATAAGCAGCTATCCTATTTTTAAAAGACATCTGAAGGCAGCCCTGTTTAGGGAAGTTTGTAATCTTTATTGCTGTATTGTTTTTAATACTCGATTGGGAGCCACCTGTGGGTAAAACCTCAGCGCCTAGGACTTGCCGATCGAAAGGTCGGCGGTTCGAATCCCCGCAGCGGGGTGCGCTCCCGTCGTTCGGTCCCAGCGCCTGCCAACCTAGCAGTTCGAAAGCACCCCCGGGTGCAAGTAGATAAATAGGGACCGCTTTCTAGCGGGAAGGTAAACGGCGTTTCCGTGTGCTGCGCTGGCTCGCCAGATGCAGCTTGTCACGCTGGCCACGTGACCCGGAAGTGTCTGCGGACAGCGCTGGCCCCCCGGCCTATAGAGTGAGATGAGCGCACAACCCTAGAGTCTGGCAAGACTGGCCCGTACGGGCAGGGGTACCTTTAAATAAAATTATGATGATGATGATGATTCTCTAGGCAAGCTACTCTCTCTGAGCCACAGCCCCCCACAGTCACTAGCCTCAGTCTGGAGAATCCTCATATTGCCTTTAAAGGTTTACTGAGATCATGTCTATGAAAGACTTAAACAGTCTGGGAAAAGATTATATAAATACTGTGTTAATACAGAGTTCTTCTAAAGTAATGTGTAAAACCTGCAGCAAATAAATGCCATGTATTGTTTATGTTTATGTTATGGCCTCGGTCCAGTATATCTGAAGGAGCGTCTCCTCCCCCATCGATCTGCCCGGACACTGAGGTCCAGCTCCGAGGGCCTTCTGGCGGTTCCCTCACTGCGAGAGGCCAAGTTACAGGGAACCAGGCAGAGGGCCTTCTCAGTAGTGGCGCCTGCCCTGTGGAACGCCCTCCCATCAGATGTCAAAGCAATAAACATCTACTTGACATTCAGAAGACATCTGAAGGCAGCCCTGTTCAGGGAAGTTTTTAATATGTGACATTTTAGTGTATCTTTCATCTTTGTTGGAAGCCGCCCAGAGTGGCTGGGGAAACCCAGCCAGATGGGCGGGGTACAAATAATAAATTATTATTATTATTATTATTATTATTATTATTATTATTATTATTATTATTATTATTATTATTTTCAGCGTTCATATTAAAAAAATAGTTGGAAACTAATGTAAATGCAGATGATATAGAGAAAACAATTTGATGGAATCTAACAACAATTAGAAGCAAACAATACATCGATTATTTTAATCCAAAGCAAAATAATATGAACCCAGCGTCTATTCGCCAAAGACTTCCAGGTGGGCGGCTTTGCCCTCACTCTGCTCTTTTCCCTGCCCGTCTGCGCCTGCGCTACGAAACCTGGAGCCGCCATTTTTGGATCGGGAAAAGTGGAGGGGCGTGGCCCGGAGGCTCACTGGCGATTGGCGCAGCTGAGGCAATGGTCCCGCCCCCATTGGGCCAGGCGACGGAGGAGAGCCCCGCCCTTTCCGGTATGGCCTGCGGCCGGGGGCGCCCCGGCGTGGGCGTCGGAGTGGTGGTCGTCAGCTCTGCCCACCCAGGATGCGTCCTCCTCGGCCAGAGGAAGAGCGCTGTCGGCGCCGGCCTGTTCCAGCTCCCCGGAGGACACCTAGAGTTCGGGTAGGCCTGCGCGGGGCGATGACGCCATTCTGCGTCGTCATCAGGCGACCTCCGCTGAGGGGCTGGGAGGCAGCAGGCCTGGCAGAAGAGAGATCTCTTGGGATCTGCTCCCCGATTTCAGTCACTCAGAAAAATCTCTAGTGTCCTAAAAAGAAAGCTAAATCAGGCCCCTATGTTCGTGCAAACTTCGCCTTCTGGTGCAGCCTTATTGCTGGTAGTGATTTCTTTGGGAACAATATCTTATATTTATATTTTCCTGACTTGGACCAATCACCTCATCTACCGCAAAAGGCTGCCGTGAAGTTCTATAGGAAGTATAAAATGTCCGCAAAGGGGGACGTGGTGCTTGTCTCATAGGCATCACAGTTTGGTTCCTTTCACCAGACTGATACATCTTAGTACTGCACTATGAAGGGTCATGCCTTCTGCTTCCCCACTTTCAAATTAAAGGTAAAGGGACCCCTGACCATTAGGTCCAGTCGTGACCGACTCTGGGGTTGCGGCGCTCATCTCGCTTTATTGGCCGAGGGAGCCGGCGTACAGCTTCCGGGTCATGTGGCCAGCATGACTAAGCCGCTTCTGGCGAACCAGAACAGCGCACGGAAACGCCGTTTACCTTCCCACCAGAGCAGTACCTATTTATCTACTTGCACTTGACGTGCTTTCGTACTGCTAGGTTGGCAGGAGCAGGGACCGAGCAACGGGAGCTCACCCCGTCGCGGGGATTCGAACCGCCGACCTTCTGATTGGCAAGACCTAGGCTCTGTGGTTTAACCCACAGTGCCACCCGCGTCCCTTACTTTCAAATTAGTACAGCTCTAATTCGCCCCACTTGTGTTCAATTCAGCTAACTCCTAGGTGTGTGCAGGGGATTGCTTCCAAAGAGGAGCTCTCTCTACTATTTTACTTTTATTTTGGTTGGTTTTAAAAGAGGATTAGACAATTTCATGGAGGATAAGGCTACCAAGAGCTGCTAGCCATGATGGCTATGCTCTGCCTCCATGGTCGCAGGCAGTTTGCTGCTGAATATTAGTTGCTGAAAATAACAGGGAGGCGGACTGCTATTGCGCTCAGGTCCGGCTTGCAGACTTTCAGTAGGCATCTGGTTGGTTACTGAGAAGAGGATGAGCCACATCCAGCAGACATTTTCCCACCTTCGCCGCATCAAGCAGTTGGTCCCTTACCTTTCCCGCCCCGACCTGGCCACAGTGATCCATGCGACGGTCATGTCCAGGCTTGACTACTGTAATTCGCTCTACGCGGGGCTGCCCTTGAAGCTGGCCCAGAAACTCCAGCGGGTGCAGAATGCTGCAGCGAGGCTCCTCACGGGGTCTTTGCCATGGGAGCATATTCACCCAGTGCTTTTCAAGCTGCACTGGCTCCCGGTGGAGTACAGGGTCAGATTTAAGGTGCTGGTTTTGACCTTTAAAGCCCTTCACGGCCTAGGACCCTCGTACCTACGGGACCGCCTCTCCTGGTATGCCCCACGGAGAGCCTCAAGGTCCATAAATAGCAACACCCTAGTGGTCCCGGGCCCTAAGGAAGTTAGATTAGCCTCAACCAGAGCCAGGGCCTTCTCAACTCTGGCTCCTGCCTGGTGGAACGCTCTGCCTCATGAGACCAGGGCCCTGCAAGACTTGACATCTTTCCACAGGGCCTGCAAGATGGAGCTGTTCTGCCTGGCCTTTGGCTTGGAGCCAGTTTGATTCCCGCCCCCTCTTTCTTTTTTCCTTTCTCCTCCTGTGAAGTGGCTGCATCTTAATATTTTAATGTTTCAATATTTTAATGTTGTATTTTAATTTTGTTTTTAAGTTGTAATCATTCAACTTGTTTTTATTATTGCTTGTAAGCTGCTCTGAGCCCGGCCTTATTATTATTATTATTATTATTATTATTATTATTATTATATTTAATCATCTGACTGGACTGGATGACTTATCCCCCCTGCAAACCCAATAGAATTGGTCACGGCCAGTTGCTTGAGTACAGGGAAAACACCCCCCCCCATTTTAAATGACCTAATGGATCCATGTTTTTCATATCTTTGATTCTTTTGAGCCCCCTCTTCACGCCTATATTGTCCCTTAAATGGGCGGGGGGGAGGGCAAAGCCATTCAATTACCATCTTTCATGCGGCTTCATGGCTAAGAAGCTGGGCTCTTACTTCAAGCAAATAGAACTGATTATTGCCTTCTCAGTAGAAATAGTATTTCTTTTTTCTTCTTGCTGTTTAGTGAAAGCTTGGCAGAATGTGCAGAAAGAGAGGTTTTGGAAGAGACAGCCTTGCACCTAACAAACGTTCGCTTTGCATCAACTGTAAATTCTGTTAGTCTGAAGGATAATTACCACTATGTAACGATCTTAATGAAAGGAGAGGTGGATATGAATTATGAATCTGAACCAAAGAATCTGGAACCTGATAAAAATGAAAGTAGGATATTATATTTTTTACTCTTCAGTGAGCATTAGGTAGTTTCTGTAACCACATTCTCTGCATAGTATTAATGTAAGATTATAGTTTTCTTGTATCATGTATGAAAATGCTGATTTTTTTACTGTTTTTGGTGAGATTTAGGCTGCGACCTTATAAAGTATTACCTTGGGAGTAGACTAGGGTTGCCATATCTTGAAGAGCAAAAAAGAGGACAGCCCAAGATGGAGAAAGAGGGGTACAGATGCGCATGCCTCTTTCGCCAGCTTGGGTTGGCAGTGGCCGGGCATGCAGACCATGTGCGCCTCTTTCCCTGGTTCAGGCTGGCACCGGCCGTGGCATGCAGAGCAGCGGTTGCACAAGAGAAAAATAAATAACCCCTAAACCCAGACATTTCCTTTAAAATGTAAAAATCTCCCCAGATGGGCATGTTTGCCCCCCAAAAGAGAGGACATGTCTGGGATTAGCCAGACGTATGGCAACCCTAGATTAGGCTCTATTCTTTCCAAGATGGGATGGCATTTTGATGGGGACCACATTGTGTGGATGCCGCAAAATACTTGCATGCTTGAGTGGCACCAAGTACACAATAAACTGGGTGGAAGCACTCAAATTCAAATGCATCCTGACCCTAGGGATGAAAATATTTGGGTGTTACCTGAGCCAGGTCATAGTTCTGACTTCTGAACTTGCAGTAGCTATCATCATTTCTCTCTTTTTCTTTGTTTACAGGTTGGGAATGGGTAAAATGGGAAGAGTTTCCTTCAGCAGATCAACTGTTCTGGGCTTTATGCTGCTTAAAAGAACAAGGTTACAATCCTTTCACAGAAGAATTTAATCACCTTGTGGGATACACTGGAAATCATTGTGTGAAAAAAGAGTGCTAAATTTACTACATGGGAAATATGTGTTTTTACAGAGACATTTATTTGTAAAATGAATTCTGTATCACCTGGGAGGGGGTAGTTTTATCTAAGCATGAAGTCAGCTACTTCCACCAAATGTAGCAATAATCCTTGACACTAAACATGCAGCTTTTTTTTGCCTCTACTCTTCAATCTACAATGGCAAGTAAGATTTTGATGTAATAGATATGCACTATTACAAAGCAAGTGTGCAAGAGGATGCAGTAGAGCAGCTTTCCTGAAAGCGTGATGAGCGCTGCAACCCCATAGTTGCCTTTGACTGGACTTAACCGTCCAGGGGTCCTTTACCTTTACCTTATTAAATACATGGTTGTTCCTTCCATACCCTGTGTGATAGCACGCTGATTGCTTTTTGAATGTTGTTTTTGATAAACAAGTATTGTGTTGTATGTTTCATGTTGTGTCTTCCTCACCAAAATAAGTTTCTCTGGCTCAATTTGGAGAGTTACCATCAAAAACAAAGCACAGAAAAGTAGTTAATACACAGAGTTTAGGGGACCTGTGGCTTTTCAGGTAGGAGAAACTCCAAAATTTCCCCTTTCCAGCCACGAAGAAAGCGAAAAGACACATTATCTGACAATGAAGGCTTGAATGCCTTTAGGAAAGCAGTGAGAAAAACTTTTCTGTTGACAATATTTAGGAGTGACACATTACTAGTGGATGCTGCCAAATCCAGTGACCATTGGCACCCTTTTCCTCTCCCCAAAGGGCTTTCCACAGGAATAATAGATTGCTGGTGCCAGGAATGATTGCTTACAGAGGGTTTACCCCCCGCTTCTCCCATTACTATTCATCTTGGCCCCTTCCTCTAGATTGCCCACTCCCACAAGAAATTTCTAGACTGAGGGCCACAGGTTGCCACCTATTTTAGAATGAGAGTAGCTGGCAGAGCAGTCCCCATGACAACAGGACATGCAATTTTTAAAGGTGGGGCAGCAGCAGCATCTGACGACCAGATGCATCAGTCACCACTGCCTTAGCAAAACACACAACAGTATTTTTAAAGATGAAGCAAGCAATTAAATATATATATAGAACTGCCTAACTTGAGGGAAAAGACCAGAGGAAGCCTAAAATATGGAGATAAAGCAGCTACCATGCAATGCTGCTGCAAAGGAAAAGAAACAACACCTGCAATTTCATAGACCATATTTTTCGCTCTATAAGACGCACCAGACCATAAGACACACCTAGTTTTTAGAGGAGGAAAACAAGAAAGCAACGCAAAGCCTCTTGAGCGAAGAGGCAGGAGCGTTCCTGCTGCGCTCAAGAGGCTTTGTGTGGCATTCGCTCCATAAGACGCATACACATTTCCCCTGGGGGGGGGGTGTGCGTCTTATAGAGCGAAAAATTAAATGAGGTGGAAGAAGTTAAGATACCTGCTTACATACCTTCTCTGCAAGCCCAACAACCACCAGGTTTAGCACAAGCCAAGGGTCCTAGATCACCCCCATTGTTCTGCCCAGACACTGAGGTCCAGTGCCGAGTGCCTTCTGGCGGTTCCCTCGCTACGAGAAGCCAAGTTACAGGGAACCAGGCAGAGTGCCTTCTTGGTAGTGGCACCTGTCCTGTGGAATGCCTTCCCACCAGATGTCAAAGAGAAAAACTACCTCCAGACTTTTAGAAGACATCTGAAGGCAGTCCTGTTTAGGGAAGCTTTTAATGTTTAATAGATTATTGTATTTTAATACTCTGTTGGAAGCCGCCCAGGATGGCTGGGGAAAAAATTATCATCATCATCATCACAAAGCTGCCTTTACCAGTTTTACTTCCTACCTGCCCGCCACTGAGTGGAGGTCTGCAGGCACCAGTTGGGAACCAAACTGGGCTAACTGGTGGCTCTCTCTTCCTTGGTTCTTTCAGTTGCTCTGAAGCTATATACCAGTCCATGGGGGATCCTTTTAAGTGAGGTGAAGTTCATTTTCCTACACATTTCACCCAGTTCAAACTACACTTTTCTCAGTCTAGCAAAAAAAAATTCTTAAGAGTAGGGATGGGGATAGTGCTGTTTCCATAAGAGGACAAAGCACTGGGCAGGGATTTGGCTGCTGGAACGCTGGTGACAGGGGCCAAGCGCTGGACCATGCTGAGGTGCAGCTCTGTGGTATGTGAGGAAGTGCTGCGTGGCCCTGCCCACCCCTGGGGTTCCTGGAAGGCTGGCTACAAGGGAAGGTGAGCCTCAATACTGCAGGTCCTGGAATATGGACAGTTGTGAGTAACATACTGCGTGAATTAAGTGGTGATGTTAGTCCTCCCTATCAGTGCTTTTTCTTTCTAAATCACCCACTACTACCCCGCCCCCCAGCAGCACACCTAACCTTCAAAGGTGAAATAAAAAACTAAGCATATATATACTGCAAGCAACCTGAGGGTGCAATCCAAATTCATGGTTGGCAGCAGTGGAGGTTAGAACTGTGTAGCCACTGCCACATCCATAGCTGTCTCTGGCACAGGAAAAATGTCTCTACTATGTGGTCCCCAGGCTAGCACAGTAGAGAGGCTGAAATCAAATCCATTACTACCACAGCGTGACCCAGCTCAGGATCCAGTACTGGCCAATGCCAACTCCCAAAATGCCATGGCAGGGATACAGTGGTACCTCGGGTTACAGACGCTTCAGATTACAGAGGCTTCAGGTTACAGACTCCGCTAACCCAGAAATAGTACCTCGGGTTAAGAACTTTGCTTCAGGATAAGAACAGAAATTGTGCGGCGGCGGCAGCAGCAGGAGGCCCCACTAGCTAAACTGGTGCTTCAGGTTAAGAACAGTTTCAGGTTAAGAACAGACCTCTGGAACGAATTAAGTTCTTAACCCGAGGTACCACTGTACTACCACCCACTGTTTACATGGTGACATTCAGGCACTCACCGGAAGGGTTCCTTTGCCACATCCAACCCCCTTCCAGCACAGCCGGTTGGGAGTTAGGATTGTTCTGTGAATAGTACAGCAATCTTCAATATCGCATGTACAATAGAACTCTTAGCACTGTATCCAAGGTTTGCTTGAACAGAAAGCAGCTTGCCTAGAGTTCCCCTACACTGCCCTGTAAAACCTCCAGAGGGCTGTAAGGCCCTCCTGAATAATGTGCACTGTGTTTGTGGGCACTGGCGGGAGGGTAGAATAATCCAAAGTAGCGGAGGCACTTGGTGTGTGCATTCACCTGATTTTAGGTGATTCTCCCCCACGCTGGCAGCAGCTGCCAGCACAGCCATTGATGTTCAGAAGGGTCTTCAGCCCTATGGAGAGGCTTTTCAGAAAGATTGTTGTGGGGTGGAGTGGGTTGAGCTGAGGAATTCTGGTTGGATCAGCTTTATTTCGTGCAACAAGTGGATACAACTTTATGCCCTCCTATTCCATCGTTTTCAGAAAAAAAGATGACTAGTGGTATGCTTTTGTTTGAGGGAAAGCTGTTCATAATACACCAAAGTTAGTTCAAGCTTATATTCCATATACTGGTCATAAACTGAATCCAGCAACTAACTTCAAATATCTGTAAAAGTTTAACTGTTTTCACATTGCATATTCTCTCTGAAAAGTTAGAGAGATGAATCCAGAGATTCTGTGAGTGAAATTCTCCCCAAATAATATTTCTGTTAATGGAAATGCAAATGCTTTCCCCAAATTCCTTCATGCCCTCCAACTATCCATTCTGACAAGGCTATTAGGGGAATTAGTGAAAATTTCCTCAGTCTGTTTGCTATCACCACCACTAGAAAAAAGCTCCTTCCACAAATTAATCAGATACCACTTCCTGCAGTTGTTCTTTCTGTTTCTTCTTCAAGAATTTGTTTTATCTACACGTTGAAATAAATTGTGTTACAGCTGCTGGAAACAAGCTTCACTTTCTCCAGGACTGTTTCCAGCCATAGCTAGGTTATTCTGAACAGCAATTCATAAAATATAATGAAATAAATGTCAAAGTTGTAGACAGTTTCTTTCCTTGCAATGTGGCTATCTGGATTGCAGAGCAGGTGCTTAATGATGTGCACCAAACAGACTGAGATGCAGTCCCTAATCTGAGTCACTACTGCTGGTTGATGAATCTGTTGACATGACTTCCACATCATCTTCATTCTCCTTATTATGTCCAGGAGGTTCCAGCATAAAGTCATTGCTGTGATTAGGCGGTAGCATGTTCATTGACATGTCACTTGATTGCCAGGGATACTGAGGTGCGAGTACATCTAAAGGAAAAATGAAATGATACAAAAATCACACATCCAGATATTTTCATAGCAGTGTATTTTAACAACTTGCAGTCCATTGTTATGCACAGTTTAGAAGTTTCACAGAACTATGCAGTTCTTTATTTCTAACTACAGTGGTACCTCGGTCTACGAACAGCCTAGTTCACAAACTATTTGGAACACAAAGACTTCAAAACTGGAAGGTGTTCCAGTTAGCGAACTTTTTCTGGAATCCAAACATACTCTGTTCAGGGGTGCACTTCTGTTTTGAGTGCCACACTTCTGTTGTCTGGCAGCGGAGAAGGGGGTCATCATGGCGTTTCCTGCAGCAGCAAGGGAGGGAAGCTATGTGCCCGCCAGCCAGCCAGCTGGCAGGCAGGCGCGCAACTTCCCCCCCATGCCACTGCGGGAGGCGCGTGCTCTAGGGAGCATTTCCCGCAGCAGTGTGGTGGTGGTGGGATCTGTGTGGATCCCAGTTCAGCTACCGACCGACTGATTGATTGTGTGACTGCGGAAATGGATAAAAGCCCCCCCCCCATCCAAACAATGACTCATCAGTGCAGATAAGAATTTTTTTAATTTTTATCATCTACAATACTGTTTTATTTATTTTATACATTGATTATTGCTTTCATTTCAATTGTCTCGTTAGATAGTAAAATTCATATTAAATTGCTGCTTTAGGGCTTGTTTTTAAAAGTCTGGAACGAATTAATCCATTCTGCATTACTTTCTATGGGAAAAGCGTGCCTTGGTTTAAGATTGGACTTCTGGAACGGATAAAGTTCATAAACCAAAGTACCACTGTAAATATTTACAAATTATGCAATAAAACTACGTATCATTTCAACCTAAGACAAACCATGAAAATACAAGCCAACCAAAGTTAAATGTTTAGGCCCAATTGATTTCAGAGGGAGATTGGTACAGTGGTGCCTCGCAAGACGAAATTAATTCGTTCCGCAAGTCTCTTCGTCTTGCGAGTTTTTCGTCTTGCGATGCACAGTTTCCCATAGGAATGCATTGAAAATCAATTAATGCGTTCCTATGGAAACCGCCTTCAGACCAGGTCCGGGGACAGTCTGTCCCCCGACCTCTTCTGAAGGTTGGGGGGGGGGGACAAGGGCTTTTCTTCCCACCCCCAGCATTTTAAAAAACCCCGGGACAGCGGAGGACTTCTCCGCTGTCCGGGGCGATCTTAAAATGCTGGCGGGCGGCATTTTAAAATCGCCCGGGACAGTGGAGGACTTCTCCCTGTCCGGGGCGATTTAAAAGCCCCTGGGAAGGCAGGCAGGGGGGACAAAGACTTTTGCCCCCCGCCAGCCTTCAGAAGAGGTCCTGGACCTCTTCTGAAGGCCGGCGGGGGGCAAAAGTCTTTCCTCCCCCCTGCCTGCCTTCCCGGGAGAGCGGAGAAAGGCAGCGCGTTTCTCCGCTGTCCCGGACGGCTTTTGAAGGCAGGCTTTTGAAAGCCGTCCGGGACAGTGGAGAAACGCAGTGCGCCATTCCCGTTGTCCCCCGACTTAGCTAGAAGGCTGGCGGGGGGGAGAAGCCTGCTCCTCCCCGTTGCCAGCCCCGCAAACTCGGGAGACAGCGGGAGAGGCGCAGCGCGCCCTTCCCGCTGTCCCCCGACTTGGCTAGAAGGCTGGCGGGGGGGAGAAGCCTGCTCCTCCCCGTCGCCAGCCCCGCAAACTCGGGAGACAGCGGGAGAGGTGCAGCGCGCCCTTCCCGCTGTCCCCCGACTTGGCTAGAAGGCTGTGGGGGGGGAGAAGCCTGCTCCTCCCCGTCGCCAGCCCCGCAAACTCGGGAGACAGTGGGAGAGGCGCAGCGCGCCATCCCGCTGTCCCCCGACTTGGCTAGAAGGCTGTGGGGGGGGGGGAGAAGCCTGCTCCTCCCCGTCGCCAGCCCCGCAAACTCGGGAGACAGTGGGAGCAGCTTCGGCATGGCTCTGGGTCCCGTTCTGGGGGAGGGGGAAGCTCGGGCTTCCCCCGCCCCAGCCCGGCGGTGGGGGAATAAATTTTTTTCCCTTTATTTCCCTCCGCCAGGCTTCGGAGCAGCCTTCCGAAGCCTGGCGGCGGGAGGAGGTCTCTCCGCCCCCCCCAGGCTTCGGAGGAGGTCCGAGGACAGTGGGGAAGACGCGTTGCGCTTCCCCGCTGTCCCGGAGATTTCCCTATGGGCTTTCGTCTTGCGAAGCAAGCCCATAGGGAAATTCGTTTTGCGAAGCGCCTCCAAAACGGAAAACCCTTTCGTCTAGCGGGTTTTCCGTCTTGCGAGGCGTTCGTCTTGCGGGGTACCACTGTATAGACATTACATAGCCTAATGGTTGAACTGTGGTTTGCTCTCCTTCCCATTCAAATGCCCATTTTGGAATTGAGAATGCCCTTCTGTCTCTCTCACACAAGCTATTCTCCCTCCATCTTCACTTTTTTCTTTTGCTAATCACAGCTAGCCTATAACCCTTTAATCCTGCTTCTGACCATGGCTTCAATGTTAATGCTATATTGTTGCAAAGCACAGTTATTTCCAAAGAGGGAGTTGTTCAAGGGATGAGCAGGAGCTACAATGTGGTTGTCCTGATTGCCATATTATGGTTTAACAATTAAATACAGTGGTATCTTGGTTCTCAAACTTAATCTGTTCTGGAAGACAGTTCCAAAACCAAAGCATTCCAAAACCTAGGCACGCTTTCCCATAGAAAGTAATGCAAAACGGAATAATCTGTTCCAGACTTTTAAAAACAACCTCTAAAACAGCAATTTAGCATGAATTTTACTATCTAACGAGACCATTGATCCATAAAATGAAAGCAATAAACAATGTACTGCAGTCATACAATCAATCAATCAGTAGCTGAATTGGGTTCCACAGTCACACAAAAAAAGAGCCGCAAAAACAAAACGCTAAATAAATAGCAAAAACAGACAGACCTCAGAGTAACAATCAAAACAGAAGTGTGGCACTCAAATGGGAAGCGTAAGACTCAAAATGGAGCACGATCGACTTCTGAAAAAGGTTCACAAACCGGAGCATTTCCGGGTTTGCAGTGTTTAGGTTCCAAGTTGTTTGAATACCAAGGCGTTTGAGAACCAAGGTACCACTATACTGTTTCAAACATATTAAGCCACCCTTAGCTTAGTGATTGCATGCTAAATAGCAGTACCAGAATGTTACCCACAACAAATATCACTTCTTTGACCATGTTGTTTTTGTTGATAAAACATTTACTAAAATTGAAATCATAAATGTATTTTTGTTCTCCCTGTTAAATTAGCTGTTGGCCAACTAAAGCACATATACACTATTTGAAACAGCTCTAATGATTTGATTCAGTGAAGAAGTTTCATTTCTCTCATTTCCCATTACCTGGCAGTCTGCCTGCTGCAAGTGCATCGCCTGGCAAGTGTCCGTTGACACCATTTGCTGATGGGTTGTTCATCTGACCCAGCAAACCACTCCTCATCTCCAGATCAGTTGGGTATGGCCTCCGAGGGTCACCTTAAAAATAAACAATTGGTTTGCAATGCTTTCTTTTTTAAAACAGATTTTTATTAAAGATTTCTTGGTTTAGAAAAGTATGTGCAATGTCTCTTTTTTCAAGTTGAATTTTCTACAGTTTCATTTGTTGTGAGACATTTGTGTTACATTAGGAAGAAAAGGGGGAAAGAGGTGGAGGGAGGTTGGTTTGCAATTCTGAATACACACACACACACACATACACACACACACACACACACACACACACATATATATATATATATATATATATATATATATATATATACACACACACACACACACACACACACACACACACACACATACATGCTCACTGGAAGGACAGATCGTGAAGCTGAGGCTCCAATACTTTGGCGACCTCATGAGAAGAGAAGACTTCCTGGAAAAGACCCTGATGTTGGGAAAGATGGAGGCACAAGGAGAAGGGGACGACAGAGGACGAGATGGTTGGACAGTGTTCTCGAAGCTACCAGCATGAGTCTGACCAAACTGCGGGAGGCAGTGGAAGACAGGAGTGCCTGGCGTGCTCTGGTCCAGGGGGTCACAAAGAGTCGGACACAACTAAACGACAACACATATACATATACGTATACGTATATATGTGTGTGTGTGTGTATATAGCAAGACAACTATCCAATCTCCATCAATCATCTTTCCTTTTAACCACTGTTCACCTAGCAGCACGCAGCATATCTGCTACATAGA
The DNA here is from genome assembly GCF_964188315.1 of Podarcis muralis. Taxonomy (NCBI): domain Eukaryota; kingdom Metazoa; phylum Chordata; class Lepidosauria; order Squamata; family Lacertidae; genus Podarcis; species Podarcis muralis. Next base: position 132,792,545 of record NC_135655.1, read on the forward strand.
AAAGTGTGTTTCGCTGCATCTGCCTGTGAAATTCAGCCAAAACTTGTACACAAAGTATAAGCAGAGATAAAACATTTTTAGATCCATTTTCCAGTGAAAATACAGCATGTCAAACGTTTAATTGTGAAACGTGTTACCTGGCACCCATGTCAGAGGAGCGCAAACAGCATTGCTGGCACTAATTCTATGAGCATATTTAATTATTTCTTCAGATGAAACTGCCCCTGTGAGAAGTGGAGAAAAAAAGATGCAGTAGGTAAAAAGCCTCATCTCTGCATTATGAGATTCAAAAGCCAGTGTTTCAGGAGGAAAAGCTGTCACTGCTCGTTTCCTGAGCCACCAACTCCCCCTCATTTTCTCACCCTTGCACACTGATTTTTAGACTTGTACACATTGTAGACCACTACTGTGGATTTTTTTGGGGGGGCAGATCACTATATGTTCTTATGTTATGGCTTAGTATGTAGGAGGCTGCCTGGAAGTTTCCAAATTAAAACAATTCCTTCCTGTTTATTAGACCATTCTGTTCTGCACTCCAATGCAGATGTCATGAACACATGGGTGTAACTAAATTTATATGTGCTGGTGGCAGTGATTAACAACCAAGCAAGTTTCTAATTGTTGCATGGTTTGTAATCAGAAACCTAGCTGAAGTAAAGTGTGTGTGTTGCATCTAGATGCCAACTACATCCTTTTTTCTATTTTGGATACTGTCAGGGTCATAGAGTCAGGAAGGGGGTCTTGTAGACCATCTTGTTCAAGAAGAGCCTTTTAAATAATTGGCAGTATTGTCAAACTGTTCTTATCCATCAAGCAGTTTCTCCTAATCTTCAAATGAAAACTACTCCTCTGTAACCTAAGCCCATTAGATCTCAGGGTAGCTGAGTACAACTCTTTGCCATCTTCAAATATCTATAGAAGAGTGTCATCATGTCCAGGATGCTAAACTGAAAATATATTTTAGGAAATTATGTCTACAGGAATGTTTGTGTGTTTGCATGCATCTGTAACTGTTTATCTAACTGCCATATGTGGTTTGGGAGATGCAACTTTTTAAAACTGAAAAAGCATTATATACGTTTCACAGTCTCACACACATATATAATTTATATATATATATTTTTTTGGGAGGGTGGTGGCCAAAGTTGTGTTTTTTTGTTTTATTTTTTAAAGAAAACAAGATTGTTGAACTTTTTCTTGGGACATTACTGACCACCCTTGCCTACTTGACACATTTACTTGAGACAATTAAAAGGTTTTCGATATGTAAAGATATAAATGCTAGAAGAACAGATTGAATAAAATCCAACAGTGAGTTGAATTAGATTTCTTTGGAAATTAATCCAAAAATTTGTTTAACATTTGTAAAGATACAATACTATACATATATTTTCCATGTAATAAGATCTGTCATTAGTTGTCATTTAAATGCTTATTTTCTAGATGATCTTTAATAGCAGTTTTTCACTGGAAAGCTATTACACAAGAGATATAATCACCACACGTCAAATGTAGTTGTGGAAACTGGCCGTAGAACTTCCTAAAACACACTGAAAATATAATACTCACCTTTTCTTGCCTTTTCTATTGTTTTCAGTTTTTCTTTTGCTTGATAAACAGCTGTGGCCTATATTAAAAAAATACTTTCATTGGCGAACAAATATGTAACCAGAGTTTAGTACAAGAGAATTCCCATACTAGTTGAACTAAATGTTTTGCAAGTTGACCAAACATTTGACAGTATCTTAAGAATACCTTACACTGATTGACAACACATACTTCTAGCTTTTGTTGTTGCGGAGAAAATACTAAAACAGCATAGCCTCCCAGGGATATATCAACAGCAAGGCTTGTCCACATATCCACTATGGTTGTAAACGATCACTAGGTAGAATTTCTGTGGCACCTATAATTATTGCCAGGTGCTAGACTTCAGGAAACGGGAAACATTACTACATGGAACTAGAGGGAGGAGACAAATTTAGGGATGCCAATCCCAGTAAAGTGGAGAAATGCAAGAGTGGGAGGAGAAATGGCAGTAGAGGTCCTGGGGTTAAAAGGGAACAGAACAATTCAAATGAATGGGGTGATTGAAGTGGAAGAGTCTGAGAACCTAGACTTCTCAAGAGAGTTGAAGGAAACCTGGACCTTGGGTTGAGGATGCCATAGTAACTGGAGTAAGGCACTCAAAAGCTGGACTATTAGTAAAGTAATGTGCAGTGTATCTTATTATGAGACATGTAAACCCCTAACTGTGTTTAGAAGACTAATTAAAACGTTCACCCTTCACTGCATGGCAGATTTATTAGACATGGGTGTCATGCCCATCTTCCGACATGCCATTTTATTCACAGACTCACCAATATATGCTCTGCTTCCTTCAGCTGTTTCTGAAGCTGCTGGATATCACTGTCCCTCTTCTCCACCACTTTTTCCAACAGCTGCATCTCATGATGTATTTTTCCTTGATCAAGGGCCAGTTTCATTAATTCTTGGAACTCTTTATCCCTCTGAATCAACAACTCCAGGATCTGTCCAACAACCAATGTGTATTGCAATTTTTGATTGCTAAGTAGAAATTCAAAGCTGAATTGGAAAGTATATATACTGTCAATTTCTGAGCAGTTTATTGAAATAATTCTGCTCTGAATCAGCATTTCCTAAACTGTGGGTCATCACCTGCAAGTAGGTTATGAATCCTGTGTATCTGAATTGCATGCTTTATGGATAAACCCAAAACAATTATTGCTTTAAATCCTTAACTGGTATGATGAATGCCACATAAGGCTTTTTGTTTTGTTGGCATATTATAACCAAATGTCAGGACGGCTTGAGTCTTACATTTTAACCCTTGGGAACCACCCTCTGGTGGCAGATCTGGAGACAGTTTGCTGCACGGTCCTCATACAGGGCGTAGATTTGAGAGGCTATTACAACCTGTCTCTGATGTGCAGGCTCCAAAGGCAGCAGCTACACACCGGAGGCAAGGTGTAAAAGTCACTCAGAACGACTCCCTGTACAAGCACCTTGTGGCAAAGTTAAGCCAAGACTGATCTGAAGTTTGCTTATTCGAAGTAAGAAATAACATCCGTATCCTACGAATCAACTAAGTCTGGAAACCATCAAACAGGTCACTTCATTGGCAAAATGCAGGCTCAGATATCTCATGGATACTTCCCAAAATAGACTTTCTTATGAATACTGTTTAAAATATTCAGTTGGTTATAGCTAACACTGCTTGTGTAACCGTGTACAACACAAACAAAAAATAACAAAGGAGGTTGATCCCAACTTGTTTTAAGATTTTGTACACTAGTACCCAGTGTTTGAAATTAGCCAGGCACATTTTGCACCTGACTATCTGCCACTTGCGACCAAGTGAAGATGCCTGGGGGCCAGTATAGCGCCTGACATCTCCGCCATCTGGAGGTGCATGCCTGGGGATCATGGATCTTGACTGTTTTCACACACTAATACCACATCCTGTAGAATTCTATCCATTATATTGTATCTGCACAATCAGAATGAATTTCAGGAACCAAAATTGTAGCTTGTCTTCACTTACCCCACCCCACTGCCCTGCTCACAGTGTGATTGTCAAACTTGTTATGGGGGCGTTTCTGTTCTGTTTTTGTGGTATAATTTAAGTTGCTGAGGCCTTCAGGTAACAAGTGACAAACAAGTCTAATAAATGATAATAATACCAACAATACTAGTATTTCAAGGAGCTGGTTTTAACATGTACAGCCTTATACAGCTTGCGTCTTATACAGGCCTCTCCCAACAAAAATATACCCAGACCTTATGAGCTCTTTAAATGTTTGCTTACCTGCCTCTCCTCCCCAGGTTGTGCAAGTTTCTGGTTTCTTGAAATGGCCAACATCTCAATCAGTTCCCTGAAGCAAAGTTTCCACACAATGGAAAAAGTCAGTTGCAGTTTCTGAAAATTGAGTTACAGCCTTCACTCCTCCACAGTAAATACCAAGTCTAAGTAGAAAGATCCACAGAAACACTACAGTACCATGTCCATGCCACTTACTTGGGCGAAGCCATATCAAAAGTATAAATGAAATACTGCCATCTACAGTAGGATAATCCTTTGCCTCTTATGCAAAGCAAGTATATTAGAACTGTATCAGTTAGTAGTCTTTCAGAGTAAAAGAACTAGGTCCATATTTCTTGACTAGAAAAATATGGGTAACCATAAGACCCAATTTTCTAGGGTTTGCTTGGATCTCTTTGGGCTAATAACTGGCCTGAAATTCCAGCTTTCAATTTCCTGGCTTGTTACATATTCACTCTGTTAATCTGTATCTCTAAAAACTTGAAAAAAGAAAACAGCCTTCCTGAAAGTTTTGTGGGGAAAAGGCATCTGAAATACATTATGATTGCATATAGTGCACAATCAACTCGTGCAATTTCAACTTTACACAGTTGAAAGCCTGCTCATTGAAACTGCACAAATTAAATGCAGTACACACAAGGTGTAGGTGTGGCAAAAACCTAATAGTAAATTGTCCTCTCCTTCTGGTGCAAGTCAACAGGGCTTCAGATACTGAGGATCGTGAATCCTCATCCTCTGTAGCCCTTGGTTTGGATCACTTATTTATTTACTTACAGCATTTATACCATGTCCATCATTCAAAAATATGTCTCTTAAAATTTTCTGTTTGGGGTACATATTTCTACTCCATTTCTCAATGGTCCTGATGTGGAGAAGGGGGACTGAGAATGGAGAACTGCCCCAATATCACAAAACAAGCTCTCCCCCAGGGCAAACACTATACTCCTCTCTCCAAAGGCTCCTTCCAGGTGACAAACAAAAACCAACCTGTTCTTCATGCACATACTCATATGTACTCAGAAGGAAGGTCCCACTGAACTCAGTGAGTGATGAACCTCAATGAAGATTACTTCTGAACATGCATGCACAGACTTGGGTTGGCTGCTTTGGAGCCTTTCCACATGTGCAAGTGGACTCCTAAAAAAGTAGATACTAAAAAAGAGCAGGGGTTAAACTATTTGTATATTTGGGGACCTTGAGACCATTCCTGCATTAACCTAGTCAATTTAATATAAAAACAACCCATTTATTTTTGTATGCAAATAAATCATGAAATAAAAACTAACTAAAAACTAAATAAGATCCCGCAGATGGGTAACAAGGTGCTTTTGATAAAAATCTAAACTATGCAGCAGTTGTTTACATTTGTCTATTTATAAGTTTGCCTTCGTGGGAACCTCAGAGCGAACCAGGGTGCATGGCTGTTTCGCAGCTGCCTTCAACTTAACATATAATAGTTTTATATGTTTAACTGGATTTTTTAAAAAAATGTATTTCCCCCCTTCCCATGTTTTTGTTTAAACCTGTAAACCACCTTGAGTCCCTTTCGGGGGAAAGAATAAATAAATGAGTTCCTTTAAACCTGCAATAAAATCCTAATAATGATAATAAACAATAAATAACCGCTCCTTTAAGCCTGCGATGTAAATCCTAAGGGAGAACAGGAGCGTCGCCTTGGCTGACCGACTGTAAGGCGGGCGGGGGAAGCCGCCGCCGCCGCGCAAGCCCCTCCCCCGCCCGCGGCTGACCTTCCCTTGGCGACCCACCTGGCGAGGAGCTCCAGGTCGTCCAGCGCAGCCAAGAGCCGCTCGCGGGTGCTGCTCCGCCCTCCGCCAGCCGCCACCGCCGCCGCCGCCATGGCCTCCGCCGAGCGTGCCGCGGACGAGGAGCAGCGAGCGACCGGAAGGAAGGGAGCGGAGGAGGAAGGCAGCTGGCCGGGCGGCTGGGAGGCAGCGCCACCTGGCGGCCCCTCGGCGCAGCACCGCTTCCCTGCCAGGCGCGCGCCGGCTTCCCGCTCCGAGCTCCCTTTTCTCCTCTGCCGGCGGAGCAAACCGGGGCTGCAGCCCCACGGAATCGAGGAGTGGGGCGGGAGAGAAAGGGGGTCGCTGTTTTTCTGCGTCGCCCTGAGCTTAGTATTACTGCAACATTTTTATATGCAGCTGTTGTTGTTTTGTAAAATTGGTAACTGTTTTAAGTTGCATTAGTTTTCTCTACGTGCAGCATGCGTATATTTTTATATTACGTGTATAGAAATGGAGTAACAAAAATGAATGGGCAGTAGCCAGGGTTTATGTTGGGGAGGGCAGGTTCCATGTTGGAGGCAAACGGGGATCAAACCTGCAACCATAGCACCACCCTCTAACCAACCGGGATAGTAGTAGCATTTCATGTACAGTATATTTATTTATAACCCGTTTTTCCAACTTACATATAAAAGTAGGGGAGGCGGTTAACAATCATAAAAATACAGTTTGCTGCACAATTACAGGTACACTAAGATGTCTCATAATGTACCTGGACTGCAAATAATCTCTTCTGATATATATCCCTTTATACAGAGTAATAATCTACTAGCAAGACAACACATTTTGCATAGCCATTTTGCCATGATTCAGACCAAAGGAAGAGCACACATTAAATAAAATTTAATAAATAGTAATAAATCTATGGCCTTCAAAATGTGTTTGAAGGGGGTTCGGGTTTTTTATGTATTTTGGGTTCTCATTTTGTATTTTTATGTTGTGAACCACCCTGTGATCTTCGGCTGAAGGGTAGTATACAAATTTAATAAATAAAAATAATTAACAAAACCAGATGTCAGGATGCTTCTAGATGCCCTGCCTGCTGTTTGTGGAGAGATCATCCTGATTTGTTTGTGCAAAGTCAGGCAAAGTTACAGCCAACAAGTGTGATCCCACACTTTCCAGTGCATTTCCCTGTCACTTTCCTTATTGCAAAAGGTCTCATAATCTTTTGGGGAAATGGGTTTTTTGTTTTGTAAGAGTTTCAAACAGCTTTAATTATGCAGCCTCGATTTGCCAGCATGCGAGTGAATCCCTCCTGAAAATAGCGACCCTCTGGAAGCGGTCTCAGCTTTGAGGCAGTCCTGCGGCGATGGGGAAAAAAGCAGCTGGAGATGTCAGAATAGTGCGGCTGGCGCCGGTGTTGCTGTGTGGACGCTGCGCAAGGACGGAGCAGGAGCCCTGCCGGATGAGGCCGGGGCCGGAGCCTCCCACCAGACGCCTGCGGGGAACTAGCGAGCAGACCGGGATCGGGAGCCTCGGCGGAGGGCGGAGCCTAGTGGCCCAGCGACAGCCCCGCCCCCGCCCTGCATTCGCCGCCTCCTCTTGGAAAGCCGCCCCGTGGCAGGGAGTTCCGCGGGCTGACTAGGACTCGACAGGCGGCGCCTGGCCACGGCCCAGCCCGGGGAGAGCAGCGGCCCGCCGGAGCCAGCGCGTCTGCGCCCCCCGCCGCCGCGCACGCGCACTGCCGCCGAGGCCAGTCCTGAGGGAGGAGGTGGATCATGGCCGCCTCCATGATGGGCGCCCGGGCGGCGGCGGCGGCGGCGAAGCAGCTGCTGGGCTGGGGCTGCGCGGAGCGGAGCGCCGCTGCCAAGGTGAGCGGGGCCGGGCCTCCCTTTGCTCGCCGCGCCCGCGGAGGGAGGACGCCGCGAGGGGACGGGCAGGCAGAGGCGGGGGCAGCGAGGGAAGGTCACCGGGCGCCTCAGCGACAGGCCTCCGGGGCGGAGCCAGCGGGAGCGCGCCGGGTGCGGGGCAGGGGGCGCCGGGTGCGGGTCCCTCCACGGCCCCCGGGGGGAGAACCCTCGGAAATGGCGAGGATCGGGACGGGCCTCGCCGGGAGAGGCGCCCGGCCCCGCGCAGGATCCGCGCCTCGCCTCCCCTCGGGGCCGGGGACAGGGAAAGGGGGCTCCGTCTTCGTGTCACCCCCCCGCCAAACTCAGAGAGGCTGCCAGCCAAGGCTGACATATTTGCAGAAGAAGAAAGCAGTTAACAGGGCATCGCGTACTTTGGATTTCCTTTGCTTTCTTAGTGATCATTCTTCACCTTTAGAGTTTGTATTTCTGAGGGTCTCACATAAAACAGATGCTGCTACTATTTCTGTTGGAAGCATTTTCTCAACACATCTCAGCCTCCCACCATCCTGCCTGTGTGATATTTATTTATTCAGAGCGTTTGCTCCCTGCTCCTCAGCCAAAAAGGCTCCTAGCATGGTTTACATACAGTCAAAGAACAAGACAGTTCCTATCTGTAGAACTTAACAATCTAAAAAAAGCAAAAAGACACAAGAGAAAAGGATCAGCGAGGGAAGAGCACCAGTTTCTAAAGAGCTGTTCCCATCATGACCAGCTGGCCCAGTCCAAGGGGCAGGAGGTGCCCGAGGGAGCTGGGCCTCTAGCAAAGTGGGTGACACGAGCCCTGCTTCTTCCTGTCTCTTCCACTAAGGCAGCTGGGTGCCATAGCTGCCCCTGGGTGACAGCTGAGAGGGGACCTGGTGGGGCTGGGCTGTCACAGCAGAGCGATGGCATGAACTCTGACTCTCAGCTCTCCCACTGCTGGAATGTAAGTCCCTGTGTGTCATGAGCTTGAGATGCTGTTCCTCCTGTTTGTAGCAACTTTGTGGAGGCATTTTTCTTTCTCCATTTTGGCTTTATTTAGGTTTAATAAATATAGACACGGTGTAATATGTTGTGTGTTGTTCATCTGAGGGTTGTATTTACCTATTTTATAGTTCTGTTAAAGAACAGATGATTGTTATTATGTCCTGATATGTAAAGGAGGTTGTACTTTTTTTTCTCCATGACTATACCTGTTGTGCAGGCTGCTGAGTAAGTGTTATGCAGATCTCAAGCAGTCAGTCCCTGAGTACAATTCTGGGAAATTGGTATTACAGATTGAAGTAAAATGTGTTAGCCTTGGTCACAAACATTGAAGTATAATTTATGTTCTTGATATCAGAGTTACTGTTTTCTATGTGGCTGTATCTTTTTATTAACTACTGTACCTTTGTGGCTTTTGGTGGTTCTTTTTCCCCTTAATGAATTTTTGGCAATATAAACAGACCCAATACAATGGGACCTATGTAGTAAGCATATCATAAATACAGATTACATAGCTGCTGCTAAAAGCTGTAAATGAAAGTGGCAACCAAAATGTTTTCTTTGCCTGTTTGATTTCTTTCTGTTGGATTCTGATACCAGTCAGTGCATGGGTAACCAGCATGGTGCTATATAGATGTTGCTGGACTCCAGTTCCCAACAGTCCTGTCTGTGGGCCATGCTGGCTGGACTGTGGTGCCCAGAGCTGATGGGAGTTGGAGTCCAACAGGCTCTGGATGGCACCATGTTAGCTATCCCCAGTTATATGGAGTGGAAGCTCTTCAGGTGAATTGTTTTCCCACTGAATATATGCCATTTCATTAATAGGAATGGGGCTTATTATGTCTGTTCCTGTTTAGAGCTCATGGCTCTTTTCACACTGATACTCTTTGTGCCAATTCTTAGTCCACTTTAGCAGTGCTGGCTCAACCATGAACTCAACAATGCTATTAGGCTTTAGTTGAAAACTTTATTCGCAATAGCCAATGGCCATAGCAACATAAAACAAGTAATATATACAATTAAAAAGACAACAATGGGTAAAAAGGGCAATCAAATGACCAAGATTATCATTCAGATAGTGGCCCTTAATCTTATTGCACCCTCAATAAACCTAGCAACCTTTGCTGTTGTCTGATCATTTAGATCTGATAAAAGAAAGAACAATGTAGTCGCAGATGGGCAGCCTGGGATGGTAAGTAAGAGTGGGGTAATGATCTCATTCCTCAGATCTTTATAAAGGGGCAGGACAGTGTTCAAAATTAGCCAGGTGCCAGGCATATTTTGCACCTGAAGATCAGCCACTTGTGTGTTTTTTTAAATAAATTTTTATTGGGTTTTCACATTTTATATAGACAACACAAACACACAAAGACAAAAACAAACATGTATAATTTCAAATCCTTACTTTCTTAACCACTTTCCCTGACTTCCCCTCACCTCCCCTTCATGCATCCCAATTCCAATAATTAGCTCAGCAAGTTCTTCTCTCTCATCCTTACAATATTATTATCATTTTTTAACTTGGTTCTTCTTGGTTAGCCAAATTTAACTTATACACAACTATTATAAACATTACATCCTTTTCTAAGGTCGACCCAGATTCCCTTCCACAAATTTCCCTTTTTTATATTAATTATTGGTCATGATAACTAAACACCAAAAAACATAAAAGTTCTTAAAGTTCTAGATCAGCCACTTGTGACCAAGAGAAGCTGCCTGGGCACCAGGATGGTGCCTGACATCTCCGCCATCTGGAGGTGCATGCCTGGGGATCATTGGATCTTGACAGTTTTCATACACTAATACCACATCCTGTAGAATTCTATCAGTTATATTTTATCTGCACAATCAAAATGAATTTCAGGAACCAAAATGCTTGAGCAGGAGCAGTGAACAGTGTTATACAGTAGTTGATTGATGTAGCTTGCCTTCACTTACCCCACTGCCCTGCTCACAGTTCTGAAGAATATACTTGCGTTATGAAACAGAGGCTGGAATAGGCCGATATATATGTGGACTGTCCCTGCATCAAGTGAATTTTCTTTCTTAAGTTTTCAAAGTTCTTATCCTAACTCAAGATTGTCATCTGAACTAGCCATATGTTTAATGGAGTTGTCTTGCCCCCAAATGGCAACTAGACACTACATTTTGCTTGAAGGAGCCATTTGGCACCTAGCTTATATATCTGACTTTCTATCTGACTGATTGTGACTGATTTAGACTCTAAAGCAGATAATCTGCCCCCAGGCACACAGTGACAGAAAAGAATGGCATTCTAAAACGTATTCATAGAATCATAGAATTGGATGGGACCCCAAGTGTCATCTAGTCCAGCCCCCTACAAGGCAGGAATCTAGCTAAGGCATCCATGACTGATGGCCATGCACCTTCTACAGTGGTGCCTCGCAAGACGAAAATAATCCGTTCCGCGAGTCTCTTCGTCTAGCGGTTTTTTTGTCTTGCGAAGCAACCCTATTAGCGGCTTAGCGGTTTAGCGGCTAAGCGGCTAAAAGGCTATTAGCGGCTTAGCGGCTTAGAAAAAGGGGGGGGGAGCGGAAAAAAATCGCAAGACTCGCAAGACGTTTTCGTCTTGCGAAGCAAGCGCATAGGGAAAATTGTCTTGCGAAGCAACTCAAAAACGGAAAATCCTTTCGTCTAGCGGGTTTTTCGTCTTGCGAGGCATTCGTCTTGCGGGGCACCACTGTACTTAAAAACCTCCAATGAAAGAGTCCACAACCTCCCATGGGAGTATGTTCCACTGTCAAACAGCTCTTACCGACAGAAAGTTTTTCCTGCTGTTTAGTTGGAATCTTTTCTTGTAACTTGAAGCCATTGGTTCAGGTTAGACCCTCCAGAGCAGGAGAAAACAAGCTTGCTCCATGTGACAGCCCTTGGGATATTTGAAGACAGCTATCATATCTTCTCTCAGTCTCCTCTCTTCCAGGCTAAGCATACCCAGCTCCTTCAACCATTCCTTATAAGGCTCGGTTTTCAGACCCTTGATCATCTTGGTTGCCCTCCTCTGCACACATTCCATCTTGTCAATATGCTTCTTAAATTGTAGTGTCCTGAATTGGTGGTCTGACCAAGGCGGAATAGAGCAGTACTATTACTTCCCTTGATCTTGTCACTAGACTTCTATTGAATGCAGCCTAGAATAGTATTAGATTTTTTTTTGCTGCTGCATTATACTGTTGACTCATGTTAAGCTTATTTCTGTTTTGTATATTCTAAAATATGATTTGCAATTGCTTTAAGATTGTTAATGTCTCCTCAACATAATAAGCAGTACTGTGGTACCTCGGGTTCAGAACTTAATTTGTTCTGGAGGTCCATTCTTAACCTGAAACTGTTCTTAACTTGAAGCACCACTTTAGCTGCCATTGTACCACCACCGTGCAATTTCTGTTCTCATCCTGAAGCAAAGTTATTAACCTGAGGTACTGTTTCTGGGTTAGCAGAGTCTGTAACCTGAAGCGTCTGTAACCTGAAGCGTCTGTAACCCGAGGTACCACTGTATTGCTTTGCCATTTTTCTCCCTGTTTGATATATGTCATTATTATTTACATACCCCCATCCCCTTCATCTCAACCAGAGGGTGAAGCTGCTGTTTATCCCTTGGCTGTGTCACTGTAAAAAGATCACGTTTTGGTTGTTTATATAGTAAAGTATGTAAACTGTAAATAAATGAAGCCTTGTTAAACTGAAAGTCGTGTTCCTATTTTCCTAGGTATTCAGTGGAAGACAAGGTTTGTTTCCTAGCTATGTGTTCCAAGTGCAGCAACGAAGGAGCTTGTCGCTGCATGAATACTTAAGTATGGAACTATTAAAAGAAGCTGGCATTTCTGTTCCATATGGATTGGTTGCAAAGACACCAGAGGAAGCTTACAACATTGCAAAAGAAATAGGTATAGAACTGAAGTCTATAGATGTAGTAAATGTTTTCTTTTTGTTGTTTTTCCTCCATGCACAAAGTTTTAGAGACTTAATAGGTAGTGGTAAAACTGCTTACATTTTTCAAATTCTTGCTTCTTTCTCAATTTCTGAGATCCTACAAAATCACTTTAGGAGAGAGAATACCATTCAGAGATTTGTCAACTGTGAAGTACTTAGATGTACTTTTTGACACTAGTTATGTTACTGACACTTTCCAAAACCCAATTGTATATACAGTGGTGCCTCGCAAGACGAAATTAATTCGTTCCGCAAGTTTTTTCTTCTTGCGAGTTTTTCGTCTTGCGATGCACGGTTTCCCATAGGAATGCATTGAAAATCAATTAATGCGTTCCTAGGGAAACCGACTTCAGACCAGGTCTGGGGACAGTCTGTCCCCCGACCTCTTCTGAAGGCTGGGGGGGGGGACAAGGGCTTTTCTTCCCACCCCCAGCATTTAAAAAAACCCCGGGACAGCGGAGGGCTTCTCCGCTGTCCGGGGCGATCTTAAAATGCTGGCAGGCGGCATTTTAAAATCGCCCCGGGACAGCGGAGGACTTCTCCGCTGTCCGGGGCAATTTAAAAGCCCCTGGGAAGGCAGGTAGGGGGGACAAAGACATTTGCCCCCCGCCCTCCTTCAGAAGAGGTCCAGGACCTCTTCTGAAGGCTGGCGGGGGCGAAAGTCTTTGCTCCCCCCCGCCTGCCTTCAAAAGCTGTCCGGCCAAGGCTTCGCGGACCTCTCCGCAAGCAGCGGCAGCGCTGCCGCTGCTTGCGGAGAGTTGCCGGCATGCCGAAGCCTGCGCGCGCTGAGATCAGCGCGCCCAGGCTTCGCGGACCTCTCCTGCCTTCAAAAGCCATCCGGGATAGCGGGAAGCGCTTCCCTGCTATCCCGGACTGCTTTTAAAATGCTGGCGGTGGGGAGCAAAGCCTTTCGGCCCCCGCCAGCCTTCCTGGACCTCTTCTGAAGGCCGGAGGGGGGGGGGAAGGCTTTGCTCCCCACCGCTAGCATTTAAAAGAGGTCCCCGGAGATTTCCCTATGGGCTTTCATCTTGCGAAGCAAGCCCATAGGGAAATTCATTTTGCGAAGCGCCTCCAAAACGGAAAACCCTTTCGTCTAGCGGGTTTTCCGTCTTGCGAGGCGTTCGTCTTGCGAGGTACCACTGTACTACTAGTCATGCTAATTTATAGCCTGTTCCTCTGCTGCATTGCAAGGCTCCCTGAATTAAAAAAAAAAAAAAAGCATTTTGTCCTCCTTGCTTTGGGGCTATCCCTTGTTCCGGTTCCCTCAGGTCAGGGCTTCCAGAGGCCTACTTGGGGATGCCACATCCTTCAAACACTGTAATATCCTCTACTTCTGACACCATGAGCCAGGGTGAGATTATTCTTGTACTTCAGTACAATAGTTTTGTTTAGGCCCAACATGCTATCTAAGGCCCCTGTCTTGGTTACTGCAAAGAAGCTTTTCATTCTCTTTTCTAAAACCTGGATCTGCCTAGGTTAAAAAAAACCCTCAAATAGTATTTGTACATTATTTAATTTGAAACAATTCTTGTCTACCCTCCTTCTATTCCAGGTACAAAGGACCTTGTTGTAAAGGCACAAGTTTTAGCTGGTGGTAGAGGGAAAGGAACCTTTGAAGGTGGCCTTAAAGGAGGAGTGAAAATAGTATTTTCGTAAGTTGAGCTTCTAATTAATTAACACAGAAAGCAAAAACATTAATAGCCCAGGGGCATTTACTATGCATAACTATTTACTAGAATTATTTCAGTATTTGTATTTTTAGAATGCTTGAAATATTACTTAAACTTCAGCAACTTCATTTTGGGACTTTGATCTCTTTTTGGTATAGTAGATTAGATAACATGGATCTTATGGTGATCTAGTATTTTGTGAATACTATTTTTATTTTAATATGGGACAGGTCACCCTACAACTCTGAAAAAGAGGCCTGTTTGCCTTTAGAGCAGCAATTTTAAGAAGAAATGTTTGTGGGGATAATAAATTCTTTAGGGAAGCAAACTCTTAACTGACAGAATAATACTTTAATAATTATTTTAATTGTGTAATATATTTTATTCTGTTTAATGTATCTTATTCTGTTTAATGTGTTTTGTTTTGTGATGGCTTTGGCTACACAAATAAATAATATTAATAAATAATATTTATTTATTTATTAGTCCAGAAGAAGCAAGAGAGATTTCCTCCAGAATGATTGGGAAAAAACTGTATACAAAGCAGACAGGAGAAAAGGGCAGAATATGCAATCAAGTGTTTATCTGTGAGCGCAGATATCCCAGGAGAGAGTACTATTTTGCAATAACCATGGAACGATCATTTCAGGTGAGTAGTCTATTTTGAGGAGAAATGCTTTTTACGCCAGTACATTTCCAAACACAATTCAAAGTGTTGGTGCTGACCTTTAAAGCCCTAAACGGCCCTGGTCCAGTAGACCTGAAGGAGCGTCTCCTCCCCCATCATTCTGCCTGGACACTGAGGTCCAGCGCCGAGGGCCTTCTGGTGGTTCCCTCCCTGCGAGAAGCCAAGTTACAGGGAACCAGGCAGAGGGCCTTCTCGGTGGTGGCGCCCGCCCTGTGGAACGCCCTCCCACCAGATGTCAAAGAGAACAACAACTACCAGACTTTTAGAAGACATCTGAAGGCAGCCCTATTTAGGGAAGCTTTTAATGTTTGATGCATTACAGTATTTTAATATTTTGTTGGAAGCCGCCCAGAGTGGGCAGGGTATAAATAATAAATAATTATTACTATTATTATTATTATTATTATTATTATTATTATTATTTTATTTTAGAGTTTAGTGTTTTTGGTAGTGATAAAGACTTTTAAGCTGTCTTCAGAAGGATAGTTAGTAGAGCAAAACATGGATTATACAGTCAAACCTCTGTTCCTGAACAGCTCTGTTTTGGAACGTTTAGGCTCCCGAATGCCAAAAACCCAGAAGTAAATACTCTGGTTTTCGAATGTTTTTCAGAAGCTGAATGTCTGACGCTGCTTCCAATTGAGTGCAGGAAGCTCTTGTAACCAATCTGAAGTCGTGCCTCAGTTGTCAAACATTTAGGAAGCCGAAGGGGCTTCCGGTACGGTTTACGTTCGACAACCGAGGTTTAACTGTAGTACCCTAGTTCTCAATCTGGGCAAAATCTTTTGTTTTTCTAGTTTGTATTAAAGAAACAACATTCTGCCATCAAACATTGCCAGTGTTATTTACTATAGTATGAAGCAATTAGGTGCCTCATAGGACATATGAATTGTAAGGTGCTCGGTGACAGAAGTGTTTATTAATGTAAGGTTTTGATTAGATATCTGAGCATCTGAGTTTTTTAGAGGTTTTCCTTTTCTGCAGTAGCCTTTAGTAAATCCCCAAATAGCTTCTTACCTGTATAAGTTTCTTACCTGTATATGAGTCCTTTCAAGAGAAATACCATGCATGTGTCTGTGACAAGTTCTACAGCAGCTTTTTGGAGTCCTCTTGAGGACAGCAGCTGAAAGGGGCCTTTCCTAGAAAATACTGGGTGCATTTTAAACCATCTTTTGTTTTGTGCTTAACAAGAGTGTAAATAAGAGCACAGCTTTAGGGACATGAATAAGATTTTAAAATACTTAGACTTGAACACAATTTTTCATTTTATAGCCTACCCTGGCAGAAATGGAGCCAGGCTGGATTATGAGTGGTAGCAAATTTGGGGGGCTAACTGGCTGTGGTAGTGGAGAGGAGGAGAGGGTTCTTCTTTGGCTTGGATTAAAATCATTTTCGCATAAAATGAAAACTATAGAATCTGTTTCAAATTATTAACTTACACACTGCATGTTGGTACTAAACCTCCAATGTCTTTGGTTGTCTTCCAAGAATGAATTGATAAAAACATAAAACGCTTTAGGAGTTTCCCAAAGTGCTGATCACGACTAATTTCTTCTAAAAATATACTGATTCCTACTGGGGGTAGTGGTGCCCACTTTTTTTAGTAGCTTGTTTCGCTGGCCAGTCGTTTCGGGGGGGAAATATTAGATTTGAGTTCTACTCTGCCTTTCTCTGAAAGTTCACAAGCACATAAATAAGAATTTCTTGTGCAAATGATATAACCACCTTTCCCAACCACATCCATTGGAATATTTTCAGACAGCTGGTTTTTAGAAAGTAGTTAAGATATGATAGCAAGAAAGACTCGAGTCTCCAGGACTGAATTAGGGGTCTGTAAATTTCCAGCTGCCACACCTATAGTTTTTTTTATTGACTAATTGATAACCTTTAATTTTCAGTCAACCGGCACTCAAATAGCTGGTTGGCAACCAGGCTATCGTAAATGAGTTATTCTGTGTTTCTAGGTTTTTCTAGGCGTATAATTGAACACTCAGTTTCTATGTAGTATCTAATTGTATAGTTTTCATATTCAACCCACAAGTGTGTTACCAAATTACTTTAATATTTTGGGGATTGTAAAAAGACCTTGATGAAAAGTGTTTCTCTTTTTAGGGTCCTGTACTCATTGGCAGTTCTCAGGGTGGTGTCAATATTGAAGATGTCGCTGCAGAGAATCCTGATGCCATAGCTAAGGAACCAGTTGACATTGTAGAAGGCATTCAAAAGGAGCAGGCCATCAGGGTACTGAAATATGCATTGTTTGTTCCGCGACAGCTACTCTATAACCTGTACACATATGGTCTGTTTAACTAAAAGATATAACACTGGATCTTCAGATTCTTTAATGGTTTGGATTTAGAGTTGTGCAGAGAAATACCCCGTGGCGTGAATGCTGCTGCGAGTAGATATAGGTGAGGAGGATATTTTTGCTCCTTCCTCCTCTACTCCCCCCGCCCCCACTTGCTTCAGCAGCCTCCTGTGCCCCCAAACATTTGCTCCATAGAGTTTTCACCAGGCAAAAACA
This sequence comes from Podarcis muralis, assembly GCF_964188315.1. Classification (NCBI taxonomy): domain Eukaryota; kingdom Metazoa; phylum Chordata; class Lepidosauria; order Squamata; family Lacertidae; genus Podarcis; species Podarcis muralis. The sequence continues at coordinate 132,809,843 of NC_135655.1, forward strand.
TTCCTCTTCAACCAGCCCCTGGTTTTTATGATCTAGGACCTTTTAGAGGGGGTGAGATTTTTTAATGTGATTTTGTTCTTCTTATCTGGTTTTAATTTAAGTTGCTTTGGTTGCCTGTGGAAAAAGCAACTAATAAAACTAATAAAATAATAAAAAACAATCTAGTCCAACTCCTTGCAATGCAGGAATCTCAACTGAAGCATTGATGATATGCTAAATCTTCTCTGTATTGTTCCAATTTTAGCATATATGCTGCTGGAGCAAGCACAACTACAGCATCCATGACAGTTGGCCATCCAACCTCTGCTTAAAAGCTTCCTGTGAAAGAGAATCCACCAGTTTCCAAGGGAGTCCATTCCACTCTCAAACATCTTTTACTGTCAAAAAGTTCTTCCTGATGTTTAGTTGGAATCTCCTTTTGTAACAGAAATCCATTTGTTCAGGTCCAACTCTGGAGCGGGAGGAAGCAAGATCTTCTATCTGACAGCCCTTTAGATAAATGAGGATGGCTGTCATATCCCCTCTCAGTCTCCTCTTTCCCAGGATAAACATCCCCAACTCCCTGAACCATTCCTTATAAGGCTTGATTTCCAGGCCCTTGATCATCTTGGTTGCCCTCTTCTGCACATGGTCCAACTTGTCAATATCCTTAAATTGTGGCATCCAGAACTGGAGACAGGACTCCAGGTGGAGTCTAAGCAAGGCCAAATAGAGCAGGACTATTACTTCCCTTGAAAAAGCAACACAACAGCACCCATATAGTACAGTAAAAAAGGTAAAGGTACCCCTGCCCGTATGGGCCAGTCTTGCCAGACTCTAGGGTTGTGTGCTCATCTCACTCTATAGGCCGGGAGCCAGCGCTGTCCGCAGACACTTCCGGGTCACGTGGCCAGCGTGACAAGCTGCACCTGGCGAGCCAGAGCCGCACACGGAAACGCCGTTTACCTTCCCGCTAGTAAGCGGTCCCTATTTATCTACTTGCACCCGGGGGTGCTTTTGAACTGCTAGGTTGGCAGGCGCTGGGACCGAGCAACGGGAGCGCACCCTGCCGCGGGGATTCGAACCGCCGACCATGCGATCGGCAAGTCCTAGGCACTGAGGTTTAACCCACAGCGCCACCCGCGTCCCTATATAGTACAGTACAGTACAGTAATTGTATTATGTTAATTATATTCCCTGCCTTTTCTCCTGACAGAGACTCAGTGTTAGTGTTAATTCTATCAATGTTTATTTTATGTTTTACTTTTTTAAATGGTTGTGTTTCCTATGTTTTAGTGGTTCTTATTTTTATCTGTAAGCCAGCTTGAGTCCCTGTCAGGGAAAAAGGTTGGGCATAAATAGATACTGTATTTTTCGCCCTATAGGATGCACTTTTTCCCCTCCAAAAATGAAGGGGAAATCTGTGTGCGTCCTATGGGGCGAATGCAGGCTTTTGCTGAAGCGTGGAGAAGCTATCAGGAAGCCTGGGGAGCCTGCGGGAGTTCCCGCAGGGCTCCCTAGGCTGCGGATAGCAGCCTGCTTGCCCGGAGTGCGGGGCGCGCCGAAGCAGAGCGCCCCGCGCTTCGGGCAGATATCCGTGACTGGGGGGGGGATTAATTCCCCCCTTTATTTCCCCCCCAAAAAACTAGGTGTGTCCTATGGGCCGGTGCATCCTATAGGGTGAAAAATACGGTATATAATACAACAACAACAGATTAACCTTCACTAGTAGTGGGCCTAATTCCACCCATGGATGATTCCATCTTGCCCACAGAACCTCTCGGTCTTGGCTTTGCTCCGTCCACCGTGTTGACTTCAGGGAGGAGCTTTTTTTCCTTGTGGCTAGCAGGGAAATACAGCTAATTGTAGGCATGGAAACCCAATCTTGGTGGGGGGGCAGGAGGGTTCTTTATAACTCTTTGCTCCCTACTGTGGTTCAGATCACCACAATCCCTGCAGTCTGTCTTCCTGTTTGGTTCAATAGGAACATTTATTCCAATACCAATAGCAGACTTAGAGTCTGAGGGATGCTTGTGTCTGGATCTTTGTAACTGGGGGGAAAGTTAAAGCCCCCCCCCCCCAATTCCTTGATGCCATAGTCTAGATCTGAATCTTCCACCTCCCCAAAAGAGTTAGTAAGAGTTAGAACAGAGGATGGTTGTGTGTAGGTGTGTAGCAGAGTGGCTCACTTGGGGAGGGGGATGGTTTCCCATCTCGGGCTTATATGTAAGGTAGCTTGAAATGTGCTCATTCTTTCTGAGTTTTCTTGTTTTTGATTGATAAAGGTTCCTTCTGTGTTTTTGTTTTCCAATTCCAGCTCGCCAAGAAAATGGGGTTTCCTGCTAATTTGGTAAACGAAGCAGCTGATAATATGATTAAGATTTACAACCTCTTCATTAAATTTGATGCTACTATGGTAGAAATTAACCCCATGGTTGAAGATTCTACAGGGATTGGTAAAGTTTCTTTCTTTTGGAATTGTTTCACTTTGAAAACTTAATTGTGGAATTTATTAACTTAATTACAAAATAGGATATCTGAGTTTTTGCTCATGTTTTATTAAGAGGATTTAAAAACCTCAAACTAGATTTACCTGTTTAAGATGTGCTTTGGCATTGTCCAAATGCAATATTATGCCTTAAATGGCTCTACAAACTGCAGTGAGAAGACATTTTTAGGACTGTCTGTTACATGTACTGTGACAAGAGTCAGAAATTTGGTCAGTGTATCCCTTAAATGTGCTCAATCTGATTCCTTTCTCTCTCTTTTTTTTTGGGGGGGGGGTTGGCTCTTCCGAGTTAAATCAGTTTGCCTTTCCCATTTGTACCCTTTGTGTAGGAGCCTCTTCTATGCACACCATTTTCTCTTGAGTTTCTCATATGTATTTTCTTGGCTTTGGGAAGAAATATCGTAACTTTGATGGTCTATACATGTAGCAGGATGAGGTGAAAGAGTGTAGTGCATCACTTCAGGTTCCAGATGGGGGAATGTCACTCCTGAATTTGACTACTGTAAAAAGTTCCCTGCATGTACAAAACCAGCACAGCAGGCAGGAAACTTATTATTACACATCAGAGAGCATGCAAGGCTTGTTTTCTGCTTTCAGGGAATTTGCATGTTATGGGACATTTGGAAATACAATATCTTCTTCATGTTAAACTGGCTCAGGACTCTGCTACCTTAATCTGCACTGTTTTTAGACTAGCCCACATAGATAACTTGGGAAGTTACTGTTCTTAGCATTAAGGGGCCTAAACACATCTTGTTTGTTTTTCCAAGTGATGTGTATGGACGCAAAGATAAATTTTGATAGCAATTCGGCTTATCGTCAGCAGAAAATATTCGACCTGCAGGACTGGACCCAGGAAGACCAGCGAGACAGAGATGCAGCCAAAGCAGACCTCAATTATATAGGATTAGATGGAAGCATCGGATGTCTTGGTATGTTGGGCATGGTGAATGCTGAATATAGGAACTAAAGATGCAGCAGTGCCTGCAATAGTTAATGTTTTCTTTTTCTGCTCCTCTTTCAGTGAACGGAGCTGGTCTTGCAATGGCCACTATGGATATAATTAAACTTCATGGAGGCACCCCAGCAAATTTTCTTGATGTTGGCGGTGGTGCCACAGTGCAACAAGTAACAGAGGCCTTTAAACTGATTACATCAGATAAAAAGGTAAGAGCACAGTTGCTATTTAGAGTTCTCTGATTAACCTGATGTTTAATTAATCAAGTATTGCTGCTAGTCAGAAATGCAGCTTACTGTTTCTCCTATGAGCAGGCATCTTCTTTCAAGGAACAGCCTGACCTCTAAGCACAGTCCTGTGCTAGTTCCCTTGATGAAAGCTATAGTGTAAGTTAAAACTGCACTGTAACTTGAGCTTTAAAAACCTTTAGTATTTTTTTCTGGTTTCATTAATTTGGACTTTAGGTGGAAATAAGACTTAGCTGAAACCGTGTGTGTGTGTGTGTGTGTGTGTGTGTGTGTGTGTGTATCTTCCACGGGAAGGAAGCTATCTTTTACAGGGATTAAATCACCATCTAACTCACGCCTCCCCTCTTGTCTGTTCCCCATTCCCATCTAAATTCATATCTCATTCAAATTCCTACTCTTAGGGATTTGAGCCACACTGCCTGATCTCACTGGCTGTAGTAGCAGGTGGTAGAAGGATATAGGAACATCTCCCTTAGCTAGAGGGTAAATTAACTCGAACTACCAAATAGATACGCAGCTAAAAAGGCAGCAAGGGTGTGTGCCAATGATTGTCACATGTGCAGCTGCTGCCTGTTGGACAGAAGTGATGGACAGAAGTGATGGATGTGTGCTTGGTGCAACGAGCTCCTGCCCCTTAGGGAATGAGCTAGAGGAAAAAGCAGTAAGAGGAGGCATGATAGAGGTGCTTGGAATTTGCCATAGTCTGGAGAAAGTTGATAGAGAAAAGTTTTACTCCCTCTTTCATAATACTTGACTGAGGGACATTCAGTGAAACTGAATGCTGGAAGATTCAGGACAGATAAAAGAAAGTGCTTTGCACAGTGCATAGTTAAACTATGAAATTTGCTCCCACAAGAGATAGTGGTGGGCAGAAATTTCAGTGGCTTTAAAAAGAGGATTAGACAAATTTATGGCTGTCAGTGGCAGTAGGCTGACAAACAGGAGAATGCCATCATGTCCAAATGCCACGCAGTTGCCTGAAAACAGGCAATTGAATTGCACCCTCTCTTTTTAAAACCCTTTAAAACATCTTTGGGACAAGAAACTGTAATGAGAGCCCTCCCTCCCCTTCCATCTACTAGCAAAGATCTACCATCTGAAAATCTATGAATACCACTTTGTTGAGGAGATAATACCCACAAAGGAGGAGTGGCAGATGAAATTAGTGGAATATGCAGAATTAGCAAGCTTAACCAGCAAAATTAGACAGCAAGAAGAGAAAATTTTAAAAGAGGAATTGAAGCCATTTGTAGACTACCTTAAAAACCATTGTAAAAATGTTAGAACTTTAATCATTCAGCAGTTAAAGTTTATAATGAGAAGAATTTGAATGTTTAAATGGTTAGAAAAAATAGAACATACAGCAGAAATTGGAAATTTAGGGAGCCATGGATGGGAAGTTGATGGAATAGAATTATGGATTGATGTAATGTATCTATTCTCCTCCCTTTTTCCCTTCCTTTTTATTCTTCAGTGCTGTATTTTGTACTCTTATAAATTCATAAATATTTTTTTAAAAAACAACTTTCTGTTGCTGGAAAAACAGAAAGTAAATGAATTGTTAAACTATCTAAACCAAAGCGAAAACTTGATTTATGGTGGACAAGAGAGATTATAGAAATTCCGTTATTTTATTTATTTATTTATTTATTTTGCTTCCTGCCACCTAAAGAATCCGAGAAATTGAAAGTGGAGTAATTATCACTAGCCATGAGAAAAAGAATTTGTTTTGAGATAACAGTTGCAGCTGCAGAACATCAATACTTTGGTTTTTAATGAAGTTATGTTGAGTTGAATTGAGTGGCTAATAATAACCAAAACATTAAAAGTTTCCAACATGGTAAAAGTACTTTTGGATCAACCAGTGACTGTTGGTATTGTTCAGCAGTTGATAGCTGGACAATTAAAAACGATTAGATCAATATTTGATGAAGATAAAGAAAATGAGCCAGATGATGATGCAAAAAAAAAAGGAGCCAGAGGAATATGAGGTAGAAAATGGAAAGGGAGAATACATAGAGGCCCCAGATCAAATTGATGAAAAGTTGGGAGGACTGGATCAAGAAATAATCAATGGAAGGAAGCAGATGGTCACATGGAAATGGAAATGACCTCCATACAAGGATTTAGGGAAGAAGTAGAATGCCAGATTAGCTCTGCCAACTGTTGCCTGATGCCGTAAATCAGAAGTGGGCACGAGACTTGATGGCAATTAACTTTTATTGCTTAACACCCAGAGAGTCAGCGCGCGCGTGCACACACACACACACACACACACACACTTCAAAGGAGCTAGGTTTCCACCCCCACCCACCCCCGTTCTTGAGCTGTGAAAGGGGGAGGGCCCAGAACAGAGCTCTCTTGCAGAGCAGGAGATGCAGCCCCTGCTCTTTCCCTATCAGAGTCTGGGCCCACATCAGAGTCCCCATCACCCCCAATCTCTGACTCCAATGCTTCCCTGCTGGTTCCCTTTGTCAATGGCTCCTCCCTTTCCCACCAGTCTGAATCTCTGCATAGCTGCCTTGGTTTAAGGCGGGTCAAAGTAGGTAAAAACCCTGACTGTCCCGTTGGGCTGGGTCTCTCATGATGGCTCCCTCCTAAAAACTGCTGCCTCTGTGTATTTTTCTAAGGCAAGATATATTTCCAAAACCCAGTGTTATGAACTGCATTAGTTTCAAACAACTTAGTCTCTTGTATGTTTGGACATGTGGTGATGTCTGCCAAGCATAGTTGCCTAAAACTATAAATTCAAAGGTATTAAGAAACACATATTACCAATTATATGCTCTTTTGCAGCCACATAATTGCATAATGTCTACAAATTAGCAAACGATTCAACGATCTTCCTTTTGCAAAACAGGCATTATTTTTTTATCAGAAGACGGAATGAATCTGTGCTCCATTATGTTTACAGTTCTATGTACTTTTTTACGCAGGTGCAAGCTATTCTGGTGAATATTTTTGGAGGCATTATGCGATGTGATGTGATCTCACAGGGAATAATTATGGCAGTAAAAGATTTGGAGATTAAAATACCTATTGTTGTACGGTTACAAGGTGAGCATTTTACAATAAAAGAATCATAGGATTGTAGAGTTGGAAGGGATCCCAAAGGTCATCTAGTCCAACCTCCTGCAATGCAGGAATCTCAGTCTCTGCTCTGCCGCTCAGCCAGTCGCAAACCATGTGACTGCAAATCTCAACTTGGTTGCTAGGTGGCACCCCTGAGTCACAAAAAGCCACTGGTGATGGGTTAATTTCGAATGCTGCTTCTGCATGCTTTGCAGTACAGAATATAGAAAAGCAGAGCCTGTAACACAATGAATAATCTTCTACAGCTTCTCTTAAATCTGTAGCTTTTATGATTGTACAGAGTCCCTTTTACTGTTGAAGTTAGACATTCATTGACATACCACAAGCTTATATTTTCCTCCTATATATGAAGATATATCTGTCAGTGATGCTAAAAATATAGACTTAAGCACTGGGGTTCATTAATGGAATCATAGAATTGTGGAGTTGGAAAAGACACTAATCCAACCCCCTGAAATGCAGGAATCTCAACTGAAGCATCCATGACAGATGCTTAAAAACGTCCAAGGAAGGAGAGTTTATTATTACCAACCAGGTTATATTTACCTTCCTGTATTAAAAGCTCCAGTTTGTCTTGCTTGTTTCCCATACTCTGTGCATTTGTATAGATACAACTGAAACCATGTGTCGTTCCCTCCAGCTGCTTCTTTCTTGTAGCTTCTTGCCCTTTAGCAGGTTTCTGAAATGCCACCTTATTTTTTGTGCATAAATGCAGCTATTATTCAAAATACCAGGTGTTCTTCTGTCATTTGTAATGTTGTCTCCCTCCCCCTTGAAGATCTAGTTTAAAACTCTCCTGGTCAGGAGAGTTGCTGAATCCAAATTATCTTAGTGACTGGTTTCCAGATGTCACCAATGTTTAGTAAGGTTTGAATTGGTAGCAGGGGGTGAAGGGGACTGGCAGGGGTGTGGCAGAAATTGATGGATTCCTGAGTACTCTGGAGAATTTTCCAATGGATCCTTCCAAAGCTCCTTTGTAATGGAGAGTTGAGACAGGCAGTGCCTGATCCCTCCTGAGCATCCTTTCCAGCACTGCAGTGCCTGATTAACTCCTTGGCATTCTAGAGAGCTATGTGCTATGAAGAAGCTGGACAAAAACTGGAACATAAGTGGCACAAATCTCACTCTGAAGTTAGCGGAGCAGAGGTTGGTGCACATACAATTGCCTACCATGCCGCAGTAAGGGCACCCAAAACTGACAAAGCTTTTGCCTCTTGGTCAACTGGACTCCCACTCTAGCCTTAAAATATATTGCCATATGATTTTGAAAAAGATTGGTTGTGAGGAAAGAGAAGTATGGTAGCTACTTCAGTCAAGGCCACACTGTCTGTTGTGCCAATTACTATGTCCTGTCTTCAGAGTCAAGTGTTTGGATAACATTGACAGAAATAACCTGTGAATCCTGAAATATAAAATCTTAACTATGTAGGTACACGAGTTGATGATGCTAAAGCTTTAATAACAGCCAGCGGTCTGAAAATACTTGCCTGCGATGACTTGGATGAAGCTGCTAAAATGGTGAGCTAAAATTTATTTGTATAAATTCTTGCTGTAACGTATATTTGATAGGCATTGTTAACTTACCTAAACATGATGAAATGGCACTCTTAAGCTTTCAGTGTTATAGGATTCTTCACATACTGTAGTATACCGCAAAATGTACGAAGGCACAGTCAGGTGGCTGTAAGAATCTAGTCCTGTTAAGGCTTTCCATATGATCACACAATTTTAAATCGGGCCGTCTGGCTTCACCACATCCCTGCTCTATGCCTGCTGCTCACCATGTTGGAGGGCAAACATCTGCAGCAGGGAGCCTTCTGTGCTTGCGGAGGCTCCCTGTGCAAGCTGAACCACTGAGTAAACCAGGGGTCTAAATTGTGCAGGGAGCCCCCACTGGCATAGAAAATTCCCCGCGGCAGGTCATAGAATCATATAATTGAAAGAGACCACGAAGGTCATGTAGTCCAACCCCTGCAATGCAGGAATCTTTTTTGCCCAACATGAGGCTCAAACCCACAACCCTGAGATTAGTGGTGTTTGACTTTCCAACCCATGGAGGGCAGCTTCTGTCTACATCTGTTCATAATCAATATACTTATAACTAGACTCCTACCTTATTCAGGATAAGAGACCATGCATATAGCTGTACATGTTTTGAAAGAATGCGCATATAATTATGTAAACTGATGAATGCGTAGTAACTTAATGATACTCTGTGAAGCAAGTGCTTGAGGCACAACCCTTTTTGCCCTGAACAGTGTCTGAGGAGGAGTTTGTTAGGTGGTTCTGAGGGAAAGTTGGAGATCACAGGTAGAGTGAATAGACAGCTTAGAGAGTGAAGTGGATGAGAGAATTACAGCCTTCCATCCTACCTGCTAGTGGTAAAGCCTTGACACACCCCTGGTTGGTCACCTTGGCAGGTAATGGAGCACTTGATGCCACAGCCCCATGGATCTCCTTCTTTGCACACCTTGATGGCGCAGATGCTGGACTCGTTCAGGCCATATCCCCGGGCCAGTGCAGATAGTCACGCTGCCTCTCAAGCAGTCCAGCACAGCCAGTGTCTCTTGCACTGTGGGAACACATTCTGCTTTTTAGCTTTCCCACCTTGAGGAAGAAGCTGTCTTGTGTTGGGGGCCATGCACTCAGACTGAACCTCTGCTTCCTTTCAGACCACCTTCCCCTCGCTCTCAGATCACCTTCATTTGCTCTTTATGCTCCCATGTCCTGTGCACACCCAGCCAAGGAGGACAAACGGACAATAGTTTAATTTTTTATTGACAAAAGCACGCACTTACAGCAGCTCCCAAGCTGCCCAGAATCCACACGCATGCTTCTGGCGACGATGTGGCTGGCATTACTTTCCCAGGTTCAGGCCTGGCAGAGCAGTTCCAAAGGGACCACATTTGGCCCCTGGGCCTAAGGTTCTTTATCCTTGTACAGTGGTACCTCGGGTTACATAGGCTTCAGGTTACAGACTCCGCTAACCCATAAATATTACCTCGGGTTAAGAACTTTGCTTCAGGATGAGAACAGAAATCGTGCTCCAGTGGTGCGGCAGCAGCAGGAGGCCCCATTAGCTAAAGTGGTGCTTCAGGTTAAGAACAGTTTCAGGTTAAGAATGGACCTCCGGAACGAATTAAGTACGTAACCAGAGGTACCACTGTATTAAGCAGTCAGATGACTTCATCTTTCAGTGCATTAGATTAGACTGATATGACTTCCTTTATGAGGTTTTGTTACACTCTGTAAGCTATTTCTTCCATGTGACTTAGCTGTAACATTTTGCAGTTATTCATACTGTTAGTCACCCAAATTACTTTTTATTGTTGTCATTTCACCTGTACTTGTTGAATTGATTTTAGTATCTTATGGAAACAAAAGATCTCAAGGTGATTTTTGTTTTGTCTTTTAGGTTGTGAAACTCTCTGAAATAGTCACCTTAGCAAAGCAAGCTCAAGTGGATGTTAAGTTTCAGTTACCAATTTGATCAGACATGTAATGGTTCATGTTCCCCAAACCCTTGTTGTGTTCAGCTTTCTAAAATACTGTTCTATTATTATTTCTTCTGTTATGTATGTGAAGATTTTACTTGCTTGATAGGCAAGCTTGTATCACCTTCCTGTTAATATTCAAAGTGTTTGCTGTAATAAAAAAAAAGTTAAATACTTAGTTGCAGTCTCTCCTTCAGTTACAGCTACAGGAACAGATGCTCTTCATATGGGGAAATACAACCTTGAGGCTGAAAATGTGTGTTCCAAACAAAAAAATAAAAAGTCCATAGCTTGTGTTGATCTCATTGAAAAACTTAACAGTTAGGCTTAGTACCATATTGTTGGCACTTGTTTCAGGAGACAATGGAGTGCACCTCCAGGGGTGAAGTCAAACTGCTGCATTAGCCCTTCATTGCCCAGAAGTACAGTGGTGCCTCGCAAGACGAACGCCTCGCAAAATGAAAAACTCGCAAGACGAAAGAGTTTTCCGTTTTTGAGTCGTTCCGCAAGACGAATTTCCCTGTGGGCTTGCTTCGCAAGAAGAAAGCCCATAGGGAAATCTCCGGGGACCTCTTTTAAATGCTGGCGGTGGGGAGCAAAGCCTTTCGCCCCTCTCCGGCCTTCAGAAGAGGTCCAGGAAGGCCGGCGGGGGCCGAAAGGCTTTGCTCCCCACCGCCAGCATTTCAAAAGTGGTCCGGGATAGCAGGGAAGCGCGCTGCGCAAGCTCCGGGGACAGGAGGGCTTTGCTGCCGCCCCGGGACAGCGGAGATGTCTCCGCTGTCCCAGGGGCTTTTAAAATGCTGGCGGTCGGCAGCAAAGCCCTCCTGTCCCCGGAGCTTGCGGGGCGGGAGGTGGGGAGAAAGGCTTTTCTTCCTACCGCCAGCCTTCAGAACAGCCTTCTGAAGGCTGGCGGTGGGAAGAAAAGCCCTTGCCCCCCCCCCAGCCTTCAGAAGAGGTCGGGGGACAGACTGTCCCCGGACCTGGTCTGAAGGCGGTTTCCATAGGAACGCATTGATTGATTTTCAATGCATTCCTATGGGAAACCATGCTTCGCAAGACGAAAAACTCACAAGAAGAAAAAACTTGCGGAACGAATTAATTTCGTCTTGCGAGGCACCACTGTATCTGCTGGGCAACTTTAAGAGAAACAATTCATGTAGCACAGAATACTATGGTAATACAGATGAATGTGATGAGGTATTCTGTATATGCAGTATATCAAATATATTTATATTCTGCAGTACAGTGAATGAACTAGAGCATACTGCTCACTATTTATGAACAGTGCATTTTGACAGCCTGTGCTTTCTAAAGCAAAAACTCTTTGAACGTTGTAATTTAATCACTATGAAAGTACTGTCTTCATGATTTTCTGGTACTTAATTTAAAATATCATGTAGATTTGTATACGAACTAATAAATGCTTGTTTCTTTTAGTACTGGGCAGACATAGTATTCTTTAGAGTAGCAAATAAAAATTATTCAAAGAGCTGAGCATTGTTCTCCTTCACATATTTATATTTAAATGAAATCATTGTTTAATATTACTGTGAAATGCGTTACTAAAATCAGTGGGGATCTGAATGTTACAATCTTAGCACTTACATAGTGCCTTAGAGTGTACAAAACGTTCAGCATGTGTTATCTCTAATAGTTGTGCCACAAAAACTTATCTACAGCAAAGTGGGAATGAATGTTATGTTAATAGATACACTTCCTTTTTATAGAAAACTTCTTTTGGAATATACATTTAACAAGCTGCGTACAACTGGGAAGCAGGGCCAGATTTGTAACTAGGATAAATAAAGAATTGGAAACTCTTCACGTCTTTGTGGCAAATGTGTTTTCATGAGTATTTGTGCAGCAAACATGTAAAGTACAGATGACACACATATGTGCTGACAAACACATCTTTAAACGCAACATACATAAACATGGTTGTAGTCATATGTGACACTTGTTATTACTTGACAATTTTCCTCATTGGGTTTTAATAGCTACATGCTCAGTGTTCCCATTTAGTTTAACAATACTTGCATCTCACACCAGGTCATTGACAAGAGTTTAATCTTAAATCTATGGACTCTGCCCCACTAGTTGGTTTCATGACAAATTGTTCTAGGGCAGTGTCATTTTTAAGGCATTTTACCTCTTTGGCATGGCTGGAACAGGCATCTACCTAGTACAACACTTCCTCTTACCTGGGCAATTTGGTTGGAGGGATGATAGTATTAGTCCACAGTACTAAATTACTCTTGGTGCTATGTATCACACCACTGTGTTTCTGCTCCTTTTGGGATTTCTAGCTTGTGGGTTTAATGCCCTTTGACATACAGAGTGACACCACCTTCTTAAATTCTCTTATACAGTTGTACCTTGGTTTTCAAACAGCTCAGTTCTCGAACGTTTTAGCTCCCAAACACCGCTCCCGAGTGTTATGGTGTGCGAACCATTTTTGGAAGCTGAACATCTGACAGGGCTTCTGCAGCTTCCGATTGGCTGCAGGAGCTTCCTGCAACCAATCTGAAGCCACACTTTGGTTGGTTTTCGAACATTTTGGAAGTCGAACAGACTTCTGGACTGGATTCCCTTCGACTTCCAAGGTATGAATGTACTGAGAAATAACTCCAGAGGAACAATTCCAAAGAAACAATTCCCCCAACAGACCTTCGCCCCCATACAGCACCAGATCCAGCCATAGGGAGCCTCAGCAGCATTTGGTCTGTCATCCTCTCCAACTACGTCACCCTGCTCCAATGCTTGCGCTACCAACCCTTTGTGTGAGTCCCCGTAGGAGCACTCCTGCCCTTGAAGGTGGTCCAGCTAGGGCTGGATTGCCCAGATGAGGAGCCCTAATTGCCACAGGTAACAGCCATGGAGACATCCAGCCCCGCCTGGTTGGGGCAGGTCCAAATGGTGCAGAGCGATGATGGACCAAATACGGGGGCTCCCTATGGCTGGATCGGGTGCTGTATGTGGGTGAAGGTCTGGTGGGGGGATTGTTTATTTCTTAGTGTAAGGTTTTTATTGCTGTTTAAGAAGGTTTACTATTTGAGGGGAGTGGGGTTTGTTGCTGTTTGAGGTTTTCCTACTTTGTTCAAATAAAGACCTCTTTTCCCTCATATTGTCTATGAAAGATCCTTTAAGAACCTGCAGTGTTAACTGGCAAAACAAGAAGAGAGTCCTTGGAGACCAAAGAGACCAAAGAAAGAAATGACAACCCCCTTGGCCTATGAAAGAATATGGCTGATATAGTAACTAAGGACATTTGAATACTTGGATTATTTCCCTTAAAATAATAGGCTTCATGTTTTGTAACCTTGCCTTTGTTCATCCATAAAGTACAGAAGCTGGACACCACCCTCACTTTCTGCTGAGGTGTGGCCCTGGCTTGGAAAGGAAGCTTAGCATGCATTTATCTACTGGCCTGCAATTTCCCCTTCAATATTCCAAATAATCAAAATTCTACCATTTATTAATGTCTAGGGTTTAGGAGGTCCCCCCCCCCCGCACATCTGTAACAATAGTTCCATTTGCTACCTTCACATACCTGTGCTTTATTTTAGGTCTATAATTGTATATGGACTATGTATAATGTCACCAGGTCGGTGTATTTAGGGGTATTCAATGGTGTACTTTGCAGAATCTTATACAACCAGAGGAGTATTGCGTGAGGAGACATCTATTTTGGGGATGGGAGAGGTGGCTTTGCAGACAAGGGGTGTCCTCTCTCTGCCACAGGATTAGGCCAGGGAAGGATTACCCCCCTGTTCTCCACAAATCCCACCGGCCAAGGGAGAAGCCACATCTGCCAGCTGTCAGAAGCCAGGCATTGGCTTCACCTGCTGAACAGCAGCCTGAAGGAGCAGAAGGCGAAGGCGAAGTGACTCCACCTGCTGCTGATCAGCTTTCTTGCTCCTGATGAGAGCCAGCTGGCTCCAGCTTTCTCTCTTTTTTTAAAAAAGGATAGTATTTTTGAGAAACATAGTGTGTCAAGTACAAGGGGCAACTCTGGACTGTTGGATTGGCTAGTGTCCTAGTCCTGTGCTGTCAGCCACAGCAGAGCTTAGTGGAGGGAGAATCAACCTCAAGGGGGTACTTGCCTGGAGGCAGAGTCCAAGGTCCAGAGTATCTCAGTTCATGTAGTCAGACGATCCAAGGGTCAAGAAAGCCAAGCGTCCAAGCCAAGGTCACGAGAAGCAAGAAGCAGCAAGGTCCGGCCAGGAACAATGAATGTTGTTTCCAGCAAGTGAGGCTGGAAACTCTACTTACAAAAGCTGGAGCTTTCTGCTGCTGCTGCTGCTGGGCAGGTGAAGAAGATTCCTGGTCCTGGACCCCTGCCTCCCGCTGCCCCCTCCTCAGCTCGCTCACTGACACTATCCCTCGCACTGAGACCTGACATGGCCAAGCCAAGCCATGAAATGTAGCAAATGAACAAACAGTGCATGTATGACATTTTATCTGAAAAGGGGGGGGGGGGGGAATATAAATGTGAAATATAAATACGATGCAAGAAAGGGTATGTGTTGGTGTATTTTAGTTGGTATGTGGCCTAAAATATCAAACCTTTTTCCACACTTGATCTGGAATGAAAGAAGACAGCAATACTGTATTAGTGTCTTCCCCTTTGGCTTCAAATCCTAATGAGTGATTATGTCACCTAGTAGAAAATTTAAAAATGTTTGGATAACAAAGACTCTTCAACATTAGTATTGTCAGCGTCCAAAATATATCAAAAAGTGTTCCTAGTATGCTTGAAATACATCAGAAAGTACTATCAGCAAGTCTTTCTGATTTCAAAATCAGAAGCAGTTTTTTTTAAAAAAAGTATTTTATTTGTATAGTTATTTACAGAGCTTTCTTTCAAAGGATGAATGCCCGGATTTAATTTTTTTAGACTTTTAAATACAAATTATAATCTGCAAACTGCAATCCTGTGACCCCAGAAATATATCCCAAGAGTCCGAGGAAACATCAAGAGCTCCCTGTCCATCGATGATGGAGAAATAAAATGCCAGATCCACCACACAACAGTTATGGAAGCATCTAACAGCTTTTGAAGCTCCAACACTGGTAAGGGCCCCAAGCTGCTGTGAATCTCTCCCCCAGTTTCCCCTAAAGTTTTTTCCCAGTGGGAGGAAAATAGTTATTTATAAAAACATCCGTTAAAAGGACAGGAGTGCAAGATCACTTATCCACTCTCATTTCTTTCCTGCCAAGAAGAGCAGAGTTGGAGAAGGCAGTTCAGCCACCTTCTGTACCACTCCTGTAGGACTGAAGCCTAAAAATACCTATGTGGGACAAGCCACAGGCTGCCACAGTGGAGACGCCTGGATCCTCACTGGCAGCTGTGTCGGCAGAGCTCTACAGAGCCCAGCACAGTGACTAGATGAGGCTTCCTCAACCTTGGCCCTCCAGATGTTTTGAGACTACAATTTCCATCATCCCTGACCACTGGTCCTGCTAGCTTGGGATCATGGGAGTTGTAGGCCAAAAACATCTGGAGGGCCAAGGTTGAAGAAGCCTGGACTAGATCCTGGAGGTGGTTACACTTGCTTAGTTTATAGTTCTATTGGGTTTAAGTAGACTAAATTACTTCAGGTCCACTTTCTCCAGTTTAACTCATTTGCAAGTTGGGTTTATGTTTAACAAATATTTGACCAAAGCAGCTCTATAAATGTACTAGCCGCAGCTCAATAAAATGGAGGGTTGTTTTTTTAAAAAATAACCTAATTTTCAGCACCATACCTGAAAGCTTTTCTTCCATGTTCATACTTGTGACACTTTATCTACAAACTTCAAAATGAAGTGAAGTATTAAAAAGAGCCTGGCAGAATTCATTAAATAGATAGATGAAGTTAATCAAAGTAATTATCTTCCTATTAAATGAAATGATTTAAATTAAGTAAGCATTTTCATTTTGTAACTTGCCAGTCTTTATAGAATCCTTTAACCACTGCTCAGACAAAATTTTAAACTTCCTTTTGAACGTTCTTCTCAGAGTCTTTATCTCCTTCAAATGAGCATGATCTCCACAGATTACATGGGACACACCCTCTTCAAGCTGTTGAACCACTTTTGCTCCATGAAATCGAAGTATCAGTGCTGCAGTTAATAGTTTTGTTTGTTTAATCCTAGCACCTGAATTACTCAATTCATCAGAAGGAGCCAGGTAAATCGTGTGCTGCCTGAACATACTTAGTGGAGAGCTTTCCCATGAATAACGTGCTTCTATGTCAGCAATTGCATCCTGAGAGATCTCTGCCTGAAAGTTATTCATTCTTGAGAACACCTGCTTTAGTTTGGCAATATCAGTATCACCTGTGTAACTATCACCATAGCAGTCATATTCACAGGCAAAATGTTGTTTTGTTTCTGGAGACATGTGAATCATGAAATCAAGCTGCCAGGGTACAAATGTTTTGGATTGAAAGCACTGTAAAAGCCACTCCGCTCTCACAACATCATACTTGTCAGAAGAAATAATATTTTTCACTCTGACATTCTCGATTCCTGCAATCACACAATAGGTGTCCAAACCAGGATTCTGGACTATGCTGCCGCCATATTCCGCTATTTTACTTTCCAGCTGATATTTTGAATAGTTTTGTGTCCCTGTCATAACACAAAACTCAACATCTTCAAATATACTGGAAATCTGGTTTACATTTGAAAGATCAGGAGCTTTAAAATGATCTATTAAACCAATTTTTTTTTTAATCTTGGGCACAGTTTTACGTTTCTTTCCTTGTGGCTCATCATTATCTATATCAAAGTGCTTAGTCGCTAGCTTTCCACAAGCTTTACCTCTGAGTTGCTCTAGAATGTCAAGAGTCATACAATCATGCCATTCTTTATCTTCTCTTATCCTCTCAATACGAGGGAAACGTAATGTATAATCAGTTTTGTACATATCACTGCTCACAATCTCTGCTGCTTTAATCTGGACAATGACTGAATTACAAGGCTCAATATAGACTTCAGGCTTCTCAGTTCCACACAAGATATTAAAAGGAGGATCTCTTTTACGATAAGGTTTCCAATATTTGGCTAATTTCAAGCCAAGATCATAAAGTTCTTTCATAGTGTAACCAGAACCAACACGACAAATGGAGTGGAACACTGATGGTTTTTCACCAGGCGGAGGAGTCTCAGCAACTGCACATAAAAAATGTGACATCATGCCACCACGAAGACCTTTTCCCCAGTAGCCCCCAACAATTAAAAGGTCTAGTTCATCCATTAGTCCACTAACATACTCTGGTTTGATCTTGAACCATCCTTCCCCACGTTCGTCCGGCTTGTAAATTGACATGGGATCTTTTACCACAATTCCTTCTTCTCTGTTATCTATTGCTTCATTTAGAGAATCTATTACTTCTTTCCGAGTGTTAGCTTGATTTTTAGGAACAAACTGCAAACGACCTTCTATTGGTGTAAATATCTCATTCAGTTTCTCATATCTTTTGCTCAACATCTCATGACCCAATTTTTGGTTATTAACCATTAGAACATCAAACACACAGAAGCATGTCTGTAATTCTGAATCATCTGACATCTTTTTGATGTCAAATTTGCTACCCTTCTGTACAAAGTTCTGTGTGGTGGGATTGTAGGCCATCATTTCACCATCCAGAATGCAGTTCTGAATATTTTTGTTGAAGATATTATGAATAAATGGAGTCAATGAACCTTCCAAGGGAGAAGCTCCAAACTGTTGAGTATAATCATACCCATTTCGGGAAAAATACTTGTAAACATCTGCATCTTTGTGCATCTGCATTCGCTCACCATCTAATTTGGTTTCTATGTAAAAACTCTGGTTGTTCATTTGTTTTTCAATTTGTTGTACATCAGCAATAGCAGCAAGCATCGGTTTAAAGGCAGAAAATAATGTAATAGAAACATCACTAAGAAATACAGAAGGATTGTGTAACTGTCTACAGACTTTCTCCAAATCAGTTGTAACATTATGCAACTTTGAAGCTTCAGGATGAAAGATGGAAAGTAAGGTTTGCTGGCTGACACCAAGTTTCAAATCTTTTATGATCATCCTGATCAACCATTTCTGTTCAAGTGCTGAACTCTGAGTTATTAACTGAAGAAGGCTCTTCTTGACCAGATCCCTCCTTTTGGCAGCATTATTATTAGAAATGGAATCTAAAATATCGTTCACTTGCTTTATGGTCAGTTGACCTTTCCTGGGACACCTTTGTTTCAACACAAAATAGGCAATCATAGCAAAGTCTCCAGCATCTCCCCGTGAGCCAGTAGGTGTTCGATAATTTAAGAGTTTTAAAGCATCTTTTCCATCTTTGGGTAAATTTAAGAGCTCAATATACAGCTTAGCAAGCATGGTTTCTTTAATTCCATAAGCCATCCTTTCTCTTTCCAACTGTGGAAGAATAAGCCTCATTGCTGGATAAAAAGAATCTGCTACATCTTTTTCATTTTTATGAAGCGCATCATGATATTTCCTCCAGGAATCTAAAAACTCCTTGAAATTCTTGGTTTTCTCAGGTCGGGATTTGCATTTTTGTATTCGTTCTAATGTTGAACAGAGATCTTCAAAAGGAACTTGTGATGCCACAGTTAGTTGGGAAGGAGAACAGGAAGTAGAGATGGAAGACATCTTGAGTATTTCACTACAAAAAGAAAGAAAATGGCAAGCTTGTTTTCAAATAGTACAACTCCCACTGTATTCCTGCTTTTCCTTGAATCAGCAACAGCTCTACATTTAAAATGAATTAAAATCTCAGTTTTATTACACAACGTTAGGTCCAGTCATGGATGACCCTGGGGTTGCGTGCTCATCTCGCTCTTTAGTTTAGAAAAATGGTAAGATGATACATACATCTTTTTTTTTTTGTATGCCATCTATGCATGATGTGGTGATAGCTGTGGAGGGATTTAAGAAGTTTTTCTCTTATCATAACTCAGGGCCACCCTGTGAAGCTGAATGTTGGAAAGAAAAGCAAAAAAGTACTTTTTCACACAGTGCACAACTAAACTATGGAATTCATTCCTACAAGACATAACGCTGACCACCAAATCTGATGGCTTTAAAAGAGCATTAGATAAATCCATGGAGCCATAATGGGAATGTTCTACCCCCCACAGTAAGATGCAATTTGCCTCTTCATGCTAGCTGCTGTGAATCGCAAGTGAGGAGACAGAGGGCTGTTGCTCTCATCTCCTGTGTGGGCATTTCTTCCACAGCGTTAGCCACTGAGAGAACCCAGGTGCTGGACTTGAGGGGTCAGTGGTCTGGTCTTGCAATGGAGTGGCCGAAAAGGGAGAGAGCAAGAGACACACATGAAAAACGAGAGAAAGAAGCATCTCACCGTCTGGATAGGTCGCATTTCCAGGTTCATACTAGAGAACAATGTTGAAATATCTTTACAGTTTTAACGTGTGGGAGGAGCACGACGTCGCAGACGCCGATACAGAAATCACATGCTGACGTGGCTGGTGTGTCCAGGCCACTTCGGGGGCCCCTGCGGGCGAAGGCGACCCAGCAAGAGCAGCCCGGGGGCTTCTCCTCCCACGACCTGCCTTGGGCCTGAGGCGCCGGAGGGTCTGCCTGGCACGCAGAAGGCAGCTCCAGTGAGAGACCCGGCGGAGCCGCAGCCGGCCTGCTGGGCCCAGGGCTCTGGCTCGGAACGAGGCGGCTTCCCCGTCCCTCCCTTCTCACCTCGACGAGCCTCCGCTTCTCCTCGTCCACCTCCGCCGCTCGCACAGAGACCAAAGCACAGCCTGACAGGAAGAGCGGGCTTTCTGCTCTGCGCATGCGCGTGTGCGAAACCTGGCCTGTTCTCGCGGGGTTTCCTTCTGCCGCGCTTCCCTGATAGGCTCCGTCGCGGCGCTCGTTGGAAACCTTTGCCCTTCGAACTTTGACCCGGAAGCGTTGCCGTCCGTGCCGGTTTCCCGGAAGTGGTGAGTGGGCGAGGAGATTCCCGGCCGGGGGGCGGGGAGGACGACGGAGGAGGCGGGAGCGGGGCGCGGGCATGTCCCGCCCGGGACCGCGATGAGGTGGGCGCGTCGGGGCTCCATCCGCCCGAGCGGAGCAGCGGAGGCTCAGGTAGGGGCGGCCGGGAGCCGCGGGACTCTCTTCTCTGCCCTGCGCTCCTCGCCGAGGACGGCCTCGTCCCCCGCCTGCCCTGCGCCAGCGCCCGGGAGCTCTCGCCTTCCGCCTCGCAGCAGGTAGCGAAGCGCGGCTTGCCTGGCGCTTCCTGGGCAGGGCGGCGGGGACGGCTCTCGGTGCTGCAGGAAGGCCCTTTCTCGCGGCTGACCCCTGCCTCGCCCCCTCACGAGTGAAAGCCCCCTCCTGCCCAGAGCCCACATCCCGCGTCCTTGTCTCGCCCAGGCGGCTGCCGCGCCTCGCACCAAACGCCCGGGCCTTCGAGGGCAGCGCAGCCCGGCGCCGTCGGTTCTGACCGGTTGCCGCTCTCTCTCTCTGGCCTCGCTACGTGAAGATCTGCCGGCAGCCTCATTACTTAGCTCTAAATGACAGGGAATTTAGCCCTGCTGGGTTTGTATAGTATCTGAAATAAGTGTGCTTCCTAGTTCCAGTTTATTTCACTGGGATTTGCTTTGATGTGAGTATGTTCACGGTGGTACAATGGCTTTGTGCATGTTTACCTGGAAATCCTGATTTTTCCAAGTACCGGTAATAATGCATGTAGCCTCCACTCTATTAGAAGGCAAAAGTTTGGCTCCATGATGTAATTCCAGAAGCTTTGGTGATAGCCACAGTAGAAATCCAGGAAAGCTGTCTGGGTAATATATTGTTTAAAATATTATTTAATAGCCTAAAAACTTGCTTGTGAAAAATCACATCATTCTGGGAACATCACTCTGGGATGCATAGTTGAGTTTGTGACTTCTCTTTTGTATGTGAACACTGCAGCCTGTAATGCCCTATTAAAAAAGCAACTCTTAACTGGAAATTAATAAGAATGATGTCTGATACAAGATGTTTTCCAAAGCTGCAATTACTTATTTGATAAATTTAACAGTTATTAATGTAGCCTCATTCCTGTTTTTCAAAATTAACAATTATGATAGTGAGGCAATACTGGCTAATACACTTCCTTTTGTAACTTGGCACACCATCATTACTCCTTTAAGTGCTGTATGTCCTGTTTCTGGATATGAAGGCCTAACAATATAGTATCCACTTGAAATGGAGCAATTACAACTGCAGCATGTGCAGTATTCCAAATGTGGCTGAATCGTACATTTTGTGCGTGTGTGGCTATGGACCTAAAGGACTATAGAACTTCCCATGAATGGTGGTGCAGGTGGCTGTCTCTGCAAGCTTTTAAGTAAGCATTAGTCTATTTCAGATGGCTTTTACCAAAAATATGCTGTAATCCTATTTGCTTTAACCAGGTAGCTTAGCAGGTTTTAAGTGGTGTTTTGCTGGTTTGATGAGTTGTTTTATTATTATGGGTTTAAATTTTCTGGTATTATATGTTCTGCTGCCAACACTACTATTAACTCAAATCATTGTCGTTCCTGGCCTTTTGAGCATCAAAGTGTCTTTGATGCTACACTGTTCAAAATAGGGTGACCAACTGTGGTCATGGGCGGGATGGAAGGGGGTGACTAGAAGAGCATGAGGGAGATGCAAGCAGGGCCCCCCTAGAAGCAGGGAGTTTGAGCGATCAAGAGAGGTCAGGAGAAGGAGGGCCTTCAAGGACAGGCTTAGAGACTGAGAGTCACAGTGTGAGTGCCAACTTAGTTGGCCCTGCTAAAGGTAAAGGTACCCCTGCCCGTTCGGGCCAGTCTTGCCAGACTCTAGGGTTGTGCGCTCATCTCACTCTATAGGCCGGGAGCCAGCGCTGTCCGCAGACACTTCCGGGTCACGTGGCCAGCGTGACGAAGCTGCATCTGGCGAGCCAGCGCAGCACACGGAACGCCGTTTACCTTCCCACTGGTATGCGGTCCCTATTTATCTACTTGCACCTGGGGGTGCTTTCGAACTGCTAGGTTGGCAGGCGCTGGAACCGAACAACGGGAGCGCACCCCGCCGCGGGGATTCGGACCGCCGACCATACGATCGGCAAGTCCTAGGCGCTGAGGTTTTACCCACAGCGCCACCCGCGTCCCTAGTTGGCCCTGCTACACAGCAGCAAAACAGTCCCAGTCCTGCTGGCTTGCCTCCCCCTCTGCCACCCCACTCAAAAAGAGTCCTGCACATTGCTGAGCAACGGGCCAGGCAGGCCCAGAGGAGGAGCTTGACCCCCCCCCCCCCCGAATGCAGACTTCGTCCTCTTGGGAGAGATCTAGAGTGAAAGGCTAGAGGTGGGAAGCTCAGAGCTAGTGGTCAGTTTCAGCAATGTCTTAGCTGGATTAAGATGAACCAGAGGAATCTGCTGTGTTATTTTCTGTTAATAAGGAGCTAATTGCATTCCGTGCCTTTCATGTGTGTGCCTGCCCTGTGGTTGGCCTGGATTGTTGATAGCTCCTTGACAGTTGTTCACAAATTTATAAAGATATAGGTTTGGGAAACTCCCCCCTCTAAATGACTAAAAGACGTATTTTGTGCGCAAAATTTATTTCATCTTCAGCTGAATCCCCTATCTTGTCTTTAATTGCTTTACAAAGATCCATAAACATCGTTTTAGGTAGTCCTATATTTTTATTTTATTGGTCCTCAGTTACCAGGCACCTGTGTTACTTTATCCTATTATTCTGAATGGCTTTAGTTTGAAGCATTTAGGCATTTTGTGTATTGTCTATATCAGTGACCACTGGTCCTGTTAGCTAGGGATTATGGGAGTTGTAATCCAAAAACAGCTGGAGGGCCAAGTTTGGCCACCACTGGTCTATATGATTCTAGCTGGGATCCAGAACTTCATTATGTGAAGGCACATCTGTTTCTAACAGTTTCTCTTGATTCCCTAATCCTGCTCTGCACTCCCATACATACTGTACTGTTTGTGAGGGTAGTAGCTGCTTTGGGGGGCATAACGACTGGTAGGGGTGTTTGAAAGATGCTAATCAAATTGTACTTAGTGATTGTATTTAGAAAAGTGTCATTTAAGCAACTCCAGAATTTTTTCTGCTTTTGCTATTGAGCTTTGGAGTTACTTCTTGTAGAAGGTCATCTCCCCACTTTATTACACATTATGCTCTCTGAAGAAATACTAATGGCGTTGATTACACACAATATTCTAGATCTAGATTTCCTTCCCCCAACTGTATTTCAATTTATTTTGAAAGCCCACACGTCTTTTTATTTATTTAAATTATTTATTTAAATTTCTTTTGGAGCCCACGCGTCTTTTGCACTACATAAAGTTTAGGTATGAATTACCTTATACATTTGTTGTCCCTTTTAAAAGTTGTTTTAAAAGAAGCTTATTTATTTTCTTTTTTCAGGCTTCATATGGACTAAAGATTCATTGACTACTATAATGGAAAAATCATGGATGCTTTGGACTTTCATTGAAAAGTGGCTCCTTGCGTTGGTCTCGTGGTCCTGGGGCCTCTGCCGTATCTCTCTCTTACCTTTGATAGTAACTTTTCATTTGTATGGAGGCATGATATTACCTCTGTTAATATTTGTATCTATTGCAGGTATATTATATAAATTCCAGGATGTGTTGCTTTATTTCCCAGAGCAACCTGCTTCATCACGACTCTATGTCCCCATGCCTACTGGCATCCCACACGAAAATATCTTCATCAAAACCAAAGATGGTGTGTTGCTCAATCTGATTCTTCTCAGAAACACAGGAGACAATTCCTCATATTCACCTACTATCATTTACTTTCATGGAAATGCAGGAAACATTGGTCACAGGCTACCCAATGCGTTGCTGATGCTGGTGAACCTGAAAGTAAACTTACTGCTGGTTGACTATAGAGGCTATGGAAAAAGTGAAGGAGAAGCAAGCGAGGATGGCATCTATTTAGATTCTGAGGCTGTGCTAGACTATGTGATGACTAGATCTGATCTTGACAAGACAAAAATCTTCCTCTTTGGACGATCCTTGGGGGGAGCAGTTGCTATTCGCCTAGCGTCTGAGAATTCCCATAGGATTTCTGCCATCATCGTGGAGAACACATTCCTTAGTATCCCACATATGGCCAGCACTCTGTTTTCTTTCTTTCCAATGAGGTACCTTCCCTTGTGGTGCTATAAAAACAAGTTCCTCTCCTATCGAAAAATATCTCAGTGCAGAATGCCTTCACTCTTCATCTCTGGGCTTGCTGACCAGCTGATTCCTCCAGTTATGATGAAGCAGCTTTATGAGCTTTCCCCTGCTCGGACTAAGAGATTGGCAATATTTCCAGATGGAACTCATAATGACACTTGGCAGTGCCAAGGCTACTTCACAGCACTTGAACAATTCATCAAAGAAGTTGCAAAGAGTTATTCCCCTGAAGAAATGGCAAAAATGTCATCTAATGTAACAATAATATAACTAACTCCAGTCTTTCTGTCTGATACAACTGCATTGTACCTGGATTTGTAGAAAGTGATAAAGAATGACAATTTTTAAAGTGTGTACTCTGTCTTGTACTTATCTAAAGAGCAAAATTAAACATGGAGAGATCTAATAAATTATGAGCCAGATAGTTTTTACACTTAGCGTTATCAATTAGTGATGTTTTTGATAAAATTAATCTTAATTTCCATTTCTTAGATTAAGACACATTAATAAATTTATTGGTAAAATGTAAGTTAACCCGTGGGGAGATCTGATGTGGTGCAAGAGGGATCCACTTGTGCAATGGGACTTCTTTCCTTTGTAGCGCCCCCCCCCCCTTTCCCAAATTTTGCTCCAGAGGATTATAGGATGCTTCATAGAGCGGGGTGGAATGGGGCAGGAAGAAGAGAAACCGGAAGTTCTGTTGTACAAGAAGATTTCTGTTGTGCAGGCAGACAAACATCTTTGGCTGTTGCCCACTGGTTTTAAGAGAAGAACAGAGCTGTTGCATGCAGTGTATGTTTTGGCTGCATAGGTAACCATGATTACCGACACACACTATAACTAGAGCTTTGGGATGCATGATAAGCCCCTGAATTCTTTTGTTATGCATCTCAGATTGTGTAGTGTGCTTAATATTATAAGTAGCACCAATGGCCCCCTGGGCTCCTTTGGGAGGAAAGGCAGGGTAGGAATTAAAAAAATTATGGAAGTACACTCTATTCGGTATGACATGGCTGCATTCATTGCTTATTACATCCACATGCAGGATGAATGGAGAAAAGATGCATTTAAAGTTAATGATATATTAGTGTTGATATCTTATCCAGTCATGAAGACGGGCTGACTAGTGTTCATGTTGCTATGTTTGCTATCCTTATACTGGAAGGTTTACTGCCCTTGGCGCTTGTGCATTTTGCCTCTTGTGCTTGTTCCCCTAGAAGCCATGAGTGCTAAATGCATCAAACCTAAAGTCTGGTTGGAATATTGCTTTCTACTTAAACAACAATATGGCAATTGGAAGAAGTTGGACTACAGGGAAAGGGGTTTTTTTAGAAAATCTACCATCTAACATTTACTTCTGCTTTTCATATCAAACTCCTCTTTAACTATTTTAAAATGTTTAATTAAAAAGTTTTCTTGTGGGGTAATTGGTTTTCTTTCATTGCAGCATGGTTGTCATTTTCTAAACACTGTTGACAGATGTCATGTAACATGAATAAAACTGAAAATATTTTGGTTATTAAAGGCCAGAATCGTAGGTGTACTTCTCAGGAAATAAGTCCCACCAAACAACAGGACTTCCTCATGAAAATATACTTGGGATTGAGCTATAAAGAGGGCCAGACTAAGTGATGAAGACGAGTATTAAATAATGAGTTTGATATTGAGTATACTTTACAAAATCAAATTACTTATTCTATTAGGATATATCTAGTATATGTGTGTGTGTGTGTGTTTTGTTTTATTTTTGCTTTGTAAACAATTCATTTATTGCAAAAAACTGGGTTTTTTATTTTCCGAGAAAGAGAAAAAACAGTTTACCCATTTAGAGTGCTTCAGAATCTTACAGAATGCAATTTTAACCACTCATTTTTTAAGATGTAGTAAAATAAAAGTCAGTTTTGAAAAACTGGTTGTGCTTGTTTGAAGAGCGCATAAATTGTGCAGGAAGTGGAAAACTAATGGGTAATACTCAATTGTTAGTCATACTCAGAGTAGACACATTGATATCGGTGGACTGAAACTACTTAAATCCATTGATTTTAGTGAGTCTGCTGAGTATGACTAACATTGGATATTGCCCCTTAGAACCAATATTGAGTATCTATTTGAGGACATTCTCTTTCTGTTTTTCCTCTATCTTCTCTGACATAATTGTTTCCTGTTTAGTCTTCTTCCAACATCTCATTCATCATTCTATTAACATTTATTACATGACACAGAAACTGCAAATAATCTCTTAAATAATTTGATATATTTCAGCAACTACAGCATTTGTACTTTGCCATTCTTTTTTGTGGTATGCTATTTTAGCTTCATCGGTTTTGGAAACATGCCTCTATTACTGTTCACAGAAAGTAAATTAAGCCTTATACAAAACCTTCAGCATTAGCATGCAATAGCATACTGTAGGGTGTAGATCATACCATCCACAGTTGTAGAAAGCGTGAAGTTAAAACAGTGCAGGAATGCTGCAATGACACCCTAGACGACAATGATCAGTATTTTATTGGCCTGAGTATTGCTTTGGAAGAGAATCTTATAGTAATTATTAATCTTATAGCATTTGTTGTAGATATATCCCTTTCCCCTTATCTTTTTATAATGATATGTGTATTTGCTATGTGCACTTTGACTTTGCTTGGAGCTCATCATCTTGTAGAAAAAATATAGGTTACATTATCTTTTATATAAGAGCAACTGAACAGCCTTTTGTGGGACAGTAAATCAGCTGAGACTTGAGCTTCGAATTTTGCCTCTGAAATTTGTGGTACTTTCCAGAAAGATTAGCAATGGTCTAGTTTTGAATGGAGAATGATTCATTGACTCCCCAGTTATGCCTAAAGAGATAAGAGAAGCTTATGCTTTCAAGTAAGTACTTGTGCAGAGCTAGAGTATGATGCTTGTATGAAATTTGTGCTTGTTTTCGCAATGAGTATTTGCATAGGAACTGTATAAAGCCCCATTCCATTTCAGATGTCCCCCTCCCCCCTCAGGAAGGTCAGACTTTTAAATACAGCACAAGCTTATTGGGTCCAATTGTAATGACAGATGTATTGTTTTGAATACATTTTTATCTTTGATAATTCAGCAAGAAAATCTGGATTAATTTATGGGACCAATTGAGGGTCTGTACTCAAGGGTTTGTGCATTGTGGCACAAGGTGATACTGAAATCAGAGTAAGGATATTTAAATGTCCTTTTGGTGCTCTTATTTATTTGCTAAGGTTATATACCCTACCTTCTGCTTTGGCAGATCCAGAAAATTAAGGCTACTGAAATTTCAGTAAAATTCAATTAGAAAATAAGTATGGGGAAACATCTATAGATTTTTGTTGTTTGTGTAACTTTTTGCAAATAACACAAAACTTTATGGTAGAACTCTTGCCAAAAAATAAATTTGCTGCATGCAATAGAATTAAAGATACTTGTGGGTTCAATTTTGAATGTTTCACTTAGATCAAAACAAAAATTAAAACTGCAGCCATATGTATTTTCACTTAAAGTAAATATTGTTGAGTTCTGTGAGATTTGCTTATAAGTAAACATGTTTAGGGCCAGACTGTTGGTATATTTGTGTTTTCTACAGATTAAAAACAATACTTGTCATTTCATATTTTTAGACATGCATTTAATTAAGCACTTTCATTTTCTTTTCTTTTTTTACAATAGTAGATTGATTTTCCTTTTACATAACCTCTATTTTTATGTACTAACATATGCAATAAATTGATAACACCTACAATTGCTAATAGCCTTTTCTGTGTGTTTGTTTTGTTTTCAGAATAATTATCTGTCAATTTCCTGTAGTTTCAAAATGTAGAATAAGCCATCAGTTGGGCAGCAGCGGAAAATAATCTCTTAACACTTACAACACTGCCAACTTAATCTGTTATACATTCAGTTCAGATAATTTTAAAGGCACATATGACTTGAGTAAGGATTGATTGGTGTTTGGTGTAGTAAGCTTATCCTTTTTTTGGTCAGCGCATCAGAATTGTTTTCAGATAGATTCTTCTTCCTTACTTCAATATGTTGTAACATGGCATATTAATACGATTACTGTTTCACATCCTGCAGTTTCTCTTGCTATGCTGCTGCCTAATCCTGGCACCTGAATATTTCACTTTTGAATGGTGATGATTTCAAAAGGCAAACACAGGCTCCAAACTCCGGGAATCAACTCTTTGGGCTTCAGGCTCCCAGGCTTTCTTCCCACCACCCACTCCTTAATTGGGAGGTGGGGAGTGAATTGAAGAAGTTGAAGTTGACCTGGAAAGGAGAAAAAGGGCCAGACATTCATCAAAATTGCACAAATTCTCAGGAAGCACTCAGGATGCTGGTAGTAACAGCAGAACCAACACTATGATGCTGATGCTGCAATCGCTTAGAGCAGTGTTTCCCAAACGTTTTTGGGCAACGGCACACCTGTTTACCGGAAAAAAATCTCGCGGCACACCACCATTAAAGCCCCGCCCCGTGACGTCAGCGCGCAGCGTCACGCCGGGAGGGACGCACAAAAGTGAAAGTTTTTTCCCTCCCCCTTGCCGGGGTGGGAGGAGGCAGCAGAGCGAGGGACTGAGGGACGGCGGCAGCTGAGGCGGCCACCCCTCGACGCCGTCCCAAAAGCCGCCAAAAAGCCCTAAAAAAAGAGGAGCAGCACAAAAAACACACCACACACGGGGGGCGTGTTCTAATTTGCTTCTAACTCCGGGTTAGAGCGCAGCACGTGGAGGATGGGTGGGGAAAGAGAGAGGAGGCGCACTGATAGAACGCCAGGCACGGGGGCCGCCAGGGAGAGCCAGCGCGCGCCCCACCCCGGACGCTCGCGGCCACCGCCATCCCTCCCTCCCAGGGAAGGCGGGATTAGAGCAAGCGCCCGGGCAGCAAGAAGCGCGCGCGCGCCGGCCCTGCCCTGGATCCCTCAGAACCGCCAGTCTCTGGGAAAGTGGGCGTGGCTTCAGAACTCTCAGGCAGCAGCACCCGCCGCCCGGCAAGGCTTCCCATTGGGAGGCGCGAATGCTTTAGTGGGCGGGGATTGGTGCAAATATAGGCAGGGCGGGCTGAGAGGAGGAGCCGCCGCCGAGGAGCAGCGACACCAGCAGCGTTTCCTCTCCCCCCTCCCCTCCCGTGTCAACAAGCGGGGCGCCTGCGCCGGGGGTTTGCGCGTCAGGCAGGCAGCCAGGCAGGCAGACGGCGAGAGCCCCGCGCTGGGCAGCCGCTGCTCGCCGCCGCCGCCCCGCGTCTCGCCGCCCGACTCGCCCGCCTCCCTCCCACGGCACACCAGCCAATGTCTCACGGCACAGTAGTGTGCCGCGGAACACCGGTTGGGAAACACTGGCTTAGAGAACAACTCCATGCAGTCACAGTGGCAAAGACTGAAAAAAATGAATGCTGATCTTGTCAACTGCAGAGCCCCCGTGTAGTTTGCTGACTCCCCTCCCCCCTCCGTGCCATTGCAAATTATTGTGAGGGGGAGGCATAGAAAAATGCTACAAAGGTGCATCAGATGGGTGGGCTGCTGGTTCACCACCTGTATTCTATGACAGCAGAGGCTTCCTCCAATCCCCTTTTAGAATGAAAGCTGGAAATTCAGGCCAGTTATTAGCCCAAAGAGATCCAAGCAAACCCTAGAAAATTGGGTCTTATGGCAACCCTTATTTTTCTAGTCAAGAAATATGGATCTAGTTCTTTTACTCTGAAAGACTACTAACTGATACAGTTCTAATATACTTGCTTTGCATAAGAAGCGAACATTACGAGGATTATCATCCTGTAGATGGCAGTGTTTCATTTATACTTTTGATATGGCTTCGCCCAAGTAAGTGGCATGGACATGGTACTGGAGTGTTTCTGTGGATCTTTCTACTTAGACTTGGTATTTACTCTGGAGGAGTGAAGGATGTAACTCAATTTTCAGAAACCGCAACTGACTTTTTCCATTGTGTGGAAACTGCTTCAGGGAACTGATTGAGATGTTGGCCATTTCAAGAAACCAGAAACTTGCACAACCTGGGGAGGAGAGGCAGGTAAGCAAACCATAATGATCTGAGTAAGAGTATCAAACAGCAACCATAAAAATTTAGATGAGCAATTAAGTTCATAAGCCACTGCTTACTGCTCTGAGAGCTGGTGTTTTATCAGCAACCCAGAGCAGTACTAACATCAAGCCTTGATTCCCTTGGTGAAGAAAAGTCTTCATCTGACTCCAAAAAGGTGTTTGGTGTCTCCATGCAGGCCTCACTCCAGAGAGCACGGAACTGAGAAGGCCATCTGCCTGGTTGCCATACTTGTGCCTCTCTCAGCAGGGGCACATAGAGAAGGGCCTCAGAAGATGCTCATAAGGTCCAGGTATATTGCTGTTGGGAGAGGCCTGTATAAGACACAAGCTGTATAAGGCTTTACATGTTAAAACCAGCTCCTTGAATTATTAGTAGTATTGGTATTATTATGTGACTTGTTTGTCACTTGTTACCCAAAGGCCTCAGCAACTTAAAACATACCACAAAAACACAACACCAACACCCCCATAACAGGAAGCTTCACAACCACACTTGATAACATAACAATATCATCTCTCTCTGGGGAAAATATAAGTCTTTACCTGGTGCGAAAAACGTCAAGAAAAGCACTAGATGGATCTTACTGGGCAGAGCATTCCACAGGTGGGGAGCCACAATGGAAAGGGCCCTCTCTGTTGTCACCACCCTCTGAGCCTCTTGGGGGGACGGACGGATGGACGGACCTGGAGAAGGGCCTCAGAAGAAAATGTAAGGGTCCAGGCAGGTTCATATTGGAAGACGCATTCCAGAAGATGTTGGGATCCTGAACTGCAAAGAGCTTTATAGGTCAAAACCAGCCAGCCATGTAGTTGTAACAGAATTGGTGTTATGTGATCAGCTTGCCTTGAATCTGTCAATAGTCAGGCAGCCACATTCTCAACTTCTTTTCAAAGACAGTTTGGTGGTTGACCTGCTTTTGGAGGGTTTGCACTACCCCTGAAGGTACAAGTTTGTAGTCTAGCAGTACTGCTGGATTTCAACTTGTCCCAAGTGGCTTATGCACAGTTTAGGCTCACCAGCCATGGCTGTTCCTTTACAGGGATCGCCTCATCTCCCACCAGGAATATTGGACTGTGAAGACTGTCAGGAAGCTGCTACTAGCACAGAATACAGTTTCTATGTTGATGAGGGGGGCACCACAATGGGGCTGTGTGCCACAAGTCCGGAGTCCGATGGAGAGACTGCCAGTGAGATACCAGACCCAATTCAATGTGTTAGCAGTGTTAGAAACTCAGATAAGCTAGGCACCAAATAACTCCTTAAACCAGGGTTGTAGTCCCCAAACAGAATGTCTAGAACTTTGAGAACTTAAAGAAGAAAAGTCACTTTATCCAGGGACAGTCCACATAAAGACCTATTCCTACCTCTTTTTCTTAATGGTGACATGGACCATTCATAACATAATAATATTCTTCATAACTGTGAGCAGGGCAGTGGGGTGGGGTAAGTGAAGACAAGCTACAATCAACTATAATGTCGTTCACTGGTCCTGCTCAGGCTGCACAGAAAAAGCATTTTGGTTCCTGAAATTCATTCTGATTGTGCAGATACAGTATAATGGACAGAATCCTACAGGATGTGGTATTAGTGTGTGAAAACAGTCAAGATCCAATGATCCCCAGGCATGCACCTCCAGATGGTGGAGATGTCAGGCGCTATACTGGCCCCCAGGCATCTTCACTTGGTTGCAAGTGGCAGATAGTGAGGTGCAAAATGTGCCTGGCTAATTTCAGACACTGGGTACTAGTGTACAAAATCTTAAACAAGTTGGGATCAACCTCCTTTCTTATGTTCAGAATTATTTTTTGTTTGTGTTGTATACAGTTACACAAGCAGTGTTAGCTATAACCAGCTGAATATTTTAAACAGGATTCATAAGAAAGTCTATTTTGGGAAGTATCCATGAGATATCTGAGCCTGCATTTTGCCAATGAAGTGACCTGCTTGATGGTTTTCAGACTTAGTTGATTCGTAGGATACAGATGTTATTTCTTACTTCGAATAAGCAAACTTCAGATCAGCCTTGGCTTAACTTTGCCACAAGGTGCTTGTACAGGGAGTCGTTCTGAGTGACTTTTACACCTTGCCTCCGGTGTGTAGCTGCTGCCTTTGGAGCCTGCACATCAGAGACAGGTTGTAATAGCCACTCAAATCTACGCCCTGTATGAGGACCGTGCAGTGAACTGTCACCAGATCTGCCACCAGTTGTGGGTGTACCTGGTTGCAATGTCAGAGGTCAGTGCCGGTGCCGGTGCCACCGCATCAAATGAAATGTCTGCGCTGAGGGGGAAAGAGCTGGCCAGTGGGAGGGCAACTTGGGCAGGTACAGTGTGGGGCCCAGCCCAGCCCAGCCCCAAAGGCCTGGCCCTCGTGTGGCTTGCCTCCCCGCAGGGTGCCTGTGGCTGGGCCACCTCCCCCACAGCCCCAGTCACCCTACATTACTTAGCAATGGGCCAGCAATAAAGCCAGCATGGCTTTCTCAAAAATAAGTCATGCCAGACATGTGTGTATGGGGAATGCTCTCAATATACTATAGTGTGTCTTGATTTCGGTAAAAAAAATTTGAAAAGTCCCCCATGCTATTCTTCTGGAGAAGCTGAGAAAATGTGAGCTAGATCATGTTACTATGAGGTGGATTTCTGGCTGGTTGACTGACCAAACCAAGAAATTGCTCACCAATGGATCCTTGTTATCCTGGTAAAAAGTGACAAGTGTGGGGGCTGCAGGGTTCTGTCCTGGCCCCATTGTTGAGCAACATATTTATGATGGACTTCGATGGAGGAATAGTGGGAGATGTTCATCAAATTTGCTGATGACACCAATCGGAGAGGGGTAGCTAATACCACAGAAGATAGTATCAGGATTCAATATAATATTTATGGATCAGAGATCACTGCCCAAACTAACAAAATGAATTTCAAAAGGGACAAATGTAAAGTTCCACACTTAGCTAGGAATAGCCAGGTACACAAATATAGGATAGAGGATAGCTGGCTTGCCAGTAGTGCATGTGAAAAGGATCTAGGGATCTTAATAGACCATAAGCTTAACAAGAGTGACCTAATCAAGGGAAGTAATAGTCTCACACTATTCTACCTTGGTCTGGCCACACCTGGAGTCCTGTGTCCAGTTCTGGGCACCACAGTTTACAAAGGGTATTGACAACCTTGGGGGTGGGCAACCAAGATGATAAAGTGCCTGGAAACCATGTCTTATGAGGAATGGTTGAGAAATTTGGGTATGTATAGCCTGGAAAATAGAAGACAGAGGAGATATAATAGTCATCTTGAAATATCTAAAAGGCTGTCACATGGACAATGGAGCAAGCTTGTTTTCTCCTGCACTGCAGGATAGGACACAAACCAATGGATTCAAATTACAAGAAAGGAGATTCCAACTAAAACAATGGGAAGTACTTTTTGACAGAAATAACTGTTCAACAGTGGATGGTGGTGGACTATCATTCACTGGAGTTGTTTAAACAGAGGTTGGGTGACCATCTGTCAGACATTCTTAGCTGTGTTTCCTGCATAGCAAGGGATTGGACTAGATGACTCTTGGGGTCCCTTTCAACTCTAAGATTCTATGATTCTAAACCCCACTGTGATCAATGAGCCATTTCCATAAATTGGTATAGGGCTGCAGCCTTAGTGTATCAATAAGACATACATGGTCTAGGAGCTTTAACATAATAATTATTTCTTAGTGACGTTTGAAAAACAAGAGTAGCATTGTTAATTCCTGTAGTTTGATAGGATTTATATTTGATGATGTCAGAGTTTTAATCTTTCTGTTACTGGATTGTACAGTGGTACCTCGGGATGCGAATGGGATCCGTTCCAGAGCCCCGTTTGCATCCCGAACGGAACGCAAGACACGACAGCGCATGCGGGGGCCGTGTTTCGCCGCTTCTGCGCATGAGCGTGACGTCATTTTGAGCGTCTGCGCATGCGCGAGTGGCGAAACCCGGAAGTAACGCGCTCCGTTACTTCCAGGTTGCCACGGAGCGCAACTCGAACGCACTCAACTCAAAGCACATTCAACTCAAGGTATGACTGTATAAGAGGAAAATGAAAATACCTAATTATGTCGTGTTTGGTACTTGGAGCCAATACATTGTATTCTCTACACCTTGCCAAGAGTTTCCTACACAGCTTGCTATCTAAGAGTGCAATGGAATTCAAAATGACCAGACATTTGGATGTGGTGACGATCATACAAAGCTGTGTAGCTGAACTGCTATACATGAAGCTGAAACTGAAATGAGGAAGGTGAGTTGGGGAACTACAGAAACAGAGCCATAAAGCAGAAGCAAGCATTAAATGTCATGCATAGAGCATTAACAGACCCACATGACAGGAAGTAAGTGCTGTCTGCATTTTGGACACATATCTTGGATGCAACTAGCAAGATGTAGTTATTCACCAGAAAGAATCAGCTGAAGTTTTCATCTGGTGTTTAAGAAAGGAGGCATGGCATTTATGACCTACACACGAGGAAAGAGCCATATCGCCACCTCCCATCCTTTTAATGGCTTGGATCCTAAAGGGTTCTTACTAATATTTCTGGGGCTTGCAGTGTTCATGTCATCTTGCCTTGCAGCCATCTCTTTCTACTATGTTACAGCATTAAAATCAGAACTAGCAATGCTGAGCAGCAAGCTGAACTGCAAGGTCCAGACAAGGACATCATTTCCACAGCTCTTGAGGTCTTTGGAAAAGAGCAAAGAGGCCAATTCCTTCATTCCCTACTTGAATGTATTAGAAGGTGCTTCTAGTCAGGTGAGCTGCAGGCCCATTTGGAAGGAAATGTATACTTCTTTGTGTGTTCTGCAATTTCCATTCGCTTTTGGGAAGGACAGGAGTCACAGGCCTAATATTGACTTTCTGCGTATGT
This sequence comes from Podarcis muralis, assembly GCF_964188315.1. Classification (NCBI taxonomy): domain Eukaryota; kingdom Metazoa; phylum Chordata; class Lepidosauria; order Squamata; family Lacertidae; genus Podarcis; species Podarcis muralis. The sequence continues at coordinate 132,845,250 of NC_135655.1, forward strand.
TGTTGGCAGCAAATTTCTTCTGGACCACATCAAAGTAGTGAAGAGATAATGTGGAGTGGAGACAAGCACAGGGGGAAAAGGTCTCCTCTGCACACAGGAGAAGCAGGTAAGTGAAAAGAGCTTAGTAAAGAATACAGGTCCCCAAGGAGTAAATGGGCTAACAAATATGAAAGCCAGAGATGGCATGTAAGCCTTTTTGCTGGGATTGTGGCATACAGCCAAAATTATGGTAATTAGGCATTTCTTTTGAAAATAGTACAGACGGAAGTACCTAGGTCTCAGAAAAAACCTATTTATGTGTGCTACTACATCAGCTAGGATTTTGTTAGCCCAGAAATGGCGGGTGAGTGATGTCCTAAATAAGGAGGATTGGCAATTAAAAATGACAGAATGTGCAGTTAGCAGGTCTAACCAATAAAGTAAGAGAACAAGAAGATCAAATATATAAAGAAGAATGGAAAATTTTTGTGAAGTACCTGGAAAACAACTATAACCATGTGAAAACATTAGTAGAAGTAAGGGAAATTTAACACATAACAAAGGAATAATAAAGGATTAAGGGGATTTAATGAAAATACAAGAATAGGTGGGAGAATTAAAGGAACCAGGGAGGGGGAAGAAGGGAAGTTGTAAATGACTGGTTTATTTTAAAGAAAGATATGAATGGGGAAATGTTTATTTTAAAGTGAATATGGTTTTGGAAAATGTAACATTGATACACACACACACACACAGTGCTTTTTTCTGGGGGGATGCAGTGGTACGCATACCCCTAAACATTTTGTGAATCTTAAGTTTGGCCTCATTGAGGGGCAGTATTTCAATATGAGTAGGAAAATGAGAGCACCCCTAAACATTTTTTTAGAAAAAAAGCAGTGTGTGTGTGTGTGCATGTGTGTGTGCGCGCACACACACACACTAGGGGTGAGAAATCTCAGACCCGGGGACTGAACGGCTCGATCCATTCCTTAGGACTTTCTCCTGGTCATGATTTTCACCAGCCCTGCTCTCCCAGCTCCCTGAGAGCTTTTTCCTAGCTGCAGTGTGTCCTAGAATTGTGCTTGCTTGCTCCACACCCTTCTACCTCTGGCCCTGCCCACTGCTAGCATGTGGCCTCCAGTGCCGGAGGAAGGGGGGCGGGGGTGGGCCACCCTGGGTGTTATCACTGAGGGGGGTGACAAAATGTTGGGCGGCACTCACCGTGGGGCCGGCAGCACACCTGAGCCACGCGTCTCCCCAAAGGGTCCACCCGCCCCTCTCCCTCAGCTGTTGGGCAACTGTGTGGGAGGAGGCAGGCAGACTCCTCGGAGGCCCCGTGGAGCGTCCTGCCCTGGCTAGCCCCGCCCCCACGGGCAGCTGCCCCCCAGGCCCCGCCCCCAGGTGCAGGGCATGCGCGCCACCCCAGGTGCCCAATCAGCTTGCTCCACTGGTATTCTCCACAAAGTTTCCCACTTAGGTTGAAAAATGTTCCTCACACCTGGTCTGATCTATTGTTTTCACACATGGGGAACACTTCAACCCTGGTAGGTTCACTAGTGTTATTTTATCTATAGAAGGTGAACAAACTAACTATGCAGATTCATAGAATCATAGAATCATAGAGTTGGAAGAGACCACAAGGGCCATCGAGTCCAACCCCCTGCCAAGCAGGAAACACCATCAGAGCACTCCTGACATATGGTTGTCAAGCCTCTGCTTAAAGACCTCCAAAGAAGGAGACTCCACCACACTCCTTGGCAGCAAATTCCACTGTCGAACAGCTCTTACTGTCAGGAAGTTCTTCCTAATGTTTAGGTGGAATCTTCTTTCTTGTAGTTTGGATCCATTGCTCCGTGTCCGCTTCTCTGGAGCAGCAGAAATCAACCTTTCTCCCTCCTCTATATGACATCCTTTTATATGTATATTTGAACATGGCTATCATATCACCCCTTAACCTCCTCTTCTCCAGGCTAAACATGCCCAGCTCCCTTAGCCGTTCCTCATAAGGCATCGTTTCCAGGCCTTTGACCATTTTGGTTGCCCTCCTCTGGACACGTTCCAGTTTGTCAGTGTCCTTCTTGAACTGTGGTGCCCAGAACTGGACACAGTACTCCAGGTGAGGTCTGACCAGAGCAGAATACAGTGGCACTATTACTTCCCTTGATCTAGATGCTATACTCCTATTGATGCAGCCAGAATTGCATTGGCTTTTTTAGCTGCCGCGTCACACTGTTGGCTCATGTCAAGTTTGTGGTCAACCAAGACTCCTAGGTCCTTTTCACATGTACTGCTCTCAAGCCAGGTGTTCATTGAAGCCACATTGCTAAAATTTGTAAACAATACAAATACAAACAATACACAATATCTGTATTCTTTTACTATTAGCCTTCAACATGATTTGGTGGAAAGACACAATACAGAATTAGCAGATAAATAAGTAATGGTTAATCTTGTTCAAAAAACCAGAATACTGAATTTGTATAGATCAATATATTCAGAAGCTGCTGGTATGTCATCATAAAAATCTGTAATATTTTGGAAAAGTAGATACATTATGTTTTGTGTTGGTTAAATCCCATTTTTGCTCAACTTAACACCTCTACCATAGCTGCCTTTCACTTTCTATATCTGTTGTCTTTAAAGGAGCAAATTTTGAAGCTCAGAGCTTTTGGTTTGGTATGGTCTTACTCAAACAATAATTCCTCAAAAGGTAGTCAATAAAGTACTCATTTCAATGTTTGCTTTACTTCATTCTGCTAACTGAATTAATTTTTGTTCAGAATTGCAAATACCTGAACTTAATGCCATGAAAAGGGACGCGGGTGGCGCTGTGGGTAAAACCTCAGTGCCTAGGACTTGCCGATCGCATGGTCGGCGGTTCGAATCCCCGCGGCGGGGTGCGCTCCCGTCGTTCGGTCCCAGCGCCTGCCAACCTAGCAGTTCGAAAGCACCCCTAAGTGCAAGTAGATAAATAGGGACCGCTTACTAGCGGGAAGGTAAACGGCGTTCCGTGTGCGGCTCTGGCTCGCCAGATGCAGCTTGTCACGCTGGCCACATGACCCGGAAGTGTCTCCGGACAGCGCTGGCTCCCGGCCTATAGAGTGAGATGAGCGCACAACCCCAGAGTCTGGCAATACTGGCCCATACGGGCAGGGGTACCTTTACCTTTATAATACCATGAAAATAAATCTGATGACAGAAAACCATTCTCCATTAACCTTTAATTTTTACAGTGGTACCTCGGGTTAAGAACTTAATTTGTTCCAGAGGTCTGTTCTTAACCTGAAACTGTTCTTAACCCGAGGTGCACTTTTGCTAATGGGGACTCTGCTGCCGCCACGCCACCGGCGTGCAATTTCTGTTCTCATCCTGAGGTAAAGTTCTTAACCCAAGGTAGTACTTCTGGGTTGGCGGAGTTTGTAACCTGAAGTGTTTGTAACCCGAGGTGTTTGTAACCCAAAGTACCACTGTAATTTGTTTGAGCTCTGTACTACACTCAGCTGCATGAGGGTAATCTTCCATTTTAGACTATTCATACAAACTATAGGCAGTTCTGTAGGCCTACAAAGGCATCCCAGAACAATTACAATATGAAATCTAAAAACATACATTAAAAAAACAAAATAAATAAATTTTGTAATGAACAAGTTATCAGAGTAACTTGTTTTTTACCACACTGAATAATTCGGTGTCATCTTGACCTCCTAAATTCACCCCTAAATTGAGTCCATTCACGAACAAGTTTCCTACTTCTTTGCCAGGCCCTTTTCCCTTGCATGACTTGTTCTGTTTTGATTGTTGGCCTGTGGGCATCGACTGCCTTGTTTTAATTGTGTGTATGTATGTATGTAGCCTGCTCTGGGATCCTTTGGGGCTGAAGAGTGGGGTACGAATAGCAAAAATAAATATTAGAAAACACTACTTTACAAAATATAGTAATAACTTAAGTTGGGTATGGGAAACTGGATCTGGCAATTTGGTAGGATCTTTATCCTCAGCCCTTTTGTGCCACGTTTTGGCAGGTGGGTGAGGCCACTTGTCACATGTCAGTCACCTGGCATCACAATGACATGAAGCCTTGACAATCCATGGGCTGCAGGTCCCCCAACACTAGTTAGGAGGAGTAATTTGAGTTTGCAGGGGGCAGGGGGAATGGCAGGCAGCGGTGGAGCAAGCCAATCAGCGCCTGGGGCGGTGTGCGTGCCCTGCATCCAGGGGTGGGGCCAGCCACCCGCAAGGCGGGGCTAGCCGGGTTGCAGGGTGCTCCACGGGACCTCCGGAGTCTGCCTGCCTCCTCCCACTCAGCCGCCCTACAGCAGAGGGGGAAGTGGTGGCGGGCGGACCATTTGGGGCAGTGTGGAGCCTGCGGGCGCCCAAGCTACCACGTCACTCCCAGGAGAGACGCGTGGCTCAGACATGCTGCAGGCCCCGCGGTGAGTGCCCCCCGGCATTTTGTCACCCCCCTCATTGGTGACACCCAGGGCAGCCTGCCCCCACCGTCAACCTACCATCAATATTGTTCTGCTTTTGCGGCCACTGCAGGGGAATTGTACTTTTGTGTCTCGGCTGCTGGGATGTATATTTTAGTTACTTCCTTCTGTTTCCCCCTTCAGTTCTACAGTCATGTCTTCAGTTGATGGCTGACAGCAAGCGTGACATTCAGCAACATGGTAATGCAGCATTTTTAAAATCTCATTTTACTCTTGCCACAAATAAATGGGCAGCACCACCTTTCACTTGCTACAGGGCAAGAAGCATCAAATTGTGCTCAGCTTTTCATTTCCATTAGTAACATCCCTTCACATTTCCAATGGGAATTTGTCAGCGTAGCCTTATGCTGAAATGGTGACCCTGTCTTCAAATCCTGTGAGCTGCTGCTTCACTGGAGCACATGCTCAGGTGAGCACTGTGTCTGAGTTCTGTTCCGTTGTTGCACTTGTTTTTAGTGCAGACAGCATCCCAAGAGACCTGGCTTGGTTCCTTCAGTTCCCCACTGTGAATTCAAAAGATTTTTGCCCTTCCAAATTTGTCAATTTCTTTTTCTAAAGATGTTAAATGCATGCCCTCTGTTGTGTTTCTGTGATGCCAAGAGGTGACCTTCCTCAAGACCCCTCAAATTGTTCTTTTTTCTTTTTCTTTTTTTGAAAAAAATGGCCATGCCCTCTTAGATAGTTGACTCATGGTTCAGTCTGGCTGTCAGCCGGGAGAAAAGTTAGCCATACCAGCTCGAGTGGGTGCATACAGTGAAATTCTCTGTGCATACTAGGGCAATCCACATTTTCTATTTTTGCTGCACTGCTGCAGTTGTGGGGACCCCCAACTTTCCATAAATTTTTGAAAACATGAATAATCTGTGATGGGGAGAGGGTGCCTTATTCCTGGTGACCCAAGAGAAAAACAAGCAGGTATAAAGAAGTTGTTACCACAGCTCTTTGAATCTCATCTTACAGGTAGAAACGACTGATTTCAAAAAAATCCAACTGATTCTCTTCAAAACTCAGCAACATGCCTTTGGTACTAAAAGGAAGCATAAACGGATTAGCTTATTCTTACAATTTTTTTTTGTTTGTTTCTTTTAGATGGTTCAAGTATAGTTCCATGGCTTCTTAGCTTTAAAAGAGGAACTGCTCTTGAAGAGCGAGGAAATAAAATACTTGTCAGAGAAACTGGCTACTTTTTCATATATGGTCAGGTAAAGAATTCAGTAAGCTCCTGGAGTTTGTTCTGTTTTCTTCAAAGTTTCCTAGTGTAATCTGTTTTGTCTGTCTTTATTCTTCAGGTTTTGTATACAGATGAGATGTTTGCAATGGGACACTGGATCCAGAGGAAAAAAGCTCATGTAGTTGGTGATGATCTCAGTTTGGTTACATTATTTCGTTGCATCCAAAACATGCCTCTCACTAATCCTAACAACTCTTGTTATACTGCTGGTAAATACGTTACCTATCCTAAATACATTTTGTCAAGTCCCCCCCCCACATGGAATGAGAAGGAGCTTAAAAAAATATCTGACACAGTGTTTCTAAGTGGTGTGGGTGTGTACCACATATTTCTGCAACCATTCACTGAAAACTCATTAAGTTTCATACATAAATTCCTAAATTCCTTATCTTTACCTGCTCTGTGGTGGTTGCCTGTGAACAGTATTCAAAGACAGTAATAGATTCTCCTCAGTGGAGTTGTAGCTGTTATTTTAAGCTACTTTCAGCAGAATGTGCTCAGTAATTTTGAAGCCTGAGTGCAAATGCTTACCTGGGTGGCAAAGAGTCTCTGTGTGGTGGAGGAACAAGTCACATGACTTCCTGCCCTTGAAAAGTGTGTGTTGGAGAACTTGCATGATTAACTGTCTATAAGCAATGCTCACATCATACTTAAGGTCTGTTGTGGGTAGTTTAGAGGTTCTGTTTCCTGTTCCATGACCTGAAAGCTGTGGCCACCAACTTGGGCCTCAGTTTTAGAAGTCAATCTTTATTTTTTAATATTTTATTACATTTATATATTGCACTTTCTCCAAGGATCTCAGGCAGTATATATAATTGTCCATCCCTTTATCCTCTCAAAAATCCTATGGAGTTAGGAAGAGAGTCACCCACCCAGACTGATACCATATGTGTCACACAGGTGTTGCTTCCCAACACTTGCTGGAGACCCACACAGTCTCTTTCCAGGTATTATGCTGTACTTGGGAAAATAAAATGTTTGATTTGTTGCATTATAAGTTTTATTTTACACCCTGGGACCTTATTATTAGCAACACAGCAATAACAACATTAAATCAAAGAGATGTCTCTGGACTGACTGATAACAATCTGTACATGTTTATATGTTTACATTTCTGTAAGGATATTCAAACTCTCTTGGCAGGTATTGCAAAATTAGAAGAAGGGGATGAGCTTCAGCTCACCATTCCACGGATGGGAGCCAAGATAGTCTTGAATGGAGATGCCACTTTTTTTGGTGCAGTCAGACTTCTGTGAAGCTCTTCATTGTGCATTGTACAAAGGGTTGGATCTGTTGCGTGTTTCATTTTTAGTTAGTTGGTTTATGGAGTACTGTTTTCTGTTTTATTGAAAACAGGAAGCTGATTGGATGTGGTACACCCACCTCATGTGGGTTACCAGAAATGAAACTTGTAAGAAGAATATAAATATAGCATTTGTTGCATAAGAGCCTAAATAGAGCAGTCTTTAATCAGACCACAGTGGCGTAGCGTGGGGGGTGCAGGGGGGGCCAGCCGCACCGGGTGCAACATCTGGGGTTAGGGCAAATCCACAGGTTAGGGGGCGCAAATCCACGGGTTAGGGGGCGCAAATTACTTGCCTTGCCCCGGGTGCTGACAACCCACGCTACGCCACTGTCAGACCAACAACTGATCTGTGTTTGAAGTGCAATAAAACTGTGAATTGTTGCACATGTCACAGAAGTACCCTTGATATTGAATTCCATGCATGTTCATAAATAAGTAAAAATCATTGCAGTGGCATTTACATTTCAGTAAGTGTAAAAGATTGCAGCTTTCCAGCTTTCAATTCAAAAGTTTTAAGAGTCAAGCAAAAAATGTGTTCTTATCAATAAATAAAATACTAACACACACGAACAGATAAAGGAAGATCAAACTGTATTCCTCATTGGCCAACAAAGTAGTGCAAATATTGATGGCATTTTTCACTTAGATGACATTGAAGACTGTTAGGAATGTGGGGAAGGAGGTGCACATCATGCGCAGGTTGCCATAAGACAGCTGAAGCCATTTTCTGTATCAGGCACTGGCGAACTGTCAAACTGAAAGACTTGTGGTATTTCAGTAATTGCAAATGCAACATTATATTAAAACATTGTGAATAAGTGTCAACATATGTGGTAAGGACTAAGAATGAATCTGGCATTGCCGGGGGCTCCTATCAAAATCTAAGGTTCTGTGATTCTATGATAAAGAACAGCCTTCTGACAGATAATCTTCCTAAACACTGTCGTAATGCAGGGAGCCACAGTATGGGGAATAAATTGCTCAAAGGTAAGCGGAGGCAACATCTTCCCAATGAGGAGGCCACATTCCGTCCCTGCACCAGCAGCCTTCTGTCTGTGTAGCTTTTGCACCCAATTCATTGTTTAGAACACATCAGGAAAGAAATGTGAAGCTACAAACAGAAAACAGCTTAGTAAAGATCAGTCACAAAATAAGTATTTCATTCTCTCTAATGTTAGAACTCTTTGCCTTTTTATTACAGACCAGTCTACAGCTGCAAATGTTTACCAGCAAGCACTTTAAGTCTAGATTGTTCTCGGCCTTAGGGTTAGGGGACTAAAGTTGGGTTAGGGATTATGGTTGGGGTTAGGGTTTTATGGTTAGGTTAAGGTTGGGGTTAGGGCTTTAGGGAAGCCTTTCTTCCTCCGAATGGGACCGGGAAGCATGAGCCTTCCCAGGGAGTAGACCCTGGGGCACTGGACACAATGTCACACTCTGCATGAGGTAAACCTGTAGGTCTCAAGGAGGCCATGGGCTGCTAGACCTGGTAATGCTGTCAACCCCTCCGCCAGGTAGACCGGCATCTCCCTGCCCTCCGGTGGGTAGACCGGCAAACCTTCCGTCCTCTCAAAGGGACCAGGAAGCCCAAGTCTCGCCAGTGAGTTCACCGGGGTCGATGGCAACAGGTTCGATTTTTTGTACTAGATGCAATTCATAAAAACTGTTTGGCCATGTCACACAAATGAATTAGATTAAAATTGCATTGGGTTGCATTCAGCACAGCAACCCCTAAACCTGTTCTAGTGGTTCCCTCAACCACCTGGAGCAGATTTGGGGAGGGCAGGTGGAGCGTGTGCAGAGAGGAGAGTGCGAAAAATTCCCAAGGTGCAAACTGAAATTGCTCCACTCACACATTTAGTTGAATACTGCCCACTGCATTGAATTACTTCTAAAAATAAAAGATTATATGGATGTGCAAGCTCCACAATACGCCTGCCTATTTTAATTTTTATTACTATTGGCAGTTGCCAGCTATACCAAAGGCGAATCTCAGGGAATGCAGACCATGATGAGGGTTGTGTAAACCATCAGAAAAATAAAGCTTATTTCTATACTAGGCTAAACTCATTTACCTCACAAGGAAACAAGCAGATTCTTCCAGCTTGCATACATTTAGGCAAACATCCACATGTATTTTGCCAATGCCCATCTGCAAACCAAATTAAAATCTTGCTTAGACCTTGCTTCCGTTTTTTATAAGCAATTTACAGTCATAGATTATCTAGAACAGAGGCTCCCAAATTGTGGTCCATGAGCTTCATTCAGGTGGTCTGCCTTAATATTCACTTAAATTCTTAATTGTAATTTTTGTTGCTTCTTTTATTTCTCATATTTGAGTTCTATGGAATGCAAACTGTAGTACAATGAAACACAATAAATAAAAGCAATAACAGAAATTCAATTAAAGACCATACATTGTCTCATCGCAGAATGTTACAATTGCTACAACAGGCAGAAAAGCCATTAAATGGTCCACAAAGACCCTCAGCAATTTTCAAGCGATCCATGGAAGTTTGGAAACCACTGATCCCCTTGGAGATGTGGCTATGGAGTCCTGGTTGTCATGATGAGCTCACACACGTCTCAATTTATCTCTATGTCACCACACTTTAGAAAGATGACTTCAGTTTCAACAACAGAAATATTTGTGCAAAGGTCTATTATTTATTTCATCTTTTAAAATCACATTAAAAATAAGTATTTACACATAAAGTATAAAAACCATGAACAGTTTTTTGGGGGGAGGGGCTTTAAAAATATTTATTGGTGCAAATTGTAGACCTTCACAAAGGACTTGATCTTGGATCGCTTGGCAATCATTTTTAATTTTTTTTATTAAGATTACAAATTTTAACATAATCAAAAAATCAAATTACCATACATTTTTCAATTTCAATTAACGCCCCCCTCCCACAGTGACTTCCCCCAACTTCCCTTTCTGGTTTATAGCATATTTGTTTCTTCTGCTTATAGTTTTGATGCCTTATATACTGAAATTAAAATTGTATTATTATTTATTCTTAACATTTTTACCTCATATTAATACATGTCCATTGTAAGTGTATTACTCGAATCCTGCAAATTAGTTTATTTCAGTGCATTGTTTCTGTATATATATCATAAAAGGTTCCCAATCTTTTAAAAGTCATTATTGTCCTTATCTTTGAGTCTCTCAGTTAACTTTGCCATTTCAGCGTATTCCATCAACTTTTCTTGCCAATGTCCTTTCGTTGGTATGTTGTTGCTTTTCCATCTTTGAGGTAGTAGAATTCTGGCCGCTGTTGTCGCATACATAAATAGATTCTTATATTTTGGTAAATATTTCCCTACAATATCTAATAAAAATGCTACTGAACTTTTAACAAAGGTTAACTTGAACATTTTTTTCATTTCATTATAAATCATATCCCAATACTTTATAATTATTTTACAATTCCACCACATATGAAAAAATGGCTGTCTTCCAGACTGAGAATTTTTCTATGAGGCAAGCTGCATTACTTGGATACAGGATCGGGTCAAATTAGAAAATACTGATTTATTAGATCTGGAAGGACATACCCACTTTTGGTTTGAGGCTCTTGAAAGGGACACAGAAAAAAGAGGTAAGACAAAGTGGGTGTGTAAATAATCCTAGGCCATCTTTTCTTTTTACACCTTTCAGAGTGGCTGACAAAATCATTTAAACAAGATCAAAATATTAATATTCATAAAGATAATTATGAAAAATGTTGGAATGATAAAAAGTAATCTAGAAATATGGGAAAGAATGAATCTCTCCTTATTCCTGGAAGATAACATAGTCCTGCCTTTAAAAAAATCTAATTAGATTAGATAAATTTATTGTCATTGTCCGTATATACACAGTATACACAACAACGAAAATCAAACACCCACCCAAAGACCGGGTTCACATACACATTTGCACGTATCTCCAACACTCTCATCCTATTCAGACATAATCTATAAAAACATAACATAATCCAGAATATAACATAACCTATTAAAGGCATAACATAACCTAAAACCTATCTCATTCCTTCCTACTCCCTGCTTGCTATTTCTTGCAACTGGCCCTGAGATCATTATTTAGTGCAATCAGAGCTCTTGGATAGAAACTATTCAAAAGGCGTGTGGTTCGTGTTTTCATTGTCCTATATCTTCTGCCCGAAGGCAACAGTTCAAAGAAGTTGTGAGCAGGATGGGTGGGATCTCTCAGGATATTGTGTGACTTCTTCAAAGTGCGAGACGTGAAGATCTCATCCAGGGTTGGTAGTTGGAGCCCAATAACATTCTGGGCAATTTTAATGAATAAAATATTGGAAGAAGGTAAAATTCCAATGTCATGGCAAGAAGCAAATATTGTATAAATTCATAATCAAGGAACACCTAGAGAGTCAGTAAGTAACTACAGACCCATCTCACTATTAAACAACAATTATAAATTATTTGCGGGTATCCTGGCCAGCAGACTCAAATTAATACTAAAAGATACTATTAATTATGATCAATCGGGCTTTCTACCAAACAGACATATGAAAACAAACACTAGAGTGGTTATTGATTTAATTGAATATTTGGAATTAAGACCTAGCAAAAAAGTAGCATTTATGCTAATAGACGCCGAAAAAAACTTTGATCTTGGGCCTTTCTGCAAAAAACGATAGAACTATCAGCTCTTGGAGAAAAATTCTGTAGAGGTGTCAAAGCAATATATAAAAAACAACAAGCCAGTTTAATAGTAAACAACACCAAGAGCAATATTATAAAAATTGAGGATTTAAAAGTTCGAGAGTTAAAATGAATAATAAGTACTTGAATAATAAGTATTAGGTGTGGCGCAGCATTACATTAAAACTGACAAACCGACCAAAGAATTCAAGGTATTTGGCTAAGACTAAACAATAGTGCTCTGATTGATTATACATGCAAGGCCACCAGCAGCAGCTCACTGGAGATATGCCAGCTTCCTGGGATGAACTTCCTGCTTCAAGCATGCCTCAACAGAGCTAGGTTAAGCTTCTACACATCAGAAGGTCCCTTTCTACAGTGGCACCCTTCTAGCCATTCCCAGGCGTCCTTCGCCCAATTTGATTACTTAACAGCTGAGACAAGAAATGTGGAAGAGCCACCAGTTTTCCACCAAAGGTCCCACAACATTTAAATTTTTAAATATTAAATTGAACTCCTCTGCTGATGCAGAAGAAGCAGATGGTGTCACCAGCATCTCGGTGACAATTCTCCTGCTGCTCGTTTTCAAGAGCCTTCTCCTCTTCAAGGATCTGTGCCAGCTGGGACTGTGATGAAACCAGAAAGGGAAAGCTTCAATACCAAAGCTTGAAAGGCACACGATGTTCCTAGTAAGGATAGGATATCCATGTGCTTTGCTGTAGACCCCTTCTTGCTTGTGAGGATTGTGGCTGTTAATTTGTATATTACAGTGGTACCTCGGGTTACATACGCTTCAGGTTATAGACTCCGCTAACCCAGAAATAGTGCTTCAGGTTAAGAACTTTGCTTCAGGATGAGAACAGAAATTGTGCTCCGGTGGCGCAGCAGCAGCAGGAGGCCCCATTAGCTAAAGTGGTGCTTCAGGTTAAGAACAGTTTCAAGTTAAGAATGGACCTCCAGAACGAATTAAGTATGTAACCAGAGGTACCACTGTACTGTGATGGTAATAACGTACTATAAGTACTAATGGCTGTGAAGGTTAAACATCAGCATTAAACAATGAAAGCATTTAAGTTCCTCAAGTCAGTTCTATTAAATTAAGTCTGCACCACCCCCAGTGCGGAAAGGGTACATACACGCAACAACCGATTAATGCACATCCGAAAGACATGCGATTGCATATGGCAACAAACCTGGAAGTGACCCAAAAACTTTGCTCAGCATGTCACGAAAAGGGCGTAACAGGGCTGGGGTACACTTATATATGCCCCTCCAATGTATGTGGGGCCAGGATAGAACCCCTGCACAAAATGGTTGTCAACTTTATTCAGGGTTGCCATTAAAATTTGGCCAGACTCTTAAAATAGAGAGTGCATCTAAAACACAGATTACGGCCTCCTCACTTGGTATAGGCAGCTGACCCGAAACAGAAAAAGTTTTATAATCCGAGTCACTAACTAAAAGAATGCTATGCTTTGAAGGTGTAATTGCTGGCAAAACAGAGCATGAACCCTATTTAAAAACAAAACAAAAAGAAGAAGATTTAAAAAATCCAAAGATCACAGTAGGCTTAATATAACCCTACGACAAACAAAAGTTTTAAAGAAAAACTGTGGGGGGAAATGTATTACATAACCCAAAACTGAGGTGGAGGGAAGTCAATAACTTACATGTTTGTTTTTTTTGTTTTTGTTTTTGTTTTCTTATAATTAAGTTATGTTCTTCTTATTATTGTTTTTTTTCCGTGAAGAATTTATTTTCTGTACATATGTGTGTATATGTGTGTATGAAAATTAATAAAGAGAAATTTAAAAAAATAAAACAAAAAAATAAAAACAAAACAAAAAAAATGATATAGATGCAATTTGACCTGTTCCAGCCTAGAACTCAGATTTCAAAGTAAACAACTTACTTCTTCTAGACGTCGTTTCAAGTCTGCTATTTCTAAATGATCTCTCTTCAGATTTTCCACATTTTTTGCTATTGTAGCAAACTAGGAGAGATAGGCACATGCAGTCAGAACCACTCATTGAAGGAGAAGTCAGAAAAAAAATTACCTTTGTTAAAATCTCTTTTCAAAAATTACAGAAGTATGGAATCTTAAAAATCAACATTTGCTATTACAGTAAATGCAAAAGGGACCCATTAAACGAAATGTTGCAGCATACCTTCACCTCTCATAGAAGGGAGAAGCCTAGGTTAGCCAACTTGGTGCCCTCTAGATGTTGAACTACAACTCCCATCATCTGACCATGTTGACCATGGCTAATGGGAGTTGGAGTCCTCCAACATCTGGAGGGCAACAGATAAGCTATCAGGAGCTCAAGTAGGCCCTTCCCCCCACCTTTCCTTTTCTGCCTGATATTCGAGACTCCATGACTACCATGAAAGCTTAATCTTCATAGACTCTCTTTTTAAGAGTTGGAGGGGTTGCTTCTGCAAACGTCAATATCCACCCCAGCTATTAGAGGAAGTGCTACATTACTTCCCTTTGAAGAGGAAAGTCTGATTTCTCACAGTTCTATAACTGCAGATACTGTAGATGCTGTACTGTTGATGCTGTACTGTTTTTAATATTCAGTTGGAAGCCGCCCAGAGTGGCTGGGGAAACCCAGCCAGATGGGCGGGGTATAAATAATAAATTATTATTATTATTATACATACACTAGAACAAAGCATGCTAGTTTAAAGAGAGGGAAAGAACTTCTTGCCTACTTGCTACTTTGGGCAACTTTGCCCACAAAACATTTCGGGGAAGGAAACGGAACGGTCTACTTTTACCTGGAGAGTGCTAAGAGTTTCTTCCAAGGATGTCTAAGGGACTGTGCAGATAATCACCGTCTTAGTATTTCCATCTAGTGAATTCTGGAGAATCCACGTCAGCTTGCTACCCCTGTAGTTAATGTAGTCTCTGGTGAAGGAGGATGGCCAAAAAGAGAACAAGGAGGTTTTTACTTATTAAGTAGAGGCAAAACTGGCCCAAGAGCCGATCTTTGACATCTAGGACAGAGACAGCCGATGTGGTGCCTTCCAAAAGTTGTCGGATGACAACTCCCATCAGGCCCGGACAGATGACCAATGGCCTGCGGTAGTGGGAATGGTAGTCAAACAACTAGGGGTGGCAGTACGTTGGCTACCTGGTCTAGAATCAAGTGAGAACACTTTTCAATAAGAGGAGTTTGGATTTGATATCCCGCTTTATCACTACCCTAAGGAGTCTCAAAGTGGCTAACATTCTCCTTTCCCTGCCTCCCCCCCAACAAACACTCTGTGAGGTTCTTAGCTTCTTGGAGGAAAGGTGGGATATAAATGTAGTAACATGGGCATTGTTTAGTCTGCACCTCTTCAACACATTCCAGCAATGTCAATGGAACTTGCTTTTGAATAAGCATTAGGACTGCTGTGCCAAACAGACTTGAAACCCAGAGCAGCTGAATTTCTGCAGCTGCTATTTCCCAGGCAGAAACAGCCCCACTTCAGAAGTTCAAGAACCTTTCACAGTCCCAACATATAGTTGGCCGGCTACATCTCAAGCAGAAAGCACACAAGGCTGGCCCAATATATTTTGCTGCCTGAGCCGAAACAGAAGATGGCACTCCTCCCACCCCACCTCTTTCAGTATGGTCCCAAGACAAAATCCTATACTTCAGGAGTTAGCAACCTTTTCCAGCTGTGGGCCGGTCCACCATCCCTCAGACCATGTGGTGGACCGGACTTAATTTTTTGGGGGGAAATGAACAAATTCCTATGCCCCACAAATAACCCAGAGATGCATTTTAAATAAAAGGGCATGTTCTACTCATGTAAAAACATGCTGATTCCCGGACTGTCTGTGGGCCGGATTTAGCAGGTGATTGGGCAGCATCCGGCCCACGGGCCTTAGGCTGCCTACCCCTGCTCTACTTCATCTTAGGGCAGCAGTGTAGCTTAGGGGACAGAGCGGGTCCTTTGGCACACAAACCTCTTTCCGCCAAATGTTAAAGCATTTGGGGCTTTCAGAGGAAAGGCAAGTTAAGGAGGGACCTGACAGAGGTGTATAAGATTATGCATGGTATCATTGGTCTGATCCAGCAGGATGTTCCTGTAACGCACACAATGGCATCTTCCAATGGTAGTTTTTTCTGCCAATCCCCATTTAAAAACCTCTGTTCTATCTTTCAAAGAACTCACCAAGTGAGATATCATTACTGCGCCATCATAGCTATCTCTTGCTTTCAATTATCTTTTAAAAAAGAAAGCAAAGTTGTGAACTTGTTTTACCATCACAGATTATAGACCAACAAAAACAGCCACCACTAATACCAGTTTGCAACGTGCGGGTCAGTATATACAGTAGCACACCTGCCCTCGACCAACTGGCGTATCTTGTGGAATGCTCTCCTCAGGGAGGCATGTCTGGTGCTTTTGTTACATATTTTAGGTGCCAGGCAAAAATATTCCTCTTCTCCTAGGCCTTTGGCTAATTAAACAATCTATGGTCTTTTAAACGATGTGTGTGTTTTATTGTTTTTGTTTATTATTATAGCAATTTTTTTTTTGTTTTTTTACACTGTAAATCGCCCAGTGGTAGAAATGTAAAATAAAACTAAATAATAATAATAATAATAATAATAATAATAATAATAATAATAATAATAATAATAATAATAATAATAATAATATAAAATAAATAAAACATCCTCGCAGCCACAACCAATCGCCCGAGCCGCCAATGATCTACCCACAAGACGAACCCATCAGCCAATCCGGGGGCAGGGCTGGCCGCCCGAGGGGGCGGGGCGAACATCCAAGGGGCGGGGCGAGCGTCTCGAGGATGTCCCGCCCCCCTCCGGGACGGCCCCCGCCCTCTCCCTGCCTGCCTGCCCAATCTCTTCGGGGAAAAGCCGCCTCTGCCCTCCCCCGGGGCCGTTTCCGATTGGTCTACTGGGGACGGAGGCGCTCAATCCCCGCCCACACGTTGCTCCGTAGTAATGCCTAAGTGGAGGGCGGGTGGGCGAATCGATCTCAGGCGCCTGGGCGGGGGGAGGCGAGGAGAGAAAGGGCGCTCGATCCTGCAAGAAGGCCCAGAGAGGGGTTCGAGAGATTCGAGGCGCCTTCTCGTCCCTCGGGAAATGATTGAAAGGGGGGGGGGGTACTCCCCTGGCTTCCCCCTTCGCCTTGTTTTCACAGGGCCCTGGTGGTGCTGGGGTTAAAAAGATTCCTCGGTTCTTCCCCCCCCTCCGCCCTGTCGGGTGGGTCAGGCCAGGCAGGAAGCCGCTTCCTGATTGGCTGCCTCGGATTCTCAGCGCGTGGCTGACACGCGTCCCCTTCAGAGCGCTGGTGTCGTCCGTGGAAGTAACTGCTAAACCCCTTTGGCTCCGGCAGCGCCTTGGGCTGGAGAGGCGGAGCGGGGCATCTTCTCCTGCTTCTGGAGAGCGCCTCCCCCCAGCTGACTCCCGCTGCTCGCAGGAGATTCGTTCTTCCCGCTTCCCGCCCTTGGCCAGGACTCGAGGCGGCTTCCAGAGAGAGGAAGAGCAGCCGGACGGGGTCCCCCTCCTCTTGGGGAGGACATGGCAGGAAAAACCCCCCCAGGGGCCCTTCCCGTCCTCCGGGCGGACCGCTCGCTCTAACCGCTGGGCGCTCCTGCCCAGTCCCAGCCGCCAGGCTCTCCCCCCCCCTCCGAGATGGCGCCCGCCTTTCTCCACCTCTGCAGGGACGACGCCCGCCCGCCTGCCCGCCCTCTCCCTGCCTGCCTGCCTCCTCCGGCCGGGGACCTGCGCCTCTTCGCCGCTCGCTGCAGGATCGGCGCCGCTTTCGAACAACTCCCCTTTCCCACCCCCAGAAACTCACCTGCCAAGCAGCATACGCGCACAGGGCTTGCTCCTCCATCTCTTCGGGAATCAGGGCTTCGGCCCTCCATTTATCTCCCCCCGGGGCCGCTTCCGATTGGTCCGCTGGGGCCGTAGATGCTCAATCCGCGACCACAAGCTGGACCCATTGAAATCAGCTGCTTGTCTCCCTTTGAGAATGGGTCTTTAGTGTTAAGACCAATAGATGTTTTATTGTTCGCTAAGAATATTATGTGTCTATGGTTATTTTTGGAATTTGTGTATAATTTGGTATTTGTGTTTTTTGTTTGTTTGTTTTTCTTGTATAAATAAAAAAACTTTAAATAATAATAATAATAAAAAGAGAATGGGGAGGCCGGGGCGCAGGCGGGGCTGATTGAGATCCGCTTCACCTGCCGTCTCCATTTCACAATGGGGGGGGCGGCGGGGAGTTGAAGCTAGAGGAGAGAGGCAAAATTGCGCACGCTTTAAAGAAGAGTTTGGATTTGATATCCCGCCTTTCACTCCCTTTAAGGAGTCTCAAAGCGGCTAACATTCTCATTTCCCTTCCTCCCCCACAACAAACACTCTGTGAGGTGAGTGGGGCTGAGAGACTTCAGAGAAGTGTGACTGGCCCAGGGGTCTGCAACCTGCAGCTCCGGAGCCGCATGTGGCTCTTTTACACCTTTGCCGCGGCTCCAGGGCGGATACTAGCGAGGGGAGGAGGCTCATTGTGCGCCCTGACACTCCCCACTGTGGCGGGTGCTGTACTGGCTGTGACGTCGCATGGGGGCGGTGCGTGCGTTAGTCACGCACCATCCCGACGTCACCTTCCCGCCTGCCCGCTACATTGTAAAGGGCATGTACGCTGGTCACTGCATTGAAAGGGGGCATGTACGCTGGTCACTGTTTGGAAGGGGAGTGAAGAACACACACACACACAAAGGTAACTTGTTAACATTTATTTCTATGAGGAGGAGTAATTCTGAGGGGTCAAACAAAGAAATAATAAAAAAAAAGTGACAAAAAAGTTATTTTTATAATGACGAGTTTTGCGGCTCCCAGGTTTTTTCCCCTTCGGAAACAGGTCCAAGTGGCTCTTTTTGTCTTAAAGGTTGCAGACCCCTGGACTAGCCCAAGTCACCCAGCAGCTGCATGTGGAGGAGCGGAGACGCAAACCCGGTTCCCCAGATTACGAGACTACCGCTCTTAACCACTACACCACACTGGCTCTCTCTTTACGCTTTAAAGACCAGAAACACCAGACAGGACAAACTCTTTTTAAAAAAACGTCCCTATGAGGCAAGCGAGGCTGTATTCCCCAAACCTGGAGGCGGACGGAAGAAACCAAGAAACAAAACACAACAATCTTGATTTAGAAACCCTGCTTCCCACGGGATGGGGAAAGAAGCTAAAGACACGTGTCAAATCATTTCAATAAAATAGCCCGTGAGCCTGACTTCATGTTAGGGAGGACACAGTGGTGTAGGAAGGTCAAGTGGTACCCGGTGCGGATTTTTTTGGTCAACCTCCCCCCCCCCCCCCCGCAATTGAAATTTGTTAAAGAGAGCTGCGCAGGTGATCACAATTCAGATCCCGCCTTCTCCCCCTCTCTCCCTCCACCCCCCTCTGTCAAAGAAAGCTGTTATGTACTGAGTTGAATAGGATCCAAACTGCAGCAGTCTGATCGGTCCTAGCACAATAGGATCCAAAATGCAGCAGTCTGATTGGTCCTAGAACAATAGGATTCAGAATGCAGCAGTTTGATTGGTCCTAGAACAATGCAGCAGTATGATTGGTTGGCAGGAGCCACCCAATCCAGCTCCAGATAGAAGTGAATCCACGACCTGATTGGCCTACAGGGGAATTCCGGAATTAGCCAGTCACGTGCAGCCTATTGTGTAAATAATGTATATAAAGCAGATACTTTGAGGGGACTTCCATTCCCTTCTCACCACTATGAGCTGAGTAAAGAGCATGAAATCCACTCTTGACTCATATTTCAAAAGCCATGCAGGAGATGCTGCTGGTGGTCCTCATCCTGCCTTGCCTCCTCAGAGACAGGGCTCCTCGTCTCCCTCATCTCTTCTCCACCCCTAAACCAGTGTGTGCTTTCTCTCTCTCCCCACGCAAACCAGTTGTACTGCACAGCTCTCCTAGGCCCAGCTTCTCCTCGCCCCCACCCCCCAAACCAGCAAGACGGCTTGAGCACATAACACCATTCCTGGCCTGACTACACTGGCTACCAGTTTCCAAGCCCAATTCAAAGTGCTGCTTTTGACCTGTAAAGCCTTATGCAGTTCAGGACCCCAATACCTCAAAAACCACCTCTCCCCATATAAAGCAGGAAGATCTGGAGGGTGGCAGTGTGAGAATGGACCTTTTCAGTGGTGACTCCCTGTTTGTGGAATGTTCTGGCACCATCATGATATAAAAATCCTTTTTAACCAGGCCTTTGCCTCTTAATTATCTTTGGCCTTGAGTGGGTGGAATGTTTTAATCCTGCCTTTTAAAATAGGATTTTCCTTTAGGGTCTTTATTTTTTTCTTTTATGCTGGTTTCAATGTATGTGTTTGTATGTACATATATTGAAAGTTGCTTTGAATTACCTTGGTAAAAACCCCCAATAAAATTAAATAATAGTAATAATACACTATGTCTTTTTGAACAGAATGATACAGAGCACGCTTAAATACTGTGCTAAGCTAACTGTCCCAGAACCATGTACTCCCTCTAACTGGATTGTATGAAAATAAACTCTGAACATAACCTCATATTGGCCCTGTTCTAAGAGCTGCATTTTATAGCACTCACTTTAGTGTTTTAAGCCCTAAATAACTTAGCCCAGTGCCCCCAAATTACCACAGATAGTGTTGGGGTGGCTGTAGCTGTGCACTGCCAGCCATGGGGGGGGCAACTCTCCCCCATGCCGCTGCGGGAGAGCGATTTCCGCAGAAGCTTGGGAGGCAAGCTGCGCACCCTTACGGTTGGCGGGGCGCAGCTGGCAGGCGTGCTGGGAAAGGGGAGGCTGCCGGCAAAGTCGCACAGCTCCACTTGCTGGGGCGCCCCTGAGAGGCCGGTGCCTTGGCGCAACGCACCACTAAGCCCTATGGGAAAGAGGGCTCTGACCTCATGCTTACAGTTGGAGAAACGGGCTATCAGAAGCCAGGACTGCCGTACTATTGGCTGTGGGATTGAGTCAGGGTCTTGATGCTGGTGGTTGAGAGCCTGAGCCCAGGCCTTCACGGATGTAATACTTGAGCCTGACTTGACAGAGAAATATAGTCTCTCTCATACTGGCATACGCATCCAGCGGCTCAGGGAGCATGTCAGGTCGGAGATCGCAGAAAGGAGGAGAGATGCTTGTTGTCAGGCCAGGGCTTTGGCCCTTTAATAATAATAATAATAATAATACATTTTTATACCCCGCCCTTCCCAGTTCAGAAAACCGGGCTCAGGGCGGCTAACAACAAATTTAAAATACTTAATTGTAATACAACATAAAGGTAAAGGTACCCCTGCCCGTGCGGGCCAGTCGTGACCGACTCTAGGGTTGTGCGCTCATCTCGCTCAAGAGGCCGGGAGCCAGCGCCGTCCGAAGACACTTCCGGGTCACGTGGCCAGCGTGACAAAGCTGCACCTGGCGAGCCAGCACCAGCGCCGCACACGGAAACGCCGTTTACCTTCCCGCTAGAAAGCGGTCCCTATTTATCTACTTGCACTTAGGGGTGCTTTCAAACTGCTAGGTGGGCAGGAGCTGGGACCGAACGACGGGAGCTCACCCCACCGCGGGGATTCGAACAACATAGAAGCAGCATAAAATACAGTATAAAAGCGTGAATAACAACAAAATTCAAAGTTCAAAAATCAATTTGGGGGAAATCCATCCAATAAGATTCACAGTCTTCAGGCCTCCGCTTTAGAAGAGTGAACAGGTGAAAGAGACTCCTAAGTCTTCAGTCCCCCTCCAGTGTTTCTTGAAGCAAGTGACTCACTTGGAGCTATCCATTATTCTGCAGCCACCAGATGGCCTTGACCTCTTGGGTACCAGTTTTAGATGAGTCTCTCCCATGGCTCCCTGAATGTTCCTTGCTGCTGCTTCTGCTGCTTTTGCCACTGATGTTGATCTTTTGTTCTTGGGTGCAAATATGATAGGTCTACCCCATGCAATGCCCACCAAATAACGGTTTGGTGGGCTGGAAATATTGTGGTTGGGTTGGGGAAAGGTAAAGGATAAACTTTAAAATGGGCAACGGTATTAAAATGCATCAAAACATAAACTACTCGGCAAGTACCTCTTCCCGCCAGAAACCTTTGAGTTAAATCCAGAACAAGACAAGATTGGAAGACGGCATGGTCTCACTTTATGTGACAGTTGTGTTATGCATATACACTCATGCCTCTGATGAAGACTATAAAGTTCAGTTGGTTGTATGTGTATATGGCACATAGACAGGACACATGTGCTGGGGACCCGTGACTGGCTGTAACTTTCTGGTATGTGCCCACATATTTAGCAAATTCATTTTCAAGCATTTGGGACTAGGGTTCCTGCCGCTTCCAGACTAACATCACTCATGCAGCAGCCAGATACATGGCCAGCACATGTGTCGTTGTTGAGGGGTTGTTCCCACAGGCCCTTTATGTGCTTGGAACTGATCATGCAGCAAGCACATCTCTTAAGTGTGCTTAATTTGAGGAAATTGTGTTAGCTTATCCAACTTCATGAAGAAAGAAAGTGCTCCTACAATTGTGTTATCCTGTACATGGTGATGTGCCTGCAGAGGCCTAGAATTCTTGACTTCCACACTGGAGGACTGTTAATCACTAATCCTGCAGGTCTGTTAGTGTTAACTGAAGCATATAATGAGTTCCTGCTCCAAACTTTAATGTGCATGCCTGTGTTTTAGTTGGCAGGGTTAGCTCGGCCAGCGTACTACCTATTGAGTGCCCTTGCTATAGTCTAAGAAATTACTTATTAGCTGCCTTCACTCAAGCCATTTGTCAATGATGGCTTAAAACAAAAAAGGATCTGAATTCAAAGACAACATCCCTGCCTTTCTGGTAAACAAGGGCCTCTTGATCTTCCTCAACAGCACAACCATTGCAACTGCTGTGGTGAAGTTTAGCCCTTTGCCTAATTCTCAAGAAGTTAGAAAAGGGAAGGCGGAATCAGGAACTTCATTTGAATATATCTGTATCCACCTGTTAGGGTAAAACTCTCCCAAGAAGGCTAACAAGAATCAGCAAGACACATATACAAAATAACAAGACATTAAAACAGTACCAATATTGGCAAGTAAAGCAGCAGCAATAAAAATATGAAGCCACCAGTCAAATGCCAAGATAAACAAAAACATTTTTTAAACTCATGGACAGAATCACAAGTCCTGTCTCTCAAGAAACCTTCCCAAAGAATTCAGACATCCCTTAGGTGTTTATGGGAAGGCCATCTGAATTGGCCAGGGTCACCCACATCTGCAGGGAAGGTCCTCCACCATCAAACCAAACCTTGCATAAGGTCTCTTGTGATATTCCTGTAGGCAAGGTGGTAAAGTATGGTCTAGACAACACTGGTGGCGCTGTGGTCTAAACCACTGAGCCTCTTGGGCTTGCTGATTGGAAGGTCAGCGGTTCGAATCCCCGCGACAGGGTGAGCTCCTGTTGCTTGGTCCTAGCTCCTGCCAACCTAGCAGTTCAAAAGCATGCCAGTGCAAATAGATAAATAGGTACTGCTGTGGCGGGAAGGTAAATGGTATTTCCGTGTGCTCCGGCACTCGTCATGGTCCTCAGTGCACCAGTAGTGGTTTAGTCCTGCTGGCCACATGACCCGGAAAGCTACCTACAGACAAACGCTGGCTCCCTCAGCCTGAGAGCGAGATGAGTGCCACAACTCCATAGTCGCCTTTGACTGGACTTAACTGTCCAGGGATCCTTTACCTTTTTACCTTTTACAGTCAGGCAGATTTATAGTTGGTTGATGGGACTCAGAGTTCTCACTAATGCCTTCTCATCAGCCTGGAGAGAAAAGAGAAGTGGGGTGCTGCAGAGATCTGCCTTCCTTGTGCCTGGTGATGTCTAGCATCTTTATAAATAACGTGGATGAAAGAGTGTGATACTCATCAAATTTGCAGATGACACCAGACTGGGAAGGCCAGCTCATATCTTAGAAGACAAAAACCCAATGTGACTGCTTTAGAGATATACTGTAGATAGATATAGATATATAGATATAGATATAGATATAGATATAGATATAGATATAGATATAGATATAGATATAGATATAGATAGATATATAGATATAGATATTTTATTGTAAGATTTTCAGGGTTAACAAAGTTACATAAAATGTCTGGGGTTTTTTTTGTTTATAATGTCCTTTCTACAGGTCATTTGCATTTGCTGTAAGACATTGCTATTGTAGGTATTGTGAGGTGGGGGGGGAAGGTGGGGTAATGATAGTTTATGTGTGGAGTTTTGTTGTCAGCATAACATGGATAGGTTATTTATTTGTTTGTTTTTGTTGGTATCGTGAGAGATAGCCCAGGGCCTGGTTGATTGCAGCGACGTTTGGATGCCTGTGTGAGGCGGTTGGAGTTGTTGGGCCAGGTTAGCCATATCAATTCATATGCTGTTTGGGGGTTTAGGTTGTTGTGAAGATGACTATCATATTTCCTCTCAGTCTCCTCTTTTCTGGGCCAAAACAGACCCAATTCCCTCAACCATTCCTCATAAGGCTTGGTTCCCAGACCTTGATCATCTTGGTAGCCTTGCTTTGTACATGCTCCAGCTTGACAATAAGCTTCTTAAACTTTGGCACTGAGAACTGGACACAGTATTCCATGTGTGGTCTGACCAAGGCAGAACAGAGTGGTCCTATTACTTCCCTTGACCGGGAGACTAGATGTCTACAAAGACCCCTAGATCCTTTTCACATGTACTGCTAGTAAGCCAGGTGTTCCCCATCTTATGGTCTTCCTGCCTAAGGGTAGAACCTTACATTTGTCCCTACTCATTTTGTTAGTTTGCGCCCAGGTCTCAATCTGTTAAGGTCATTTTGAATCCTGATTCTGTCTTCTGTGGCATTACTTCCCCTCCCAGTTTGGTGTCACCTGCAAATTTGAGGAGCATTCCCTCAATTCCTTCATCCAAGTCATTCACAAAGATGTTGGACAACAATGGGCCTAGGACAGAACCCTGCAGCACATGGGGATCTATTAAGCCAGAAAAAGATTCCCATTTACATTCTTGAATAACCTACTTTTAATCACAGAATTATTCAAAAGAAACAATTGATTCATATATGTGTACGTACACGTGTACACGTGTATACACGCGCACACACACACACACACACACACACTCGGTTCCCAGATAGTGATTCAGAGTCTGAAAGTATTTCTTGCCACAAACTCAGCTCTTTCTTAGAATATTAGATTCTTCAATAAAGTCTTTGAGCAGCTATCATTCACAGCATTGCACCCAAACCCAAAGAAGCATGGAACATTAAAATGCAGACTATCTCTTACAGCTTTGGGAAATAGTTTTATTTTCCTTTCAAATGAAAATGTGGGCATATATTTCTGACAAAGCTTTGCTTAACCTTTGGTAGGGCTGCCCAAGGCCCAATAAAATAATGGCCTTGTGGGTCAGTTGTGTCTCATGAGCTGCCAGATGTCCACCCCTGTCTTAGGTGGTTGTTCTATTTATTTATATGAAGATCTGCTCAGGGAGAATTTTTTATGACCGAGCTTGAAAAGTAGGAAGTGAAGCATATAATACAGTATGACAGACCTGCGCCCAACGACCGTCAACAAGTCATGCTCTAACTGGAAAACAACCTTTATTATCATTAAAATTCCTCATGCCTGTCCTCCACCATTTAAAAAGGCAATGTTAACTTTGTCAAATCACAGCCTTCACCATTATGATAATGAAGCTCCGTTTCTGTGAGGGCAGGCAGCTAGAGTGACATTTTCATTGACGATTGCTCTTTTTCAGATTACATTTCTGAATGCCACGCTCTGACAGCCCAGGTTTATCATGCAAACAAACTCTGGACCTTTCGGCTTGTCCCTTTGCAGAGGGTTGAAAGTTCTTTATCTGTGTGTGCCCCCCCCCATTAACCCATCTTAAAATGGGTCCAGTTGATGCTAAGCAAAAGTGACTTTCATGGCAAATTTTGATAGCAAGTTTTGTAAAAGGGAAAACTCATCTTAGCCCAGCTGCTCCTCCAAAATCTGTGACGACATACCGGTAATATTTAAAGAGTTTCCCAAACAGTCTTGCAAAGCACTTACTTGTCCTCTTTGCATGTTCTATGAGCCCCTGTTGGAGACCTATGCTAACCCCTAGGTTTGAAATTTTATTGTTGTTGTTATTATTATTATTATTATTATTATTATTATTATTATTAGTTGTTGTTGTTGTTGTTGTAGTAGTAGTAGTAGTAGTAGTAGTAGTAGTAGTAGTAGTATTGGATATATCTGAGAAAACAACGAAAAATTGTAAAAGGGCATTGAAGCACAAGGAGGAGAAATTTTGCTGATATAAGTCCCAGCCACTGAAAATAACTCCATCCACCCCCCAAAAACACCTCAGAGAGGCAAACACAGTCACACAGGTACTGGAGGGAAAGGGGCAAAAGGCGATATCTCAACCAGAACAAGCCTTCAAAGCATAGCTGTCAACCTTCCCTTTTTTTGCGGGAAATTCCCTTATTTCAGCGCCATTTCCCAATGCTTCCTGCTGCTATCCTAGATTGTTAGATATCCCGTAGACTGTCTCCAGGACAGGTGAGGCTACTGATCCCTTATTTTCAAATTTGAAAGTTGACAGCCATGCTTCAAAGCAGAGCTAGCCCTTGCTGTGTCCTCTTGTTGGTGCTTTTGTTTTTTTTTAAAGATATTTATTAAGATTTTCAAATTATTACAAAAAGAAAAAAGAAAAATACAAAATACAAAATAAAAATAGTTAAAAACAATTCAATCTTTCCATTACTTATCTTTCATTTGCTTGTTTCCCGGACCTCCTCACACCTCCCTTTTTTGTATTCCAATTCAATTTGTTAGTTCAGCAAATCCTTTCCCTCTTTGTTTATCCTAGTCTTTAATCATAAAGTATTATAACATTAAATTTTTACCTGTTAATAATCCATTTTTTCATATTCCTTTATAGCATTACAGCTAAAAACCACTTAACTTCTATTTTTACTCTTGTTGGTGCTTTTGTGTTTCCTTCCTTTGTGGCGCAATCCTATGCATCAGACGTGGGACAACTATTTTCAGCCAAGGGATGCATTTCCTTCTGGGTGACCTTTGGGGGGGGGGCACATGCCAGTGGGGGCCAGAAGCAAAAGTGGGTGAATTTTACCTTTGTAAAGTTTCTGCACTCACCTGCCCCTCTCCATCCTCTATCCAGGCAACCAAGAGACACTATGAGGACCCACAGACTTAGTCCAGCCAGGAAGAAGCAGTGCTTTTTTCTGGCTGTATTCACCAGTATTCAGTCCTGAAAACCCCACCGGCAAATCTTGGCTTCTAAAAGCAAGTGTGTGAGGAGGGTGCACCTTTTCTTGGCACTGCCAGCTGCAGCTGCAGCACTTCTTCCTTGTCCTGTGGCAGCACAGCTGCAAAAAGCTGCCAGGCAACCGCTGCACCCACTGCTGCCACTCAGCCAGCTCTGAGGCCGGCGGAAGGTGCTTGGCAGACAGCAGGCGGGCTGAGTTTGCTGCAGCCACGTCAGCAGTGGCCGGGCAACACCAAAAGGACTCCAGCTTCTTTGAAGGCCTCGCAAATGGCACAGAGGCAGAAGGCCACGTCTCCCGGCAGTGGAAAGCCCAGCTCCGGGTGCTCGGCTGGCACTTGTCTTGCACCAAGCCCAGCCTGCAGTGTGGCAGAGAAGGCTACTTCATGGTGTGTCCTGGCACCTTTTTTTTCTAGAAAGAGGCACTGGGAAGGAGGTACAAAGGGGGCTGCAAGCAAAGCAAGCCAGCGAGGGCTGTGGCCTGGCGGAAGAGTCCCAAAGTTTAGCTACAGAATCAACATCTTCATCAAGCAATTCACTATGACCCCAAGGTCTCATTCCTGATCCACCACCACAGTTTCAGACCTCATGAACTTTTATGTGATATTAAGATACACACACGGGACGTGGGTGGCGCTGTGGGTTAAACCACAGAGCCTAGGGCTTGCCGATCAGAAGGTCGCCGGTTTGAATCCCCGCAACGGGATGAGCTCCCGTTGCTCGGTCCCAGCTCCTGCCAATCTAGCAGTTCAAAAGCACCTCAAAGTGCAAGTAGATAAATAGGTACCGCTCCAGCGGGAAGGTAAACGGCGTTTCCAAGCACTGCTCTGGTTCGCCAGAAGCAGCTTAGTCATTGCTGGCCACATGACCCGGAAGCTGTACGCCGGCTCCCTAGGCCAGTAGAGCGAGATGAGCGCTGCAACCCCAGAGTCGGCCATGACTGGACCTAATGGTCAGGGGTCCCTTTACCTTAACTTTAAGATACACACACACACACACACACACACACAATTTTCTTGCTTGGAATTGCATTTGCCAATTCACTTAGTTTGAAGAAATCTTTTTAGAGCCCCATGCAACCCTCCACCCCTTTTTAACTACCCTGAACAAAATGTGAACGAAAACATTTGGCTCTCTCACTGCTCATTCCTAACGCTGGAACATTAATGAAGAAGTTAACAATCACTGGTCCCAATTTCAATCCTTTGGAGATTGAAATCCTTTGGAGATTTTCTATAGCCTCTCCACTGGGAAAATTGTCCACTAATTCCTTTCTCCTCCCTGTTCTTTAATTAGTTATTGATCCGTAAGGGCACCTCTCCTATTTTCCCTGACTACTAAACTAACTTATCAAAAGCTTCTTGGAAGTCTCAATACACATTGTCAACTGGATCATGCATAAGATGTAATACAGATGTTAAGGCCTGAAGAGGGAGGAATTCCGCTCCCATTTTCTCTGGGCTTCCACATCTCTGCCCATAGTGTTCCTTTGTCCCTATCTTTCTATGTCATTTTAACCAAAATTGTTTGATTTGAAAGCTTTTTGCTTTGTGCCATGAAAATGTCTAAGCCCAGAATTGGATGCCAAGATTCAAGCCTGCCTAGAATTCACATCCCCTGACCTAGAATATCTTTTTCGGTTTCCAGGATGTGGGTGGGCTACTTGTGGTTACTCTGGTGAGAATCAGTATGCTCCATGAATTCCTTTTTGTTGTTTTTGGAGATGCAAACAATAACTGCTAGATCAGTGCATATCTGTGAACAATAATGTGTTCTAATAGGATGGAGGAAAGGAAATATTTCAGCTCATACTGTGACTCAAGCCGGCTTTTATGCATTTCAGCTATTGCCTTTGAAGAGAATCCCCAGCGAGTTGCTTTTGTCTTGTTAATATCCTGTGGAAAATAATACCAAGAAATTGCTTGCATTCCATCCAGAAGAGTCAAAGCACAAAAGCCACTCTCCCAAAGTCACTGCCCCCCCAGCTCCCAAGAGATGGAGAGGATTTATTGGCGCAGCTTTGGCTGTGTTACCTTTGAACTTGCTTTCACTGCTAAAATTAACCCAGCAGCTGAGCTAATACTTGTTTTCTTTTATTATTTCTATCCTAGACGGGCTTTGTATGATTCCACAGCTTCTTTGTGCACCACTTGCCAAAAAGCAGGGAGACCAGCCATGCCTCAAATGTGCTCTGCGCTGGTTTCATTGCTGGAGTAATGATAAAGCATTAAGTTGTTTATCCATCAGCCAATGACTGCTATCACAATTCCATTTCCCCACCACTTGCAGTTTGTGCGGAAAGCTGCGTGCTAAGTCTACTACAAGGTTATCCTACTTGAATTCATGATCCGAACTCACCCTTGGAGACAACAACTCAAATTATCATCAGTTGTCACATTTTAATAATCCCCCAACTTGCCTCAGTCCAGCATTTGTAGCATGATAATGAGATAAATCAGAGACTGACACTAGTTCCAAGCAAGCTTTAAGCAAAAGAAAGACTGCATGACTAAATTTCGTTTCTTACCTTACTTTCTGTGAGCAGCTTTGGATTTTCAAAACAAGAGAGCTGAGCTACACTGGCACTTGTTTCATGTTTCTAAAGCTGGGCTCAAGCGCGCAAGCGCGCGCGCACACACACACACACACACACACAGAAAATGGGGAGGTGTACATGCCCCTGAAGCAGCAATAGCCCCTTCCGTGATGGGGAAGGAGATACAGTCTGACTGTATCAAAGTCTGCTTTGAACAGTTAAGTGATGGGGGAGAGGTGGGGGAGAAAACACAATTCACTTCTATTTACCTGCCTGCTCTGAATGTTCTGAGCGAGTCAATACTTATGCTAAGAAGGGCTGAAGAAAGTTCATCTGTACACCCATATCTGTCATTTAGAAATATTTAATGCCACTCCTTTGAATCCCAAAGCAGCTTGAAAACAAAACAATAAAATGATATTGAACAGTAAAACTAAAGGGGGAAAAGGGGTGGCGTCACATTTAAAATATCACTATATCTAGCAGCAGCAGCAGCAGCAGGAGGAATAGTAAGCAAAAATCCTGCTTTATTCCAAGTCAGACAATTTGTCCCTCTAGCCAGGTATTGTCTATGCCAAGATCTCAGACAGACATCTTTATAATAGTAATTTTTAATAATGTTATTATTTATACCCCAGCCATCTAGCTGGGTTGCCCCAGCCACTCTGGGCAGTTTCCAACACATATAAAAACACAATAAAACATCAAACATTAAAAACTTCCCAAAATAATAATAATTTTATTATTTATGTCATCTGATACCTCATTCTTTAAACTTGGATGTGCCAGAGGCTGGATCTGGCACCCAGCACATGAAAAGCGCATGCTGCATTACTGAGCTTTGGTTGTGTCCCAAGGGGCCCCCCTAAACAACCACCTTTCCACAGCTCTCCCAAAGTTGAGCAGTGACTGAGTCAGGCAGACCTCCCTCAGGAAAGCCTGGCACCATGCGATGTGGCACCATGACGGAGAAGGCCTTTGTGTCCCTGCCCACCTCATTTCTGAAGGCAAGGCAAGGGAAGGGAAGATGTGCCTCAGGTGATGGCCTGAGCGACACACAGAGGATAAAGTTTCCTTCAATAGCAATCAAATAATGCCTTTATTAGTATCAATTGAAAGTCATAAAGTATTGAACTAATTTTTGAGTTCACCTTAGCCTAGCTATTAAACCAACAAAAATAAATAAGAAATGGGGGGGGGGGGAGAGAGAGACATGTCTCTGATGCAAAGCATATTTGGGAGCCATCTGTGGCTACCTTACAAATCTAATGCAGGAAGCTCTTTGCATAATGATTAAATGAGTTTATGCCAAGTGCAAAAACTGTCATGTTGCACCAAAGCATGTTGGGACAAACAAGGAATGGCTACTCTCCCTTTGGGAAATGTAAATGCTGCCTTATTTGCATCTGTCTCTAGTACTTAATGGAACCCACCAGTTTGCAACATGATGGTGTGAATGCGGGTAGCTGATTCCTGGCTGTTTTAAAGGTAAAAAAAATCCCCGCAAGGTGATTTTTCTCACCAATATTCATGTTAAAACTCTCTCTTTCTCACACTTAAATTTCCCCACTTCAAATATGGCATTACCTACTCTTTTCCAGGACATCACAACTTGGGAAAGCAAGGCTACCTTACTTCATTGGCCCTTCACTGCCCTGAATATCTTTGTCAGAGAAGGAGTCACCTCAAGGCAAGATGGAAGTGCTCTGAAGGCACCTCTGAAGGTTAAACAGTTATTGTGCCAACACTGGGAATATTGCCAAACACTTAATTGGTGAAGACATGGTGTCTAGAGCTGTTAAATCATTTCCTGGTTTATTAAATATTAGAGTTATTTTGCATCTAACTAAGAAGCTCCTGGGGTCCTGCTGCAGTTCAAGAGGTTTAGGTTTAAGAAGCACAGTCAGGGGATGTGGTCAGTACAGTGGGCAAAGAGCCAAACTCAGACCAAAGGAGGTAAAAGAGGTAAAATAGACTAAACAGAGCTGGGAGGAGCAAACATGGGACTCACATCCAGCTGGACAGAGATGGCAGGGATCAGCCACAGGTAGTGGCAGGGAGTCGCTTTGAAGTGAGATGCTGAGATCTCAGGTGTGTGCTTGGGAGAGATCTGTAAAAGAATTTCAAGGAACATCATTTAAGGTGCAATTATCAGTAATCATGAGTAGCAACTTACCTGCACATCAGTTGCTTGGTTAGGCTTTTTATATAGAAAATGAGACTATACTCTCACTGAGGTGATAAACCTGTGTCAGAGCTCAGGTGACTGAATGCAATCATGGCACACAGAAAACTTAAGTACTGAGTTTTAAGCTCTAAGATATTTTACGGTAAGATAAGGTTAAATAAATTAAGGCAAATTGAATAACAGAATATGGTGAAAGATGGAAAGGATTTGCTGAGTTAATTAATAGGTTAGACTGTTAAGATAAATTATTCAATAAAAATTGAGAAAGATGGAAAAATTTGCTGAAACAACTAATTAAGCTAGAATACAAAAAGGGAGGTGTGAGGAGGTCAAGGAAACAAGCAAATGAAAGATAAAGATATGCAATATGGGATTTGTATCTTTGTTGTTGTTGTTGTTGTTGTTGTTGTTGTTGTTGTTGTTGTTGTTGTGTTGTATTGGTTTTTATGTAATTTTTATTCTTTTTTCTCTTTTTTATGTATTGTAGTGTTGTTTCCTCTTTCTTCTTCTTCTTTTTTTGTAATCTTGAAACTCTTAATAAATATTATATTTTTTTTAAAAAAAGAAAACTAGTGTGCCAGGGGAAATTCTGAGCCAGAACTAGGGACTGTTCAGAACAGGGGGTACATATGTACCAGGCCCCATACATGCAGAAGCCCGAGGTCTGTAGCCTTCCTTAAAAAAAAAAGAAAAGTAAGCCAACCAGACATTTCTAAAGAAAGTTATAAAACAAAACATGAAGACAACTCTCATGCTCTGGCACTTGGGAAGCAGCACCATTGCTAAGGAGACTTAATCACTTTTGCTAAGGAAGGGATGTTGTCCACCACCATTTGGGACTTGGGAGGGAGCCCTCCCAGAACAGCAGAAAAAGTAAGAGAAGCTGAATGGAGGAGGAACATGGGGCATGGGAATAGCGGGGGGCAGCTGCCCTCCCAAATCAATAAAAATTAATAAAAATACATAGTAAACAGAGGTTCTGCCCCCCCAACAAAAGCCATGCCCCCCCAGCAAAACTCCTGGCTACACGCATGACCCGGGGTGTGTTTGTTTAATCATTTTCCTCCTGTCCACATTCTTTCATTAATTCCCTCTAGTCTAGTGTGCTGCTTTAACAGAATAAAACACAATTTTTGGAATGTTTTGCCTGGAAGTAAGTCCACTGAGAATGCAGGCACAAGCTTGTGCAGACATGTAAGAGGCAATCCAGATACAAGGTGCCCTTAGACTATGGTTACCAGACGCCCCCATTTCCCGGGGACAGTCCCCGGATTTACAAATCTGTCCCTGGACAAAATCCATCCCTGGAATGTCCCCGGATTTCATTTAATGTCCCCGGATTTATATTTTAAGTGTTGCAGATTTATTAGTAGGGAGTGAATGTTGCATGATTGGTTCAACGGCACAAGACACGTCATATGGGGACTTCTGGCGAGGCAAAATGGCGGGTGCCATGGCAGCGAGCAGCTCCTGAAGCCAGCCAGAGCCAACTGCGCTACCAGGCTGGCTCTGGGCTGCTGAGACTGCTGCCGCCGCCGCCACTGCCAAAGGGAGCACCAGGGATGCCTATCGCGTCAACTGGGGAACCACTGCCCCCCTGGTGAGCACCAGGAGGGACAGGACATGTGGCCGAGCCCAGGCCCAACCTGAGCCTACTCCACGGGGCCCAGAGCAGGTCGGACTCCAGAAGAGACCACAAAAGAGAAGATATTACCCTGCTAGGATCAGAGCCCAGCGCCTGCACACCAATTTATGCCTGATTGTCCTCAACATTGCCTCCCAAATGTTTTATGGTGGCCATAGGGACCTGGGCCTCTTAGAGTTGGTGCCTATGGAAGAACAGGCATCTGAGGAATCCTCTTCTGGAGAATCTGTGAACTGAGTGGTTAGTGATGGGAGTTTTCAAAGGCAACAGATATTTGAAGCAGACTGAATGGGCCTGGACTGAGGACAAAACGACAATTGAACTTTAAATGCCTTATTGCATTTAATGTGATTGGGATTTGAACAACAATAGCTACTCCAGGGAGACCCAGTCAGGACTGGAACTGCAGTGGGAGCTTAATCCTCACCCACTTACTGCAGTTCTGATGAAAATTGCTCCAAACAAAACAGTTATATTAATGCATTTTAATAGAACATGCAGTAGGCATATACACTGATAAAATAATATTAACACAGAGAGATGGGTAGTTGTAACTGAGCATAAGTCAAAAGTTGAGGTGACCAATTACCTCCCAACTACATTCCTGGAAAAGCCACTCTGGAGGTTTCCAACTCAAGAGTGGGAGAGCTTCAGATTGGGTCAAATTGGCTCAAAACCTACAGAAACCCCCAAAGGCACATCTGGACGGTACAATACATTACATTATTTGAACAGAGTGCTTTACCATTTGCTAAAGTCTGTCGGAGACATTGGCAACAAAACATCAAGCAATAGACCCGTTTCTGTTTCCCGGTATATTCTGTTACATCAGTTTCTAAGTTAACATTCACACTTACAGCTGAAGGTAGTTTTTATTTGTCCCGTAAGATGAAATCTCCACATGGAGAACAGGAACAGGCTTGCAAGCCGGGAGCCAGGGCGGGTCAGGAGCTCAGGCAGCAACTGGATACCAACAATGTTGCTCCCAAAACTTGGGACTGGGGCTGGCCGGCTTTTATCTGCCCCGAGGCATAGGGCGGCTCCAATCATCTGGTGACTTGCCTCTCCTGGCCTTAGTTCCCTCCGCCTCTCTGTCCTGAGCCTTTGTAGCTCAGGAGAGGCTGGAAGGTCACCCGACCCAGAGGCAACCTCCGCTTCCTCTGATGGGGCTGAGTGGAGCACCTGCAGGCAATGGGTCCTCCATCACCTCAGGAGCCAGAGCAGGCTCAGCTGATGCCTGCACCTGAGGATCCAGCACAGGTGAGGACCCTTCAAGCTCAAGCCCCAGCCCCGGCTCAGCTGGTTCTGGAGGCAGGGAATCCTGTGCAGGCTGGGATCCCTCAGGTTCAGCATCCGAGTCCACATCCCAGGCCATCACACACACACCATTCTCTCCCCCTGCCCCCACCCCACCTCTCTCTCTCTCTCTCTCTCTCTCTCTCTCACACACACACACACACACACACACACTATTTGCATTAAAAAATTGGCCTCCTTTTCTCAGTTTGTCTTCCTCTCTGCCTAGATAAAGGAGACCCTCTTGTCATTGTATGCAGAGGAAATACAGAAACCTGTGCCTGTCCAGCGGCCGACAGGGCAGAGCACTGTTCTCAGCTTCACCAACCGATCCAACTTCCATCACCAGCAGAGGAAGTGGTGAGAGTGCTGGGGGCCGTATTCCTGGTGGGCTGGATTTGGCCTGTAGTTCCACATCCCTGACTCAGGCTGGAATTGATTACATTTTGCAGCTCAACTGGATCATATTGAAATGTTACAAAAGCAGAGGTGTAAGCAGCTTATGAGAGCAGTAGTATTTCATACTGTATAAGTTGTCAGCACTTACAATGTAGAAAAACTGAACTTCTAAATAGGCTGCAGTAAAGTGTACTGTTTGTTTTAAGGGCAGCAGGGGCTCAGACAGTCCACTGAATGGGTTGTTAAATGATGCTGCTGAATACAGAGGTCTGGGGAAGTCAGTATAGGGATGGTCATGGGAAGCAGGCCACAAAGATGTTGGTTCAAGGGAAAAATAGGGATAGAAAGAAGAATTACTTGGATTCCAAAATCCAGGTTTGGGGCAAGTACTCTTTGGTGAGAGCACTCTAACAGAGATTTAAAATCACAAAATATGCAGCAAAGCTTGGAAATATAAGCTGTTTGACCTTTAAAATATGCCCTTCTGAGTTCCAAAATGCCCCTCTTCCCCCAGCATAGAAAAAGACCACACATTTGGTAAGTTAAAAATTGGTTTACTTACAAACTCTTCAAAGGTCATGTCCATGTGCTTTTCCTACATCACTCAGAAAAAATTGCATAGGCAGTAAAACTTGGCTTCATTAGAAAGTGGTGAAAGTTCCTAAACTATTGATATACAAACTCCAGAGAGGCTTGTTAGAGCCGTGCAGGCTGAGCTTGGAGCAACCAGCTCAGACCTCTTCACATGCTGAGCTTCTCAAGTAGACTGGAGGGAACAAAGGTTTCATTACCTAATTCCTCCCAAGATGAGCTAAGCCTGAAAGGACAGCTTTCTCTGTTATTTTCATGCATTACTTAGACTTAAACATGTTGCTTATATAAGGCTGGTTATCCCACAATAAGGAGTCTTCATTTTATTTTTAAATCTTACTGAGTAGCACAGGCTTTCCTTAACCAATGACAAATGGGGGAAAGTTGGTGCAATTGTTGGCTCCCCCACCCCACTCTGACAAGGAACAGATTTAAATTCTAGACAGGGTTTTGCTGAATTTGTTACTTGCCTGCCCCATCAAGAAATGGAATTTCTCCTTTTTTGCCCTTGCCACTACAGTGAATACGAAGAGGCATGATGATGTCCATGTGTGAGAAGGGAGGGGGGCTTATGGCGAGCTTGTTCTGACTTGCCTCCAGTATAAGTCAATCACACTTTGGTGGCCTTTGATTTTCAGCTCCTTGAAGATGAAACATTCCACAATGAAACTACACACACATATAAATAAGATTTGGGGGTTTGTTTGTGTTCTTTTGAAAATGCAAAGACAAAAAAAGAATTATCATTTTTAATTGGCTGGCTAGTTGGTTCAGAGAACAGTAAGTTAACAATACTGTAATGGAATACAGTATTAGGAAGGTTTGCAGCTGTTTGATCTATTTGCTGTGTTTAAGGGGCGTGAAACTAAGGGGCTCATACAAAATAAGTTGCCTGCCTTTAAGATAGCTTGGCTGTTTCATTTCAGTTTTTTATGTCCTCTACGCTGGGTTGATGAGGATACTCACAAAAAGGTGATGAAGGACCCTGGGTGAGAGGCAGGAAAGGGAAGAATTCCCAGCATGGGAGGCTGGGAGAAGAAATGGAAGCTCCTGGGTGACACTTGGAATGGCCCACCCCCTTTGGTGTGAGATAAGGATTAAGATCTACCCCTGATAGAGGGCTTTGCATTCTTTTTCTCTCTCTGCTATCTCAAAAGCTTTCAGATTTTTGGGGAATGGTAAAGCAAAACATAGGGATGCGGGTGGCGCTGTGGGTTAAACCACAGAGCCTAGGACTTGCCGATCAGAAGGTGAGTGGTTCGAATCCCCGTGACGGGGTGAGCTCCCGTTGCTCGGTCCCTGCTCCTGCCAACCTAGCAGTTCGAAAGCACATCAAGTGCAAGTAGATAAATAGGTACCACTCAGGCGGGAAGGTAAACGGTGTTTCCGTGCGCTGCTTTGGTTCACCAGAAGTGGCTTAGTCACGCTGGCCACATGACCCGGAAGCTGTACGCCAATAAAGCGAGATGAGCGCCATAACCCCAGAGTCGTCCGCAACTGGACCTAATGGTCAGGAGTCCCTAAAGCAAAACGTGAAGAATTGAATAAGTAAAAACATTTTTTGAATCTAGTTTTCATTAAAACTGTGAATTTTTTTTTCTTTAGGACTAGGAAGATGCTGCCTGGGACAATTCTAATTAGGGGCTGGACCCTATATAAAGTAGAATCATAGCATCATAGAATTGTAGAGTTG
Organism: Podarcis muralis; assembly: GCF_964188315.1. Classification (NCBI taxonomy): domain Eukaryota; kingdom Metazoa; phylum Chordata; class Lepidosauria; order Squamata; family Lacertidae; genus Podarcis; species Podarcis muralis. Next base: position 132,882,610 of record NC_135655.1, read on the forward strand.
GGAGGGACCAACAGTCCTTTTTTCTAGAAAAATAGGTGCTGGTACTCACCATGAAGTAGTTACAGTAAGTGCCACACTTTTAAACAACAACAAGAGGTGCCACCACTGCGTACCCTTGAGTACCTCCAGAAAAAGCCCTGGGGACCACAAGGGTTATCTAGTCCAGCTCCATGCATTGCTGGAAACTTTTGCCCAGCCTGGGGCTTGAACTCCTGATCCGGAGATTAAGACCTCATGCTGCTTGGGAGGAAAAGGCAGGCGCTAGAGTAGTTCCTATCACAACCAAGCAATGCTGCTGACATCTCCTATCCCGCTTCTGCCTCCAATGAGGATTAGGTCTTGAGCAAGGACATGTGTGATCAGTTGACCACTGGTGGTGCATGTTTTTGTGCCTGCACATTTGCAATTCAAGGGTGTGAGGTTTAGAATCTCATTAATGGTTCTGCGGTGCATTGTGAGTGTTTATTGTGGGTATTCCATATATAGACCCTCAAGCTTTAAAATGCCCAGATAAGTTTAATTCAAGAAAATTTAAGGAAGGCATCAAACGCAATGTCACAAGTTCCTTTGATACTCATTTTCAGCTTGTAATTAACAGCTGACTTTACTGACTTTTAATTAAACTTCACAGTCATAAAACTGTGTACATATAATAGATCATTGTATAATAAATCATGATGCTGCTGACCCTGAGGCTTAATTGCCTACCATTAGCGAAGCCCTTGAACTGGGACAATGGTGAAGGGAAGGTTGAACTCTGACCTCCTGAAAGTGGGCAAAACACACCTTTCAGGCACTTACGTTTAACAAAGGTCCCAGATGAGCTTTCTAAAAACAGCTTCTTCACATACTCTTAACTGCTGGAAAAAAGAGTCTTAATGTTTATTTTTAATGAGAATCTTCTTACAGCCCCCAAAACTTCCACTGAAAAGGTTTCCTTTGAAAGTGTTATAAGAATTTTAAGATTCGATGTTAAAATCTAATTTTAAGATTAGATATATTAGATGTTCATAAATGTACCAAGCAAACACATACAAATATGTAAACCACATGCCTGAAACCCACAGAAAAGTCCTGAAACCATTTTCTCTCTTCCAAATCGACCTCAAATATTTCTCTGCGAGGTTGAAGGAAATGGGGAGCCTCCCATTGTCTCTCTGCTCACAAATCCTCTCTCAAAGGCACATTTAAGATATGAATAGGGTGAGCCTGTGACCCGTGACCTGGATTCAGGAGTTGAGTAGTTATCATAAGAAAAGAGTGGCCAGGATGCCCAGGTAATCCAATCAAGTAACCTAGCAGACAGGAGAAAAACAACGCACTCAGATTTCTGTTGTAGTCCGCCCCTTCTCTGATGTATTAAGGGGGTGGTCTTGGGCTACACCTCTTCTGTGATGTAGGTATGATGTATCTGGGGGGTGGTCTTGAGCTACAGGGTGGGCAATTTCAAAGTCTATATAAAGGCTTGCACACCATTGTCTGGGGTCCTCCTCCTCTCTCCTGCGTGTGGGGGGAGCACCTTGTTGCAACAGCTTTAATAAAGATCAGGCTTATAGCCGCTTTGCTTTCGTATATCCTGGTCTGGTCTCTGTTCATTTCCCGACCAGTTTGAGCCTTAAAAGGTCCGCTCTCTCTGAAGGTCCAGTCTTCCTTAAGAAGCTGAACCCCTTAGGACCCCTCATTATTCTTATTTCAAAAGCATAACCCATTGAGCACTGGAGGCTCCGCACAGATGCTCGAGTAACTTCCCGGGTGTCTCAGCCCTTCTTCGTGGATGAGGGAGCTTGAGTGAGAGGGGGAGGAGTGGGGGTCCAAATATGTATGGGGGGCACTCTTGTTCATGCTGCTGTGTCTCAATTGCCCCTCTCTTCTGGGCATGTCAGCTGTTATAATATATGTCATTCTTACAAGCTCCCCCACCCATCATTTCCCATAGGGAATCTTAAAGATTTTTTAAACCCTGAATCATACATTTTGACACAACATGGTTTATGTTTCCTTGGTGCAGAATCTGGTCTTTGAGTTGGCTACAAAGCTGGCACAGAATCACCCTTAGCCTTTGACCGCTGATCAGGAATTCCAGGGCAAACTATAAAGAGAAAGCAATTGGGGAAAGCGCGGGGGGGGGGGGATGGTCCATGGTGCCATCCTATTAGATACGCAAAGTTGTCATGGCAACTACTGCATAATTAAAGGCTCCTTCTCTGTTCTTGCATGCTTCAATTGTGCTGCTGACGGCTTGCATCATCTGAGCTTGTAAAGCAAAAGGCAACAATTTCCTTTTGCAAAAACAAGCTGTATCAGCAGCGCTCTGGTGCATCAACCTGGACACAGTCTTTACAAACAGTGTTTTCTCAAACAACAGCTTCAGCCAAACAGTTTGCTTCCTTTAAGTACAATTTTTCCAATGAAACGGAGCAGAGGAAAAAGAAGAAAAGTTAACCTGAAACGCTCCTATACAGTATATCACTTTTCTGTGGGCTAATTCTAAATTATATTGATCTCTCTGGCTTCTGCCAGCCAGCTTCCACAACAAATGATGACTGGAGATCCAAAGCTCAAGAAATGCAGTTCAGTTTTGTGTGGGATAAAAACAAACAAAAGCAAGCTAACAAACAAGAGTTACAGCAACAGCAAAAATATAAGGGGAGGGGACGGATAAAGAAGGGGGCAAAGCAGATTTTGAGCAGCAAGTTTCTTCTCCCATCTTAAGTCCCACATACAAAATATATTTATATTTTGCATTAATGCTGGAATTCAAAGAAGACTGTGGGAAAGTCTTAGCATACAAAGTGATGTGTTCTGCCCACCTCTTTACAAACAGCTGGGCAAAGATCTTTTCTACTGCAGCATCTTTCATGATCCTTATTCATATAGCCACCTTGGTCTCATTTAGGAGGAGGAATGGGATACAAATTTAATAAAGAAAGACATTATTATGCATTGCGAGGTCATATGGGAGACAGACATAATCTTCTCACCATGCAGTGTAAACTAGGATCAGGAGAAAACATGGTAGTAGATGAACTCTGTTTACTCACAAAAGCGAAGTCAATCTTGTTTAAGTCACCTCAGGAATGCAGTTAAAGATGGAACCAGAAGTGTGTGTGTAGCTTCTGAGAATACTTCGTTGTTTCAGAGGCTGATGACATGTCCCACCCCTTTGATTCACTGCCTGAAAATGATTCCTTTTGTTGGTGGCACATAATCAGTTGGCTGATGACAGTCTTTGTCTTCCCAGTTCCCAGTTCACAGGGCACAATGAACATACCAGCTTTGTGTCATCATTATTTATTGTGGAATTTAAGGTCAGTCACCATGGATCACTGCACAAATGCTGAACAGCCACTATTGCAACTGAAGTCAATAGGAGTTCTACTATGGAATATAAATACAAAAGTCTCTGAACAGTAATCCAGGAAGATCTAAGACTAGTCACACCGTTACTGCTTGACTGGAAACCTGATCTGAAAAAAACCCAGCAGAATCCTTTGACTTCTGTGACAGTTCAGAACTTTTAATGTATTTGAAAGTCAGGCAATGTTGGAAAAAGTGCAGGACAGGAAGATGGTTTCACAGGTTTCCCTGCAATTCTGTGTAGTGACTGTGGGGTCTGGCCATGAGGGGTGAGATTTCTTAGTAAGGTAGCCTATAAATAAAATTGTGAATAATAAATAAAAATACATTATGGCAGGAGAGAGGGGGGGAAATATACTAACTCTGCGTATTAACTGAAGTCTAAAATTTTGTATTCATGAGTGTAAAAAGCATTTCATGGATTATATTTTTAAATGTAAGTGTTTTAAATGAAAAAAATTGAACATGTAAAGCGTGAGTGTGTCACCCATGTGGATAATACATGATTTGTTGTAGCTCCTTGTTGAGTGTACACAAAAATGTACATTAAGTGATCCCCCCCACGCATAATGTGTCAACTCACTCAAGAGAAAAGGCCCTTTGTTGCTGTCAATAATAGAGTGGTCATTTACATGTGCCAAAAATAGAACACAGATTTGCAGAATGTTTACATATGATTATATACACATAACTTTATAACATATGCAAATTTATAAATTATAATAATTCAGTATGACTCACCATAGTGGAAAGATTGTGATCAGGTGAGCTCTGTGCTTGCTCAGTCTGCTCTGCAGGTGTGCCAACTGTCGGCAGGTGTCTTCAAGGCTCCTCCTGCCAGAGGCGGAGCTGGCTGTTCCAGCACTCACAGTGGCGCCCATGCTGTGCACCCGGGGGCGGGGCTAGCCGGCCGCAGGGGCGGGGCGAGCATCCTGGGGGCACTGCCTGCAGCGAGCAGCAAGCAGCCCAGGGGGGTGGGGCGGCGATGTCCCCCCCCCTCAGGGATGGCACCCGGGGTGGGCTGCACCCATCACACCCCCTTCCTCCACCAGTGCCTCTGCTCTCTCTTCTCCACATTTTTTATTTGTAAACTGAGTTTGGATTAGACAGTGCATCATATAAAATATGCCTTCAAACTGAGGATTGACCTATTTAAAGTCGGACACACGGCCAACCTAATAAGCAGTTAATATTTCAAGAAACTTGACATTCTTACTCTAGTGAATCCTTGGCTGAGGCTGATGGAGTCCAACAATTTGGGAGGGTCACAGCTTAGCCACCCCTGCTCTGGTTTACTGCTTGCTTGTTTTGCAATTATGGCTTTCCCTGCTACAGTTCCTCTCTCTTTTTGTCACCATGCACACACAAAGCTTAATTTGCATGAATGTTGTCAAAAATCTGGAGACAACTAATTTCTATGATCTCATCTCATTGCTGTGACCTTAGGCTGATAAGTTTAAATTCTGAAACGAGCAACCCTTTTCTAGATCTTTCCCCTCCCCATATTTCATAAGGCGCTGCCTCTAATGAGCTACATTCTTTGCATGCCACTCCTATTATCTGTCTAAAGACATTCCATCTTCTCACTCTTTGCTCTGCCTTTCTGAAACCAGATGAACATTCAGAGGAGCAAACTGTTAAGAAACTAACTTGAGGCTGGTGGGGGGTTTTGCACAGAAGGAAAGAAAGAAGTAACTTGCTCTGAAATTGCTGATTTATGTTTAGTTGTTTTTCTCCAGGGGGACCTTCTGTTCTCACTTTTCTGTTTATAGACTTTGAGAGTTTGTCAAACTCAGCATTCACATAATCTTACTCTTGTGCATCTTCAATCTTCGCACGCCCCTTTACATAACAGTTACAGGAAGGCATTCTGGCCAGAGCAGAAACTAAATTTGGCGAGAACACCATCCAATGGTGCAACCGTTAGAAGTATGTTGGTTTATTTTTATTCTCAGTCCCCTAGTCTTTCAGGCTTCTGTCGTTGCCATTGTCCACTTTGGCTGGAAAGGAAAACAAGGGGAACTGGGTAGGTTACTGTTGTCATTTGGTTTGCTTGTTCCATGTTTATAACACCCTTTTAATAACAAGCTTAGGCAATGTACATGGCCCATGTTCTTATCCCCAGATCAACCCTGTGAGGGAGGTGAGGCTAGAGATAATGATTGCCAAGGTAATCCAGTGGCTCAGCAGAGATTTGACATTCAGTCTCCCTCGCCTAAGACAACTCTCTGGTCACCACACCACACCACACTAGTTTTAGTAGTTGTCCTTAACAATGTATTAGTTACAACTCTCCTTCATGGATCATGCCAGAGCCTAGCGTGCTCTGGTCTATGGGGTCACAAAGAGTCAGACACGACTAAACAACTAAACAACAACAGTTACAACTGGGGCCCGTGACAGAATGTTGCAGCGTCTTTCCACCACTATTTTATCTACTTGCTTGCTCGCCACAACTGTACGGCCGCTTTGTATGGAAGAGTTGCAGAAATTAAAATTAAAAAATCTAAAAAGAAGAAGCATAAAACTTGCAATGAATTGAAAAAGGTATTTAAATATACCTTCTTGAAGAAACCAGAGGCCTTTCTCCTGGGCATAGTTGACCAATCGGTGTTAAAGAAGGATAGAACTTTCTTTATGTATGCCACGACAGCAGCAAGAATACTTATTGCAAAGTATTGGAAGACACAAGATCTACCCACCCTGGAAGAATGGCAGATGAAGGTGATGGACTATATGGAACTGGCAGAAATGACTGGCAGAATCTGAGACCAGGGAGAAGAGTCGGTGGAAGAAGATTGGAAGAAATTTAAAGACTACCTACAGAAATATTGTAAAATTAATGAATGTTAGAATGATGTTGGATTGAAATTAAGTGGTTTCTAGCTGTAATGGTATAAAAGAATATGAAAAAATGGTTTTTTATAAGTAAAAATTCAAGGTTATAATAATTTAAGATTAAAGATCTGGGTAGAATAAAGAGGGAAAGAAACTGCTGAGCAGTTTCTTTCCCTCTTTAGAAATGGTATGCTTCTGCAAATATGATTAAGCAAATGGTAAAATAAGTCACAAATGAGAAAAGAAGATAAGTGGACCAAACATATTATGTTTATTTTAAAGGTATTAAAATAGAGATACAACATATTGAATACGGAGACATAATAATTGAAAGTTGTAACAAGGTTCGAAATAAGGTAACAAATTGCTGATATTGTTATTACAAAGAACGCAGAATGGGAAGGTGTGGGGAAGTCCAATAAGGTTTTTTCTTTTTCTTTTGTTAAAAAAAAAATCAAAAAAAGTGTTTCTTGTATTTGGTTTCTTCTGTATTATTTGGAATGTACAAAACTATGAAAAGAAACGCAATAAAAAATATTAAAAAAAAAAGAAACTGCTGAGCTAATAAATTGAACTGGAATACAAAAAAGGGAGGTCCGAGGAGGTCCGAGAAACAAGTAAATGAAAAATAATGTGATGAAAAGATTGTTTTTAACTACTTTTATTTTGTATTTTGTATTTTTTCTTTTTCTATTTTGTAATGTAAAAATTTTATTAAAAAAGAAGAAGAAGAAGCATAAAACTTGCTATTTCTGGCAGAGAAAGTAGTGAAACAATCTACAGCACCCATAACAATAAATCGAGGTACTTGGATGACAAGAACACAAGTTGCTTAAAAGGCCTGACTGAAAAATTGGTCTTTACCTGTTGCCAAAGAGACCATAAGGACCTCACCAGGCAAGCTTTGCTGGGGAGGTTTTCCATAACCAGAGTTCTACCACTGAAGAAGACCCTCTCCTGCAACTGGCCTCTCTGGGTGAGGGCCCTCAGAACAAGGCTTCAGACAAATATCTGAACATTGTCCTAGGACATATAGGAGCAGGTGATCTTTCACGTAACCTGGTCACAAGCTTAAAAGCTTGAATCTTAAAACCAGCACCTTACAATCAGCCCCAAATGGACTGGATCTGGAACCAGTGCAGCTGACCCAGGGATGATATTTTTAGGAGTTTGTGGTGCTAGACACCATAATATCCTGGGTCTAATAGGTGTCAGAATTTAATCATGACCCAAGTGTATTAGGCTGTGTGTCAGACACCTCTTTAATCCTAGGGAATCCACAAGTGTTAAAAGCTAATTAAGTCAGGCTAACTTCCATTTGAGGTGATAGCCTGGAGAAGAGCCATTCAGACAACACAAAGGGTAATTCTCATTTGCAAATGACTGGCTCTCTCCTACTCTCAACTGAGAGTTAAGGTAGTTTAAAAGTCAATGTAGTGGTTTAGGCTAAAGGTTTAGGGATAGCAGTTAGTCTACAACAGAGATAGTAAGGTAAATTAATCTAGTATTTTCTTCTCTGTTCCCCTCCCTGCACTGTGGAAATACCTTTGACAGTGATCCAAATCTTTGTTGTTATTATTTTCAAAACACCAAGATGAAATGAAGTAAAAATAGAAGGGGGGGGGGGAGAGTCTCTATGTATTCTTCTCATAAGAGGCAAACTGTTTTTTCTAGGCCAAGGGACAGTGCCTTTCTACTTCCTTTCATGTGAACCTTCTGATTTACATTATATTGAATTGCTAATCCAGCAAGTCTTGGGTTCAGTTTTCTGAAATAAAGATTAATACCTCATTACCCACTGGCCATGTAAAACCTAGGCTGTGAGGTGAGAAAATGCTGCATCCCATTAAGAAATAGATGAAGAAGTAGAAATCTATTGCCCTGTTTAGAAGATTTCAAATGCCAGTTGTACATCTATGATCATGGAACAATAGCAAGGCTGCTATTGCTTTATTTGGATTAATCCTTTTGTGCTAGAGATTGCTGAGCTGAGGCTTCTGCAGCAACTCAGAATAGAAAGATTATTTCAAAATACATTAAATGCCATTTACTGGAGGTGAAGGCAGAAAAGGAATTGGCATGCTCTGTTATCCTTCGTGCGCCTGTCTACTGTGGGATAACTGCTGCAAACATGAACTGTTTTTATTTGTCTTGAGTTCAGGCTCTGTTTAAAACCAGCTTGACCCTGCTTACACGCATGCTTACTACTTTTTTCTTCCTTGGATCAAGTACATATAATTCTATTTCTGTGGCACTTTGTTCAAATTTTGTCCATCTGCTGCAATTTTATCCATAGAATCATAGAATTGTTGAGTTGGAAGGGACCCTGAGGGTCATCTAGTCCAACCCCCTGCAAGGCAGGAATCTCAACTAGATCACACATGGCAGATGGCTAGCCAACCTCTGCTTAAAAACCTCCAAGGAAGGAGAATCCACCACCTCCTTAAGAAGTCTGATCCCATACCCTCTGTCATCTCGGAAGGGCAAATCGGGACACCCCCTCCCCTTGTACCATGCTGCTGACTTGCCTTCACTGGCTCACGCCATGCCAACTATAGAGCACACATGACAGCAGCTGTGCGGGAACATCCTGGGCAGGTGTGCCAACAGTGGGCCCCTCTCTCCCGGCGGCTGATGAGAGTTGCAGTAGAGAAGAAGGGTGCCATGTTGGTGGGGAAGAAAAGCAGCTCTCATGCCTCCTTCCCAGTCACAGGAGCTACTTCCACAACCCCTGTCCTCAGGCCACACGAATCAGGGCACCCCGGGACAAAGGCAGAGCCTGGGGCACCTTCAAAGGAAATGTGAACGTCCCGCTTAAAACGAGGCACTTGGACTTTCCACTGTCAAAGAGCTCTTACCAGCAGGAAATTCTTCCTGGTTTTTAGTCGGAATCTCCTTTCTTCTAACTTGAAGCTAGTGCTTCGGAGCATGGGTGCAGCCAGGATTTATTTTAGGGGGGCAGGCTTTTTGTTTGGGGGGGCCAGAACCAAATTATCTGCAATTGCAAATGGTCAATTAGTTAAGTATTTCTATTTATTTACTTGATTTAGGGGGGCAGTTGCCCCCGCTGCACCTCCCTGGCTACGCCCATGATTCAGAGCCCACCTTCTGGAGCAGGAGAAAATAAGCTTGCTGCATCTTCTATGTCATAACCCTTTAGACATCTGAAGATGATTATCATAATTTCCTTTTCCCCAGGCTAAATATACCCAACTTTCTCAACTGTTCCTCGTAAGGCTTGGTTTCCAGACCATTGATCAACTTGGCCACCTTCCTCTGTACACCTTCCAGCTTGTCAACATCCTTCTTAAATTGCAGTGCCCAGAAGTGGACACAGGACTCCAGGGACTCAGCTATACAGCTGCAAATAAAACATTTTAAGTGTGTTTTTAGTGCAATATACAATGTGATGCTAGATGGCGATGGAGAGTTAAATTCAATGTATTTTTAAAAACGCTTAAAAAAAAACATTTTCAGAACTTTTTAAATATGTGTGTAGCGCTGTGGGTTAAACCACAGAGCCTAGAACTTGCTAATCAGAAGGTTGGCGGTTCAAATCCCCGCAACGGGGTGAATTCCCATTGCTCTGTCCCTGCTCCTGCCAACCTAGCAGTTCAAAAGCACGTCAAAGTGCAAGTAGATAAATAGGTACCACTCAGGCGGGAAGGTAAACGGTGTTTCTGTGCGCTGCTCTGGTTCACCAGAAGCGGCTTTGTCATGCTGGCCACATGACCTGGAAGCTGTATGCCGGCTCCCTAGGCCAATAAAGCGAGATGAGAGCTGCAACCCCATAGTCGGTCACAACTGGACCTAATGGTCAGGGGTCCCTTTACCTTTTAGATTCCACCAAGGTGTGGTTTGGCCAACCATCTCTTTGGTTTCAAAGCAAAGAAAATGAAATTGATTGTCCATTTGACACTTTTTCATTTTTTAATCTTGAAACTGTAGCTTGACTCTCTGGTAGGAATGAAGAGGGAAATATTAGGGTTGCCATATTTTAAGAAGGAAAAATCCAGACACCCCCAAAGTTGCTGAGCTTTTCTTAGGAATACCCCAAAATTGTTGAGCTTCTTTAAGGAAGATCCCAAGGTGTTAAGCGTCATATAGTGTGCACAGTCTTATTCAAGCACTGATCTGCACATTCTGTGAAATAGAGAAAAACAGCTTTTCATTTCTTCAGGAAGCAGCATTATAGTTATGTCTTCGGAAGTAAGCGATTCATTGCAGGGGGACTAGATATTATGCAATTACAAGTGACTCAGCCTTGTACTTGTAGAACATTAATAAAGCACAAACATGCTTTTGTTGTTGTCATCTGGAACCACCCTGAGTCAGACAGGAACAAAGTAAGGCAAAAGAATAATCTCAGGGGAGCAAATTAATAAAGTAGCATTTCAATAGCATTCCCCTCCCTCCCCTCCCAAAGTTCAGCTGTGTTTACTGTAAGCTGGCAGCCTAATGAAAGCTCATGAGGAAACCCACAGAGTTTACCATTCAGCTGAAGCTCACAAGTGCCAAATGATAACTCTTCCCATTTCTTGGAATGATCTTTGCAGTTGGTCATCTTCTGGTCATCAGCTGGTCATCCTCTGAGTCAGAAGAACCTCTATATATTAATCATATATTGTCCCAGAACAAATTATTTCATTAGAGCTGGAAGTATTGGCTTTCCTCTTTCATCACCTCCTAATCCCTTCCTTGCTCTAGGAAGAACCGAGGCGGGTCTTCCTCAGAGCAAGGCATGACTGCTGAGGTGGCTGAGAAGTGCCCACTTTGCCTCTGCAGTTTGCTGGGGCAGCTAGAAATGCTCTTGAAACTTGGGAAGAGGTGAAGTTTAAACTTACTTGGTGTGGAGAAAAATCCTGAGTTTCTTGCCCTTATTTTCACCTGAATATTTGGACATGTCCTCCCAGGTAACTTCCCAAATACACAAGAACAGGATAGATTATTTTTTTTCTGGCAGGAAGACTGAGAAATCCCGCTGGCAATTTCCACCAGTGATTAGCATCTTCTCCTGCTCCAGGAGACATCTACCTTCTCCTCAGATCCCCCAAGATGTCAGCCATGCCCCCTCAACTTCCCTAAAGATTACCTGGTAAATGTTATCTGTGACCTGATTGACTGAAAAGGTGCCAGCTGTCACTCAGCACAAGGTGGGGAGGAAATCCTTGAAAAATGATCTGTGCCCATGTAGTCATGTCCCTCCCATTCCCTCATGAGTTCATCATCGGTCATCAGAAAGCCCTGCAACAGCAAATAAATAAATAAGTGTTGCTGTGCTGCCATGCAAATCACCTGGTATGGTAGCGCGGCAGCAACAACAACAACAACAACAAAAGGCACCTAGACATTTTGTTTTGTTGCCCACAACCTGGGTCCCAGGAGCCACATGGATCCTTGATTTCCTATCCCAGTTTCTAACACTGAGCAAGACACATCCTTTAGTTTTACAGGATTCATTAGGCAGTAATACCAAAGGCAAATGAAAGGTGTTGAAATCTCGTTAGAGATCTGCCAGAGCTGTCGTGTTTGTACTAGAAGGGATTGCACTTGTAAGGAAAGGATAATGCTATGGAACCCAACATTAATTGGGTTTTAATTATTAGTATTTTACTAGAACTTTACAACCATCCGCTTTGAGATTGAAACAGTACAGTTTTTGTTAACCATGATATGACTACATTTTCAGATTTCCTTTCCATAAGTAAACACAGTTCTGATCTTCTACATACTTGGGTTTTAATATACTGTATAACCCTTACTTAACTCTGTGTCTCTAATGCTTTGAGAAGGTAATAAACTCATATGTGAAAAAAGATATTAAAATCAGAAACATCCCAAGGCAACTTAAACACTAACAAGCTTATTGTATGCAATATTCTCCCCTGCCATCCACTTACCGGTAATGCTTATAAAAGTTTGTGCTGCAATAAGCTACTGTACCTTTAAAACGCCAGAGAAAATTTTAGGTCTAGTCACATAACAGTGTAGCTTTATACTCAGGGCCAGCCTGAGACTTTTTGCCACTGTAGGCAAAATGCCCTGACACCCACCCCCTGCAGATCTGGGCCCCTGCCCTCCCCTGCGCTGCCCTCACCATTGCGACATCCTGCCTCTGCTTCCACCAGCCATGGCAACTTCGCCCTTGTCTGCAGCTGCAGCGCCACCACAATGCAGCAGCGAGGGCACACTGAGGGCAATGGTGCTGTGATGGAGGTAAAGGTGGAGCCCCAGCAGGGCTGGCAACAGCACAACAGTGGGAGGGGGGCAGGGTGCCCCCGGATCTGCCGCCCGAAGCAAATGGCTTCACCATGCCTCATGGGTGGACCGCCCCTGTCTGTAGTATAGAATCCAGTTGGGACAGCAGACCTGTATTTGGCTGCCTCACCTCCATGAACTGGGCACATGTATAAGTGATGCACATGTGCCTGAAGTCCATCGTGCAAAGGCCTGTTCAGCTGTGATCCTTATCTGTCCACCTCTCCCGCCCCCAAATTTTGCTGAGTAAACATTGCACGTTATCAGAGCTAAGTATATGCATCATAAATGGTGCCCAGCACATTGTAAGCACACAAGGAGAAAACACCTGGAAAGGATGCATCTGCCTATCATAAATGGGCTAAGTGCTCTTATTTATGAATATCAAAAGCATGTTTTTGATAGAAGGAAAACAACCAAACAGGTCCTAATTTGGAAAAAGCGATCACACCAAAGGCCTGTTGAAATAATCAGGATCTGTTAGCTGTTCTATTGATTTAAACAGGACTGAAAAGCAGTGGAGGCTGCAGTCCTTGCAGCCAAGCCCCAAAATCCAGCAGTGCTCAGGCCCAGGATCACTGAAGACTCCAGCCTGCATTGCCATTTTGGCTTTTATTTGCAATAGGGCCAAGATGTCCTGACACCACTAAACCCCATGACAGCTGAGGACATATTCTAGGAATCCTTGTAATGGTAGAAGGGACTGGGATAATCCTCACAGGTCAGGTTGGAGGCAATACAGTGGTACCTCAGGTTACATACGCTTCAGGTTACATACGCTTCAGGTTACAGACTCCGCTAACCCAGAAATAGTACCTCGGGTTAAGAACTTTGCTTCAGGATGAGAACAGAAATCGTGCTCCGGCGGCATGGCAGCAGCAGGAGGCCCCATTAGCTAAAGTGGTGCTTCAGGTTAAGAACAGTTTCAGGTTAATTCCAGAATGAATTAAGTTATTAACCCGAGGTACCACTGTATACAAGGGACGCGGGTGGCGCTGTGGGTTAAAGCCTCAGCGCCTAGGGCTTGCCGATCGAAAGGTCGGCGGTTCGAATCCCTGCGGTGGGGTGCGCTCCCGTTGTTCGGTCCCAGCGCCTGCCAACCTAGCAGTTCGAAAGCACCCCCGGGTGCAAGTAGATAAATAGGGACCGCTTACTAGCGGGAAGGTAAACGGCGTTTCCGTGTGCTGCTCTGGTGCCGGTTCGCTGGAGGAGCTTCGTCACGCTGGCCACGTGACCCGGAAGTGTCTCCGGACAGCGCTGGCCCCCGGCCTCTTAAGTGAGATGGGCGCACAAACCTAGAGTCTGTCAAGACTGGCCCGTACGGGCAGGGGTACCTTTACCTTTACCTTACCACTGTATAAGCAATCACCAGCCCTAGTGACCCTTGAGTAAGATGAAAGCTCATCCCAACACTCAAAGCAGTATCTGGGGCATTCTCCTAATTCAGGTATGCCTCTCCCCTCCATCATCTGCTAAACATCTCTCCATCACCATTGCCATCACCTCACCAGACAATTATGGGGGCTTTCATGGGCCAAGCTGCCCAAAGGGCTACCCAAAGTTGGTACCAAACCTGGCAATGCCAAGAGGTGCTACTTGATCCTAAGCATGTTTACTCAGAAGCAAGTTCCACTGAATGCACAGGATTTATTCCCTAGGAAGAAAGTGCTTTAGAGTCAGCAGCAAGCTAAATGGAATTCCAAGTAAGCATTCATAAGATTGGTCTATACGTTTTGTTGAAAACAGTGGGGGTGAAGTCTGAGTAAACACTCAGGATCAGGCTGCATCATACTTTGGATTGGGGCCACACTGCTTATTTTACATCAAGTAGGTGTTCACCTCTTGATGGAAAATGCATAAGCTACATTATTTTATTTTTGCACCATATGTATTGAACGCATCAAAGCAATTAAGTTGGAAGCCACAGTAGTATTTTTAGACAAAGGGGGTCCTATCTGAAGAGGCCAGACAAATTTAGTTTAATCATAGGTGGAGGCTGTACTGAAATCTGCAGGCAATACTGCATTTAATTCCCCTGCCAAAAGAACCAATAATGTCTGAAATGCACAATGACTATAATCACAGCTTGTCACATTCGCCTTCGTCCATTCATCAGTTTATGGTTCTGCTGGATGGGGTTTAAGTACAGAAGAATCCCCACAGAAGAGGAGAGAGCCAGAAGGAAGCTGGTTTTGGTATTCAAAAGTGCCCAGCTTATTATGGGGAGGAATGCTCTCATTCAGGGTTCCAACCAGCCATGTCCTCTTCCACACATAGTAAACTGGGTACTTTTGAATGCTAAATTTGTCTGGCTTCTTCAGATAGAAACCCGTCCTCTAAAAACAATGCAGTTCCTCAAGAGCTCGAAAGCTATGTGGTAGAAAGTAAGCAGTGTAGCCCAAATCCAAAGTTGCCCAAGATTCATGCCCTAAGAAGAGACCTTGCCCACAAATTTCACCTATTTCTGGCCAAAAATGTAACAAGTTAGAGACTGTTCCTTGGGGTGGGGGGCGTATTTTAGAGATGTCCAGCACAAATGTTCTTTGACTTATTTGCCTGTAATGTGGCAGGCTTCGACCATTCTGAAAGGGTTATTATGCCTGCAAATTTCATTCACTTCCGTCAAAAGAGAAAACAAGTTTTGATTTCCAAATAGTGATTGAGGGTGGGGAGAAGGATTTGGACTCAAGACTCCTGAGCAGAACCAGCCTCCTCACTGGTCCAAATTGAGTCACAGTTACAAAGGCAAAATTGGGGTCTGAACCAAATCTTGTGGTCAATGCACACAGGGATATTTTTAACTGGCCGAGCCCCCAGGATGATGGCAGTCCAAGAAAGTTTCCTTTTGCTGCACTGTAACTATTCAAACTCTCCTTCTTTCAGCCAAGCTGAAACTGATGATCCTGTCAGGCAAATTTTGTGGGAGTAGAAGCAGGCTTCTGGTTAAGTTCTCCTGGGCACTGGCAGACTGACCTTCACATAGCAGAAGTACCAGAAGCTTCTTTAACAGATAGAAGTGGTATTTGAACATCTGCAAAGCAACCTGGTTCTTGCTTTATTTCAGATAACATGTAACCAGCTATGGCAGTTCTATTTAGATATCACTAGGAGTGGCTGGCAGGGAGCCACTGAGAGGCTGGACTGCAAGCAGCAGTATCACTATCACTTAATGGGATGCTGTGGGTCTAGGACAGGGCCGCAGGGAGGTTGGGATGGGGTCAGTGGTGCTGACTTGGGCCCCAAACTGTGGGTGCTGGCACATGCATGCTACACCATGACATCATGACAGGATATCTACTGCTTGATTGTAAAAATAAATAAATCGCTAAGTGGTTTAGCAAACAACAACAACAAACTGTTTACAAAAAATGAGACCCCCCATCCCATTTGGGAATAATAAATAATTATAAATAATAAAACATCACCAAATGCACATTTCTCCCCTTATTTGCAGTACAAAGGCTGAGCCAGTGTGTTGCTGCTGTGCAGTTTGGTTACTTCCTTTCTTCTTAAGGAGATTTGCTCTGGGCGAACAACAGCTGCACAATGAAAGGGTCATCATGCCTCCCTGAAGAAACCTCTGGCAATTTCTGAAGGAGGCCCAAATTCTGCTTGGCAATCCACTGCACCAGAACACAGGAGGAAGTCTCTGTTGCCATGTCACTTCTGGATGGTGCTGATCAGGGCCATCAGGAAACAGCAAAAATTCAAGGGGAATTTGGGATATCCCATCACATCATTTTCTCAAAGTGGGATTGATTTATCAATAGTCCATGAAAAGTGACATGCTTCTGCCTGAGGCAAAAGACAACACGGAGCCCCTTCCCCCTCTCCACCTAAGGAGGCACCAGGGCTGGCAGCTGGATCTTACTTCAGCTCTGCTGATGGGCAGGTGTCCCCCTTGTACCTGATAATGGGAGTTATCCGGGGCTGTTTGGCCACATAGCAGAGAAAGCCCTGCAACTCTTCTTACAGTGGGGTGGGGGTGGGGTGGCAGCCCTGGGGCTTAGGAGGACCAGCCAGAGGGCAGCTGCTGTCCCTGCCCACCCAGCACCGGATCCTCCCTTTGAGTAAAGGCAGGGCCAGGCCTGCTCATGGCACATCTGGCTGCTCTCAAGAGCCCATGGTTTGGAGTAAACATAAAAGTGCCAGAAAAATATACACTTGCAGACTTTTAATTTTGTTTTCTTGGGCAGTCAGCTGAACTGCTTCATTTATTGTGACCCTGAAGCACTGAAAACCAAATGCATTCTTACACAAAGGCAGCATGTTTCAGCTTGCAACAAGCGAGCCGGATAGAGAACTGCCAAAAGCTTATCTTGAACAGTTTAAAGTCATCAGAGTGAAGCCTTGACAAGACGCTCTTTGTTTATAATGCCATTTGGGTGAGAATTATGAAAGTGCAGATGAGAAATAATGGGACCTTCAGTTGTCAAGAGACAGAAAGATACAAATCCCCCACAGTAGACAGTGAAAGGAGGTTCTGCCCTTGTTGGTTAAGAATATATTTAATAATAATAATATCATTGGAGAAATCTATGATGTAACCGCACTTGGAATACTGTGTAAAGTTCTGGTTGCCTTACCTCAAAAAGGATATTGTCAAACTACAGCCAATTAACAGATGTTAGCCTGTCATCGTTTAGTCGTTTAGTCGTGTCCGACTCTTCGTGACCCCATGGACTAGAGCACGCCAGGCTCTCCTGTCTTCCACTGCCTCCTGCAGTTTGGTCAGACTCATGCTTGGTAGCTTCGAGAACACCATCCAACCATCTCGTCCTCTGTCGTCCCCTTCTTCTTGTGCCCTCCATCTTTCCCAACATCAGGGTCTTTTCCAGGGAGTCTTCTCTTCTCATGAGGTGGCCAAAGTCTTGGAGCCTCAGCTTCACGATCTGTCCTTCCAGTGAGCACTCAGGGCTGATTTCCTTAAGAATGGATACGTTTGATCTTCTTGCAGTCCATGGGACTCTCAAGAGTCTCCTCCAGCACCAGAATTCAAAAGCATCAATTCTTCGGTGGTCAGCCTTCTTTATGGTCCAGCTCTCACTTCCATACATCACTACTCGGAAAACCATGGCTTTAACTATACAGACCTTTGTTGGTAAGGTGATGTCTCTGCTTTTTAAGATGCTGTCTAGGTTTGCCATCGCCTTTCTCCCAAGGAGCAGGCGTCTTTTAATTTCGTGACTGCTGTCACCATCTGCAGTGATCATGGAGCCCAAGAAAGTAAAATCTCTCACTGCCTCCATTTCTTCCCCTTCTATTTGCCAGGAGGTGATGGGCCCAGTGGCCATGATCTTCGTTTTTTTGATGTTGAGTTTCAGACCATATTTTGCACTCTCCTCTTTCACCCTCCTTAAAAGGTTCTTTAATTCCTCCTCACTTTCTGCCATCAAGGTTGATGTTAGCCTACATACCTGCAATTCCATTCACCTGGGAATAAATCCTATTTAACACACCAACACTCAGGGGTGCCAACTTGAATAAAATATGGGGGGCAGATAAGCCCCGCCCCACATAATTGATCACAAGACACACCACATGCAAACTATGTGGGGGGCATGCAATGGCAGTGGCTGCTGAGGCTGTGACTTTATGGGGCTATGAAGAGAGAACTGAAGCCTTAGCCATAGCCAGTGTTCCTAATGAAACTTTTCAAGAAGAAGAAGAAGAATGATAGACATAATTTCATGGCAAGCGTCCAGCTCAGGTAATCATATTGTGCCAATCTGAAATTCCTTCTGTAATTCATTTTGATTTAGTGTTGGCCTGGAAAGGGAAAGTTGCCATAATGTTGAAATGTGACATGATGAACTGCTGATTGATCTTCACATTCTGAAAATGTATTACCCTGGAACAGCCTTGATTCATTTTTTGCTAAGTCAGAGAGTGACTTTTGAATATTTTATGTTTCCCTACTGAGTCATTAAATGTTTATGTGTCTAAATGAAGCAATGTAGATATCCTCAGCATAGCAAGAGAAGGAATCAGGCTTCTTCTGACCCACCTTGAATCTCTCAAGGGGACGGTGGGCAAACTGTGTCCCAGCTCTTTCAGAGAGGCATGAGGTCACTGGCCAACTCCCAATGACAAGCCCTCTCCACCCCCTCTCCGACCCTATTCAATGTGAACAGTACCCAAGGCACTTGAGACAAAAAATCCCAACTGAATCAGAAAATCTCCTCTCTAGCAGTAAACAACAACAAATTACCTTTCATGATACTCCAAATAAGCCTGGAGTGACTGCCTCACTCTGCCTCATGGGGAGGGCTGGACCTGACACTTAATAGGTACCTAGGAGGAGGTTCACCTATTCTTGGTAAAGCTGCAGGGAGGTTGTTGGTAAGCAAACCTGAGCAAAATCCCATCTCACTAACTAGAGTCCCACCTTGGTCAAGGAGGTTAGGATAGGAGTTGGGGGCAACAGTAGGCAGGGGTGAGAGAGCCCCAAATCGATTGACAATCAACTGCAAACTATCAGTGGACACAACGGAGAAGTCCTGTGGAGGCCATTTGTATTCAGAATATAAATGTTCACCTTGTCTGTGCCCTGTAATTATTCTTGAGTCCTGTGTATGCCTACTCTGCTCAGAAGCAAGCCCCACTGAGTTCAGTGGGACTGATTTCTGGGTAAGTGTGTCTAGGATCACAGCCAAAGTGTGCAGATGCCAAGTTCTGAATCAAGTTTATTGTTCAGACAGCTGCAATATCCTGTCTCCTACTTAGAGTTCTACAAAAGAGGTGGGCAGGGTATAAACAATACAATTGTTGTTGTTATTATTTCTGGACAAATTTGTGGGGGCAGATCAACTGGTACTTGATAACAATCACTATTGACTATGGAATAAATGTTACCACCCATTTGTGCTTCATATCCTTTTTGCTGACTCCATACAACAGGCAGGCCCTGAGTTTATACTATTGAACCGACACAGGGATGCAACTCACAACAAAGTGGGTGAGCAAGATAAAACTAACCTGTTCTGTTTCCCATGCCGGCAATCAGTACTGTGCTGAAAATAAGGCATGAGAGCAGGCACTGAGTATCTCCACATTTAGGAAACACCAGCAAAGAACAAGGCTATGCAAAGAGCACTGTAGTGATTTACTAGCTGTCATAATACTTGTACCACCAGAGGCTACAAGTACATTGCATTTTAAAATGCAGCCTCATGTTAAATCTATTACAACAGCAAGCAACAGACACAGTACGATGGCAGCTACATTTATATGGCTCTGCTCTTCCCTACTTGACGCCTGCTAGTTCAGTCAGATACTGGCAAATGACTCAGTCCTGATCTGAAACTCTCATTTGCACCATTTCTGGTCAACTCTGAGGTCTGAGGAAAGACCACGGAGCAGTTGCTTTGATTACAGAATGTCCAGGCTCAGTCTCTGGAAGTTCCCCTTGAAAACCTTTTGATTGATTAAAAGGGCACAAGTAGACAATATTTTTAAACAAAATTTAAAGATTTTTAATACAACAGACCTTCCAAGTGTGCATGACACAAGCATGCCCCATGGCACGCGTGAGTGATGCGAGCACACCCTGTGGCATGCATGCATGGCCACCACAGAATTAGGGGGCCCAGCCCCCTACTTGAAAATGTTGGGGGTCCCTTGGCCCCACAACCCCTGATGGCGCCCCTGGTAGGACATCCATATTTTCATCGGAGAAATCATAGAATCATAGAATCATAGAATCATAGAGTTGGAAGAGACCACAAGGGCCATCGAGTCCAACCCCCTGCCAAGCAGGAAACACCATCAGAGCACTCCTGACATATGGTTGTCAAGCCTCTGCTTAAAGACCTCCAAAGAAGGAGACTCCACCACACTCCTTGGCAGCAAATTCCACTGTCGAACAGCTCTTACTGTCAGGAAGTTCTTCCTAATGTTTAGGTGGAATCTTCTTTCTTGTAGTTTGGATCCATTGCTCCGTGTCCGCTTCTCTGGAGCAGCAGAAAACAGCCTTTCTCCCTCCTCTATGTGACATCCTTTTATATATTTGAACATGGCTATCATATCACCCCTCAACCTCCTCTTCCCCAGGCTAAACATGCCCAGCTCCCTCAGCCGTTCCTCATAAGGCATCATTTCCAGGCCTTTGACCATTTTGGTTGCCCTCCTCTGGACACGTTCCAGTTTGTCAGTGTCCTTCTTGAACTGTGGTGCCCAGAACTGGACACAGTACTCCAGGTGAGGTCTGACCAGAGCAGAATACAGTGGCACTATTACTTCCCTTGATCTAGATGCTATACTCCTATTGATGAGGCCCAGAATTGCATTGGCTTTTTTAGCTGCCGCGTCACACTGTTGGCTCATGTCAAGTTTGTGGTCAACCAAGACTCCTAGATCCTTTTCACATGTACTGCTCTCAAGCCAGGTGTCACCCATCTTGTATTTGTGCCTCTCATTTTTTTTGCCCAAGTGCAATACTTTACATTTCTCCCTGTTAAAATTCATCTTGTTTGTTTTGGCCCAGTTCTCTAATCTGTCAAGGTCGTTTTGAAGTGTGATCCTGTCCTCTGGGGTGTTAGCCACCCCTCCCAGTTTGGTGTCATCTGCAAATTTGATCAGGATGCCCTTGAGTCCATCATCCAAGTCGTTGATAAAGATGTTGAATAAGACCGGGCCCAAGACAGAACCCTGTGGCACCCCACTAGTCACTCTTCTCCAGGATGAAGAGGAACCATTGATGAGCACCCTTTGGGTTCGGTCAGTCAGCCAGTTACAAATCCACTGAGTGGTAGCATAGTCAAGACCGTATTTTACCAGCTTCTTTACAAGAATATCATGGGGCACCTTGTCAAATGCCTTGCTGAAATCAAGGTAGACTACATCCACTGCGTTCCCTTCATCTACCAGGCTTGTAATTCTGTCAAAAAACGAGATCAGGTTAGTCTGACATGACTTATTTTTCAGAAATCCATGCTGACTATTGGTGATCACAGCATTCCTTTCTAGGTGCTCACAGACTGTTTGCTTAATGATCTGCTCCAGAATCTTCCCTGGTATTGATGTCAGACTGACTGGGCGGTAATTATTTGGGTCCTCTCTTTTCCCCTTTTTGAAAATAGGGACAACATTTGCCCTCCTCCAGTCTGCCGGGACTTCGCCTGTTCTCCAGGAATTCTCAAAGATGACTGCCAGTGGTTCTGAAATCACATCTGCCAGTTCTTTTAATACTCTTGGATGCAGTTCATCTGGCCCTGGAGACTTGAATACATCTAGAGTAGCCAAGTATTCTTGTACTATCTCCTTAGTTATTCTGGGCTGTGTTTCCTCTGCTGAATCATTTGCTCCAAATTCTTCAGGTCGGGCATTGTTTTCTTTATCGGAGAAGACTGAGGCAAAGAAGGCATTGAGGAGTTCAGCCCTTTCTGTGTCCCCTGTTTGCATTTCACCATCTTCTCCTCTGAGTGACCCCACGGTTTCTTTGTTCTTCCTTTTGCTACGAACATACCCATAAAAGCCTTTTTTGTTGCTTTTAACCTCTCTAGCAAGCCTGAGTTCATTTTGTGCTTTAGCTTTTCTGACTTTGTGTCTACACGTGCTGGCTATTTGTTTGAATTCCTCTTTGGTGGTTTCCCCCCTTTTCCATTTTTTGTACACATCCTTTTTTAATCTTAACTCAGTTAAAAGTTCTTTAGATAGCCACCCTGGCTTCTTTAGGCACCTTCCATGTTTCCGTCTCATTGGTATTGCCTGAAGTTGTGCTTTTACTATCTCCCTCTTAACAAACTCCCAGCCATCTTGAACTCCCTTTCCTTTTAGTATTACTGTCCATGGGATCTCACCCAGCACTTCCCTAAGCTTTATGAAGTCGGCTTTCTTAAAGTCGAGAAATTGAGTCCTAGTATGCCTGGCTGCTCCTTTCCGCTGTATAGTAAACTTCAGAAGAGCATGATCACTCGCGCCTAATGATCCTTCCACTTCTACCCCACTAACCAGGTCATCAACATTGGTTAGGACCAGATCTAAAATGACTGTTCCTCTTGTTGCTTCTCCCACTTTCTGGACAATGAAGTTGTCTGCAAGGGCAGTGAGGAATCTGTTTGACCTTATGCTCTTGGCTGAGTTTGACATCCAACAAATATCCGGGTAATTGAAGTCCCCCATTACTACTATCTCCCTTCCTTTTGCATGCTTGGCCATCTGTTCCAGGAAGGCATCATCTATGTCCTCCGTTTGGCTTGGGGATCTATAGTAAACTCCCACAATGAGGTCACTGTTATTCTTCTCTCCCTTAATTTTGACCCAAATGCTCTCACTTTGGCTTTGAGGTTCTAAATCTTGGATCTCTTCACAGGTATACACATCCCTGACATATAACGCCACTCCTCCTCCTTTCTTGTCTGGTCTGTTTCTTTGAAATAGATTGTATCCCTCCATTATTACATTCCAATCGTGGGATTTATCCCACCAGGTTTCAGTGATTCCTATTATGTCATATTTAGTTTGCTGTACCAGGAGCTCAAGCTCATCTTGTTTATTTCCCATGCTTTGCGCATTAGTGTACAGACATTGAAGTCCATTAATCATTCCCCCGTGTCTCTTATTTAAGGATTTTCTCCTCCCACCACTAGGTCTGCATGCTCTTTGCTCCATTCGGTCTATGACATTTGGATGATCATCTTCATCAATTGATAGACTCCTACCTTCAGGAGCACTGTCTCCCTCCCCCACATTAGTCAGTTTAAAGCCCTCCTGATGAGGTTTCTGAGATTTTTTGCAAAAACATTCCTCCCAACCGTTGTGAGGTGCAGCCCATCGCTTGCCAGAAGTCCATCTTCAAGAAACTGCAGCCCGTGATCTAAGAATCCAAACCGTTCCTGTTTGCACCATTTGCGAAGCCAGTTGTTCACTTCCACTATTTTTCCCTCTCTCCCTGGGCCACGTCGTTCAACTGGGAGGACAGATGAGATGACAATTTGTGCATTTAATTGCTTCAATTTCCTGCCCAGAGCCTCGTAATCTCTTTTGATCTTCTGGAGGCTATTGCTTGCAGTGTCATTGGTTCCCACATGAACCAAGAGGAAGGGGTATTTGTCAGTGGGTTTTATGATTCCTTGCAGTCGTTCAGTTACATCTTGGATCTTAGCCCCGGGGAGACAGCACACTTCCCGAGACATCTTGTCAGGCCCACAGATCACTGCTTCTGTTCCCCTCAGTAGGGAATCCCCTATCACCACTACACGCCTCCTCTTAGGTCTGGTCGGGGTTCTTCTGTGAGCTGTCGGTTCCAAGGTCGCCTGGACATTCCCAGAGGACTGCCTTTGCTCCTCGTCTTCATATACCTGATCGACTGTAATGAGGGAGAGATCCTCAAATGGAGTCTGCTCTTCGTCTTCCATGCTAGGGGAAAGGACCTCAAAGCGATTGCGTATTTCTAAACAATCAGAGCAAACCCTGGGCCTCCTACTTCTTTGAGTCACGTTTCTCCATATATCTGGCTCCTGTGTTGGTGAACTAGCCACCTTCTCAGGGGAGTCCCCTGTCTCTTCCTTGGTGGAGACGGTGTGCTCTGTTGCTTCCAAGAAGAGTTCCAGCTCTCTAATTCTTTGGAGCGTAGCTACACGTTCCTCCAGTTGCTGGACTTTGTCTTTTAAGAGGGCAATCAACATGCAATTGCTGCAGGTAAAGCTGCCTGCAACCTTTGGCAAGATGGCAAACATTGTGCAGGAACCACAGGTGACTGCAGCTGTTCCCTCACCCTCCATCTTGGGAACGTGTCGTTGGGGGTGACTACAGTGGTCCTCTATCATAAAAAGTGTGGAGACAGGACAAATAAATCCCTCCCAAAAAACCTAGGTCTCCCCCAACAAATGTTTGAGACTAGCTCCCCTAAATCTAAAATATGGATCAAACTGCGCGC
The DNA here is from genome assembly GCF_964188315.1 of Podarcis muralis. Classification (NCBI taxonomy): domain Eukaryota; kingdom Metazoa; phylum Chordata; class Lepidosauria; order Squamata; family Lacertidae; genus Podarcis; species Podarcis muralis. The sequence continues at coordinate 132,906,941 of NC_135655.1, forward strand.
GCCGCCAGGCGCGCGCCACTGCCTTAAAGCTCTGATAAGCTCCTCCCACAGCTAATCACCTACCTCAACAGAAGCCCTGCCCCCTCTGACCTTTGCCCAGAGAGAGCAGCTAAACAGCCACAAGAAACTCACACAGGAAAACCCTTTTTGTTCCTTCTTCAGCTGCTGCCCTAAAGCTCTCTTTCCCTAAAGAAATGTTGGAAGGTGTGGAGTTATGTGACCCCTGAGCCAAGGAAATAGGTAACTACACAACCTTTAGAAGACCTCTGAAGGCAGCCCTCTATAGGGAAGTTTTTAAATGTTTTATTATGTTTTTATATATGTTGGAAGCCACCCAGAGTGTTTGGAGGAACCCAGTCAGATGGGTGTGGTTTATTATCATCATCATCATCATCATCATCATCATCATCATTATTGAATAGGACATCCCTATTTTCATTGGAGAAATGTTGGTGATCATGATACAAATGCTAACAAAAATGCAGATGGTAAGCACTATTTTAAAATAAGCGCTCTAAACAACAATAACCTGTGGCTGAGGGAGAACGACTGGCCCAGACTCACCCAGGTTGCTTCTTGGTTCAGTGTAGAACCTCAGTCTGCCTGGAAAAACTCTCTCTTTTACACTACAATGACTCACTAGCTCTCATTCTGCCTTTCTGTCTGACAATATACCTGAGGGACAATCCTATTAAAATTTCATCCTAAATTAACCCCTGCTTAATTTAGGATGAAAAGAAAAACATCAACTTTTGCATATTAATTAGCAGCTTTAGGCACATGTTCAGGCTCTGCCCAATAATTCCACGTCCTGTTGCTCTCAGATGCACCTACGCTGGCTATCTTTAGATGCATTAAAGATTGAGATCCTGCTATCTCCCAAACTAGTTAGGGCAGAGAGTTTGCATAACAGCACTTCCTGATAAGGTAAAGGTAAAGGTACCCCTGCCCGTACGGGCCAGTCTTGCCAGACTCTAGGGTTGTGCGCCCATCTCACTCTAGAGGCCGGGGGCCAGCGCTGTCCGCAGACACTTCCGGGTCACGTGGCCAGCGTGATGAAGCTGCTCTGGCGAGCCAGAGCCGCACACGGAAACGCCGTTTACCTTCCCGCTAGAAAGCGGTGCCTATCTATCTACTTGCACCCAGGGGTGCTTTCGAACTGCTAGGTTGGCAGGCGCTGGGACCGAGCAACGGGAGCGCACCCCGCCGCGGGGATTCGAACTGCCGACCTTTCGATCGGCAAGCCCTAGGCGCTGAGGCTTTTACCCACAGCGCCACCTGTGTCCCTGCACTTCCTGATGCTTAGTGCTAATTAGATAATCTATTGTTGACTCAATACTCAGACTTGATTGTAAATGTTATTTTTACAGGTGTGACTTTCTAAAAACTTCTTAAAGCCAATGAATCAAACCACGTTGGATGGATGAATAGCACAATGGCTCTTGCTAGGACTGAGGAACAGTAACTGGTGCAGGAGCCTCAAAGTAGCCCCAGTGTAAGGACTTGGGTCAGGGCAACATACCAGTGCAGTTGTTCCATTGTGCTGGGCCTAGGACTCTTACCCAGGATACCCTAAAGAGAGGTTAAATGGGCTGAACCAGTGCTTATGTTTCCTAAAAAATGAGGTGCCGATGCTCATATATTGATAAAAGTGCCATGAGTACTGACACAAAATGACTGCCATAGGTAGCAACAAAAGAAGCACCAGTACTTCATACTGGTCAGTACTGCCATAAAAAAACCAAACACCCTGGGCAGAACTAGGTATGTTATGGCAACCCCAGGTGTTGGACCAGCAAGTTGCCAGGGAAAACTGGTGAGGGGATTTTTGAACCCACATTTGTAAATGGGAACTGGGCCAAAACAAACAAGGTCAACTTTAACAGGGAGAAATGTAAAGTATTGCACTTGGGCAAAAAAATTGAGAGGCACAAATACAAGATGGGGGACACCTGGCTTGAGAGCAGTACATGTGAAAAGGATCTAGGAGTCTTGGTTGACCACAAACTTGACATGAGCCAACAGTGTGACGCGGCAGCTAAAAAAGCCAATGCAATTCTGGGCTGCATCAATAGGAGTATAGCATCTAGATCAAGGGAAGTAATAGTGCCACTGTATTCTGCTCTGTTCAGACCTCACCTGGAGTACTGTGTCCAGTTCTGGGCACCACAGTTCAAGAAGGACACTGACAAACTGGAACGTGTCCAGAGGAGGGCAACCAAAATGGTCAAAGGCCTGGAAACGATGCCTTATGAGGAACGGCTAAGGGAGCTGGGCATGTTTAGCCAGGAGAAGAGGAGGTTAAGGGGTGATATGATAGCCATGTTCAAATATATAAAAGGATGTCCTATAGAGGAGGGAGAAAGGTTGTTTTCTGCTGCTCCAGAGAAGCGGACACGGAGCAATGGATCCAAACTACAAGAAAGAAGATTCCACCTAAACATTAGGAAGAACTTCCTGACAGTAAGAGCTGTTCGACAGTGGAGTGCTCTGATGGTGTTTCCTGCTTGGCAGGGGGTTGGACTCGATGGCCCTTGTGGTCTATTCCAACTCTATGATTCTATGATTCTATGAAATGTCATGTATCATCACCCAGTTTTAACAGATGGATTATCTTGTATACTTTCTCTGGATTAAGAGATGCCTGAACATGTATGTATATGCCCACTGGTACTGTCTGACGACAAAAGCATCTTTCTCTTACCACATCTAATTGCAGCTATAAATCAAGAATTGTTACAGATCTGGTGTAACAGACTTTGTGGGTGCCAAGGCACCCATAACTGCTAAAGATAGGGAACAATAACATTTTGAGTTTTGAAGGGAAGATGACAGAGGTTAGATATAAAATGCAGGCTAAACCAGGAAATCACAGTCTCAGTGCCTGGTACCCCCAGGAATCTTGCTTGGCAGAGAGAGGCAGAGGCACCCAACTTCTTAGCTGGGCCAGTTTTGCTCCTAGTAGCCCCATCCTAGGGATTATTGTGCAAATATAAGGAGGAAGAAATAAGCCTTGCTCCAGGAGTGTGAAAAGGCAGGGAGGGGAGAGGAAGAGAGATAATGAAGCGGGGTGGGGGGTGCAATCCATTGCTAGAAAAAGCGGGTGCATCTTCTCCCATGAAAGATGTTGTTGCTTAGTCGTTTAGTCGTGTCCGACTCTTCGTGACCCCATGGACCAGAGCACGCCAGGCACTCCCGTCTTCCACTGCCTCCTGCAGTTTGGTCAAACTCATGCTGGTAGCTTCGAGAACACTATCCAACCATCTCGTCCTCTGTCATCCCCTTCTCCTTGTGCCCTCCATCTTTCCCAACATCAGGGTCTTTTCCAGGGAGTCTTCTCTTCTCATGAGGTGGCCAAAGTCTTGGAGCCTCAGCTTCAGGATCTGTCCTTCCAGTGAGCACTCAGGGCTGATTTCCTTCAGAATGGAGAGGTTGGATCTTCTTGCAGTCCATGGGACTCTCAAGAGTCTCCTCCAGCACCAGAATTCAAAAGCATCAATTCTTCGACGATCATGAAAGATAGAATGAAAGATAGAATGGGCAAAAAGATACACAGAATACAAGAGAATTGCTTTGGGAACTGTGTCATTGTGTACTTTTATTTTTAAAGAGTGACAAGAGTGCTTGTCTGCTCAAAATAGTGGCCAGCTTTTATGATTTTTTCAATGATGATGAGCTTAATTGCAATCCATGGATAATGCGCCAGGGTGGGTTGGGGATCCTGTCACTGAGAGTATAGAGGAGATTCTAACTGGGCCAGGAAAATGGCCTGCAGGATTTCTCTAGACAATGTCAAACTGTCCCCTTGATTTTTCTGGTCAATTTCACAAATAAAATTACCTTATATTGTTGTGGTCTTACCATTTTAAAAAAAAAAGTCAGAGGTAGCATAGAGATTGAGGGCATCTTATTTCAGGAGAGGAAGTAATGAATTAAGGGTTTGTGAGAGCTGAAGTGCTACAGGCAAAGTATTGCAAAACAGACAAAAATCTTTAATGAAAGGACTTGTGGTGCAGGAAACAAAAGGAAATGCAGAATGAGAAATCAAGAAAGAAGAGGCATCTCAATGCACCATCCAGCTTTCCCAGGGACCACCCCCCCACTCCCCCAACCTGGCCTCAGCGGTATATTTTTCTGTTCACACCTGCAAACAGATTGTGTTGTTATTATGCTCTTTCTCTCCGTAACACATTTTTTTCAATAACCAAAAAGATGGGTGTAGCACTGCAGGGGGTGGTGTGTGTGTGTGTGGATGATCTAGTGCCACATGGACCTCCTGCAAAATTAAACAAACCAGCACCTCATCTGGAAACAGGCTGTTAAACTGGCCACATGTGGCTCACAGGAGGAAGACAGCATTACAGGCAATATTCCTTTGCTAGGCCACCTTAGGTGATACTGCAGCAGCAACGGGATGGTTAGATGTTTTAGCAGGGTAAGCTCCACTCACCATGCGTATAACACAAAGCCATGCTGAGAAAACTGAGCCTGTGCTGTGCAGTGAGAATCCAGCGGAGTAGCCAAGTGCTTTCTCAGATTCTGACTGTATATTTTACTACATGTAACATCAGTGGCTGCTTGTAGCATCCTGTTCTGAATATACGGGAGAAAAGTCTAGACAAGTTTGGAATTGAGACTTCAGGGCAGGGATAGGCGAAGGCAGCCTTACAATGAAGCAACTCCTCAGGCAGAAGATTTTGGATGTCATTAAGCAAGGCAGAGTAAGAACCAGCTTGACCTGACTTGTGGAACAAAATACTCCGAAATGAGCAGGAACACAGTATGCGTTTTGTGCAGCTTCTGCTCATTCAATACAAATTATGCAGGGAAATCTCCTGGTGAGTTATGCTCTGTGTTAGGAGGGTGAGTACCATTAAGATCCAGTATGAAAATGTCTTGGGCTGGCCTAAGAGGTGGTCCCCCTGCAACCCTTGTTGACAGTAAACAGACAAGACTGGCAGAAATCACAACTTAGGGTGCTTCCAGATGGGTGTTTATTGTGGGATGGGGTGGGTGATGATGATGATGATTGCAGCATACAGCACAAGATATTATGGGCTGTCCCGTGAATGTGAATCCGCTGGATGAAATAGCGGAAGAACGTTGCCTCAGGAGAGTGAGGAAAAGTCTCAGGGATGATTCACACCCTGGCCGGCACTTTCTTGATCTCCTGCCCTCAGGCAGAAGATGTAGAAGCATGATTAGTCGCACCAACAGGGTAAAGAACAGCTTCTATCTGTGGGCTGTTAGGCTGCTGAATGAAAAGATAACAACAGGGCAAGTGACTTTCGGGTTTGGTGGGTGTACGTCAGTAAACGAGAGGAATTAAGACTAAGAGAGCTGGGGGGGGGTGTGCTCGTGTAATCTCACTGTATGCAAGTTGCACAAGTGACAATAAAGTATTTCAATTTCAGTTTCAAGCATCCACACAACATTGTTAAACTCAAAATGCCAGTGTGTATTTCTCCCCACAGAAAATCAGACAAATTGTGTGTGTGATGTGGGACTTGTATGCAGTACTAATATCCTGTCTGTTGCCATGCCTACTCATCAGAGTCTGGCTTGCATGCACTGCTATTGCCTGAAAAGGAAAGAAATGCACTGTATGTTTGGGAGGAGCGGTCCATTCTTTGGATAGAAAGGAGAGCAACCGATTTAGGAAGCTGCCCGGAGTTGGCTGAGGCAGCCCAGTCAGATATTATTATTATTATTATTATTATTAGACCCACCTGTAAGTGACAGTGGGAGTTCTGTGTGTAGAAAGAAAGGAGAGGGTTCTAATTTTAACAGGAAGGAGAATGACACCTCCCTATTCTGCTTGGAAAGTGAAGGTGTGAGGAGACCCTGCACCCTTTTGGTTCTGTGACTCTTCTTTTTCACACTCCCTCAGCTCTGCTTTTTCAGTGGGACTTGGGCAGTTCTTTCTTTGAACACAGATCTACCAAACTCCTATCCGGTCTGCCTCTTAGCCTAAAATAAGAACGAGGGGTGGAGGAACCATTACTTGAGAGCTTTCTGCACCACTGAGTTTAACCAGTCTCACGTTGCTTCCTAACATCCTGTCAATGGGTACATTTCCAAATCATTCCAGCTCTTTAGGTTCACAGTGAGCATACTTCCTACATATAAGTTTAATATATAAAAAAGAAAAAGTGAAGTGTAGCAAGCTTTCTACCAACAGCAGCAAAATGTGCCCTTCAGTGATTATTTTGAAAACAATAATTCTCTACACAAAGCAGTACAATAGCACACTATTAATGGAACATGCCTGCAATAAAGAATAGCCTATTTAAGGCCTTCAACAATAAAAGGGATCTTGTGTCGTGGTTTTGTGTATCATCTAACGGGATACACTGTGTTCTCGATTATTTTGCGGGAGAGAAAACATCCTTTCAGTGTTATACACTGTATCTTTGAATCTCTCTTTAAGGTTTTGGTATCGTTTCTGATTTTCAGCTGCAGATTCCTGCTTCATTTGACTCTAGACATTATTCTGCCAGAAAGAAGCACTATTATAAGCTCACTGGGAAAGAGACAGAAATGGGACTTACAAGGACTTCACTGGGCTAGATCATACATGCAGTGGGTCTTTTCTTTGGCATCCTTCCCTTCCTATTTTTAGCCTTTTAAGAGCTGCTCCCACTTCCTTCTTTTTAAGCAATCTGTTCAGAATGGGCTCAGGTGAACATCCATGTGGTGATGACTTCATCTCTGACTGCTCGCAGCTGCCTGCCTGCTTGGAAAAGGCCAGCGTAAACAAAATGAGCACATGCTGAAAACTCCCAGCGATGGAGCTATTATGTGAAAGATGCAACAACAACATTGTTAATCATTAGCTGCATTGCATGAACTGATGGAGTGGATTACTGATACTTGCCTTGTCAGGAACATTTCATTCCACAGAACAGTTTTTCAGGGAAAGTTGAATGGGAAAAATAAAACCGATTCACTTGAAAATATTCTAGAACTGATGTTGAAAACCCACAATGGCATTTGCCTGAAAGTAAGGTCCTGTCCCAGGCACCCAGCTCAGCTCCCTGCTTGCCTCCTTACTTGGAGTTGCACAGGGGCAAGTGGGTCTCCCCTGGAGCTGTTTCTCTCCAGCTGATGGAGCCCAACTGTCCTCCAGCTTCCCAGTCCACTTTACAGACCAGCCAGTTCAGCAGTCTCTCCCCACCCCTCAAGTGGCCAGCTCTATTGTCTTTTTAAATTTTTTTCCAAGTGGTGCCTGTACAAACACATTGTGAAACTCCCTCCCCACAGAAGGGCACCTGAGACACACATTTCAGCATCCTCCAAATTTTCTTGATTGTAATTTTTTAAGTGTTGTAAATATTGCCTTTAAATTTTTTTGCAACTCACCTGGGACCTCATGCTGAAGGGCAGGCAATAAATCAGATCAATGACTAGAGTTTAAAAACATATATATTTAAAAAATAGAATAATTTTTAAAACAGATATGCTTAGTGACCAGTTCCCAGCTCTACAGTGCTACAGTATATTCATCCAGCTTCTCCTAAAAACATGAAGCATGTTTCCCCTGACCTAGACTCAAGAGAGAATACTATGTCTGACAAAAACATAGTGAATATACTTCCACACTGGAAACACTGCTAAAATAGGGCTGCTCAGAAAAATGGCATCTGGGCGGATATTTGCTGAATTAGCCAAATGTCCAGAAAAAACCTGGACGTATGGCAAGTTAGGCTATTTTTATTTTTAAAATCTGAAAAAAATCAAAGAAAAGCCCCAAAATGGTGTGTTTTGGGGGGGGGGCTATGTTCCTAAGAAACAACTCAGCAACTCTGTCTGGATTTTCACTTTGGGGAATATGGCAATCCTAGCTAAAATTATGTTCACCCTCCCTACAACACTGATATGGTAGCCGGGGTGTGTGTGTGTGTGTGTGAACTTTCTCCAGCCAATTTGTCCATTTGCAGTACAAGAGCCTGTGCAGAAGTGTCATGTCTCCTCTGACCAGTTCTAGCAGGGCAGTTTGCCCCTGCATGCCACCCCTGCTAAAAGCCATGGTGATGCAAAGGCAAATAAGGAAACTGAAGCTCTTCCAAATACACGCAGAAGCTGATCAAAAGAAGAAGACAAATCATTTCCCCCCTCTCTCTCCTCCACTGTTTGATGGGGCAAGTAGCAGATTGCAGGAGATGGGACAAAAGCACATCATGGCTCTTACGCTGCTTTGGGGTTGGCAGATCCCGCTTGCATCGCTCTGCAGTAGGTGATTATTCTGGAGTTATCAAACCTGCAGTGCTGCAAAGGATGGATTCTATCAAGCATATAAAGATGAAATCATCATGCCTGCTTCTCTAAAATGTAGGGGGAAATTCACCATTAGCTCAGCTTCCTATCACCTGCACTCTCTGCTACTGTCACAAACTTGATTCCTGGCTAGCTAGTTACGGGAACATATATGAAGCTGCAATCCTATTCCCACACGTGTGGAAGTTTATTGAACTCAATGAGTAACTTCTGAGGCTCCTTTGGGAAGATGGGCAGGATATAAACAGCCCTGAGATATTTGGGCAGTCTGCTTTGCTTCTCTGAAACATGCCTGCAGCAGAGGAGAATATATTAGCTGCCTGGACTGAATTCACAAAAGCCCCTGTGCAGATGGGACCTTGACAAGAGTCAGGAATAGAGGAGGGAAATGAGGCATTTAAGTAATTTTAAGACTCTGAACTTAATGGACTTGGGGTTCCCCTCTTGAGATAGTAATGTGTATTACTTCAAAATAGTGTGCCAAAATCCCTCCTTCAATTTACTGAAAGTTTTCTTCATCTACAAAATAAACTTCCGTTTTTCTGCCTCACTTGGAAGGTGTTCTGGAATTTTGTAATTTTGTTGCTGTGGCATTGTGCTTAGTTGCTTTATCCGTATGCGGTGGCCATGAGTGATGTATTTGTCTCCCTAGGAAACCTTCCCACACAGCTCTGCAGTCCCCTGGATGCCTCCAGTTACTGATCTTAGCGAAAACTCCATGGGAGGCGTAACCTCACAACATCTACCCCAGGGCTTTCATTGAAGAATGGGAAGCTGGCAAGCAATACCTGAGATCAGTGCACTGGCTTGTTTTGTTTTTGAGGGCAGCCCTTCCTTTCACCATGTATGTGTGGTGGTGGTGGGGGGACAGGGAGAAGGAGCTTTCTGCACTGATTTCTTTAAATGTGAACATATTTCAATTGAATAAAAACAATAAACAGCTGTCAGGCACATGGTAGGGGCCCTCCTGCTCCTACAGAAAAACCCAGCCTGTGACGGAGGCTTTCAAGAAGTGTGGACACCCAAGAAGGCTGCCGACCACTGAGAGGATTTGAGGAGTGCTCACAGACACGCTCTGGCAACCTGGAAGGTATGGTAAGGGCCACAAATACATTGTACTCTGCTAGGGTTGCCACCTTTGTTCTAGCAAAATACAGGACAGGATGGTGGCAGGCAGGTAGGAGTGGTGGTGGAGGAGGGGGGCGGCAATTTTCTTTTCCACCTGGTGCTGAAATTACTTCAAAGCACTCCATTATGATCTACTGCAGCCCAGCCATAAGGCCCCTCTGGAATTTGTCACATGCAGAAACACAAACAATTATTATTATTATTTTGTAGCTCTGTCTGTGTTTTGCACAAACCCTTTCACACACCTGCAGGCCAGAGCAAAATAAATAAATAAAGGCGGGCATATTCTGATGCGGGGGAGAGCTTTGTTCCACATGTTAAATTTCTGAAAAAGAGAGAAAATATGACAGAGTGGCAGGTTGGGGGGTGGGAGAGCCTTGTGGGGAGCTACTTCACTCCCACCCTCCTCTCTCAAATATAATGCAGATAAATAACTACTGTTATGTTCAGAACTGGGGCTTCTGGGCTACACCAACACAAACTGCTTGCTTCTAGAGCCTCAGAACCTGTTTGTCTCTGAGGCGCCCAGTGCTCCCAGGCTGCAACTCTGCAGATGGCCACCTTAACCCAGCCCAAGCTGCAGGGAACTGGAAGGGACAGCATGAAAGCCTGGCCCTGGTTTGCTCCTCCTTGGGGTGGAATGAGGAGAGGGAGCAAGGAGAAAAAAGGGAAGGAATGAAAGATGGGAGAGACAGTTTCTCCAGCCAAGCCAATTGCAAGAGCAGAGGCAGGCAATTGGAGAGGATCCTTAACTTGGAACACACGAGAAAGAGAGAGTACAGGAGGAGCAGAGAAGAAATAGGAGAAATAAAGGGCAATGTCCTGTATTGAATCAATATAGGACACAACATTTTACTTTGAAATAAGGGACAATCCTGTATTAAAGAGGACAGGTGGCAATCCTATACCCCTCCTCTGAAAATCCCACCAATATTTTCTCTCCCCTTCCATAATTCTCAGAAGGAAGTTCGGTTGTCATTGATTGATGGAGAACAGTTTAAAAAGAAAACCACAGAAGGAATTTTGTTATTTGTAAAATGTATATATTTAAGCAACTCTCCAGCTCCGTGGCGACCCTCTTCTTTATTCCCCGGGGGGGGGGGGGTGTGACCTGGCCTTCTGCCTCCAAGTCCTACCCGGGGGGGATAAGATCCTCCTTCCACCGTCTTTTCCGTGATCGCTCTCCTGACCCCGGAGAAAGAGGCCGTGGCGCTTGGGCCTCCCTCTCTCCCCCCCCCCCCCGAAAGGCGCCCCTCGCACAGCCCTCCGAAATCAAAGGGGGAAAGGGCAAGGCTCCCGCTCGCTCGCTCGCTTGGCCGTTGTTTCTTTAAGGTCCCCTTCAATGCGAGGGAGCCCGGCCGAGGGGGGTTTCCGCTGGCGCCTTCCCTCCGCTTCCCGCGGGGCCGAGCGGGCTGCCGGGCTGGGGGCGCCGCGCGTATCCCCGCCGGGCGCCTTCCTCCTCCTCCTCCTCCTCCCGGCGGGGCGTCCCCCTTCCACGCCCGGCCCCTCCAGTGACATCAGCGAGGAGGTCCCTGCGCGGACGTCGAGGGGACGCCGAGGCGCTCGCTCGCTCGCTCGCCAGCCTCGCCTCCTGCTCGGCTCCATTCCCGGCCGGACGAGGCGCGCTGCCCTCCTTGCTGGCCCCGGGGCGGGCGGCTCGACGGCCAGCGGAGGAGGTAAGGGAGCGCGCGGGCTGGGACTCCCCGCCCCCCCCGGGGGGCTCAGGCATCTCCCTCCAAGTCCGGGGTCAGGAAGGGGGGTGTTTTTGGGGGGAAGCTTCTCGGCTGGAGGGATGGTGCGCGGAGGACCCCGAGGTGGGGCGGGGACCCGGGGGCGGAAGGTTGGGGTTTGGGGGGGGGCTTCTCCCTTGGACCATGCTGTTTGGGGTCTGCAATATCCCGCAGGGATGCGGACTGGGAGCGGGAGCGGAGAAGCCCAGGCGCCGGGCCCAAGCGCCGCGCCCCTCGAGGGAGCTCCCTTGCGCGCCGCTGCTCGCCTCTCGCCTGGCGGAGGGGGACTCGCTGCTCCCCGGCCAGCCTGGGCTCTCGCGCCGCGCCTTCGGCCGCCCCCGTTGCTTCGCTCCCAGCGCCCTTCATCCGGCTCGGGGTGGTCTCCTTTCCTTCCAGAATGGGAAGAGCAGCTGGGGGGCGAGCGACGTGGATGGAGGCCGGGGGGCTGCCCCGGCTTTGCTCGCAGCTGGATGCAAAGAAGGGAAAGTCTGGCCCCGTGGGGGCGGCGGGTTTCCTTTGGGCCCCCGGTGAGGCTTTGCGGATCCAGAAGAACCCGCCGCAGTTCCCCAAGGCTGTGATCGTGGGAGTGAGCCCTTCTGAAGTCGGTCGAGTACACGTGGAGAAGGCTTACCTGATGTGTTGAAAACAATGGCTGTTCTTTTGAACCCCACTCCCAAGTGGAATTTTTACACCAAAAGTTGAACCAGGCTTTGTTCTGAGGATCTCCTGCCTAGAACCGCAAAGGGGGAATGTTAGTAAAACCAGGAGGAGAAATGTGATCAATATGATCCGGTTCCTTTGGAGAGGGGTAATTCTGTGTTGGCTGGTGGTCTGGCTTGTTTCTGTCCGCGGCTGTATTTTGTATGGTTGATCATTGATGGGTGTGCTGTGGTTTTCATCGTGTTTGCTAAATAACTTAAATTACTAGGTTTTGTTGCTGTATTGCGTGAACTGCTCTCAATTATCTCTGAAGAGTAGGATATAAATAAAATTATCATTGTTTATTATCCTTATCCAAGCAGCCTATTATAAGTTGCACCCAAATCTTCTAGTATAAAGCAGCAGAAAAAATTGGCCATTCCTCCATGATATTTACAGGACATTATATTCTGCTGATGCTTTTGTTTATTTTTTTAAACTTTACTATAGCTAGTAGTAGCAAAAAAAGTGCTTACAGGCAAAAGGTTGTTCTTCAGTTGTGTAAATCATTGCAGCAACCTGAATAGCAGCGCAAACAGTTCCTGGGTTATGTGCTCTCCCCAACCCCCGTTACGTCTACTGAGATGATGATACAAACATTTAAGTATTTATAATGTACTATAAAACTAGAAACTCAGTCCGGATTAGAAAAACAATATTTTTATGACATTTTAGTATTTGCATGGGGTTAGCTAAACTTTCAAAGCTGTTGGCTAAGGCCGCTGGTGAGGAGTCAGAAAGTAGATATGACCTCTCTTATTGCACTGGGCAAATCAGTTCTTAGTGCTTTAGTTTGTTCTCCACACACCCTACTTATTCCCACAAAGCAGGGGGCAGCAGAACATTTACTTGGCATCGCTCTGATTGGGCTATTTGCCTTCAAGTTCTGAGAGAACTTTGGTAGTATCCAATTCTGGACAGGTCCCGTTCAAGACATTTTGCCTGCCCAAGAGGCTGCAGCAGACACAAATCCAGGACTCTTGGTACATCGGAAGATTTGGTGGTACAGTGACCAATGCCGCTTAATGCACTCTGATGTGTTACAGTGAGATGGGGAACCTGGCAGATGTTGCTGCACCACAGCTCCATCAGCCCTGACCTTTGTCCATGCTGACTGGGGGTGTGTGTGTGTGTGATGGGACTTTGAGTCACAACCTCTGGATGGCGGAAGATTCCCCATCCCTCTCTTAGGCCCTAACCTCACTACATTTAAGGCAGCACCATAGCACTTTAAACAGTCCCTGAAAGAACCATGTGAAGTATAGTTTGTTAAGGGCTCTCTGCATTGTTGGGAGACCCCGTTCCCCTCAAAGGGCTGCAATCTGCAGAGTTCCCTGGGGAGAGGGATTGATTGTCAAGCCACTGTGTAGAAATTGTAGCTCTGGGGGGAATAGGGGTCTCCTAACAATTCTGCTTGAAAGGCTTCTTTGGGGGAGCCCAGGACTGCTTGAAGTGATGATGCTTTAAAAGTACAGGGCAGGTGAGGGGATTCTGAAGGGCAGCACTTGAGCTGCATGCCAACATGAGTGACTGCCTGGCTCAGTCCTGATCCTGCAAACATAGGAGCCAACTCCAAGGGGCCAATGTCCCTTCGGCCCACCCAATAAAATATTTGAGGGGCTGTGCCCCCCAAGTTGATGCCTTTCAAATGGTGTGTGTACACTGTGTTAATTATTTGGGTTGGGTTTTACTTGCCCCCTCCCATATTTTACTCAAGTTGGCACCCTTGCTTGCAAATGATGGTCTCTGAAGAGAAGGTCCCTTAATATTTATGTGTGGTGACAGCGTGGAAGAAACAAACCCTCTGCTCACTTGTTTTATTCCCTCTAACTGTGAGGCTTAGTCATGGCTCTGTTTGTGACAAGATAAGCAAACTGCCTGAAGTGATTTTGAGAATTCTGCTTTTTTATGGACTGTGTGGATCAGACACAGGCCATTGCAGCTGAGCCTGCAAACTCTGCCCAAGTAAACCTTGGATGACACTGCAGGTGCTTCTAGATGCAGTTTGAGTCTGCTTTGCTGCTTAAGAATCTCTGAGGTCTTTTTTAACTATATGGTGGGACTCAGATATTTATTTATTTTCATTCATTAAACTGATATCCTGCCCTTCCAGCCAAAGGAGGCCAGGGCAGCAGGGGACACCAATACACCAAAACCAGCACCTTAACCTTAGCCCAGTAGCTGTTTGGCAGCCAGTGCAATTCTTTCAACAGTGGAGTGACCTGTTGGCAATATCCTGCCAGCTGCAGCTTCTGGTCCCACCTCAAGGGCAGCCCCACAAAGAGCGCATTGCAGTAATCCAGCCTGGATGTTACCAGCGCATGGATGACAGCTGTCAGGCAATACCAATCCAGAAACGCCCACATCTGTCCTGCTAGCTGAAGCTGGTGGTTGAAGTGCACCTGGCCACCAAGGTCACTTGGGCCTCTAGCAACAAAGATGAGTCCATGAGCCACTACGAACTTGCTCTTTGGGGAAAGTACAGCCCCGTTCAAAGCAGGCAATTGACCAATTATCCAGGGTTGTGAACCACCCACTCACAGTGCCTCTGTCTTGCCAGGATTCAGTTTTTTGGCTCACCACAGAGTCTAGGCATCAGTCCAGGACTTGCAAGGCCTCTCCTTTTTCGGATGCTACAGAGAGAGGTGTCCTCAGCATATAGGCATGCTTAAATATAAAAAACAGTCCTGAGTTCCTGCAGTTTTGAAAGCTAATGTTTATTGAGCTAATGTTTGTAATTAGGTCTTATTTTATTTATTTTTTATTTATTAGATTTATATACCGCCCTTCATCGAAGGATCTCGGGGCAGTTCACAAGATAAATGCACAAATAAATAGTTAAAATAAAAACAACAAAATGATGACCATCACCCTACAAACACATTTAAAAGGCTGTAGAAAATTAATCACCCAAAGGCCTGGTTGAAGAGGAACGCTTCCCTTGGCATCTAAAGATATACTGTGAAAGTGCTAGATGAACCTCCCTGGGGAGAGCATTTTACAGATGGGGAGCCACTGCAGAAAAGGCCCCGTTCTCATATTGCCACTGTCTGAACCTCACATGGAGGGGGCACACAAATGAGGGCCTCCCTGGGTCCACCATCTATGGTGAGAGAATGACTTTAGGAGAAATCCTTTTGATTTGTTACCTATTTGATTTATTAATTATTATGTTTTGTCATTCATAAGTTATAATTACCTGGCAAGAAAAACCTATGTATCTTTGAGCCGGGGAGAAGACTGGTTAGCTGTGGTTATCTGCTAGTGCAATATTTGTGGAGAAAGAAACCAGCAAGGGGCCGTAATTTGAAGAAGAGGAAAAGCAGGTGGCGGGAGGAATAAGCAGGTATGTGTCACAGATACACACCCCTGTGGCATCTCAGCTCAGGGCCCCTTTTTTAAGATAAAAGGTGTTGGGGTTTTCTTACAGACTATTGTGTGTAATGTGTAGTCTTCATCCCCAAACCATGCTGGCTAGAACAACATGAACAAAAGGATGTAGGTTTTATCTAGCAATCAACTTTTCCAGATGCGTGTCTGCCATCACTGCACACAAATATTGATTTTTATTTCTGCAGGGGTCTTAAAATTCTAGTCTTTTTATTTGTGGAGACTGTTCTCCAGGATTTCCAGAAGCCTGTGGAGCATTTTTTTGCATCCTGCCCCTTTCTGGCACATTAAAAAACCCAGTACTGCAAATTTGATTTTTTCAGGCATCAGGGAGGTGTTTCTTTTGTTTTTGTTTTGGTCAATAGGTGCAAAATGATGCTGTTTTCTTTCTGTGTGCAAGAATGTTATGGCCCAAATGTGGTGGCTTTCAAGAATATTTCTCAAGAGCAAGTGGATTGCATGCATCTGTGACCTGGAATGTTTGAGCTATGCAGACGCCATGTGGCTCCACCAGCTCTTGAGCGATGCCTATTCTACAGTGGTGCTCTTAGCCCCCAGCCTAACAATTTATTGGAATACATTTACTTATTAACATTTAACTTGGATTCCAGCAAGTAGTAGCCAGTGACTTAGCTGCAGTTTAGTGCTTTCTAATTTTAATATGCTTTCATTTCGTCACATTCATGCTAATGCCTACCAGTCCTAGCTCTCTGTGAAGTCCCTGGTGTGTTCAGCTTCCTAGCCGTGACAGAAGTTGTTCCTGGGCTTAGCACTCTTTCTTTCCTTCTCTGTTTTCTTTGTTTTTAGCATCCAGCCAGCATGTCTGATTTCTCGACTCTGGCTTGCACTGTGTCAATATGCCTGCTTCCCCACTGCTTTCAAGAGGAGGAGACTCCCAGCTATAACTAGGATGCATTTATATTTCCTTACTTTTTCCTTAGTCTGAGCTGAGGTCTGCCCTAGTTTTGCACCCATGAAGGAACCTATGTAATTGCTTCAGTTCCCATTTGTAGATGGAAACTAAAACACAGAGTTGAATTCCTTGCCGTCACAGGCAGTGAGTCCATCTGGAAAGATGGACTGCTGTTTACATAATTATTCTGAAGCTGAAAGTACAATGGGCAAAATGCATCTGTATTGTGAGGCTGGGAGTGGGGTTGGTATTAGTCTGTATGCTGCTTGAAAAGTAAGTGCTATTTCACTGTTGCGGGACTGCAAGATTTCAAATGGGGGAGTTGCAAGGACACTGCATAGTTTGGCATATGACCTGTGAACATGGCCCTGTAGGATAAAGGGTAATTGATTATCAATCCTATTGCATGTAACTATTTTTCCTGCCCCCACACAACAGTGTGCCTGTTTGGACATAGTCCTTTACAGCCATGACTGCCGTGAAGAGGAAACACAAGTAGCACGAGGGCTGCAAGTCCTTCAGTCCTGGCGCTGTCATTGCACAGCTCTTTCTTATTGCGCTGACATTCAGCTGCTACATCTGAAACAGGAAGCTTCCTCTACTCGTGGATGCTCCTCATCTTCCAGGCAGTGTTAGGTAAAGGTAAAGGTACCCCTGCCCGTATGGGCCAGTCTTGACAGACTCTAGGGTTGTGCACTCATCTCACTCAAGAGGCCGGGGGCCAGCGCTGTCCGGAGACACTTCCGGGTCACGTGGCCAGCGTGACAAAGCTGCATCTGGCGAGCCAGAGCCGCACACGGAAACGCCGTTTACCTTCCCGCTGGTAAGCGGTCCCTATTTATCTACTTGCACCCGGGGGTGCTTTCGAACTGCTAGGTTGACAGGCGCTGGGACCGAACGACGGGAGCGCACCCCGCTGCGGGGATTTGAACTGCCGACCATGCGATTGGCAAGTCCTAGGCGCTGAGGTTTAACCCACAGCGCCACCCGCGTCCCCAGGCAGTGTTAGCCAGGCGCATTTTGCGACTGGCGCTGGTTCAATTGCGACCATGTGGAGATCTCTGGATGCTGGGTTGGCGACTGACATCTCTACCCAGTGCCCCCTCTAGCTTTCTTAAGCAGGTGAGCAGAAGAGCTCATTTATTGCATTTCTATCCCACCTTTTTCTCCAGGGAATACATGGATCACCCACCTTCTCAGTTAATCCCTACAACAACCCGGCAAGGTAGGTCAAGAGGCCATGACTGGCCCAAGGTCATTCAGTGAGCTTCATGGCCGAGTGGGGATTTGAACCCTGATCCCCCAGGGCCTAGTCTGACACTCTAATAATCACAACACGACACTGGCTCCCTAGAGTCCTTCTGCTAAGCAGCAGCTCTATAAATTAAGTAGGTAAATAAATAAATATGGGAAAAGCAAAACATCACTTAGAGAAAGATCTGAAATATTTTCCTTGAAGCTTGCATTTGTTTTATTCCGGATTGTTTTATTTGATGTTTTAATGTGTCATAAACTGCTTTGAGATTGTTCTTTAAAATATAAAGCTGTGTAGAAATGAAATGAAAAATATTTTTTGCAAAACAATAAATTTCATTGGAAAAAATGACAACTAGACATTGCATTGTGGCAACCGTAACCCAGGTTTAAGGTGCCATTTGGCAATTAGTTTATATATCTCATTTGCTAACACTGGTAGAAGTTAAAACTGCATATTTATCCCACATGTCTGACTTTCAAATACAGGAAAGGCTGGTAGTAATGTCAACAGTGTTGCAAAATGGTGTCCCTATGCTATCTTTAAAATCCCTTCAGCATTTTGTGAAGCAGGAATTATGTATAATCCAGACATGAGATCTGCAATCACAAATGGTGACCTGAAGTTAATAGATTCCATTTGGTTTTTGTGTTATGCCCTAAATCCGAAAGCAACTAGAACGAAGTTTCAGAATAGCTCTTGGATCTTGGCTTGGCTTTCCAAGACTGATCAATTGGGAGGCTGGAGGGGGTGGGGAGGGGGAAGGGAGGCTTAGAGCCACAAGTTCCCCCATCCTCTGGACTCAGATCCTCATTTTTAAATGGCTTTCCATAGCCTTAAGTGATCATCTATGTCAAGTCTTATAAGATAAAGTCAAGTATGCAACTACAACAGCAAATAGTATCAAGTCATCATGCTGAAAGGAAGTAGTAAGGAAAAGATGGCTGTCCATTCTGCTGGCAATCACAGTGTAAGTGTAGCTCATTTTGTTGGGCATAAAGTTTCAATCCCTGAATAAAAATATATTGCTTGATTCCATTCTTTCTCCAAACACTGGAGTCTTTTGCAGGATCTTAATTTTCTGCAGCACAGAATTATTATGCATAATTTAATCAGATTTCACCGATAGACAAGTTCTGCATTTTGGTCTTTTTGTCACATTAGAATCAATTTTTCCCTTCCCCTTTTCTCTCTCTCGACTGCCATATGTCCTCTTTTTTTCCAGGACGTGTCCTCCTCTTTCTCAGGGGTAAAATTTCTGTCTGGTTGGATTTTTTGAATTTTCTAAAATGTCCGGGAGTGGGCTACTCTTTAGGTTGCCTACGCAGTACTAAACAACCAAGTGCAAAACATATACATGCTGTGTGAGTCTTGCATGATGCAGGAAAGGACCAGGTCCTTGTTTTTGTATATATTGAAGGGGCATTGTAGAATGTGCCCACTCCTGCGCCCCCCCTCCCAGCGCTGACAAATGTGTCCTCTTTTTCTCTCTTCAAAATATGGCAGCTCTGCTCTTGGGGTGACACCCGTGTTTGGGTGTGTGGCTGACATGGTCTAGCTGCTGCTACACTGTAAGACTTTAGTCTGACTACCCGTCTATAGCAGTGTTGGGAGATTAAAGGCAGCGGTGGTGGAGTTGGAACCAATCTGTCTCTGAGATCAGCCCTCTGTAATAATGCCACAGAAATCTAGAAACCGCTAATTCATATATGGATTGATTTCCCCCCCCCCCTTAGATTAAATCCGTGCAGCTGAATTTAAACTAAATGTGTTCAAATACTCCAGTAATGTGTTTTGCACAGGATTAGAACATTGATTGGAAGTTAGTTTTTATTTAAGAGGTTACCAACCATGTTTGGAATAGTAACTGCCGCACCTGAGCCTCCGAGAGCACACCTCTTTGCCAAATAAAATGAGCAGGGAAGTGCCAGAAGCAGAACATTTTAAAGTAGCTTCTTCAGGCTTCTAGAATGGTGGCAGTTTTGGGAGGTGAATCCAGCATTGCAGACTGCCTTATCTGCTTCAGCCACCTTAGCAGAAATGTAGGGAAACACAATATGTATACTACTGAGGTGATGAAAGAATCCATTTATTGCTTCTAACTTATTTTATTTGTTATAGTTCTTAAAAATGGCACACCATTAGAGTTGTATTTTCCTGCCCTGGGCCACTTCCTGCACTTTGTGAAGTACATTGCCATCTGTGGAAATCATCAAAGTGTTCTATCGTGCGCTAGACACCTAAGCCATTTTGCAGGTGAAATACTCTAGGATAGGGATTTGTAACTAAATCCTGTGTAATCTAGTTAGCAGAGCTGCCCTCTAGTGCAGTGTCATCTCTTCTTCTGCAAGTAGGAGGGGAAACATGATTTCTTCACTGCTTTCCAAATCTGCCCTGAGGAGAGAGAACCATTTCCAAAAAGATAAGGACATAAATCAGCCAAAGTTAGTCATGACCAAGAGCCACCTGTAGCAGCGAGAGTTACGTGGTCACAAGTCAATCAAATAACGCTGCTTCCGGTGGGGTTTAATCATGGGTAAAATTTGCTGGGTATTTGCCTGATATTTTGAGCATTTGTTCAAAAAAAAGTTCAAGGCCGTCCTCTGTTCTTTCTTTTTTAAAATGGCTATTGCTGCCCTTCCTCCTCCACTCTTTGTGGTAGCAGGACATGCTCTCAATTCTCCCTTGTTGACCAAGTTCTGCTTGCACTTGATTTTTATTTTCACAAATTTGGGGCTGCTAGCAGATTTCATTAGAAGTCTGAGGGGCTGCCCAGGTAGGCAATGTCTTGAGAGGAAGGGTTAAGGCCGGTTTCTCAAACTTGGGTCTCCAGCTGTTCTTGGACTACAACTCCCATTATCCCTAGCTAGCAGGACCAGTGGTCAGGGATGATGGGAATCGTAGTGTAAAAACAGCTGGAGACCCAAGGCTGGGAAACTCTGGGTTAAGGAACAGCGACAGCAAGCCTCTGTGTGGTATGTTTAGGAAGGCAGGGAGGCTTGAGGACTGTGGTTGGCCTGGGGGGTATGCTGAGAGTGGTCACCCTGTTTCTGTAGCCTGCTATGGGTAGGGAAAATGGTGACGCAGTGAGGCTGTAGCAACCCTCCAAGAATAATGAATGTTAGAATGATGTTGGAATGAAGTTAAGTGGTTTTAGCAGCAATGTTATTAAGGTCTATGTAAAAATGGATTGTTAATAGATGGGAATTTGAAGTAATAATATACTAAGATAAAGGATTAAGATAAGAACAAAGAGGGAAAGGATTTGCTGAATTAATTAACTGAACTGGAATGCAAAAAAGGGAGGTGTGAGGAGGTCAGGGAAACAAGTGAATGAAAGACAAGATATGGAAAGACTGATTTGTTTTTAATTGTTATTCTATTTTTTCTGTTTTTTGTATTTTATTTTTTATTTTTTAAATTTTTCTTGTATTATTGTAATTTTGTTTGAAACTTTAATAAATATTATTTAAAAAAAAAAGGCTGTAGCAACCCTCCACCCTTGCAAAGACAACCAGGGTAACAATTCATCCCTGCGGGATCAGAGCAAAGGTCTATCTAATCCAAGGTCTTCTTTCTTACAGTGACTGACTGCAGTCAGCCAGGTGTTCACAGAGGAGATGGTGGGGCATCAAACCAACATTGGGCGAAGCAAACCATGGTTTATTTGCTAATCTGCAAGACCGATTGTGTCCTGTTCAACAGTGTATAGAACAAGCTATAGCTGTGCCGTCACGTCTGAGTGTGGCTCTGGTGTCCTTGCATAGCATGTTAAGGCTGGTTCAGTGGAACCTCGGTTGTTGAACATAATCCATTCCAGAAGACCATTCAACTTCCGAAGTGTTTGTCAACCGAGGTTCCACTGTATTGTTCCTTTGGTAGATGGTCTTTGAGACAACTAAAATAAATGGATAAGCATTAGAGGACATTTCTATGTTTCAATCAGTGTGTGTTTCTTGGACAGTGTTAGGAAAACAGCAGTAGCTCCAGGCTTGAGAGTGTGTGAGGACAGCCTAAGTTTGCAGGGGGGACCTTTGTGTGCAAGCCTTAGCAAGATGCAAGAAGCAGCAGTGTTCCCTTCTGCCCCATGAGTGTGGTTGGCCCTCAGTGACCGCCGACCAAGCAAGCTGCTCATTTTCAGAAGTGCTTTTTCCATAGCAGCATAAAGGAAAGCTGGCTTGGCAAAGAACCAGATCATTCTTCTCATGTTTTGTCACTATCCCCTTGGGGACTATTCTTAGTTTTCTGTTACGTAACGCTCTTCGCCGTGCCATTCTTTAGCGATGAAAGGGAAAAGAATTTATATACAGTGGTATCCTGCAGAATTAAAGATCTCTGCAGGATACTGTAAGCCAAACAACCTATTTTTGGTTGTTGTTTTTTATTTCAAAGGTATATTGTCAAGCATCTGGGTTAGGAGGGAAAGACTGTGGATATCACAATAAATATATATGGTTGAGATCTTTCCCCTCAACAACAGTTTTCAAAGAATGTACATTTCTACTGACTTTGGATTGATACAATTTTCCCCTTTTGATCCTCTTTTCATCTTTATTTGCTTTTTGTAGCTTCCAAACTCTTTGCACTGTTGTGAACTACAACTGTCAATCATCAACTGAGGTGTGGGAGTTGGGAAGAAAGGGTTAGCTGCTCTTACTAACAGTTTGTCTTAACTCTGTCAGTACTAGAGGCTTCTCTTAAGCCCTCCTTTAATTCAAAGTGTATTTGACATATGGTGCCTATTATTTATTTATTTCATAAAATTCATAACCACTTGATTGGGGGGGGGGAAACCTTTCAAAGTGGTTTTCAAAAAATAAAACAGTCAAATCAAGAAAAAAATTATAACCTCACTTTAAAACATACAAAAGTGAAAATGCTAAAGCAGATTTAAATTACATTCAGTTCCTAAGCATCTGGGTAGGCTTGTCTAAACAGGAATATTTTTAGTAGGTACCAAAAGGAGTGCAGTGAAGGCCCCTGCTTGATTTCAGTAGGCAGGGAGTTCCAAAGTCCAGGTGCTGCCACCCTAAACAGCTGAGCAGAACGGGTATTTTGTGGCACTTGCAGTAGTGCCAATTCTGTTGAAGGGGTCAAGTGGGCATGTGTAGGGTAAGGCGACCTTGTTAGGGCTCTATATACTAAGAGTAACACTTTGAACCCAGTAGCAAATAAGCAACCAGTTCAGACCTCTGAGCATCAATCCTGTCAGCAATTGTGCCGCAGCATTCTGCACTAACTGCAGCTTCCAGATCAAGCACAAGGGAAGCCCTACATAGAGCACATTGCAGTAATCCAACTGCAATGAACTACTGTGATCCAGGAATGGCTGCAGCTGTCGAACCAGCCACAGCTCAGTTGCTTAGAGCATGGTGCTGATAACGCCAAGGTCATGGGTTTCATCCGCATATGGGTGCATATTTCTTCATCCCAGGGGGTTGGACTAGAGATGGTCCAGGGACCCTTCCAACTTTATGATTCTTTGATTAGGCCCACCTTTTAAATATATCGTTTATAGCTCTTCCTCTTCATTGTGTGACTGTGCTGTTTTGGGATTGCTTGACTTCACAATCGTACAAATCCTGCCAAACATTCTGTTTTGTTCTGTTAAAGTCAGTCTTGGAAGAGGGTAAGCAGCCCAGCTGCATCCGAGCAGCAATGCTTTTTAAAATATTCGTCATAATTTCCAACATTTCTAAGAAGTAAAACATAAACGCAAATGACTGTACACAGAGTATGCAAGAAAATGAGTGTTGCATTTGGCAGCATGATACAGACAAAAGTGGAACCATTTTTAGCTCCCACGGATTGAAATCAGGGGTTGAAGTTACCTTCTTATGAAACTTGCCAGGTGTTTGTTTTAAACCAGGATCTTGAGTTCATATGTTAATATTCACACACACACGCACACACACACACACACGCACACACACACACACACACACACACACACTTTGTTGCTTTCAAACAAGAACAAAAAAAATTACAGGCACTTGGCAGTGTAAAAACATTGCTGGGAATGAGCACATTACATCATAAATTCATCTGGGATGTAAATCAGTGTCCAGACTTGTCTCTCCATGTGTGGCCAGTGGTTGTTGCCTCTATTTCAATGGATGGAATAAAAGGATACCAAATAATGGAAATAGCCTGTTTTGTGCTTTTCTAAGCTGACAAGTTTATTTTTCAGCTAAGCAAGAGCCCAAACTCGAGCATGTGTTCAGGAAAAGTCCCTGCAATACGTCCCACTTCTAGGCACAACACTTTCCCAATGTTAACATTAAGTAGCCAGGGAGATTCTTGAAAAGCGAAGCTAACTGCAAAAGTTGTTCTTTTAGCCTCTTTAGGAGGAAGGTGGATAGTCCAATGGCGCTTTGTTCAGGCACAGTTTAGCTTTGTGTGCATTCCTCTTTGCAATATTATCACCCCATGTTATAAATAAGGTCTGGGTCTGATAGAGAGAGAGGTATGTCACCTAGTAGATGTACGGTTATAGTGAGGTTTGAACTAGTGGCGTTCCATTTCTTGGTTCACATTCTTGGCTGCTATAAAACATCTTTTCTGTCTGTTGGTCTGAGACAGAACAAAGAACTTGAGCTTGCCAGTAATGCAACCCAAAACTGAGCAAAACATCACAAGGGCATCCAATAGGATTTAAACAACAGCTTGCTCATGTGGTGAGATTAAATGTGACCAGTTGTGAGTGGGAAAGCAGAACTAGGAAGAGGTGATGGGAGCACTGAAAGTTGTGCTCATCTCATGGCAGGCTGCAGACTTTGCTTCTGGTGTAACAGTGGCTTGGTAGAAAGAACCTTCTGTTGAAAGTGTTTAAGGCTATGCAGTGTGTCACTTCTCTACTTAGACAGAAATACCCATCTACTAGTTGGAGGAGCCAAAGCAGCAACTTCCAGGTCCAGCCTCTCTACGCTGTTGGCCTTCTCTTCCAATTTTGTGGTCACTTGGGAAAGGGGGTGAGTATATCTTTGAGGATTGGAAGAGCTTGTCATGTAGCCAGCACATTAATTCTGCAGGAAATAGCATGGTCAAATCAACACAAACCTGGCAGATTTCATGCTGTGTGTGTGTGTGTGTGTGTGTGTGTGTTTTATAATTATGGTCATGCAAACATGCATCCTCATAATTGCACAAAGGGACTTGGTGGATCCACGCCTTTTATTGACTGTATGATTCTGCTAGATGAGTGCATAAGCAAATACTACCAACAATTAAACTTTCAACATTGATAAATGGATTTTGTTGCTCTGCTTCAATGGCTCTATCAGAAAAAAGAGCTACGAGTATGATTGGCTTGCACAGATTGTGGATATGCAGCACTTATTCCGTGAACTGCTAGGTTGTAAACAATACTCTCATCCTCCACCCCCCTTCCTTTCTTCATTGACGTTCTCTGACCTGTGTCAACTAGCAGAATACAGTGAATCAGGGATGGCAAAAGAGCTTTGATGAAGCTATGCCAGCTTTGGGCCAGAGGTTTCTCTTGAAGAATCTGAAGCCATAAAACAAACTTCTACGGCCCTAGCTTTACACCCTGCATGGCTTTCAGTCCCTGAGATTTAGCTACCATATTTTTCGCCCTATAGGGTGCACCGGCCCATAGGGCGCACTTTTTTGGGGGGGGGGAAATAAAAAAAAAATCCCCCCTCCGAGCCCCAAAGAGCAAAGAAGCCATGAGAGCAAGCGAGATGGATCCCGCTCGCTGTCCAGGCATTGTTTTTAGCCTCGGGGCTGGGGGTCCGGGAGTGAAGGCGAGGTTGCGCAACCTTGCCATCGCTCCCGGAGCTTGCCGGGCTGGGGGCGGGAGAAGCCCAAGCTTCCCCAGCCCCCAGAACAGGCTGCTATCCGAAGCCTTGGGAGCCTGGCGGGAACTCCCACTGGGCTCTCCAGGCTTGCAGATATCTGCCCGAAGCCTGGGGCGCCCCCCTCTGCGCTCCCCGGGTTTCGGGTTGCAGGCTGCTGTCTGCAAGCCTTGGGAGCCCGGCGGGAACTCCCGCTGGGCTCCCAAGGCTTGCGGAGAGCTTCCCAAAGCCCAGGGTGCACCCCGCTGCGCTCCTCAGGTTTCGGGCTGCAGGCTGCTGTCCGCAAGCCTTGGGAACTCCCGCCGGGCTCCCAAGGCTTGCGGATAGCTTCCTGAAGCCTGGAGAGCGAGAGGGGTCGGTGCGCACCAACCCCTCTCGCTCTCCAGGCTTCAGCGAAAGCCTGCATTCGCTCCATAGGACGCACACACATTTCTCCTTCATTTTTGGAGGGGGAAAAGTGCGTCCTATAGGGCGAAAAATACAGTAACTCCTCCTCCTCCTCATTCTGACTGGCTTGAGAAGTTTTGTAAGTGAAGAGGAGAGTTATCTTTCCCACAGGATCCTATCTATGGTAAACGCAGATCACTAATGAGCTATCTTTTCTAGATGTGTCTTGTGTCAAATCCAGTACAGTATGTAACAGTTAGATTTGTAGCCTGTTAAAGAAAGGTTGTAGTTGAGCAAAGACATTCTGGGAGGTTAAAGATTTTTCAGCAGAGCAAGTTTTTGTGTTTTTACCACTTCATTGCTTGGTATCTGACTGGCTGCTATTTTTTCTGCCGATTGAGACATTGGCATTGCAACTCTGCATTGCCCATGGCTCTCCTTCACCAAGCAATGCTCCCTAGCAATCTTACAATGGCACTTTGTGCATGGAGCCAGCTGCACAGTTGAACAGAGTAC
Organism: Podarcis muralis; assembly: GCF_964188315.1. Taxonomy (NCBI): domain Eukaryota; kingdom Metazoa; phylum Chordata; class Lepidosauria; order Squamata; family Lacertidae; genus Podarcis; species Podarcis muralis. Next base: position 132,933,053 of record NC_135655.1, read on the forward strand.
AGTTGCATAAGCCATGTTGAGAAGCTTGTGAAAGAGCTCCCAGATGATATTGGGTCCAATGAGAGTGCTTCTCCATTTACTCCCATCTATCTGTGGAAGAAATGAATGACAGACTAAGAAATCCAGGGCAGTAAAGGAGAATAGAAAAAGTATTTTACTCAATAGAAAACTGCTTGGTCTGGAATTTTGTTCTCCACTGAGAGTAAAATGGGGCCAGCCAAAGATGTAACATCTCTTATTTCTGGGAGCCTGTGAACCTTCCCTAAATTTGTGGTAAAAAGTGAGTGTAATCCTTCAGAGTATTTTGGCAACGAACAAATTAGCACAGAATCTCTATAAAATGTGCGCTTAAAAGTCAGTTTTTAGCCTGGCAGCGTCAGCAGCATTGGTGGTTGCTAGTAGGCCTTAGTACTTAGAATCATAGAGTTGGAAGAGACCACAAGGGCCATCGAGTCCAACCCCCTGCCAAGCAGGAAACACCATCAGAGCACTCCTGACATATGGTTGTCAAGCCTCTGCTTAAAGACCTCCAAAGAAGGAGACTCCACCACACTCCTTGGCAGCAAATTCCACTGTCGAACAGCTCTTACTGTCAGGAAGTTCTTCCTAATGTTTAGGTGGAATCTTCTTTCTTGTACAGTGGTACCTCGCAAGACGAATGCCTCGCAAGACGGAAAACTCGCAAGACGAAAGGGTTTTTTGTTTTTTGAGCTGCTTCGCAAGACGATTTTCCCTATGGGCTTGCTTCGCAAGACGGAAACGTCTTGCAAGTTTGTTTCCTTTTTCTTAACACCGTTAATACAGTTGCGACTTGACTTCGAGGAGCAACTCATAGCACGCGGTGTGGTAGCCTTTTTTGAGGTTTTTGAAGACTTTGGTGATTTTTGAAGCTTTTCCAAAACTTTTCCGACACCGTGCTTCGCAAGACGAAAAAAATCGCAAGACGACAAAACTCGCGGAACGAATTAATTTTGTCTTGCGAGGCACCACTGTAGTTTGGATCCATTGCTCCGTGCCGTTTCTCTGGAGCAGCAGAAAACAACCTTTCTCCCTCCTCTATATGACATCCTTTTATATATTTGAACATGGCTATCATATCACCCCTTAACCTCCTCTTCTCCAGGCTACTTGACTGGAGGCTACACCACAGAACTTGAAGTACGCCTGTACCATCATTTCAACAGTTTCCGTGTGGCAACTACACATGGAGTTATACAGAACTGTTAAGTCTTGAGTCAAAGTGACAATAAAACATTTGGTAGCAGCAGTAGCTTGTCTCGCCATGTTGCAGGGATGATCGAAGTAGCAGCTGTGAAGGCAGAGGAACACCATTAATGACAAGACACTGATGACCCCTTTACTGTGTTGCATAGTCCTGTTTACTGTTGCACTCCCCATGTGTTTACTGTAATTCTTAAAAGCCTGTGTGGTGTGTACTGTAGCTCATTCTCCTACTTGTCACTGGGATGAATGAGCAATATGCTATCTATCCTATGGTCTTCCTTGGTAGCAATGTGTGTGTATGTGTGCCTGTTCCACCAGGAACGGATCTGAACAAGCAGGATTTCAAACCAGTTCAACTCGGTTAAATTTCAGAGGAAAAGCAGTTTTAAAGGGTTAGAACAGGGTGCTGATACTTTCATATTCCTGCATCGCAAGGGGTCCAACTAGATGACCCTCATGGCCCCTTCCGACTCTGCAGTTCTCTGATTCTATGAAATGCAGTTGTAAAGGGACTAGACTGAAGCAGAAGGTGGGGGGGCGGGATGAGTTAGTTTTCTTGTTGGAGTATACTCTTCATGAAGAAAACTAACACAAGCATCACCATTCTATTATTTATTCAATTTGTCTCCTGCTCCTGCTCCTAAAGGAGCCCTGGATGTGGAGGACACACGAATCTGCATCTTCTCTGAAATACTGCATCATACCAAAAGAGACCCAATTCACATTGCACAAGCTGCAGTCAGAATTGACTCAGCTTCTTCCAGGCAATGGTTAATGTTTTGCTAGTTAAAGGAAAACCATTTGTTACTGCAAGAATTTGAGATAATATGTAATGGCCTTTTCAACCATTGCTTAAAAGTATTGAAATCTGTATCCAAAGTTCCCAGTCTTGTGACCTGGCTTGCTGCCTTAGCTTGTCTGGAACACTCTTTCAGTCAGGGAACTTCCCAAAGACTCACAAATTTCCTTGGGAAACCTTACTGTTGCTCTGATTAACTGCACCTGAGAGACCTGGAGGACTGTAAAGCATTCCTACATTGATGGAGTCCTAGACCTTCGTCTAATTAAACGGTCTATGGCCTTTAAAACTGTGGAGGTATTGTTTTTGTTTGTTATTATGGCATGCATTTTGTGTTGTTACATTGAAAATCACCCTGTGATCTTCAGATGTATAGAAGTTTAATAAATAATAATGGTACTGTGCAAGGTTTCAGGCTCAATACTTGTCACCCCCAGTTAGAAAGTTCTCAAACACTGCCTGAGACTTTGGTGGGCCAGGACCAGTCCGGGGGATGTCCTTGTTTAGATGGGCCAGTCCTAAGTCTGCTTCCTAAACAGAACCCTCGACTTTTGCACTGAATGAAGGCCTTGTGCATTTCTGCAAGGGAAAAGGAGTCTCCTCTTCTTTATGGGACCAGGTTGTCACCTGACAATTGATAACTGCAAGCTCTACACAAGAGTAGTGGCCACTTTATGACACCATGATGAACCATTTCTCTTTTTTCTTTTAATTCTGTGGTGTTCTGTTTCAGAGTAAGGGTTGCTCCTGAGTCCTTCTTTGCAAGAGTCTTATCGTTGTCTTGTGATGACACACATTTTATGTCAGCAGTGCCGGAAAGTAAATATTTTCTTCTCAAGCTCATTACCTCCAACATTTGTTTAAAAAGATTGACTCCTTTTGATATTTATTTGATGTAAATGTTCTTCTAAATAAACCTTTCTTTTCGCCAATTAGCAGAAACACTGATGATTTTTTTTAAAAAGTGTCTATATGATGCTAAGAGATTTATATCTGTTCCGAAAATGCACAATGTCCCATTTAAGCAGGCTGCCCATATACTGTTCCCTACCCTAATAGATTTGGTTTGAACAAGGGAGCTATCATTATTTTATTTTATTGCATCCTGAGTGCAACTTGTTAGAGTAAGTCTGCAGTCTCTGCCATCTGAAGACTGTAATTAAATGCAGGCTTTGTGGCCTCAACATCAAGCCAGTTTTCACCCATCTCCTCCTTTTGCTTAACACCCAGCCTGATGAAGAGTTGTGGAGAACTCAAAGGCTTACTCATTTGTTTCGTGATATTTTGGCTGATCCTAATAGTGGAATTTCCAAATGATGGGCTTTTGGATTTTTCTGCACTCATCTCTCTCTGTTTCTTGTATGCCACATCAATATGACTAACCTGTTTGATTCTGTTGTCTGATCAGTTTGCTGATGTTCTGCCGAAATGTAAGGAAAGGATTCTGATATGACTGGCAACTACCTCAATAAAAGGCATTGGTCTGGGATGCATGGGCTCAGGAGAGTTGCATTATGTTGTCCTGTCTTAAAATACATAGAGTCATAGAATTGTAGAGTTGGATGGGACCTCAGGGTCATCTAGTCCAACCCCTGCAATGCATGTCAACCCATCTATCTTTCTCAACAGAATGTTGTTTCTGAGGACAGTCACCCAATTTAAGATGAGAACCCCAACCCCTGCCCCCTCAGAGTATTATAGTTATTGACATTCACCATTAAGGATAATCCGTTGTAGTATAATGGATTATTAACTATGTCTCAGGCTCAGATCTCCCCTCTAGCCACAAACTCAGCAGGTGCCAAGTGGCCTTCAATCTGACACCTTACGTGTCTGAATCTTATTTGCACATTTAATAATATCCCAGGCAAGATTTAATAACTGTAATTTAATTAATGCAGCTGATTAAGAACAGTACCTGACTAAAACGCTGATCTACTTTTCTTCACCCTGTGCTCTGTCATCCCTGTACTAGTTCATATCAGGCCATGGCCAAGAGCAAAATGTCTACAAGTGGTGCAAATTCTGTGTTGTTTCAATATATATCAACTGCTGTGGGGGGAGCTAGTTATGCAATTAGAGCTGTAAGAATGCCGTTTTCCTTCCCGCTACAGCAGTACCTATTTATTGACTTGCACTGGCATGCTTTCGAACTGCTAGGTTGGCAGAAGCTGGGACACAGCGATGGGAGCTCACCCCGTCGCACAGATTCGAACCTTACCTTTTACCTTTAGTCAATAGCTCTTTACAAAGACTAATCCATTCTCATTTCATATCCATCACAGTCAGCTGTGTCATTAATTGGAGTAATCTGTGTTTCGGTTTGTTCTGGCTTAGCTTTCTCTGTAGATGAGACTTGGACTGCTCTTTGCAGCGAAACTGTTTAGCCTTCTTGTGCCAGTGCAGAGGCGAAGAGCTGGCTCTGGCTCCCTGCTACCCACAGTTAAGAGATGGGGGGCCAAGGGCCACACTCTTGTTTCTCTGGTGCTGCCACAGTAACAGGCATCTCTGCCATGTGAGTGAATTGGTGAAACGTGTAGAGTCAGCTTCCATTTGGGTGTTTGGGAAGCACCATGCAATGAACTTTGACAGGTGTCAGTCACCCGACACCATTGACACCACATGATTGACAAATGTGTTGTCCCACCCACCTGTCAATACTGATTTGCAGGGTGCAATGAGATAAGGGTATGTTTTTCCAAACCAACCAACCCCCCCCCCCGCACATGGGTTTTACTTCCTCCCCCTTCTTAGGTATTTGCTGAACAGGATTGGGGAAGAGGAAACAGTTCAAAATGACAGTTTTAAACTGTCCTTGAGGAATCATAAAACAGTTTCTAGGCAACTAAGGGGTTTAAGGGGGTCTCTGCTTCCAGATCAGAGTCCCAACCCATCTCATGCTATAAATGAAGCCTTGCTCACTTTTAGAAATGGTCTTCAAGTTGATATGTTGAAGCTTAGCCTTATTGGTTAGCGCTGAAATCTTGATTCTATTCTATTTTGATAACAACCAGGTTCCTTTGAAGACCTCGTGGTGGAGGGTTATTGGTGACGTGCTTCCTCTGCCCTGGACTTCTGTTTGTCTCTCAAGCAGAGTACAGTGGTACCTCGGGTTACGTACTTAATTCGTTCCGGAGGTCCGTTCTTAACCTGAAACTGTTCTGAACCTGAAGCACCACTTTAGCCACTTTAGCACCACTTTAGGGGGTTGGACTCGATGGCCCTTGTGGTCTATTCCAACTCTATGATTCTATGATTCTAATGGGGCCTCCCGCTGCTGCCGCACTGCCGGAGCACGATTTCTGTTCTCACCCTGAAGCAAAGTTCTTAACCCGGGGTAATATTTCTGGGTTAATGGAGTCTGTAACCTGAAGCGTCTGTAACCCGAGGTACCACTGTAACTCTGAAAGGAATGGAGAAGTCCCTGACATTTAGCAGACATAAATCTCTCTTAATTTTTTAACATAAAAATTGAATGATTATCAGTACGTTGAATATTTAATGTGGAAGTCAAAGCTACTGGCTCTAAATTGTTGCACATAAGATCATGGTTCTGCAGCCTGAAACTTGTGGGATGGGCTGCCAGATCTTAATTTTTTTTAATACGCACCTGTACTGAACTGGAAAATTTTGGGTGGGGAAAGTTTTTTCTAAATAGAAAAACTGGAAATTTAGGGAAAATACAAAACCAGAACCTCTTTATGTGGTACTTGGTCTTTTAGAATGAGTGATTTATGTATTTTATTAGAGTAGTGGCTTAAAATAATCCTGCTACAAAACTTGAAAACATGGTTTCAAGTTTGCTTCTTTTGAACGCAGCTTGTCAATTCAGATGAAATAAACAGGCGGAAAACTCACATCTGAAATGGCAATGTCCAGAAACCAGCAGGAAAACATTTCAGCCTGCCCGGTCACTCTGAAAAAAAGGAGCTTTGAAGGGAGACTCCAGGATGAAACTGCTGAATTGCCTTTTGAACAGAAACTCAATTCTAGCACCTGCAGCTTGAAATGACAAGATTTTTTATTATCCTTCATGTGTTAATTAGCTTACCAATGCCAGGATGTGTGTCTTAACACCAACGCAGCCTTGTTAATCATTGCTGTAACTTGCTTTTACATAATTATTATTTTCTGTCCTCTTTGTTTTCTTCTGACGTCAACTCCATTTCTTCCTCCCCCCGTATTCATGCAAACACTGTGTTTGCATCTATGCCTGCCAATTTATTGCAGTCTGCAGATGAGGGCTAGGCCATGTGAAAAATAAATGTGAGATTTTAGCTGCAGTTCATTCATTATCAGCTTTGTATTTTTGCAGGGGTGAAACTGGGCTTTCTTTCACCCTGACACACACCTGTGCAGACACACCCACCCCTCAACACATTTGTTCTTAAAGGTGTATATTGCATAAAAAGTAGGCAATATATTGTTTGACATCATGTCTGTTATGGCATGGGCAGCTTCCAGAGGCTTCAGCTGAACTCAAGATTTGCACTCTAAGGTTTAGAAATATTAAGAAAAACGTTTGCCATAAATTTTGAAGCTTAAAAGTTCCCCCATGTTTAACTTGTCTTTAAAAGTAACATCCTGACCTCTGCAGCCTAAAACACGGCCAATTCTGAGAAAGGAGGGGAAAAAGGGTGTGCTAATGTTTGTTGTTTGAAAGAGGCTGGGGAAAAGTTGGTGTCTCCAAATAATAAAAAAGTAAGTGTGTGTGTGTGTGTGTGTGTGTGTGTGTGTAGATCTCCTCAGAGAGTAATAGCTCATTTGAGGAATCCTAAGAACTATTATGACTGTATGACCAAAGAGAAAATGACCGTCCCTTCCAATAAAAGTAAATTGTTTGTCAAAAGTAGAGCTTCCTGGTACAGCAATTGTCTATCTGAGGTTGGGTTTTGACTTGGATTTATTTAGTCAATGGATCATTAAAAGGCTGTATTTCCATAAGATCAACCAAGACCTTCTGGTTCCCATTTAAAATGTTTTGGGGTTTGTTTGTTTGTTTTTGTATCTTTGAGGATTCCTTTTAATTTTATTTTTGTTTGATTAGTCATTTCAGGAGATGATGCTTTCCTACGTATTAAAAAATAAAGGTTTTTTTTTTTTAAAAAAAAAACATTTAAAGGAAGCCACCTCTCCCATTCTTATTTCAGACATCGTGATATATTGGTATATCACAATATTTAGCTGGTGATATATTGCGGTGTTGAAAACCAGATATCACCCAGCCCTAGTTGGCACTTTGCAAAATAAACTGGAAACATCGGTAAATTGTTAATAAAACAAAGCCCTGGTCTTGGAACCGAGGGAGACCCTGTGCATGTGGGAGGCACCTTCACTCTCATGATAGTTTAAGGAGCTCCAACCTGAACCCAAAGATGTGCCCCAGTCACACAGAAGCTTCTGCATGCAAAGGCAGGAGGACAACTGCTGTGGAATTTCCCTGCCCAATTTTTGTTGTTGTTTAGCCGTTTAGTCGTGTCCGACTCTTCGTGACCCCATGGACCAGAGCACGCCAGGCACTCCTGTCTTCCACTGCCTCTCACAGTTTGGACAAACTCATGCTGGTAGCTTCGAGAACACTGTCCAACCATCTCGTCCTCTGTCGTCCCCTTTTCCTTGTGCCCTCCATCTTTCCCAACATCAGGGTCTTTTCCAGGGAGTCTTCTCTTCTCATGAGGTGGCCAAAGTATTGGAGCCTCTGCTTCAGGATCTGTCCTTCCAGTGAGCACTCAGGGCTGATTTCCTTCAGAATGGATATGTTTGATCTTCTTGCAGTCCATGGGACTCTCAAGAGTCTCCTCCAGCACCATAATTCAAAAGCATCCATTCTTTGGCGATCAGCCTTCTTTATGGTCCAGCTCTCACTTCCATACATCACTACTGGGAAAACCATGGCTTTAACTATACAGACCTTTGTTGGCAAGGAGATGTCTCCCTGCCCAATAGCAATAGTTTAATAGTGCCAGCATGCCTTTAATAGCACTGACCAGTGCTTCTTCACTTCTGCTTGCAATTCTTTGGATCCAACTCGTTACCTTTAGTCATTAATACGCATCTAATGTCATTGTTGGGACGTGGGTGGCGCTGTGGGTAAAACCTCAGCGCCTAGGACTTGCCGATCGCATGGTCAGCGGTTTAAATCCCCGCGGTGGGGTGCGCTCCCGTCGTTCGTTCCCAGCGCCTGCCAACCTAGCAGTTCAAAAGCACCCCCGGGTGCAAGTAGATAAATAGGGACCGCTTACCAAGCGGGAAGGTAAACGGCGTTCCGTGTGCTGCGCTGGCTCGCCAGATGCAGCTTGTCACGCTGGCCACGTGACCCGGAAAGTGTCTGCGGACAGCGCTGGCTCCCGGCCTATAGAGTGAGATGAGCGCACAACCCCAGAGTCTGTCAAGACTGGCCCGTACGGGCAGGGGTACCTTTACCTTTAATGTCATTGTTACTTAAACTGAAACAGGAGTTGAATGTTCCTATTCATAAACAAGGACTTAAGTAGAATAATTTTTGTTAAGATATTACATTGCTTATAGTGGTTAAAGGTTTTGACCAGGGGCATCATCACAGCAGTTACTAGGCATAAAAGTAATTGTTGCTACATTTTATACACCTGTTGGTGCTAGGATACTAAATGTGGGAAACATTTATGGAGAGCAGTCAAGCACTCTGGCTGAGAAGCACTGGTAGAATAACTACTTTGGGAGTGGCTGTCCACTTGGCTACATAGATGGTTAACTGTTCACATCCTGGACAAGTTGCTGGAAAATGTGACCATCTATATTTCCTTGTGTTTTCAACTGATGAATTGCATTTCTCCTTTGGATTTTATGTATGCTAAATCTGAGCAATGGTCCAAACCAAATTGCTAGAAAGACTGATTCAGTAGTGTGAAAAGTATGTGTATTCATGAGAATATTGCGGAACACCCAAAATAAATATTTCCCATTGGTGGGCTGGTTATTTTGAACTAGGTAGAGTACAGAGAAGGTCCTCTCTAAGGAGGAGATCTCTGTGTCAACGTAACTTAGATTCTTGTAGCCCAAACGTACTCTGCTTAGACGGTAGTTCAATGCAGTCCTGGCCATGTTGAGCACCAGCCAAGGATGAGAGGTGTGGAAGGCCAGCAAGTTCTGGAGGGCTACAGGTTTATTGATTGTTCTACCCTGGCCAAAAGAAAACAGATTGAATAGGAACCATTATGTTGCTTTGGAAAGGTATACTGGTCAAAACCGAAGTCTGCCTCTGGTCATACTGGATATATACGGGACAGAAAACCTTCTATACTAGAGTGACTTGAGCAGGTGTTGTAAAGAAACTTACCCCTCCTTCAACATATTTTAAAGTAAGTAATATGGTACTTTGCAGTGGGGAAACAGGATCCTATAGCCCCCTCCCAGCTTTTGCCTGATGGCTGCATGAATAGCCAAAAGTAGATTATTTGAGTTCCCCCCACCATTTGTTGTAGTAAAATAATACACTCAGATGTGTTTTTCAGACTATAAACTTTAGAGTGAAATTGGAGAAGTTTTCTATAACAGACTCATGTCAAAGTTGGAAATGCTTAAGAGAAACCATGTTGTAACTTCCACTCTTTTTCTTTTCAGATTTGTTTCAAGTTGTAAAAAAAACACCCCCCAAAAAACAAAGAGCACCCTAAACGCACTTGTAGCTTAAAGCTTCTGAAGAAAAATGGCACAACTCTTGTAGAGAAGATGGCCCACTAGATTCTCAGGGAAGGGCACAAATCTCAAGATGGCAGCCCAGAGGATTCGTGCTGCCAATGCCAGCGGACTCCCCCGGTGCAGATCTGAGGGGACACTGATTGACCTGAGTGAAGAATTTTCTGAAACCAGCTTCAGTTCCGTCAAAGGTGAGAGGGGTTTTTGTATGTAAGTTGGAGCACCAAAACTGAAGTGCCTACAAGAGAAGGGAGTCTGGAAGCACCATCACAGTAAAGTCACCAAACTAGCTCAGTAGTCACCAGTCTTTTCAGACCAGTGGGCATATTTCAAATTGTGAGAGAGCACTGGCAGCACCAGTCACAAACTATGGGGCAGGGAGCATGGTATAATACAAAATGGCTACCATGGGGAGCATGACATAACACCATATCAGAAAGACAGCCAGCCCTGACGACCTTCTGCTTACCATGGGAAGTCAGCTACATCCTGCTGGTCCTGATTGTGGAGATCACACAGTGTTGAATTTGCGCATGCACACCCACCAATGCTGTTGCTGTGTAATGGCAACAGGGAGCATTCCACAGTACCTGGAAAAACATGCAAGGCAACATGAAATTGCTTAGTAGCTTTCTGTGCATTTTGCCCCATAACTTTCTGGAAGGACCAGACACTTCTTTTTTCTTTTTAAAAAACGAAAGCTTAAGAGTTTGGGACCCTTCCCAAGGAGCAGCAGTGGAAATCTTCAGCGGGGTTGGTGACCCCTGCCCTAGCTCATGCTTTTTGCTCTTGTAGCTTTGTCTTCCAGATGCGCAGCAGGCAAAGCATGGTGGGTGGGAGAAGTGAAAAAGCCCTGTTTCTGGTCACTACAAGCCATTTAGCATAAGCTATGGTTTGCAATGGGACGCGGGTGGCACTGTGGGTTAAAGCCTCAGCGCCTAGGACTTGCCGATCGAAAGGTCAGCGGTTTGAATCCCCGCTGCGGGGTGCGCTCCTGTCACTTGGTCCCAGCGCCTGCCAACCTAGCAGTTTGAAAGCACCCCCGGGTGTAAGTAGATAAATAGGGACCGCTTACTGGCGGGAAGGTAAACGGCGTTTCCGTGTGCTGCGCTGGCTCGCCAGATGCAGCTTGTCATGCTGGCCACGTGACCTGGAAGTGTCTGCGGACAGCGCTGGCTCCCGGCCTCTTGAGTGAGATGGGCGCACAACCCTAGAGTCTGTCAAGACTGGCCCGTATGGGCAGGGGTACCTTTACCTTTACCTTTATGGTTTGCAAACTCATGGTTTCTGACTCTGACTTGCCAGACTATTGGAAGCAATAGTTTGTCAATCACACACCACACCAAACCATAGTTACGCTTCCTTAACTGTGATTTGATGCATTGTCTGAATTGTGCCTTAAAGTGTCACATGATCCTATTTCTTGATCATGCTACTTACATAATACTTCAAAATATTGTTTTGGAATGAAAAGATTTCTGTATAAATGCTCTTCTGAAAAGTTTTCCGAGAGTTAATACCTTATGTTTAGAATAACTAAGTGTGGCATGGCTTGAAGGAGAAATTTCAGGAGCATCAGCACGTTTAGCTGAATTTTTTAATTCCTCATAGGAAGTGCTATGGCGGGCAGATTACGATGAAAGTATTGTGTATTGTTTCAGCAGCTATATATGCTACTGCTTTGGAATTCAGTCAGTGGATACAAGATTGAGTTTGACTTAATGGTTACCGAAAACAACCTTGATCCAGAGATGGAAAACTTTGGTTTAGTGAAGCGGCTTTCCTTAGCCACCTGTCCCTGGGGTGGACAGAGGTGGGCTCTGCTACTGTATTCAGTTTGTCTTCCCCTCTATCCAGAAGAGTGGAAAGAGGATGAATAACTTCACATTACCAGGAGAAGAGATCATCCTGGCATCATCCTTCTCTCAGCATGAAGCACACCCGTTTGTTTCCTGCCTCGTGCTTTAAATGTCTCCAACACAAAACACACTTTTTTAGCCCCTCCTGCATTTGCCCCATTAGTGATAAGGCTCCATCTGCAAAACCTGCTGCTTTGTGTATGTGCAGTCACCAAGACCTAATTCTTGCTGAGGCTGCGCCATTTTAGAGTACGGGGCAGGGCTTTCGTGATGACTGAATATTCTACTGTACAAAAGGGACCTGAACAAGCAGCAGATGGGCATCCCTTTGAGAGACCAGTTTCAGAGACTGCAGTAAAACTCTTTGGTTGATTGCTGTCTGCCTGACTTCAGGGGCAGGGTGGCTGGAGAAGACAGCCTGGTGTCATCATATGGGAAAGGTGAGCCTTCGCTCATCCAGGTCACAAACCATTAGAGATTTATGAACACAACCTTTTGCATTATGCCTGAGAAAACGCTGGCAATCAGTGTAGTTGTTCACCTTTTTAACCAGCCATGTTTTACTGATGGGGATGGGGTGGTAAACAGCTGTTTTGTCTATACTGTCAGTGATTATTAACCTACAGGAAGTAGTAATATGCTAAGATTTTTGCCTTGGAAAGAGGCATTTCCTTTTCATCTACCGACGCCTGAAGCACATTTGGTAGGAATGCAAAAGAGGGTCTTCTCAGTGGCTGCTCCAAACTCTGGAACCCCTTACCCAGAGAAGCCTGGCTAGCTCCTTCTCTGATAATGTTCTGCTGACAACAGATGGGCATTTTTATTTAAACAGAGTGCAGGCCTCTTAACTGGTTTTGATTTTTACTGGTGCCCTGCAAGCTTTGTTTATTATTCTTATTCTTCTTCTTATTATTATTATGATTACCACCTTCTATACCACCCTTCACCTGAGGATCGCTAGGCAGTTTACGATATAAAAGTACAAAAATGCATAACATAGTAGCGAACAGAAAAAAACAGTGCCCCCCCCCAATATATGCCCTCCCAATGTCTGAGTGGGTATCCAAATGAAGTTGGTGTGTATATGAAGTACAGTGGTACCTCGGGTTAAGTACTTAATTCGTTCCGGAGGTCTGTTCTTAACCTGAAACTGTTCTTTAGCTAATGGGGCCTCCTGCTGCTGCCGCGCCGCCAGAGCACGATTTCTGTTCTTATCCTGAAGCACTATTTCTGGGTTAGCGGAGTCTGTAACCTGAAGCGTATGTAACCTGAGGCGTATGTAACCCGAGGTACCACTGTATGTTCCGTTCCAGCGAGGGCATTAAGGTCTTCATAATAGATGTTGAACATTTACCCTTCCATGCCTGGAGCGGAGGGTGTGTGTGATCTTACACATGTGCATAAATGGGCATTAGGATGCCATATTGGTTCTGCCTTCCCAAAGCCAGCACACTGCATGGGCATGCAGGGATTGACATATGTGCAGGGTCATCACACACAATGCTCTTTAAGCCAGCAATACTTTAAATTCCAGTTTCTCCCATGAGGAGCCTTCTGTATAGGATGTGATGTGTGAATTGGCCTTAAGTTCTGGTTTTCTTTGAAACTGGACCCTACATTCAGCCACATATGAGGGTGTTTCCTTGCTGATTTATTGCATTGTGTCTGTATTGTTGTGGTTGGCCACCTTGAATGTTATCTGGTGGAAAGTTGGGATAGAGATTTAATATATAAACAGATGTGGACATTTGGACTGGGTGACTTTAGGGTTCCTTTAGGCCCTAAGATTAATGCGCTGTCTCCTTTAATATGCTCAGACGGTGATTATCTAGTAACCCAGATTTGTGTGCATTAAGACCTCTAAGCTTCTCAGCCGCAGATTAGTATCTTCATTTCTCCCTACTCATTTACATCGGCTCTGCTTTGGTTTGCCCTGCTCAGCAGCTATCTTCCTTAAGAATAATGGATGCAAAGCGTTCCTTAAGTGTGGCTTTCCCCCTTGTCTAAGTTACCTTGAAGCATTCACGTTCTTATCATGCAGCAGCTTCCTCCCATTGTACGTGGTGTTCTGAGCCTTCTTCGGCAATGATATAACACTTTGCCTCTTTGCTATGAGATTTAATTCCGCTTAAGATTCAGCAACGTGGAATCTCATATTTTGTTTTTCCTATGTATTTATTACTGTGAGCCTTTGAGATCAGGCCATCTCACTACTGAATGTGTAAGCCTTCCTGCATGGACAAATTATCTTCCATGACTTGGATAAAATTTGCACTACCATTAAGACTCTGTTAACTCTTTCCAACCTGGAGCAACCTGCATTTCAGTACTGGAGAATGTGAAAGAATGTGAAAGTGGATGGGTCCCTCAGGTTTCTGCCAGACCTTCACCTTTGCAGTTGTTTGTTTAGATTTGGCTCTTGCAAGCCTGGAATTGGATTTGTAAGTTAATGAGGCAGTTGTTTAAAACAATAACTATCTGATACAGGAGTAACCTGATGCTTGCAAATGCTTATGCAACAAATACTAGTTAAAGCCTCGTATAACAAAGCTGAATCAGTTCATGGCTAATGTCATTCTCAATCAACTTCTTTTCCCATTGTTGTGTGCCACAGCCCACATTTAGCACAGCGTCTCCTTGTGGATCTAGTGATGAATTTGCCCACACATTAATCTCCAAATCTGCAAGTAGTTAACTCACCCATATCACACCCTTTCCCCAATAGAGATTTACAGTGCAATGTATGCACGTCTATTCATGTCTGCTCAGAAATTAGCCCTATTGAGTTCAACAAGGCTTACTCCTAGGTAAACTTGGTATAAGATTGCAGCCTTAGTCTCTAATGATGCAGAATCCATTAATCTCTTAAAGGATCTCTTGAAAAATAATGTGTGTGTTTATGCATGCAAATATCCTGATTCAGAGTACAAGCAAAAGAGCTACAGTATAATTATGCAATGCTGGTAGATGGTTGTTATCACCTGCAGTTGCTCACTACGTTCTGCTTTTTGATTTGCAGTGCCTTCTCCTAGTGCCTTGATGATAGACAATCCTACGTCATTTGGAAATGCAAAGGAAGTTGTAGCAATTAAAGACTACTGCCCCAACAATTTCACCACCTTGAAGTTCTCCAAGGGTGACCACCTTTATGTCTTAGATACCTCAGGAGGTGAGTGGTGGTATGCTCACAATACCACAGAGATGGGCTATATCCCATCCTCCTACGTTCAGCCTGTAAACTACCGGAACTCTTCATTAACGGACAGTGGAATGATAGACCATCTGCTGGAAAGCTCCGATGAGGGAGCCAAAGAGCTGGACCTGCTTGGAGACTGGACAGATTTAAACCTGAGCTTAGCCAAAAACAACCCTTTTATGAATAACATGCAGACTAACCCTTTTCTGAATGGGAATTTGCAGATAATGCCTGATAGGAACAAGGATTGCTCCCACCAAACCACTGTGGATTTGTTGCTGTTTGACACAGGGGGGCCCACCTTTACAGGGTCAAGTTCTGCAACTGACAGCAGTCTAGGTAACCATCTTGATGAGGGTCCATCAATGAATGGATTTGAGTTTGAGCAGCCAAGCAGGCGGGACAATCCTTTTTTCAGAAGCAAGCGCTCCTACAGTTTATCAGAGCTCTCCGTACTCCAGGCAAAGTCAGAAAACCCAGAATCCTCAGGCTTCTTCACAGGGTTGAAATCTCCTGCCCCAGAGGAATTCCAGAGCAGAGAAGACTTCAGAGTTGCATGGCTGAACCATCGAAAATTAGCAAGGTCTTGCCATGACCTGGATCTGCTGGGCCAGAACCCTGGTTGGGGTCAGACGCAACCTGTGGAGACCAACATCGTTTGCAAGCTAGATAGTTCTGGGGGAGCAGTTCAGCTTCCAGATACAAATATCAACATGCGTCTTCCTGAAGGGCACGTGGGTGCTGGCGACACACAACAAATCTCCATGAAGGCTCTTTTGGACCCTCCTCTTGAGCTCAACAGTGACAAATGCAGCACCATCAGCCCTGTGCTAGAGATCAAGCTGAGCAACATGGAAACCAAAACCCCCATCCTGCTGGAGATGAAAATTTCAGCGGAAGTGAAGAATGACCCAGTGAGCAAGAGTTTGGTGGGAGTGCAGTGCCTGCGCAGCGACATGAAGGACGGTCCATACACACCGGTGCGACTTGGCTGTTGCTATGGAGACACCATCCAGGTTCAGCTGGAAAACCTGGAGCCTTGCATGTACATAGCCATTGTGGCCCAGGGACAGAACATTCCATATCCTTACACTGTCTGGGATTACATTAGTAAAAAAATCACAGTTGGAGTCTATGGGCCAAAGCACATACACCCTTCTTTTAAAACTGTGGTGGCCATCTTTGGACATGATTGTGCCCCCAAGACTCTGCTGGTGAATGAAGTTACACGTCATGCACATTGTACATCGGCAGTGGCGCTGCAGTTGTGGGGGAAGCACCAGTTCACCTTAGCGAGGCCGCAAGACCTAAAGCTCTGCATGTTTTCAAACATGACTAACTATGAGGTAAGAGCCAGCGAGCAGGCAAAGATCGTGAGGGGCTTCCAGATGAAACTGGGCAAAGTCAGCCGCCTCATATTCCCCATCATGTCACATGATCCCAACGAACTGTATGACTTCACCCTGAGAATACAAGTCAAGGATGCTAAGGATGCCATATTGACTCAGTTCTGTGTTCAAACACCACAGCCTCCTCCCAAAAGTGCTATCAGGTCAAGTGGGCAGCGAAGGTTCCTGAAAAAAAATGAAGTGGGGAAAATAATCCTGTCTCCTCTTGCAACCACCAGCAAATACCCTGTCTTCCAGGATCGGATAGTGGCAAGCTTAAAATATGGGAAACTACTGAAAACTGTAGTGCGGCAAAGCAAAAACCATTATCTCTTGGAATATAAGAAAGGGGATGCCATAGCCTTGCTAAGTGAGGAGAAAATCAAGTTGAAAGGTCAACTCTGGACAAAGGAATGGTACATTGGTTACTATCAGGGTAAAATTGGCCTTGTCCATACCAAAAATGTTTTAGTTGTTGGGAAAGCCAAGCCGAATTATTTCTCTGGGCCCGAGCTCACCACCAGTATGTTGCTGGAGCAAATCCTGCGGCCTTGTAAGTTTCTCACCTATATCTATGCTTCAGTAAGGACTTTGCTCATGGAAAACATTAGCAGCTGGCGTGCATTTGCAGATGCTCTGGGATACAGCAACTTGCCACTTGTTTTCTTCTGTCGAGCGGAGCTGGACAGTGAGCCAGAATGTGTGGCTTCTGTGTTGGAGAAATTGAAAGAAGACTGTAATAATTCCGACAGTAAGGATAGGAAGTCTTTCCAGAAGGAACTGATGTCAGTAAGTATTCTGGTTATTGGAAGTGTTAAATCAGGAATGGTCACCTGGTTTCCAGCATTCTGTTGTGTTAAGAGCTCCCCTGAACAGGCTGAGGGGAAAATAACTAAGACTTTTAAAGCTGCTGCTTGTTTCTAGCACAACTGAGCACCCAAACCAGCTCTTCTTCACTGTTGCGATATACCGTATTTTTCGCTCTATAAGACGCACCAGACCACAAGACACACCTAGTTTTTGGAGGAGGAAAACAAGAAAAAAAATATTCTGAATCTCAGAAGCCAGAACAGCAAGAGGGATCACTGTGCAGTGAAAGCAGCAATCCCTTTTGCTGTTCTGGCTTCTGTGATAGCTGCGCAGCCTGCGTTCGCTCCATAAGACACACACACATTTCCCCTTTTTACGAGGGAAAAAGTGAGTCTTACAGAGCAAAAAATACGGTATTTAAGTACCACCCAGGTGCTTCTCAAGAAACCAGGGTGCCTGAGGTAATGGCTGAGCATCCCCTTGTACATTACTAATAGCACAATCCAAACAATGTCTACTTAGAAGTAAGTTATGATGAATTCAACAAAACTTACTTCCAGGTAAATAAGTTTAGGATTGCAGCCTTAGGCTGTGTTAGGCTGCAGACCTAAACTTGGAAGTAGCTGCCATTAAGATAAAGGGGGCTTACTTAGGAGTAATCATGATTAGGCTTGGGCTGCTATCCATTCTGTTTTCAATGAGTGAAGTGCAAATACAATGTACATTTCCTTGCCATTTTTATAAACGTATCTCAGGTGATTCTATCAAAAGACAATCACAGAAAAATTGTTGACTGGATCCCTTTCCCAGCTCAGAGGTGCATATTTAGATTAAGTAACCACAGGTAAATTTCATCTTTGGGTTGTATCCCCCTCCGAAATTGCTCATTAAAACTTTGCTTCAGTGAGCAAGGAAGTGCACTGCAACTGACAAATTGAAAGCCAGGTCTCTCGGGATTTGGGCCTTCTTAATAAAAGTGCTACTTTTTTCATTAAGTAAAAATGACCTTCCAGAAATCCATCTTGTGGAACCA
The DNA here is from genome assembly GCF_964188315.1 of Podarcis muralis. Lineage (NCBI taxonomy): Eukaryota > Metazoa > Chordata > Lepidosauria > Squamata > Lacertidae > Podarcis > Podarcis muralis. The sequence continues at coordinate 132,951,036 of NC_135655.1, forward strand.
GCTATATAATTATTTTACTTCTTCCTCAAGAGTATAGAAAACTTTGTGTGCTCAGGGAAGTGTTATACAGTAGTTACCCTCATTTAAAGCTGCAATCAAGCTGCCCCCCTTTTTTAAAAAAGATGTTTAAAGGAAACTGAACACCCAGTGTCTAAAACCATGATGCACAACACATGTCATATACACAATACATGTTGATTGGTTTAATTCCTACAAGAATTCTACCTTAATGATGAAAGCTCTTTTAGAAGATGCTATAAAGTGCCGGGACGCGGGTGGCACTGTGGGTTAAACCACAGAGCCTAGGACTTGCTGATCAGAAGGTTGGCGGTTCGAATCCCCATGACGGGGTGAGCTCCCGTTGCTCGGTCCCTGCTCCTGCCAACCTAGCAGTTCAAAAGCACGTCAAAGTGCAAGTAGATAAATAGGTACCGCTCCGGCGGGAAGGTAAACGGCGTTTCCGTGCTCTGGTTCGCCAGAAGCGGCTTAGTCATGCTGGCCACATGACCCGGAAGCTGTACGCCGGCTCCCTCAGCCAGTAAAGCGAGATGAGCGCCGCAACCCCAGAGTTGGCCGCAACTGGACCTAATGGTCAGGGGTCCCTTTAGGAGAGTATAAAGTGATGGTTGCCTGAAGGGGAATCCTTAGGTTAAGCTGCTGTGATACAGAATGATGAGGAAGGAAGGAAGTGGGCCTTCAGTAAGGAGTGTGAGCAAAGGACAGGAGGGAGCCGGCTCTGCTTTGCCAGCGGGAGTAGTGCAGAAGTTTGCAAAGGCCTGATGGTTGTGTAGCGCCATCAATGCAAATGAATTATCAGATTACCTGGATATTCTCCTTGATTTGGCAGGATGTTAAGAAGTGTACAAATAGGGGTTGTAAACTGGAAGATACAGTGGTACCTCAGGTTAAGAACTTAATTCATTCTGGAGGTCCGTTCTTAACCTGAAACTGCTCTTAACCTGAAGCACCACTTTAGCTAATGGGGCCTCCTGCTGCCGCCGCACGATTTCTGTTCTCATCCTGAAGCAAAGTTCTTAACCCGAGGTACTATTTTTGGGTTAGTGGAGTCTGTAACCTGACAGACTCATATGTAACCTGAAGCGTATGTAACCCGAGGTACCACTGTACTACTTCTGCCTGCTGGGAAATCAACTGTTGGAGTTCATGGGGGAGGAAATGCTCTAGAAAGTCAGAAGATGAGTCGGTTGCCCATGTCCTATAGGCCTGTGAAGCAGAGCAAGAGCAGGGCAAACTCTTTCAATGGCGTTAGGGGACTCCCCCCCCCCCCCCGGAAATAGGGCTCATTTCAGGCTTGGTTTTGGAGTTTGGGGGAACATGTAGGAGGCAGCAGGTCTGCCTTAATAAGATTAACTTCCAGCTCCCATCATTTCATACTGAGACATACGTGTGTGGTGCCCTGACTATCACTCAGCTTTTAATGGCTTGGGGAAAAATACTTAGCGGGGAGAGAATCCGCTTTGTTTACGAATTGAGGGCCCTTGCAATGGTCCTACCATGCCTAATATGTCCATACCAAAAAAAAAAGGAAAAAAAAGAGTTCCTTGGTGCAGAAACATGTTATCACTCCACTACCTATAAGCTGCTTAATATCCAATCAGCTATTTGGAAAATGAAAGTTTGCCCACTTTTGAGGCATTATCTAAATATTGAAGAGTACATACCATATTTTTCGCTCCATAAGACACACTTTTCCCCTCTTAAAATCTAAGGGGAAATGTCTGTGCGTCTTATGGAGCAAATGTGTGGTCCCTGGGGCTGGGGGGGGGGGACCTGGGCTTCCCCTGCCAGCCCAACAAGCTCGGGGAGCCATGGGAAGGCTGGGTGGCAGCCTTTCCGCTGCTCCCCGACCTGCTCTTTGGGGCTGGCGGTGGGGGAAAGCCCTGAGCAGCTCTGGGGTAGCCTGCAAAGCCTCCGCAGGGCAGCGGGGAGCCTTCATCCTGCTGCCCTGGGGAGGCTTCGTGCGGCTATCCCTGGCTTTTGCGGAAGGTGGGGGAAGGGACAGAGCGAGGCTCTCTCACTTCCCCCACCTCTAGCAAAAGCCCCCAAGAGCCGCATATTTTTTTTCTTGAGTCCCCCCCCCCCCAAAAAAAAAGTAGGTGCGCCTTATGGTCAGGTGCGCCTTATGGAGTGAAAAATAATACTGTACATTTGAATTACATTCTTCCGGCACTTCTTTTGAAGTGTGACTTTTGAATTTAAAGTATTCTTCTTTGGAATGCTGCCTGCTGCTTTGGTGTAAAGCAGGAACTTCAGTAAATGCCAAGGAAGAGCATTGCTACTACTGTGAAGTAATAGCCAAGTGCCAGGCAAGTGGTCACTTTAGAGCACACAGACGAGATCCACAGCCTCTTCCCCCCCAGAAATTGAAATAGTACAATTAGGAGGAATTAAAACTCCTGTTGTCAAATTTGCTAATCCCAGCAGGAGTGTAGTAATCACTTTTAAGAGCATGTGGGCTATAATGTAATTAATGCACATTATTGAAGGCCAGACCACAGGGATTCTCCTGTCTATGCTGCATATACTAATGCATAAGCTAGTTTTGCAGTGCCTTTGCACACACGTAATTAAAACAGGATATTTACATTTAATTTAACGGAATAGCAAGGTCCTAGAATAGAATATCAGAATTGTAGAGTTGAAAGGGACTCTGAGGGTCATCTAGTCCAACCCCTGGAATGCAGGAATCTCAGTTGAACCATCCATGACAGATGACTACCCAACCTCTGCCTAAAAACCTCCAGTGAAGGAGAGTCCACTGTGCATCAGCTCTTACCATCAGCAGTTCAGTTGGAATCTCCTTTCTTGTAACTTGAAGCCATTGGTTCAGGTTCTACCACCTGGAGCAGAAGAAAACAAGCTTGCTCCGTCTTCCATGTGACAGCCATTTGAAGATGGCTATCACATCTGTTTGACAGTGGAACAGACTCCCTCAAGTGGTGATGGACTCTTATTCATTGGAGGTTTTAAAGCAGAGGTTGGGTGGTCATCTGTCGTGGATGTTTAGTTGAGATTTTTGCATTGCAGGAGATGGACTAGACGATGCTTGGGGGTTTCCAACTCTATGATTCTATAATTCTATCTTCTCTCAGTCTCCTGTTTTCCAGGCTAAACACACTCAACTCCCTCAACTGTTCCTCATAAGGCTTGGTTTCCAGACCTTTGAACATCTTGGACAAATTAGTTACACACTTCTATTTTGCTTGGCTTAAGAACTAAGCATTACCTGAACGTACTCCTGTTTGGAGTATCTATATAACAAGACAGAGAGGGGAATATAAATATAAAATAGTAGTGTTTTTCCTCTATCTTCTGATCTCCTACAGAAATGGCCTGATGCTCCAGTGAGGTTGGGTGTCCATGGCTAACTTGACTTGTTCTGCATTCCTTCAGGCCTTGCTGAAAATGGACTGCCAGGGCTTGGTTGTGAGGCTAATTCAGGATTTTGTGCTTCTGACTACGGCTGTGGAAGTGGCCCAGCGCTGGAGAGAGCTTGCTGAGAAACTGGCCAAGGTCTCCAAGCAACAGATGGATGCTTATGAAGCCCCCCATCGAGACAAGAACGGAGCTGTGGATAGTGAGGTAAGAAAGCTTTCATGTAATGCATTCTGGGTTTTGCTGGATGGCTCACTCGGCACTATAGGTTGGAAAAACAGTTTGCTATTATGTACAGCTCCCTTTTTGATCTTGAATGATGACAAAAGAGCACAGCAATTTGTTGCATGTTTGCTGTGGTGAAAAAAGTGGCCACAAAGGAAGAAATGCATTCACCCTTGAGTGTTATTCCTCTTCCATGGTCTTGCAGGTGTCGTATTTATCGCAAAAAGGTATGAAAGTGAAATGGCTCGCCCTTCCTAGTACTTACAAACTGAATGCCGGCCACCCTCAGATTTAATCTGTTTTCCATGTTCACATTTAGCTGGAGTGGTTCAACAGAACAGGGAAAGTTGGCGCAGACAGCACTGGGTGTTTCTTTCCATCCAGCTAACTATTGCCACTATTTGTAATGTTGAAAGAGTTATTGAAAACCCCTCAGTACTTACAAGAATACCGTGCCATTTGTCAGCTGAAAATTTGAGTTAGACCCAAATTTGCAGCACACAAAGCATCTAATTGGACAGCAGTGTTTCTGGACTTAGTGTGCTGTGTCTGAGACCTTTTCCTTATTCTGTCCTCTAGCGGTTGGTTTTGCAGGAAACCCTTTATTAAAAAGAAACGTAGCTTAGCCTACTGCAGTATTTCTCATAAATTTGTTCTGATATGGTTTATTCTAGGACTGAAGTTCCTGCCTTTCTTTTGGTCTAGTTCTCATTGAAGTCACAGCTGGTGTCAAGGCTGTGCCACTTCAGCCTGTATGTGTTGATTCACATGGATGAATATCTTAGGTACAGTGGTGCCTCGCAAGACGAAATTAATCCGTTCCGCGAGTCTCTTCGTCTAGCGGTTTTTTCGTCTTGCGAAGCAACCCTATTAGCGGCTACCGGATTAGCGCTATTAGCGGTTTAGCGGCTTAGCGGCTATTAAAAGCTTAGCGGCTTAGCGGCTAAAAGGCTATTAGCGGCTTAGCGGCTTAGAAAAAGGGGGGGAAAGCGGAAAAAAATCGCAAGACTCTCAAGACGTTTTCGTCTTGCGAAGCAAGCCCATAGGGAAAATCGTCTTGCGAAGCAACTCAAAAACGGAAAACCCTTTCGTCTAGCGGGTTTTTCGTCTTGCGAGGCATTCGTCTTGCGGGGCACCACTGTATATATTTCAGGATTTTTATCCCATGCCTGGTCCAGTCAAAAAGTGTTATAAGAATGAGACAGCCCTTGCTCTTGGGTCTGCAAGAGACTGCAGAGACGGTGTACACAAGATAGTTTGGTTTGGCTGACATAAATCCTCATGGCAGAGCGGTCTTGTATACTGTGCTAATGCTGGTTTCTTGTCTTTGGCAGGCAATGTGGAAACCAGCGTATGACTTTATGCTCACATGGAGCAATCAGATGGGAGACAGTTATCGTGATGTGACACAAGAGCTGCACATTGGCCTTGACAAGATGAAAAATCCCATCACAAAACGCTGGAAGCATCTCACTGGAACACTAATTTTAGTCAACTCCCTGGAGATTTTGAGGGCATCTGCCTTCAGCCCACAAGACCATGATGATTATGCTATATGAAGGGGAGCCCGAACTTCTCGATGCTTCTTATTTGTATGTTTTTAACTAAAACACAGTGGGAAGACACTTCTGCAAAGCCAAAGTTTTGAGCAATAGTTTCTGTGCTCAGACTGCAAACTTCTTACTGTTGCCTCTCCCTGGTGCAGAAGACACTCAAGACTCTTGTTTTCTATGCTCTGTGGTTGACAAGCTTTTCTTAATTTGTAACATTTAAAATGGAACTTTTTTAGGCATTTGCAGATATCAGCCTTGAAAGTTGAAATTACTTTGGAGAGCTACCATTTCTGTGTAACATGAAACACATTTTTGCCCCCTTTAAAACTATCATTCCTCAATGAGTCATTGATACGCATTAAAGTGAAGCACAGTCAGGCATCTTGCAAGCATTTGCAATTTCTAATGTGCCGCTCTGAAAACAGTTTATACATTAGTGTGCTAACACGCCCCCCCATCCAATCCAGTGATCCTATCGGTCTTATAAATGACTCTCCATGGTTCGCTTTTATGTACACCTTTTCGTAAGGAAGAAAAAGCACACTTCCTCCCCCACCCCCACTAAAATTTAGGACTATGTGCTAGTGCTCAAGCTGCTTCAGATCCATGATTAGAAATAACTAGAAACAATTTCAGATTATAGGACCGATCCACCCCCTTTCACATTTTAGAAAATTGTAATGGATACCATTTATGGTCAAATAGCATTTCACAGGTCTCTAACAGTAGTGTCTTGACCATCTCTGCTGGCAGGTGACTGTCACCAGAAGTTTACATTGTATTATTTTAAATGCAGAAACAAGTATTCGATCGTGGTTCTTAAGTGTGCCATTGTTTAAGCTGAAGTTTTAGAATTTGTTCTTTCGAGGGTCATTGCCCTATGTTGAGGCTGCACCACTTCAAGCTCACATGACCGAATGTGTCTCTATTCCACACATTCTCTGGATGCAGAAAACTGGCTCCTCAAAGGGAAGCCTATAATCCGCTCCTCCTCCCCAAAACACATAGAGCAGCCGTCTGCAACCTCCAAAGGTTCTGGAGCTCCATCAGGCTTAGTGCGCATAGGGATGATGGCAGTATAGCCTCAAACATCTGGAGGACCACAAGTTGTGAAGAGCAACTTACCATGTGAGGCCCTGCGTGCAGTCTGAAGTATTTTCAGCCTAGACACATTTTCCACCTTAAGTAAGAACTAGACCTACCTCTGATCAGGTGCCTAGTTGGTCACTCAGAAATGCTTGACTTGACAGCACTCTCTCATTGTGTTCCCAAGGGTATTCTGTTCATTTATTAGCCCTTAGGTCACTGGGATTCACCTTATGTGCTGTATGAGCATTCAAGAGCTGAAATGACATCACCTCTGTGATGTCATGTACCGTATAACGCTATAGAAAGAAGTCTAGTTGTACAACTTTCAAGTGAAGGTTTTTGTGAAGCCCTTTAAGTCTACCTCTTGATTCCAAAATACTTCATGTGGGAAACGTTTTCATTTTTTCTAGTGTGTGCATTGGTTTTTTGCACAAGAGATTTTCATAACACATTTACTAAATTTCCCAAGGCACTGTTCAAATGTTGAATATTAAAGGGAACGTGATCACTATTAGTAATGTTTTAAACCTGTTTTCCCATTTTAGAAACATGTCACAGCTTTGTTCTTTGGAACAAGCTGACCTTTTAAGCAACTTGGGTTATACAACACAACTTTCCTATCAACAGTTCCAGAATTTGAAGAAAGCATGATCCAAGCTTGTTGGAAAGGTGTTCCTATTGTTTGCGTACATGTTTAATTAGTGAGGAAAGTGCTTGTCATTTATTTGCTTTCTTAGCCGGCTCCTTTTAAATGTCCTCCCTACGTACTTTCCTACTCTGTCTAATGAAAAGCACCTTAAACTTGGGGTTTTGTTGCAAGAGATTGAAGCAGATTCCTATGCAAGTGTTCACATCACATGTTTGAAGTTGGTTAGGCTAGTGGTATTATCCCGTGCTCATGGAAGTCATTTTTCCAAAGCATGCCTGTTTTTCTCTCTTTACAAAACCAGAATCTGCACATGATCCTGAGTAGCATGTTTGAGTGTAGGGAAGGAAAAACAATCCCCCTTGTATTGTAGCCCATACAGAAATACGATGCAAGATGGCAAGCCAGAGCAGTTAAGAGTAAAATATTTTTAATTGGCCTGGGGGGGGGGGGCTTCTCTTTCATTGTGATATTTTTCAGAAATAAAACAAGTCCATGGAATGGTTAGTCTCTCTCTAGATACACGGAAACCTGAGGGGAATATTATTGCACATGATAATCTAGGCTCCCCACAGATGGATGGGGATGTGAGAATGCAGGTCTGCTCCTGTGTATAAATGTTCTCACTGTATGTGCGCAATCACTGAGCTAATGATAATGTGTTCAAGGTAGCCTTATTCTGCACCTGCCTCTGTGCCAGACGTGAAACTTTCATCCGTGATACTTGGTTACAGTGATTGTGGACTCTACAGATTCAGTCACAGAGTTAGTTTGTACTTCTGTGTCTTGTAAGAGCAGAATAGAGCCGCAGCAATGAGATTTTAATCAATTTTAACAGTGGGAGTTTAAAGCTGGCTATTGGGGGAGATTTCATTTCCATAAATTGGATGAAATATTCCATGAGATATTTTTTTTGGGGGGGGGGAGGCAGGGAAATGGTCTGGTTTGCCTTTTTCTGCCATTTTTATCAAACTACCTCAGGTCTTACACACTTTTTCATGTTTTGACTTAAAGTCTAAAAGCTCCCCTAGATGATTACTACACACCACCGACACTACACTATGGAGAACTATCAAATCACAACAGCAGCTTTTCTAGATTAGTTTGATGCAATTGCTGCATGACTGATTTTCTGTTTTGACTAAAAAAAAAGTCAGGTCCTCGCACATAGTTGGAGTGGTTTGTATGTTCAGCCAAATGCCTTTCACTCAAAGTATGTCCTTACATTGTAAGCTTGCTTTGGATTTTACATTAATACACTGTACAAGTAGTTTGTTGTACATTTTTTAAAATAAAAAAAACTTGTCAAAACTACAATTAAAGCAGATATTTGAACACTGCTTTGTTTCAGTGTGATTCATTTTGGGGGAGCTTGACTCAGACTTTTGTGTGTTTGTGCTTTGAAGCAGTGACCACTCTGCATATTCTCACTGAACTGTCACATCAGATGTAGATTTTAGTCATTGTGAAGGCTGGAATAAAAACTATTGCAGAGAGCCTTTCTGGGGTGGTGTCAGGTTCTCACCAGAACTAAATGGGCTCAGATGTCCCAATTCCCACCTGAAAGCTTTCTTCCCCTAGCATCAAGAAATATACCCAAGAAGTATGACTTAAATCAATAGGAACAAACATTCATTGAACAGGTAACTTCCTCTGTGTCAGGCTCAGCAGTTCAGCGCCACTGCTTACAACTTTGAGCTCATTTCCAAAAACAAGGCATGCCAGACGAATCTCATTTCCTTTTTTGATAAGAGTTACAAGCTTGGTGGGTGTGGGGGAATGCTGTGGGTGTAGTTATCTTGATTTCAGTAAGGCTTTTGACAAAAGCCTGTATGATATTCTTGCAGAGAAGCTGGTAAGATGTGGACTGGGTGAGATAACGGTTAGGTGGATTGTAGCTGGTTGACTGACCACCCAAAGAGTGACAACCCTCATCCTGGGAAAGTGACAAGTTGGGTGTCGCAGGTTCTGTCCTGGGCCCCTTTTTCTTCAACGGCTTTATAAATGACTCGGATGAAGGTCTTGAGAGGAGGCTCATTCCATCTGCAGATGACACCAAACTGGGAGGGGTAGCCAATGCCGCTGAAGACAGAATCTGAATTCAAGATGACCATGAGAGATTAGAGAACTGGGTCAAATCTAACAAAATGAATTTCAATATGGATAAATGTAAGGCAGGAAAAACCAGCTGCACAAATATAAGATGAGGGACACCTGGCTTACTAGTACTACATATGAAAAGTATCTATCGGTCTTCGTGGACCACAAAATGAACATGAGTCAACAGTGTGATGCAGCAGCAAAAAAAGCTAATGCTTTCTAGGCTGCATCAACAGAAGTCTAGCATCATAGAATCATAGAGTTGGAATAGACCACAAGGGCCATCGAGTCCAACCCCCTGCCAAGCAGGAAACACCATCAGAGCACTCCTGACATATGGTTGTCAAGCCTCTGCTTAAAGACCTCCAAAGAAGGAGACTCCACCACAAATCAAGGGAAATAATAGTACCATTCTTTTCTGCCTTTGTCAGATCACACTTGGAGTACTGTATCCAGTTCTGGGTGCCTCAGTTTAAGGAGGATATTGACAAGCTGGAGCATGTGCAGAGGAAGGTGATCAAGATGATCAAGGATCTGGAAACCAAGTCTTATGAGGAATGAGGGAGCTGGGTAAATTTAGCCTGGAAAAGGGGCCTGAGAGGAGATATGATTGCCATCTTCAAATATCTTAAGGGCTGTCGCATGCTTGTTTTCACCTCCTCTGGAGGGTAGGACTCGAACCCATGGCTTCAAGTTACAAGACAGGAGAGTCAGACTAAATATCAGGAAGAACTTTCTGACAGAAGAGAGCTGATGGACAGTGGAACGATCACCCTTGGGAGGTGGTTGGAGGCATTTAAGCAGAGGTTGAATAACTATCTGTCATGGATGCTTTAGTTGAGATCCCTGAATTTCAGGAGGCTGTACTAGATGGCTGTTGGTGGCCTGGGTGCCCTTGGTGCCCTGTGGTTCACTCTAGGAGCAAAGAGACCTGGATTCAAATACCCACTCAGCCATGAAGGTTGTTGGTGATCTTTGATGAGTCACTATATCTCCTCCCACAAGCTTGTTTTGAGGATAAAGTGGGCAAAGGGCACACTGGTCGGAATCTGCAGAAGTAGAAAATTAATTGAAAGCAGTTGTCATCTGTAGTGCAACCAGGTGGCTCTCTGCTACAACCTACCTGCCACTTACAATGAGGATGGGCAACCTGTGGCCCTTCAGCTGTGGTGGGGCTCCCAAATCCCTATAGCACAGCCCGCATGACCAGCAGTCAGCGATGATAAAAACTGTAGCCAACAACATAGGGAGGCACAAAGCTTCCCATTCCCTCCTAGCGGACTCACACAGTTCAATAAAACTGGTGTGTCTGTCCTATAGATGGTCTTGAATGCTGGCATCCATAGCCCAGCCACAGAGCACACCTTTGACATGTTCATAATGCAGTTCCACAGGTGGGTACCTGTGTTGCGATGCGCTCAAGGGAACGGGGGCAATTGGCAGGCCCACCTGGTTCCAGCCCACCGGCCGGTTGCTGGTTGAACTCCAGTCCTTGGTTCTGCATCAAAACTGCGACTCAGAGCTTCACAAGCCTTTCAGAAGCTGAGCACGCAAGTGAGCAGAGATAACAATCTCTTCGCGACGGAAGGGCGGACAGAGGCATATGTAAAGCATATTTACAAGCAGTTTATTCAGCATAGATCAAGACAAAGAAAACATGGCCGCTCTCCTTCATGTTGAAGAGCAAGAAGCATAAGGCAAAAGCTATACACAAATGGAAGTCCCCAGCAAGCTGTGCTGGAATGTAAAGAGACATGTGACATACAACAGCTCCACACATCTGTTTAGGTGAAACGGAACATCAATATCCTAGCAACCTGTACCTGTCTTTGTCCTGGGTTCAGCATTTTGCTTACAACTAACACCACCTCTGCTTCTGTTTCCCAACAAGGGAGCAGTCCTGACAGCAAGATAGCAGGTACATGCAACTTCTGTAAGCAGAAAATAACATTCTACAGTCATGATCTTTTTTTTAATCCCTGCCTTTTCTTGTTAGAATACAAGACCTGGACAATGCTTCAGGGGGCAGTATTAAACTACTGTGTCCGGTCATTGCAAGGAGGTTCTCTGCGCCCCGTGTGTGCCCTGTGCTCCCTCCAAATCCTCTCCAGAGTTTAGAGAGGTGGGTGGGAACCCCAAACAGACTTTGGGGAAACTGTGGGATGAGAGGAAGTCCTGTTGTGCAAATGAAAATCCTTACAATGAAGGGTGCTACATTGTGCTACATTGGGTACCACCCGCCATATTTTAGCTCCCAGGAAATCTCGAGGATAGTTATGGGGCTATCCAGTCCACATCATCATATGCGTAGACCTTTGTATTCTGAGCTGTTTGTCAGTGTACATGCTGGAGATGTGTGTGAAAGCTGTCAGGGCTTTGTGGCTTATTTTCTGTATGCGGATAGCTTACTTATGAAAAATGATTAATTAGGGTTAGGAACTGAATCCTGGATTACAACAAGAATCCATAAGCTTCTTTTGTAATGCATTGTATTGCATTGCAATCCTTTAATCCATAATTAAAATTAACAATTGGATATGTTGGACATAAACCACGAATCAAAATTAAGCCACATTATCCGTATTGCTCTAAAGATTTGCTCTTGGGGCTTTTATGCTGAAAGAATTATATTATTACCCTTTTTTGCTGGTATAGTCACTATGGCTTTTTCTCTTGCTCCACATGGACTTGAGCTGCTGCTTTCTGGGGGCGGCAGGAGGGGGAGGAGTTGTGAATGTGATCTTGTCACAGTGACAAGTACCCGATCTGACTTGACATGGCAATACCCCTGGAAGGGGCAAGGGTAGCCAGTTCCTGCATTGCACTGCCCTCACTCTGGGTGGGGAAGAACAGAAATGCAGCTACTCTTGTGCTGCTGTCACCTTCTAACTAAAACGGGTAAAACTTCACAGCTCTGTTTGAAGCCTTCCCTCAATGCTCGTTTCTTTAGCTGCCTGCAGCTCTGAGGGCCTGGCCTTGCTGATTGCAAATCATGGGTTCATCACATTTTCTTTATCCAAAATAACCAACTCCTTATTTGCTTTTAGGTCCAGGCAGTACAGGTAGTTGTAGCATAAATGAAATGAGCATGCAAGAGTATTCCTTGGTTTGATGAGGGCTGGGCGTTTGTCCTTGGCATGAAACCATGTGGTGTTCCACGGGAGCACCCACATTTTTAACCTGACATGCCAGAAGACTTAAGAGAGGCTGAGTTTGCATATAATGGAGCATTCCACTTGCCCCTGCTGTCTACAAGGAGGGTTGCAAAGGTACTGGAAGGATGCAGCAAGGGGAAGTAAATAGTTATGCATGTACACACTGAGAAGCACACTGAAAAGGATGATGGAATAGAAGTTTCTATATTCATGGATTCTGTTAACAAAGAGAAATCAAATGAGCATGAGAAACTGAAAAACATGCTTTTTATGCTCTTGAGTTTTAATGTGCTCTCACTGTGTGGCCAATGGGACTGTAAACATTTCTCCGCACTTTCATGCCTGGCTGATTATTATGTTTTGCCCTTTCCTGGCATACAGTGTACCTTCCGTGGTCTTTAAAAATGCTATTCTTTCCAATGAATCATCATGCGTATTTCAGCCAAACTTCAAGGACCATTTAAAGCCGTTTGATTTTATTGTATATTCAGAGCAGTAACTGAAGGGAAAATGCTGCAGTTAAGTTCACCTTGGAAGTACATATCCTCACTTTCCTCCTGAATTTTGAAACTAAAGTGTTCTTGTACTGTAATACTTCTAATTACCTTTTTTACTGAAAAAACCTGCATCTCCTTAAATGTTTCTTCCCCCACCAGAAAAGCAGATGATGAGCATTGAGCTCAGGATGCAGATTCACACTTACACTTCCATCCTATATCGCGCTGAAATCACCCTAATTAATTAATTAATTAATTAATTAATTAATTTTGCCCTGTACCTGCCGGTCTCAGGGCAGCTCACAGGATAAAATCACAACATAAAAACGCAAAATACACAATCAAAACAAAAACAACTCAATAACACCCCTCAACACATTTTAAAAGGGCATTGGATTTACCAGTCTGGTATTAGAAATGACAATATAGGAAAGCCAGTAAGGAAACATTTCACCTCGCAGGACAATCTCTAATGAACCTTAAGGCTGCTTTCATTGAACAAAGAATCAATTGAATTACAATGAATTGCATTCAGGAGGTTCAATGCTATCACTTGGGGACTAAATTCATATAACTGATTTCTATTGTGCTGCACTCAATTATTTACTTTGTTGTCACAATCCAAAAGGCCTTTTTTGAGGGCATTTTGGGACCAATTCTGCTTCAGAACTCTTGCAATGCATTTCCATGATTCACAGGAATCAACTGATGCTAGAACTGGAATATTAGGAGCAAGCTTTTAAAATCCGTTGGATGTTATAGGTCCTGACGGAGCAAATTAACTTTGGATGTTTTCACAAAGGAAGCATTTGACCTGGATTTCTGAGGCCAGATAAAGTCAATGCACCAAGGCAAGCAAGGAAATTGAAGCAAATTCTTTTTGCATACCAGATGTCAGGACCTTATCAAGGTTGCTTAAAAGCCTGATAAGGGGTTTGAGAAGGATTTGGAAGGTACAGAAACAGGCTTAATGATTGCTCTTTACCTTCTGTCTGCAGTTTCATCTGTGTTTCTTGCTTTCTTGATAAGATCCTGGAGCTTATGAGAACCCCTGTGGTGTGCAGGTGGTTAGAGTCTGAGGACTTTCATCTGGGATAGTAAAATTTATTTATCTACCCAATGAGGTGATTTCAGGCAAATACTGCTTTTGTAGATTCTGTTCTCTGTGGCAACAGGACTTGCTTCCAGCACAATGGTCTTGTTATGCTGCTGCAGATTCGTTGTGTTGGTGTATTGTTTCGTTCCTCCACTGGCACATGGGAAGTTGGCAGAGGTGACCCTATTTTGCCCATCCAGCATAAACACGAAGATAGACCTGCTCTTTAAGAACATCGAGGGAATCTGTGGTTGAGTGCCATTTGAACCCCACTTTTCAAACTCCAACATGATATTTACAGTAACTTGGAGGGGCAATACGCAACCTGATAGCTGCTCCAGTCATCAGTCATAAGCCCTTCTCCTTAGCAGTGGTGGAGCTTCATGCTCCAGCACCAGGGGTGGTGGTGGTGGAGAACAGGTGTAGGCTGGGCTGGCGCGCCACTTGCAGGGGCGTGGTGTGTGTTCTGGGGCATGGTGTGCGTCCTGGGGGTGTGGCATGCCACCTGCAGGGGTGTGGTGTGCGTCCTGGTGCAGGGCACGCCACATGCAGTGGCGTGGCGCCCAGCATGGGGGGGGGCAGCCACAATGGCACCCCACCGGGATCGCGCTCCTGGGGGCGGTGTGCTACTCCCACACTCCTCTTCCTCCGCCAGTGCTCCTTAGTTCATAAGAACATCTAGTATCTTGGTTCTCGAACTCAATCTGTTCTGGAAGTCCGTTTGACTTCCAAAACGTTTGCAAACCAAGGCGCGGCTTCTGATTGGCTCATTGGCCCTGGAAACAATGCCGACGGCCGAAACGGACGTTCGGCTTCCAAAAAACATTCACAAACCGGAACACTTACTTCCGGGTTTGTGGCATTCAGGAGCCAATTTGTTCGGGAGCCAAGTTGTTCGGGAACCAAGGTACCACTGTATTGTCAACTCACACCTCAGCCTACTTGCATAACCTGGTAATAATGTGGTCATGGGACCATGCTGGTCATGGGACCGAGACGGCTCTGGTTGCCCTAACAGATGATCTTCGTAGACAGCTGGATCGAGGCGGGTCGGGGCTGCTGATTCTTCTAGACCTGTCAGCAGCTTTCGACATGGTCGATCACGAACTTCAGGACCACCGCCTTGCCGACGTGGGGATTCAGGGCACAGTCCTTCAATGGCTGCGCTCGTTTCTCTCTGGTCGGGGACAGAGGGTGGCGCTGGGGGGGGGGGGAATTGTCACCGCGCCACTCGTTGGTGTGTGGAGTACCTCAGGGTGCAATACTCTCCCCGATGCTTTTTAACATCTTTATGCGCCCCCTCGCCCAGCTTGTCCGGAGTTTTGGGCTGGGCTGCCATCAGTATGCTGATGACACCCAACTCTATCTGTTGATGGATGGCCATCCTGACTCGGCCCCAGACACACTGACCAGATGTTTGGAAGCTGTGGCTGGATGGTTACGTGGGAGCCGGTTGAAGTTAAATCCTTTGAAGACAGAGGTCCTGTGGCTGGGACGGGGCGATATGGGATTGGGGGGGCAACTCCCATCTCTTGCGGGGGCGCAGTTAGTGCCAGCACCGTCCGTTAAGAGTTTGGGTGTAATCTTCGACACCTCCCTTTCCATGGAGGCGCAGATTGCAGCTATAACAAAGGCGGTATTTTTCCATCTCCGCCAAGCTAAGCAGTTGGCTCCTTACCTCTCTCGCCCTGACCTAGCCACTGTGATCCACGCGACGGTCACCTCCAGACTGGATTATTGTAACTCGCTCTACGTGGGGCTGCCCTTGAGACTGACCCAGAAACTCCAGCGGGTGCAGAATGCTGCAGCGAGACTCCTTACGAGGTCTTCGCTGTGAGATCACATTCACCCGGTGCTATACCAGCTGCACTGGCTCCCGGTGGAGTACAGGACAGGTTTAAGGTGCTGGTTTTAACCTTTAAAGCCCTATACGGCCTAGGACCCTCGTACCTACAGGACCGCCTCTCCTGGTATGTCCCACAGAGAAACTTACGGTCTTCTAATAAAAACATCTCAAAGGTCCCAGGCCACAGAGAGGTTAGGCTGGCCTCAACCAGAGCCAGGGCTTTTTCGTCTGTGGCCCCGATCTGGTGGAACGCTCTGTCACAAGAGACCAGGGCCCTGCGGGACTTGACATCTTTCCGCAGGGCCTGCAAGACAGAGCTGTTCCACCAGGCCTTTGGCCAGGGCACAGCCTGACTCCCTCCCTCGGCAATCTTCGCAAAGCTCTGGCCCAATGGTTGCCAGTGGCTTGATTTGAATTAATTTTATAATGAATGATTTTAGAATGTTGTTTATGCTGTACTTTTGTACTGTTTTATTGTTGTTAGTTGCCCTGAGCCCGGCTTCGGCTGGGGAGGGCGGGATATAAATAAAATTTATTATTATTATTTATTATTATTATTATTATTACCCCACTAAGTGGAAATATTAAGTAGGTCCCTTAGAGTGGAAGGAGGGGCACAAGTGATTTGCTCAGCTAAAACAGTTTTTGATGCCTGGGGTGGGCAAGGTTAAGAAAGCATGAAAAGAGAGGAGAAATAGGGAAGGGCATAAACAAGGACATAAACACACAAAACATTGCACCATGTTTAGTCACTTTCCAAGAAGAAGATTCACCTTTCAGAAGCAGGAGTCTCACAGGTTTCTGCCATGTTAACTCTTGAAAATAATCTGGAACCAGGAACCAGGACAGAAGTCTAGAGCAGGAGCCATGGGCAGCTGCCCAATCCCTGTGGATGAACCATAATCTCCTGATCCCCAGATTTCATTTTAACTATTTTTAGGAGTATTTCTAGCATTTCTAGAACCTGAGATATGAGGTGTCATTCTTCTCATTCCTTTGTGAGAAACTAGTCGTCTCCCACCTTTTTTTGTCACCCCCATGGGACAGCGGAGGGTAGAGGGGGACGGCTTCCTGGGACCTCCTGAGCAGGGATGGAGGAGCCGAGGACCAGCTCTCTTTCCCTCCCCAATTGCTCCAAGGTGTGCCAAAGAACCGCCTCACGGGCAGGTGCTATAACCAGGGATCAGTTGCAAGACAGGCAGGTTTGCTCAAGCCACGGCAGAAAGCAGCTTCACAATCTTCCACAGTCTTTAGCATTTAATTGGCCTAGGAATCGTACCCCGTATTCAGTATCTCTTTGCTGGTAGTCAATTATGCATTTCCTGTAATTTTGTCCTGACCGTCCCTGCATACCAGCTGAGTCTCTGGGCAAAATAAATGAACCACAGAAGGTTGCTAGGCAACAGAACCTCAGGCTGAACCAGTGGATGTCAGTAGGTTTCTGCTGGCTCAGTCTCTGGCACTGAGGGAAATGTGAGAGGAAAACCACAGGCTTGGTCTAGTCCACCCCAGACCTTTTGCATGACCACCCTGGCGTTCCTTTCTTTCCCCCACCCTCCATGAAGGATAAGTTGTCATTTGCAGGACCTTTTTCACAGCCACCCACTTCAATTCCAGAAGGCTAGAAGGCAACAAAAGACCATCTCCCTACTGCAAATGAGGCCCTCTGCCCAATTACCAGATTTTTTTCTAGGAATCTGGGGACACTCTTCCCCCTTTTAATTTCATGCTTTATTATTTTAGGAAAGGGTTGCCCAGAGTTCTTCACCTTTTTAGGGGCGGACCCCCAAAGTTGTTGGGCGCGCACCTCGACACAAGGCCATCTACAAACACACAAACACAAAAAGAGGTTGTTGGTGGTGGGGAGAGAGGTTGCGTAAAGGCCCTCGCTGGTCTTGGGAAATCGCGCATGAAAACACACACACAAGGCACCGGCTCCCGTAACCGGGAGACCGCTGGAGGGCAAGTGCAGTCTCTATGGAGATTTAACTGGTGGTGTCTCATTACCAGAGGTGGACAAACAGCGGACTCGCACACAGCCCTCCTGGAATATACTCAGAGTCGAGAGCGGATTTCATGCTCTTTATTCAGCTCATAGTGGTGAGGAGGAATGGAAGTTTCCCCAGAATGTCTGCTTTATATACATTATTTACACAATGGGCCCCACGTGATTGGCTAATTCCGGGATTCATCTGTAGGCCAATCAGGTTGAGGATTCACTTCCACCTGGAGCTGGATTGGGTGGCTCCTGTGGACCAATCAGACTGCTGCATTCTGTATCCTATTGTTCTAGGACCAATCAGACTGCTGCATTTGGATCCTTTTCAACTCAGTACATAACACCTCCCCACAAGAGAGGCTGCTGGTGCCGGAGGAGGCGCCCCACTCCCAGTGGGAAGGCAGCGCAGCATTGCCGGGGACAAGGGGCACTGCAGCTCATTTCTATGCTTCTCTTTGACATGGCCGGGACCTCCGGTGCTGCTCGCTGCCATGGCGCCCGCCATGTTGCCTTGCCAGAAGTCCATAGGCATAAGTCTGGGGACATTAATTAAAATCCGGGGACAGATATTGTCCGGGGACAGATTGGTGAATCCGGGGACTTATGGGGAAGGGTCTGCCACTCTGCTTTACGTGCAAAAGGTTCAAGTTTCAAGCCTTGACCTCTCCGGCTAGGGCTGAGAAAAATTCCTTTACTCCTCTCTCCTTTAGTGATGGGTGGGGAGACTTGAGTGCTAAAAAAGCAGGTCAAGGGGACAGATTTTCTGAGCAAAATTCTCTCCCTGCTTTGTAATCTTATCACAGGTGGGGGGGGGGGGGCTTCCTCTGCCACTGAGGAGGTTGGTAGAAGATAAGCAAGAGATTCTAGGAAGGGTAGCAAAAGAATCTGAAAAATCTCAGCATGCAGAATCCTTTCACAAACTTGCTGTTTATTCTAAATTACCAACACTTTCTTCATTTTTTTTTTACAGGCTGCTATCTACATGATGAAACAATTTACCTGTGGCTATGTATTTATTTTTGTACACTTACACCATTACATTTTTTTGTTTGTGCCATTTTAGCAGCATGGTTTTTTATAATCAGTCTTTAATTTGCACTAAAGTGTGTGTGTGTTTCTGCAATTGAAAAGGGGTTTCAGTGCAAGCCTGTTGCTTTTTAAGCCATCTTTCCAGTCAACCTTTTAGTTAGTAACAAAAACAAAACAGTTTTAACCATACCTTTATTTTTTAAAGTATTAATTACACAAGAGTGCCTAAAAATGCTTTAGCGCTAATTAAATTAGTGAGCTTTTAAAAATTGATCAAAAATGGATTTTTAAATTGGCATGTTCAGAAGTGGGTATTTCCTTCCAACTCAGCAAGAGTGATATGCCACATTCACCAGTGTGGACAGAATATGGAATGTGTGGAAGGTCAACTGCAGAGCCAGATGCGGTTTAGAGCAACAGAGCTGATTTGGGATACCAAGAGCCACCAGTCTGCACATTCAGATAGTGAAAGCCTCCTCACTGACATCCCACCTGGCAGCTCCTGAAGTTCCCACTTAGCCAGCTCAGTTCTGCTGCCTGCTGGGTCCAGGAATAGCGACTATGGGCCTCCCAATGCAGGCAGAGCTATGCCGACACACATCATTCCCACTCTGCTGAGGTTATTCTAGCATGTGCTAGAATAGAGAAAATTAGGTTTGCAGGTAGACACAGAAGGAAGAGTCCCTCTTGTAGCTCCCCAATTCAAACATCTCACTTAAGAAGGTTGGGGCTCTCTGTGTTGCATTTCAGATCTGTAAGCATCAAATATGGTGGGAATCTGGAGAAAGTTGGCATTATTGATTATCCCAACCACTCTTTCAACCTAGGGCATTTCCAGACAACCTGTTTATTGGGTATCCATCCTGATTTGTTTGCAGGGAGGCTAGATTATTGTTTTTGTGGCTGGGATAGCCCAGCTAAATGGGCAGCATATAAACATCTTATTATTATTATTATTATTATTATTATTATTATTATTATTATTATTTTGTGGGGAGGTTCGGTGGTGCTGGATCAAGGCAATCCTAGGTGTTCTCTAAGAGTACACCCTGATTACGCCATGGAGAAGGAGATGTCCTGAGTTCATACATGTCTAAAGGGACACCTTATTATTTGCTATTACCACTCAGGTTCCACTACCAAATCTTGTCAGGTAAGTTTGGGGACTGTATGTCAGCCTTCAGGAGTATTAATAAAAAATTGATAAAGGAAGAATCAAGGATGTATGGTTCCAACACAGATAAAATGTATCTAAGGTATTCACCATCAAATGATACGCAGGGGTGGCCCATTCTGGTTCGCCATCACAGGCACACACACACACCTGCCCAAACCTTGCTTACTGTGGCTGCACCACTGCCGTGGCTTCCACAGAGCTCACAAGATCTTGGCAGAAACCACCATGCAACTCAGTGGTGGCCAGGCCAGGCAGGGTGACCGTGGGATTCTGCTACTCCAGGAGGCTGCTTCAGTCTGCCTCCTGGGGCGGCGGGGGGGGGGGGCAGCCCTGGTGTAGAAAGGTGTAATTTTGCGCACACAGAAAAACAGCCAATTTTTCTATCTTTATGAAAGGTTGCTATGTGCAACTCTCTATTTTCTATCTCCATAAAGTGTAAATTCTGCTAAGGGGACATGAAGAATGGCCTACTCCTTGCCGGTTTCAAAAGAATGCCAGAAATGTTCCTATCTCCTGAGGAATGCTGGCGCTGGATGGAAGTCAAGAGGTGTACATAGAATATGCTTTGATCTGAGTACAAAATATCTCCAGAGGTGCCCAAGGTTGTTTTGCCAGTTCCCAAATCCAAAACTTATAACTATTTCCAACTTGCTCTTAACCGGTTTTCTACCCCTTCCGTCACGAGCGCTGTGCTCTAGGGAAAGATGTAGCGTATCAATATTTTGACAAAGTCCACAGGCCCTGACCAGCACACGAGAACCAGAGAGCCTCTTGCCTTCACAAAGATAAAAGCTACCATGCAGAAACCGACTGACATCTGTGGCAGGTCTGGTTTAGATCTCAGAAGGAGCACTGTGACCTAGAAAAAGAGAAAAGTGATCTTTAAATACCTCTGCTGACTCACCAACCAACACTGCACAACACAGATGTCACTGAGACAGAGGGCGGGTGTGAAAAATGCAAGCTATAATTCTTAGGGAAAGACTTCAAATGAAATGCCAATATTAATTTATTTGGACCAATTATCTTTACTCACTCCCCTCCAATTTATATAATGTGCATCTATGATATTGGCTGAATACAGTTGTAATGAATGTTTGGAGCGCAAATGTATCTTTCCCACTCACAATTTTTGTATTTTCAGTTGAGTATAACATTTGCAAATTCATTGCTAGGTTGCAGAGACCTTCCTGATAAATACTTCAAATCAAGCAGATAAGATCTATGAATTGCACCTGAGTTGAAGGTTGCTATTATATCACTTTTGGATGAAATCTGCGGGTGGGAAGACAGGAATATTTATCTTCTTTCTTGTTCATATTCTTCTCAAAACCGGATATCGGGGACTTC
Source organism: Podarcis muralis (assembly GCF_964188315.1). Lineage (NCBI taxonomy): Eukaryota > Metazoa > Chordata > Lepidosauria > Squamata > Lacertidae > Podarcis > Podarcis muralis. The sequence continues at coordinate 132,972,194 of NC_135655.1, forward strand.
TGTTGCTGTGGAACTAGAAGCTGCTGCTGCTGCAATGCCAGCAATGTGTCAGATGTTTATCTCTGTCTCAGCTGTTACCAGGAAACAAAATGTTGACCAGAGAGTTTGGCAGGGATGAGAGAGAAAAGAAATCAAGTGACAACTGTTTGCTTTAAGGAAACTGGAATGTTCTCTGCAAAAAAACAAAACCAAACAAAAGCCCTGGCAAAGTGAGGCTGGATCTGTTTCAGGTAAGAAGAAAGTAGGGGTGTGACTGCTGTTATTAACTCTTCTTATGCTGTAGATATACTTCTAGGATGACCAATTAGCCAGCAGCAGCAATTGGCTGGTTAAAAGTGAGAATTATAGGAGCTGGGTTAAAAGTTGGCAACCCTAGGCTATGTGCCACATAGCATCGTGTTTTTAATATTCTGTTGGGAGCCGCTCAGAGTGGCTGGGGAAACCTAGCCAGGTGAGCGTGGTATAAATAAATAAATAAAGTATTATTATTATTATTATTATTATTATTATTATTATTTATTGGTAGGGTGGCCAACTCCCCACCTCCCGCTGACAGAATTCCCGTGTCTCTAACAGCAACATATTAGGCATCTTTTCAATGGGCACAACTGTTTATTAAAAAAAATAAATCCTCAAAGCAACTTAATAATAAAGTAAAGTACAAAGCGGTAAGATAAGTTAAAACCAAATTAAAAGAAAAGAAAAGAGCAACATACAAAGAAACCTCCTAAAAGATGGACTTAGTAGTGGTTGTGATCCTGGTCACTTCACTTGTCAAGCTCATTTACCCCCTTGCCCCTCCCTTTACACTTCACACTTCTTCACACACCCAACACCCCAGACTTTGCCTACCTCTGCAGTTTGCTTGGACTGCTTGTCTACTAACCTGTCCACACCTCCCTCCTCAGCTTCCCTCCTCCTTGCCTCACCTGGGCCACCCACTTGCTGACCTGCCCATCTCCATCCTCTGGCTCTCTTCTCTCCTCCTCTCTCATGGCCCTGCATCTCCACCCTTTCGATCCCTCCTCCTAGCTTGAGCCAGCTGGCTGCTCTACAGCCCCGCAGCTCTTCATACTGCAGGTCCCAGGGCCACCTCTCTGCAGCTGCTGCCCCGGCTCACATTGCTCGCCACACCCGCTCTCCACCCCCTTGACAAACACTCTCCTCCCCCAACACTTTCCAACCCCAGCCATCCCAGCCGATCTGCCACTCCCATTCCCATCCTTACATAGTTTGTCCCAAACTCCCCTCTCCCCATCCCCCCTCAGCTTGCTCTAATCCAGGGGTCAGCAACTTTTTTCAGCCATGGGCCGGTCCAGCGTCCCTCAGACCATGTGGCGGGCTGGACTATTTTTTGGGGGAAAATATGAACGAATTCCTATGCCCCACGAATAACCCAGAGATGCATTTTAAATAAAAGGACACATTCGATTCATGTAAAAACATGCTGATTCCCGGACCGTCTGAGGGCCAGATTGAGAGGGCGATTGGGCCGGATCCGGCCCTGGGCCTTAGTTTGCCTGCCCATGGCCTAGATGAACTCAGTTGTGTTTTTACTATTGTGAACAAAAGCCGATTGCCATCCGTGACTTCTTTTCCTGACCTGTGGATGAACCTGCATTCCAGACAGTCCCTGGATGCTATGAATGCCAAAATCTGGGATTCCCTCCGAACCCGTGCCAAAGTTTTGCAGCCATTTTGCAGCCCCCCAAAACAGAAATTGATCCATCAAACCAGGGTTCGTAGTTAACACCCCAAAACCCAACAGCGTCCAAATCACTTCAAACCAGGGCCAAAGTTCGGGAACAGTTTTGCAGCAAAAACGCCACAATTTTCAGCCCCCACAACAGAGTAATTTAAACTGAAGGTCATAGGTATCACCCCCAAACCCAACATTGTCTGATTCACTTCAAACTGTTAGCCAATAGTCCAATAGTAGTGTTTTTCAGCAAATACCCTAAGTTTGCAGAGCTCCATCAAACCAAGTAATTGATACTCAGACTTGAGGGTCATCAGTATCAAGCCAAAGCCCAACACTGTCTGATTCATGTAAAAACACGCTGATTCCCAGACCGTCCGCGGGCCGCATTGGGAAGGCGATTGGGCCGTATCTGGACCACAGGCCTTAGGTTGCCTACCCCTGCGTCTAATGCCACGATCCGCCGCTGCTCACTCTGCCTACTCAGGCTGCCAGGCTGCCTGCTTTGCACAGTTGCTCTGCCTGCAATTGTCATGTTGCAGTTTGCATAGTCACCCATGGGAACTGCAACATGGTGACACCTTACATTTCTCTGTATATATAAATGTATATAAAAAGGTAAAGGTACCCCTGCCCGTACGGGCCAGTCTTGACAGACTCTAGGGTTGTGCGCCCATCTCACTTAAGAGGCCGGGGGCCAGCGCTGTCCGCAGACACTTCCGGGTCACGTGGCCAGCGTGACAAAGCTGCATCTGGCGAGCCAGAGCTGCACACGGAAACGCCATTTACCTTCCCGCTTGTAAGCGGTCCCTATTTATCTACTTGCACCCGGAGGTGCTTTCGAACTGCTAGGTTGGCAGGCGCTGGGACCGAACAACGGGAGCGCACCCCGCCGCGGGGATTCGAACCGCCGACCATGCGATTGGCAAGTCCTAGGCACTGAGGTTTTACCCACAGCGCCACCCGCGTCCCTATAAATGTATATAGAAAGATGTAATTACACACACACACACACACACACACACACCTCTATATTTCTTAGTTCCCTATATATATAAGGTACATGGAGACTAATAATAATAACTCTGGGCGGCTTCCAACAACTTGAAATATTTAACTTGAAAGGGAAATTTATTGCTGCAGCTTGTGAAGTTGCAGCGTATTGGTTACAATATGTAGTCGTATGCTAGGCTTATGAAGGGCTCACATAGGTATGAATTTTGGCTTTTATTTTCTAAGCAAACACGAGAAGGGCCCTGATCCTGTCTCAGTCATTGCAAACAAATATTTTGAGTGAGTGGGTCAGGGTGATGGGGGGAACTCATACAAGTAACAAAACTCTGTGCCCTTCATAACTGATGCATGAGTCCAGGAAAGCTTTTGCAACAATAACACTCCATTGTGTTATCTTTCTTGCGATTGAGATCCCAGAACAGTTTTCTATGTCTATGTAGTCTGAACCACTGTAGATTGAACTGGAAATTGAAAAGATTATTTGACCTTTCCTAGGGTAGCAGATGTATGGAAGTGAGAGCTGGACCATAAAGAAGGCTGATCGCCGAAGAATTGATGCTTTTGAATTATGGTGCTGGAGGAGACTCTTGAGAGTCCCATGGACTGCAAGAAGATCAAACGCATCCATTCTTAAGGAAATCAGACCTGAGTGCTCACTGGAAGGACAGATCGTGAAGTTGAGGCTCCAAGACTTTGGCCACCTCATGAGAAGAGAAGACTCCCTGGAAAAGACCCTGATGTTGGGAAAGATGGAGGGCACAAGGAGAAGGGGACGACAGAGGATGAGATGGTTGGATAGTGTTCTCGAAGCTACAAACATGAGCCTGAGCAAACTGCGGGAGGCGGTGGAAGACAGGAGTGCCTGGCGTGCTCTGGTCCATGGAGTCACAAAGAGTCGGACATGACTAAACGACTAAACAACAACAAGGGTAGCAGAAGGCATTGTTTCACTGCTTCAGCTGGAAGTCAAATGGGATACTGAACCTTCACCAATTGTGGATTGATTAGCAATGTAAGAGTTGGTTTACTTTGCTTTCACTCACACTTAACGATCCAATTTCTTGACAGACCTATCAGAAAGTATGTTTTTACATGTTTGTCTAATGTACACATAGATACTTTTTTAGTTATAAATAACTAGATTTGATGTGCTCTGTTTGGGAGCTAGCCTAGACAGCTGAGTTGTGACATGCTGCACAATTTTTAGCACATTTATTCACAGCAATCCTCACTGAGGTCAGTTTCAGACAGTCTGTTGACTGAGCATTCATCCTGATATGTTGTCTAACCTCCCTGCAAACACATCAAGCAATTGTCTCAAACTCTACAGTGCATTTTCCTGTCACTTTCCTTGCTACAAAAGTCTGGGGTTTTGTTTTGTTTTTTGTTGGAAGGTGGTTTGTAGCTCAAGAGCTCCAAATTCAATTGAACTGTGCAACCTGAATTTGCCGGTGTGATTGAATCCCACCCACAAAATAGGAACAGTCTCGAAGTACCATGAGTTACAGGGAGCTTACTCCCAAAGTAAAAACACAATTTACCAAAGCTGTTTTTAACCGAAAAGAAAACTAAGAGCCGTGTCGAACATGAAAATAATTTCACTACTTGGAATGCAGGAAAAGGAGGGCAAACCACATGTAGTTCAGCACCTGTGATGATCAAGGCACATCAGTTTTGCTGTGTGTACACATGATATACATGTACAGCTTGTATACAGGCAGAGAAGAGACATATACCAACATTATGCATGGTGCATGGTATGTTCATGCTTTTCCCTACACCTAAGTATTTTGAGGAAGCCCTGTTTGTTTTTAAAGCCACATTTTGCAAAACTGGGAAAAGAAGTGTGCAACTGCATAGCTGATTTTTTTTAAAAAAATTACCTCTACCACCACCTACTGGACATAGTAAATAGTGTAGCATTATTCTTCAACGACAAATGCATCCACCAGAGCAACTTTTTCATTTTCCACATCTCTCTCTCTCTCTCTCTCTCTCTCTCTCTCTCTCTCTCTCTCTCTCTCTCTCTCACACACACACACACACACACACACGGTCTTGGTCCATGGGAGTGATCCGGCCGATGGCCAGTAAACCTTGCTGACCCCTGGTCTAGCTCCTACAATAGAAGAGCAATCAATACCTTGTCCTATTCAAGGGACTAGTAGTTAACTGCAGGAAATGGAGAATGACTGTTCATACTGGGGGAAGGGCCTATAATACTGGATCGGGGTGCATAGTATATAACCAAATAAAGAAAGGAAAAGGTAAACTTAAAAAATGCTCTTTTCCTGCAACAGATGAATTAGTGGAAGTAAAAGCATTTGTGCTCCCTGCAACAATTGAAAAAGATACACATGCATTATAGAAGCTGTTCCTTTGGCAATCTGTGCTTCTATTGTGTTCTGACTGGATATTAGATCTGTCACTACCTATCCATACATGCTACCAGTCACCATATTTCAAGCATTCAACATGAATGATCTGTCATGCACGCTTCAACTTAAGGAAAGAAGAACTACACAATATTATTTGAGATTTATTTGCAGAACAGCAGTCACAGAGATCAGCAGAGTTTAATTAATTAGCACGGCACAGTGATTTCAAATGGGGGAGAAACTCTCACTTTGAAGGTATGTTAAATACAGTTAGGAGACTGATTTATCTGAATAATACTTGCATTTGGTCATTTTTCTTCCAGCTGACCTAGCCAAGGTGCAGCTGCTGGCCTAATTAGAGTTTCACCTGGCTTGCTAGTCGTATATATGAAAAGGATCTTGGGGTCTTAGAGGACCACAAGCTTAACATGAGTCAACAGTGTGATACAGCAGGGGGAAAAGCTAGTGCCATTCAAGGCTGCATCAACAGAAATATAGTGTTCAAATCAAGGGAAGTAAGAGTACCACTCTATTCTGCCTTGGTCAGACCACACCTGTGCTGCAATTTAAGGAGGATATTGACAAGCTGGAACATGTGCAGAGGAGGGCAACCAAGATGACCAAGGGTCTGGAAACCAAGCCTTATGAGAAACGGTTGAAGGAGCTGGGTATGTTCAGCTTAGTAAAGAGGAGACTGAGAGGAGAGATGATAGCCATCTTCAAATATCAAGAGCTGTCACATGGAAGATGGAGCAAGCTTGTTTTCTCCTGATCCAGAGAGTAGGACTCAAAGCAATGGCTTCAGGACACAATAAAGGAGATTCCAACTAAACATGATAGATTCTTAGAGTTGGAAGGGACTCCAAGGGTAATCTAATCTAACCTCCTGCAATGCAAGAATCTCACAAAATTATTGTTCCAAGTTTCTGAATATCTCTCTCTGTCTCATAAGACTAGACATAATGGACACCTAACGAAGCCAAATATTGGAAGGTTCAGGACTGATAAAGTATTTGTTCACACAGCTCCCAATGGCCACTAGCCATAATGGCCCTGCTCTGTCTCCATGGGTGGAAGCTATAATAATTCTGAATACCAGTTGCTGGAACCCACAGGAGGGGAGAGGGCTCTTGGGCTTGGGTCCTTGCCAGTTTCCCACGGGTATCCAAAGTGACCACCATGAAAACAGGGTGCTGGATTAAATGGACCACTGGCCTTCTGTTTCTGTGTACAGGATGTTTCTGAAAAGGGGCCCTTATAGACAGCCAAACCGGCAGTATTAGTATGGCACTCACAAGGATGTTCACTGCTTAATATTACAGGAGATGCTGTCACAACAACATTTCTGAAGTAGGAGGGGAAACAGGAGTTTGTTCTAAAACACGGCTGTGCTGCCATTTCAAAGGGAGAGGGTCATCTGTGACGGCATTTATGTTTTGAGAGTGCTTGACTTGGATTGACTTTAGACACCAGTAACCCACTCAACTAACACGGGAATGGCTCATGTATACCATTAATAGCCAACCTTCTCAGGTCCACCAGCAAAGCAGGTTCCACTTTAAATATATTGCATATGCCTGTCCTCCTTCTCCTTATATTTATTGGCATTATAAGGCCATACCTTGTTCTTCTCTTTCCAGGATGAGGGGGCAGGGGGTTCCTATGGAAGGCGGCATTCCCATAAGCAGCTTTTATCAACCCTGTGCAATGCGCTCCACTTGTCAGAGTCCACTCTCTCACTCAATTGTTAAAGGTAGCCCAGCTTTCTTTCTCTGCTATCTGAACATTGTGTTTTCCATCTCTCTCTTCCTGTTAAAATAAACCTCCCTCAAAAACCTCCCTCAAAAACACTGACCCCATGTGTGGGTCTCACCCATCAGTTCAAGATATGTTATGCAAACAATTGATTCCCCAACAGATCAATTGACTACAGAACTGTGGGATCTGTATGGAAGTTCACAGGTCCCTTGGCTATCAGATTGCTTGTTCATTGACTAAAATAGTTTCAATTCATATATAGGCATGGAAGTGACCTTGCAAATCATCATGTATGTGTTTTTAAGAGCTCCTGCAAATTGGGAATGAGACTGAGGAAGGATGCTTTGAGACAGGGCTAGACAACATAGTGCCTGCCAGATATTTTGTACCACAGCTCCTGTCATCTCTGACCATGTTAGCTAGGTCTGATGGGAGTTGTAATCCAAAACCTCTGGAGGACATCATGTTGGCTACCTCTGCCTTCTGAACCCCAAAAGCAGGACCCAGTTTCTTCTGTTCCTCTTCATCTTACATGCTCCACCCCATTTCAGTGTGATTTTGATTTGCTTTTCTTGCTCATCCTTCCACTTTTACAGCAACACTTTCTGCAGCAAAACAGGCAGCACTTCAGCGAGATAAATAGGGCAAGGAGTACAACAGCCAGGAGGAAGGCAATGACATCAATAGAGTGATACTGGATCCAGTTGAGGTCATGTGCTGCCGGCCTCAAGTGGGGAGCCCCCTTGTGCTTCATCACAAACTCCACCCAATGCACCGCAAGGTCAAGAGGTTCAATGGGCCTGTCCAGGTGGAGAGCTGAGAGACGCTGGATGTTCTCTTTATACCTAAAAGAAAAGAACCTCTTTAGGAAATAAATATTACAGGGAAATAAAACACACAGCATAGAAGCAGATTTCCAAAGCATTTGAAATCCAAGTGGGGTTGATACTGTTCTCTATATTACTGAGGTTATTTTTCCATTACAAATGTGGATCCCCTGAGCAGCTGAGACCTCCACTGTGTAGAGGCTGGACGTGCTGAGAGACTGGGAACATGGGATGCAACCCCCTCCCCTGTTCCTGTGGGTGCAGATGCACACACTTCGGGATACTCTGTATACAGCTTATACAGGGTGACTGAGACCAGAGTTCCGATGCTTTTAGTAGCTGAACTCTAATTTTTCTCTGGTGGAACTTTCACATAACTGATCTGTCACCTACGTGACAGCTGCTGCTAATCACAGCTCCTTGGAGATAAAAATGGAGAATGATGCAGTGTCCAGGAACTTCTGTGGGGCAACTGATGATACTGGTGACCACCAGCAGGTGGCAGTTGGAGGAGGGATGATCTCAGTCAGTGTCTCTTAAACACAGAATGTGGCCTGTTGAAGGAAGCAGGAGCTGGTAGGTAGTCAAGAACGGGGCCACTCCCCAATGTGGAGGGAGATGCCCCCTGCCTTCACTGCTGCTTCCTGACAGTTCCTCCAAGGACGTCCTTTTCCATTCCCTTCAGTTGCCCCACAGTGACTGTGTAAACTGGAAGTAGGATGGTATGAATCAGCAGAGGGTATAATAACAAACGGCAGATTTGCTGGCTACCCTTGGCAGAAACAGCATTGCCAAGGAGCAGAGGTGGAATATTGTGCAGGACAGTGGTTTGTGATGAATGTGGAATGTGGAATGCTTTCCAGATCAACCTGTCTGTGAAGGAACCCCTGGAAACATTATGGAGGATTTTGGAGAATACTCCAGGGCACTTGGCTCACCTGGAGCACTGGCGTGGCTTCTTGGCCCTCCCCCCTGCCCCCACTTATTGTCCCCTTGGGGGAGCTAGCACTACGCATTAGAAGATACTCCGAACTCTCTTGCAGCTGCTCATTGTAGGGAAAGCTTTCTTTTACGGAACGTTGCCATTACTTAACTTTTCTTTGATAATGCTCTGATTAGCTTCTGGGAATGCCACGGTCTGAGAGAATACATTTTTAAAACCACTACTGCAGAGGGCCCAGAGTCCCAATAAAGAATCAAAGCAGTAAAAACAGAGGGGTTATTAAGAAGAGACTTTCTTCTTCACCTGTCACCAGCAGCTGTGTAGCAACCCCTGCTGATTTCAGTGACAAGCAGTGACTCTGCCCCCTTGCAGGGCCCGAATCACCAAGCAACCGCCGTGCTGCCCTCAAGCTCCCATCCCACCAGCAGCCACCCAACAGACCCCCGTGGCACCATACAACCCCCCCACGCCCGGTGCAGAACGCTCCCCCCGCCCCTGCCTGGCTACACTCCTGGTCACCAGACATTATTTCATTTCCTCTGAATAACCAACAACTGCCAGTGAGAAAGACAACAATGCACTGAAGAAAAGAAGAAAGAAGTTTTCCATGGTATATTTCCATGGTATACTTTCTTGCATATTCTGATTTTAAATGTACTTTGGGCCAACCCTAAAATGAGTTTTGTACCACTTGTTACTCACTTTTTATCATAAATAACAGCCTTCAGTGCATCAGATAAATCCTTGGAAGTCATTTCCACTACATTCAGAGTCACTCCTGCTCCTCGAGATTCCATCCGCTTTGCATTGTCCATCTGATCTCCAAAAAGCGGCATCAGCACCATTGGTACTGCATTGCAGATTCCCTCATAGACCCCATGGGAGCCAGCATGAGTGATAAAGGCTCTGGCTTTTGGATGAGCTGTTGAGGAAAGAGCAGGAGGTGGAGAAATACCAACAGCTTTATTATTCTGCTAACGACAACGTATCTAGGCCAAGTTTTAAAATTGCATTTTTATGGAAGCAGCCAATTGAAGTTCAAATTAAACAGCCATATGATTAAGCTGATCTCCTTGGACTGTTATGTACCGTCTAGCAAAATGTCTTTCAGAAGGATGGTACAGAACTGTGGGAGGAGAGAAGTGGCCCCCTTCTAGGCCATCTAGGCCAGGGGTGGGGACCCTCTGTCAGCCAAAGGGTCACCTTCCTTCATGGACAGCCTTCCAGGACTCCAGACCAGTGGTGGGTCCTGCCACTCTCCACCCAGGCAAGGAAGAGGTGCTATCACAGTTCAAGGGCCCAGTCCAGGCAGGTAGGGTGCAGAGTAGGGCCAGTGAAGGATGTGGCCTGGGGGCATGGCCTGTGTTGAGTCCTGAAGGCCAGATAAAGAGGCTTGGCTTCTCCATCCCTGATCCCTCAATTCAATACAAAGGGTGGAGACCCCTTGGTCTGAGAGCCAGAATTGACCCACCAGATTTCGCCCATGAGGCTGTTTTCTTCAAACCACACCCACCTGCCCCATATTTGACACCACATGTAATGTCAGATGTGGGACACTTAACATTGAGTGATGGACAGGGAGTCCTGTCCTCTTGGGACACCTGTAGAAAGCACCTGTAGAAAGCAGGATATCAGCTGCCTCCAGTATCCTGTCTAGTTTGGTGCTAAATTCCATTAAAGCCAATGGTACTTTGGTCAGTCATTGTTTTCCACAGAACTGAATGCAATTTTCACTCCAGCAAGTGGTTATGGTTAAGGATGAGCAAATCAGTCAGTTTTGGTTTCTCCCAGTTTCTCATCTTACCAGTCTTATGTTCAGTTCTCCATACTTCTATGCCAGTTTGCAATTATTATTAGTCATCATGAAAACTCGCCAGTTTTAGTGTGAATTTCTCCTAATATAATGGATTCCGGTAGGTTATTTTTACTACTTTCAGCATTTTTATGCATGCCTCACCATAGTATATACATTTTGTACATTACCTGCATTGTGGAATACAGAGCCGTGTGAATTTTGAAGGACGTCTGTCTGTGATTCAGTTCACAGATTGTTTTGGATAGTGCGAATGAAGTAAGCTTGCCTTTAAATGCGAACTGAATGAAATTTCTCCCTCACCCCTATTTCATGGCTCACATTTTGGCATCTGTGCCCACTGTCCTTTCAACCACTTCCTTGGTTTTTTATGCACACTATGAGCATAAAGCGCCAGGCAGGGTTTTCTTTTCCTAGCCCAGCTTTTGCAGCTATGAGTGTACATGACCAAGAGCAATGTGGGAGCATGTCCATCCAACATCACATTACTTTACACTTTGCTAAACAGTATTTAGATATACTCTCTCATGGTATTGCTAAGAGGCTAATGGCATTGAAGCAGCATTAAGGGCTGGTTATAGACAACAACGTAATTCCTGCCCCAGACATACCAAGCAGATCATTTTGTGGTAGCCACTTCACAAGCTTTGTGTTCTTTGCAAGATTGGGGGGTGTTTCTCCTGTATATCTCCACAGCACCTTCACGAGGAAGGAAACACATAGATTAGGAAATGTATCTTTACACTTCAAACACTTACAAAAACTTCAAATTGCACTTGAACAAGCATTCTCTCATATCTCTTATGTAGGGTGCAATGCCTCTTCGAAGAGCCCCATTGGTTGGAAAGGTGGGATATCGGTTAAAGGTAAGGTAAAGGTACCCCTGCCCGTACGGGCCAGTCTTGACAGACTCTAGGGTTGTGCGCCCATCTCACTCAAGAGGCCGGGGGCCAGCGCTGTCCGAAGACACTTCTGGGTCACGTGGCCAGCGTGACATCGCTGCTCTGGCGAGCCAGAGCCACATACGGAAACGCCGTTTACCTTCCCGCAGGTAAGCGGTCCCTATTTATCTACTTGCACCCGGGGGTGCTTTCGAACTGCTAGGTTGGCAGGCGCTGGGACCGAACGACGGGAGCGCGCCCCGCCGCGGGGATTCGAACCGCCGACCTTTCGATCGGCAAGCCCTAGGCACTGAGGCTTTTACCCACAGCGCCACCCGCGTCCCTGGGGGATATCGGTTAACAACAAATAAATAAGGTACTGCCTGTATATAAAAGAATGAAAGTGCACTTCTAGTTTTTACCCATACATAAGTTTAGCTGAAGAATGAAATATCAATACTCATTATTTTCCCCAGGGGTTGTGAATGCATATTTGTATCCTTTTATTTTGTGTGTGTTTAATTTTTATTTTTATGCAATTGTATTATGTCCAATTTATTTCTTTTTAAACATGTTATTGAATAATATTTCAATTAAATAAATAATAAATATTTTAAAAAGAATGGACTAAAATTAATACATTTTTAAAAAGGTTATAGTCCTATTCTTTATCCAAAACTGAATAACATATATCAACTATCCTTAGAGCAATACTATTCCCAATTTACTGATGGAGAATTCAGGTCTACTTAACACCCAGTGGCTGTGTTTGGATGATCATATCTCAGCTTCACAGGCTGAGATACGAACAAGCCTTTTGCCCCTGCTTGCAACCCCTTTGCTATTCCCTTCTTAGCACAAGAAATCAAGCCAAGATTAACCATGGTACCTTATTTCATCCAAACCAGGAAACTATATGGACAAACCTTGTAGTTAAGGAACCTTGTAGTTAAGAATGTAGTTAAGGAACAGAGACCTTAGCTACAATTCTCAGTTCAGATGACATTCTATGCCAAACCTTGGCTTAGCTGCCATGCCAAGCTCCGGTTAAAAAACCAACGAGGAGCAAAGCATGTGTGAGTTCCTCTTCGGGAGCCATCACATAGTTTGCCTTGCCGTGACGTGTGAACCAGGCCAAAGAGTTAGCTAGGATTTGAATCCAGGTCTTGTGTCTAAATCCAACACATTTCAGTAGATAACAGAGGGAAGATAATTCACTGCAAATGCTTCGCCCTAAGTTAGGCAAATAGAAACAGAAACAAAGAATATTGCACACTCTCTGTGACTTTAAAAAAATGTAAAAGCTTACAAAAAACCAAAACACAAACCACTCTCAATAATTTATCTCATAAAATAGCATGTAATCATGACCATAAGTCTGTAATGGTCTGAGTCTGCATGGGATCTCAGGCTAGGATAAAGTAATATGGAATTAGTGTCATGATTATCCAGACATTGAAAAATAATAAGAATTATTTCTTCACAATATTCAAAGGGAATACTTTCAAATATTTAAAAGCTTTCCTCAAATATGATCCCAGACACCAAACAGGTTTAAGAATGTCCTGGAAGACAGATTTAGAATGTGACATAACTGAATATACTTGGTTTACCATGTGGAAAAAGCTCATTTTCATAATATATCAGCCGAATGTACTAGAAGACTCTTGTATATAAATTATCAGCTTACCCAAGGTGCTGGAGGGGATGTTCAGAAGTTGGGTCATACATCCACCTATGGTGGGGTTGTGTTAGAGTGCAAGAATTTTCAGCAACAGCATTCAGAGAAATGGATAAGATCTTAAGCTGCCACAGTATCCTAACATCTCAATTAGCCCTTTTATTTTTACGCTTATATTTGAGGGTAATCAAAATTTGCACCATTTGCACAAAGTTCTGATAGTACAGCTGCTTATTGCCGCTAGAATGACCATCACAGTTTTGGGGAAAAATAGATGGGGCCAATCTTTCTGTGTGATATTGCCCTGCTAGAAAAACTAACTAATAAGCTGAAAGTCCTTAGGGGCCAAAGAAAGAAGGAAGATTTTGTATTTGTTTAGTTTGACTTCATTTCAGTTGTAAGCAAAGAGAAACATGGCCAAGGACGCCCTCAGCCTACAAATGAATATGGCTCAGTGACTCAGGGCATTTGAATACTTTAATCACTTTCCCTTGGTATAACAGGGTCTACGTTTTGTAACTTTCTCTTGTTTAACCATTATGTCTGTGCTATAAAGAGCTCCAGTCACTACCTCCCACACATTCACTTACCTGTAGTTTATTTATTTTGGTTTTATTTTATGTCCGTTTTTGTCCAACAGGGATCTATGATTTTATAAAGAATTTGTATATTTTCATCAGATCCTGTTTGGTGCCACTGTATTTTGTAGAATTTTGTAAACCATTTCTTTCCTTTTCTTTTGAAACTTAACAAAAAATTAAATAATAAATAAATAAATAATAATCCAGGCCCTGACAGAGCCTATTTTTTATATTACCGCGGCAACATGGTTTCTTCCACACCACCGCGATGCCCTCCAGTTGTTCTGAACTACAGCTCCCATCTTCCCTGACCACTGGCCAGGCTGGCTGGGGCAGATGGGAGCTGTAGTCAAAGGCATCTGGAAGGCACCAGGTTTAGGAAGTCTGAGAAAGGGCAACAGGATGGAGGCCGCTAAAGCAGCTATTTCTTACTTCCAAGAAGGATGAGGCAAGTTTGGGAAATCCAGTTATCATTGACTCCTTTCACTTCTTAGCAATGAAGGAGCTGTATTTTCAGAGGAATGAGGAAAGAAGTCTCATGTTATGATAGCAAAAAAATGCAGAGGAGGCAAAATTTCACCAGTTTCTGGACTGGTAATTGATTAGCTGACATGGCTATACTACAATCTATCATTACTAAAACTTTTTTCCAATAGATGTTTCTAGCCTCTGGATTTGAGGTGGTGTGCATGGATAATCTTTTAGCTGACCCTCCCCAACTTAAAGAAACAAGACCTAGTCCCTATGATCTGAAATTTAGTTGCAGAATGTTGGTTATGAAGATCAGCTGGGTTTTCTGCATTGTTCCACTTGCAGTTGCTGTACAATTAGGGGAACCCGCCGAGGGCTCAACTCTGGCAGCTTTATCTGGAATGCAGCCAAACGTGACAACATCACGTCTTGTTCCTCTGTTGTCTTATTGAAGCAATATCAGCTGTAGCTTTTGAGGAGGGTCTGAGCCAGCAGCTGGCATCTAAATTACCATGGCAATATTTCTAAAGAGCTGTATGTGAACAGCTTCCCAGTCCATGCTGTGTCAAGCTGCAAGATTGCTGGTTGGACTGAGGCAACTTCAGCTTCGGAGCCACTTTTCAAGCAGACAGCAACACATGCATAATGAACCAAAATATTTAACATCCTACGTGAATAGAGGTTACCATTTTTCCTTCTTACCGTCTGAGGTATTGTTCCAAACGCTTCAGCAATCTCCATAGCTTTTTTCATTGGAATTTCAGAAACCATTGAACCCAAGGAAAACACCACAATGCCATGTTCGCCAGAACTGTTCACCATGGCTTCAAATTCCTAGGCAAAACAAACAAAGAAACTTTTGGTCAGAATTCTGCGTCACGTGGGAATATTTTCATCTCTCCCAAAAAGCTAAAAGAAAAAGTAACCTTTGCTGGGTAAGAGTGTGTGTGTGTGTGTGTGTGTGTGTGTGTGTGTGTGTAAACATTAGACTAACTCTAGGACCAGATCTGTTGGGGGGGGGGGCAGTGTCGGATCCAGAACAAATCCTTCTGTGTAGGCCCTCCTGTTGCCCCCGTCTCTCCTCTGCCCCTCCCCAGCAGGGACTCTTCCTCTCCCCTCACTTACTTTTGCTGTTGTTGTTTTGCACTACTGTAATAGTGGCAGCCTCTCCTCCTCCTCCTCCTCCTCCTCCTCTCTTCCCTGCCCTGGCTTATATTTTTCTTTTGCCCCTGAGAAGAATTGTCCTAGACCAGCCTAATGGTCCACCTGCCCTCACATTCAGTCTTAGACATTGGTCAGGACATTGAATTTCAGGAATCTCTGTAACAACATATCATATGCATTCATTCATTTAGGATATTTCTAAATTGCTCTTCATCCCAGAAGTCATCACAGAGCAGGTTACAACAGAAAACACAAATGCAATAAGTACAGCAACCAATAAAAATAATAAATAATAATCATATACAATAAAGTTTTCCACATCAGCAAAGCAAGTTAGCAGGGTGACATAAATATGATATAATAAGGCGGTTCACTAAGCTCAGCTAAGGTATTAGGCATTAGGATTTATAAGCCCAGGGCCTCTGTGCATATTATTTTAAATCTGCTGCTTGGTAATTGCATTTTGCCTCTTGATTCCAATATTAAGTCTCCCTTCCAAGTACTAACCAGGCCTGACCCTGCTTAGCTTCCGAGACCAGACAAGATCGGGCGTGTTCAAGGTAGGATGGCCGCAGACATTCTGATATTATGTCAAAAGGGAGATGGCACCATGCTATTAACTTTTCCAATCTACTGAAATATCTCAATCCTAATCCCTTTCTCATCCTCCATTTTTAAACTGAAGTTTTGAACCGTCTCAGTAAGGGGGAGTGGAGAGGTGGATTCCAACCTGAGTTAGTGGATTTTCCTTTGCACAGTTTATACCCCCAATGAAGACCATGTTGGGCATGATAGGCCTGGGATATTCAAAAACAAAGTCATAGCGCAGAAGCCAAATTGATGCTTGACTATAAAGGTCTGCTACTGTCATATCTTGGTGCAGGAATTCCTTGTTCAGTGTTCCATAGGGTGAATAAAGAAAATGGCATATCATGAATTCCAGCGAGCCGATTAAAAAATTCTTCACTCTCTGTTTAAAGTTCATGTGATCTGTATTGCCCGAGAAAAATTTTGGGACATAAGAATGTGGGTTTGGACACTGTGTTGCCACAAAGTCTAAACCACATGGAATTCCCCGCAAGTAGTAAATAGAAGGAAGGGATAAATACTCAGCCAAGATCTGCCCACATGGAAACACTGGATCCATAACTACAATGTTGAATTTGGTTTCTTTAAGGTAAGAAATCAGCTCTTTGTTGTATAAAAGCTGCTTGCAATTATTATATAGAAGCATTGTAATATTTCTTATTCTTGAAAATGTCCCAGTCATTCTTTCCAGGAAAGGCTGACGTGCAAAAATCCTGTGACCAAGCTTTTGGAATTCTGCCTTCAAGTATTCCTTTGAGTAGGGCACGGCAAATGTTTTCAATGTATAATGTACAGATGACTTTATCCATAAGTTCGTCTCAGGAGCAACGACAACTACTTGGTGTCCTCTCTGCTGAAGATGTTCCATAACTGGATGGATACTGAGCCAGTGACTGCCATCATGGGGTATTACCAACACCTTTCCTCCATCCGCAAGGCTCCAGAAAAAGAGAGTAAGCAAAACACAAATGCCTTGACGCATAGAAATCTTCTTGCTGGTTGCATTGTGGTATAATTCCAACCCAAAATGAAATGAATGTAAAAAAACCATTGCGAACGGCAGAGCCTCTTGTGAGCCTTTAGCCTGATCTTCTTCTGCAAATATTTATTTTCTGTGACACATTATAAAGGCAGTGTGGAATGTCTAAATCTTGGTCAAAGGTCGGTTCTGCAAACCAACCTGGATTGGGTGATAAGGAGTCTGCAGGCTAGCCTGTTGCATAAGCGTCTCTACTACCACTTCTGTACTCAGCCAGTGACTTCCATCCTGTGGCATCACCAACAGCTTCCCACTTCCAGCACAACGCCACAAACAGAACCAAAAGGCAAGGCCAGCAGCAGCTGGATGAGACCTTCATCCTTCCTGTCATGGAATCAAGGAGCCCTGAACTCGCTATACGCTTTGTGTGCCTAATGTATGAAAGCAGAGGTTGCAGAATAAAACACTGGTGCAGCCCACAGGATCACAGATTCTAAGCATCAAGTAAATGTTTAATTTGTTGCCACTGCTGAACCTCTTGTCAGGACAAATAGCCCATACAGTGGTACCTCGGGTTAAGTACTTAATTCGTTCCGGAGGTGCGTTCTTAACCTGAAAAAATACTAAGAATAAGCAGTACAATCCAGAGATCACTTGGGAAATACTCAAACAAAGGACTGCTCCACACAGGAGTTTACTGTCAATTTTCTGTTAGTCATGTGTATTAGTAGAATTTTTTGCAATCTCCATTTGACATCATTCTGAGCAAAAAGCCAGCACCATCCCCCCAATTTCAATTTAATCTAGATTTCCCACTTCCTAAATAATTGGATAAGTAAAAATGACCAAGTACAAAACCACAGTTGCTGACGGCGTGGAAGCTCCTTACTGCACTTGGGTGTGTGTGGGTGTGTGTGTGTCACATGGGTGGTTTCCTTATCACTGCTCACCTGAACAATTCTTGGGTTTCAAATAATGATGACTACGGTTCTTGAAGGTAGATTAGCAAAGATACCATACATATGTTTCTCCTCTTGCAGATTGGATGACCTTCCTCACTATCTGCTCAGTTGCATACAGTAAGCCCACAGTTTACACAGGGGTTATGACTCTCGAAAGAAAGAAAGAAAGAAAGAAAGAAAGAAAGAAAGAAAGAAAGAAAGAAAGAAAGAAAGAAAGAAAGAAAATACCTGTATCATTGTAAGCAATGCTAGGCTAGCATTTCTGCTTCTACCTTTGCACCTAAGCAACAGCTCAAAACTCCTTCTAGCTATGTGGGGGACTGTTTCTCCTATCCAAACACACTTTCTGTTTTTCTCACAGCAGATTTCACGAACCCTCAGCTTGCTGAATGGCATTTTCAGCAGTTAGGTAGGTGATCAGTACAGCAAAGGACAGTACCATAGCTCAGGGGCAGAACAGATACCTGATGGGGAACATGTCTCCAGCTCAGTCCGTGGCGGTTAGGGGGTAGAACTCAGCCGTAAAAGTACCAGCCTAACCAGTTTCTTCCTTGGGCCTTTCAGGCGCAATTCCCTTCCCCTGCAGGTCTGAAGCAACATGGACACTCAAAAAAGCAGTCAAGATAACAGGCTTTTCAGTTCTGAACAATTAATTGGAACAACAGAGTTTTTGGTGCATGAACGAATCGGAAAGTGCCTTAGCTCTTCTCTAAAATTATTATTGCTGGAATCTACCACTTCATTTGCACTAAAGAGTTGGTGGTAATGAAAAAAAAAAGGCTTTGTTCCATCAATGGAGCAACTAGGATGTAAAGGTCCTAACACTTAAGTAGATGCACAATAGAAAATATCATTCATGAAGGATAAGGCAAGTGCCAGAAGGTCACGAAAGGCAGCAAATAAACAACAATTTCACCATAAAGAATTGCAAACCTTGGATAATGGCTTCTTCTGGGCACAGTTAATCCCTCCAATGAAGACCATGTTGGGCATCACCGGTCTGGGGTAATCAAATGCAAAGTCTTGTCTAATTAGCCAAATGGATGTCTTACCAAAAAGTTCTAAGAGTGTAATTTTCCTTTGCAGAAATTCAGTTGCCAGATGTTCGTATTTTCCATAATATGAGTAACAATATAAAGAAGCTAACATTGACATTAAAATATTCTTCACACGCTCAGTAAATGTCATATGATCCGAGTAAGTTGTAAAACCCTCTGGGATGTAAGAAATGGGGCTTGGGCACTGAGCAGCTTGGAAGTCCAAATGACATGGAAGTCCACGTAAGAAGTAGACTCTAGGCAAGGAAAGATATTCAGCAAGGATTGGAGCGCAAGGCAGCACAGGATCAGAAAACACAGCATCAAAGTCGCTCTGCTGGAGGAACTGGATGAGTTCTTTGTCGTATAAAAGATGCTGACAAGCAGAAACAAACATGGTAGTAACTTGAGATATGTTTATATACATCTGTACCATGTTCTCTAGGAAATTCAGATTCTTAAGAGCATGCTCAGTCATCGAACTCAGAAGTTCATTCAGCTTCTCCTGGGTGTAAGGCACGGAATGTGTTCTTACAGTAAAATGCTCAGAAGACGTTTTCATGACCAAACTGTTTTCTGGCATCACAACCACAACCTCATGTCCTTTTTGCGCAAGCTTCTCCACTACCACTTGCATGCTCAGCCAGTGACTTCCATCTTGAGGCATCACCAACAGCTTCCCACTTTCAGCACAATGCCACAAGGAGAACCAAAAGGCAACTCCAGCAACCAGTTGAGACCTTGAATTCAGCCTGGCCATCGTGGTATCAAGGAGTCCTGACTTCCTTAAACGGTTTGTGCCTAATATATGAAAGCAGATGTTGCAAGTATAACGTTGGTGCAGCCAATGGACTCACTCATACTAAGCATCAAGTAAATGTTTAATGTGTGTCCTTCACTGATGCTACTTTTATCAGGACCAAAGGCTGTGCATGAAATGATATCGAACAGATAAGAACAGGGCCAACCAAGTTCATGTCGTACGTTAACAACAACAAAAAAGAAAACTATTCAGCCACAAGATTTGTAGAAGATAATTTAGCACAATTATGTGGTGTGCTTCTGTAACCCTCAGATTTTAAAATGTTAACTAGAATAAGCAATGATGATCTACCAATCAAGTTGGAACATGTCCAGACAAATAAAGGGCTTCTCCCTATGTCCGTTTACTGTGCATTTGCTCTTAGTTATGTGAGCAAGGTTTTTCAATGTGTACACATCATCCTTAAGAAAATGGCAGCCCCAAATTCCTACACATTTAATCCAGATTTTCCCAATCCATGGATAATCCACCAAGGAAAAATGGCCCAGTACAAAAATGTAGTCACTGCTGACAGGGAAGCTTCTTTGGTGGAATCTACACACATATAAAAACTGTTCTGAAAATGCTTTTTGAAAAGTGTTTGTTATGTACTGAGTTGAATAGGATCCAAACTGCAGCAGTCTGATTGGTCCTAGAACAATAGGATTCAGAATGCAGCAGTCTGATTGGTCCTAGAACAATGCAGCAGTATGATTGGTTGGCAGGAACTACCCAATCATGCTCCAGATAGAAGTGAATCCACAACCTGATTGGCTTACAGTAGAATTCCGGAATTAGCCAATCATGTGCAGCCCATTGTGTAAATAATGTATATAAAGCAGATACTTTGAGGGGACATTCATTCATTCCTCCTCACCACTATGAGCTGAATAAAGAGCATGAAATCACTTTGCGACTCTGAGTATATTTCACTGGCGACGAAGGTGGGATCCTGCTGAGCTGACTGCCACACACAGCACCGCAGCACCGCCACCTGCCGCACCGCTGCCTCGCACCGTGTATCCAGGCTTCAGCTCCGGGACACAAGGAACTCAGAATGGCAACCGACAGCAGCTTCTCGCCGTTCAACCCAGCATCTGGAGACTGGGAAGCGTACGCCTCCCGTTTCACCTTCCTCCTAGAAGCCAAAGGGGTCACCGATGAAGAAGACGCCAAGAAGAGGGCAATATTCTTCAGCGTCTGCGGAGAGGAGACATTTGAAATCGCCCGGGCTCTCCTTGTGCCTGAAGACGTCGCTACTGTTCCATACAAAACAATAATGGAACAGCTGAAGGGGCACTTTTCGCCACAGCCCTCAGTGGTGGCTCGTCGAAATGCCTTCTACGCAAAGCAGCAAGCCCCTGGGGAAACCATAACTGGGTTTGTGACCTCTCTCCGCCAAGCTGCCCGGTTCTGCAACTTCTCAGAGCTGGAGAACATGCTTCGTGACCGCCTCGTCGGTGGCCTGAAGGATGAGAAGCTGCAACGACGCCTCTACGCTAAGAAGGACCTAACGTTCCAGGTCGCTCTGGAGGAGGCCCTGGCAACGGAAGCTGCCGAGAGGTCGATGCAAGAGGCACGGCCGAGCCAGCCGTCCCAACCGAGGGTCCACCACGAAGACCTCACCGACGACTCAGGATCCAACAGGGAGGAGGTGCACCGAGTACAGCAGCGCACTCAAGCAGCCCACATACCACAGCTGCCTCGACGAGAAGGAGGGAACTGTGCAAGCTGTGGAGAAAGTCACGAGAGGAGGACCTGCCGTTTCCGCAACGCAGAGTGCAGGCAGTGCAGAAAATTGGGACACATCGCCCGGGTGTGTCGGGCTCGGCCCACCTGACGCCAGGCATCAGATGACCAATCCAAGAGCCCCAGGTCCCGGGGCCCAACGCACCAAGGCAACTCAACGGAGCTCACGGACTTCCAGGTATACCAGTTGCCCCACCCCAACGTAGAGAAAATTTATGTAGAGGTACAGATAGAGGGGGCCCCATGCCGCATGGAGCTTGACACGGGTTCAACTCTATCCATAATCTCGGCAAGGACCTTAAGGAAACTGTGTCCTACTGGGGGTCCCAAACTCAGGCCGGCCCCATTCACCCTCCGGGACTTCCAGAAACGTAAGGTCCCCACAATGGGGGTGGGGACCTTCAGGGTGCAATACCGAGGGCGGACGCGGCAACTGGACTTGCTTGTGGTCAAGGGCCCCTACATTAGCTTACTGGGATTGGCATGGTTTGGACCACTGGGGCTAGCCGTCACCGGGGTGAACCACACGAGCTTACAAGTGGACGTGGATGCCATATGCAAGGAATTTCCGGGGGGTTTTGATGGGAAATTGGGACAGTATACGGGCCCCCCCATTGCTCTACAGCTTGACCCCGCAGTACGACCGGTCAGGCTCAAGGCCCGCCGGGTCCCGTTCGCCCTGAAACCCCGTATAGACGAGGAATTGGACCGACTCGTGGAGCAAGGAGTGCTGGAGCCGGTGCCTAATGCCCCCTGGGAAACCCCAATCGTCACACCCGTCAAGCCTAATGGTTCGGTCCGCATCTGCGCAGACTACAAATGTACCATAAACAAGGCCCTCACGGCCCATGCATACCCAGTGCCAGTGGTCAGCCATGTCCTTGCCACCCTGGCTGGGTCGAAAATTTTTGGCAAGCTGGACTTGGCCCAAGCATATCAACAGCTGCCAGTAGATGAGGCCACAGCAGAGGCACAGACGATTGTGACGCACAGAGGAGCGTTCAGGGTAAAGCGGCTGCAATTCGGTGTCAGCGTGGCACCAGGCATATTCCAGAATCTAATGGACTCGCTCCTTAAAGGGATTCCTGGCGTCACCCCCTTCTTTGATGATGTGTTGATTGCCGGGCCCACACCAGAGGAGTTTGAGGACCGCCTCCGCACTGTTCTGCACCGTTTCCAGACGGCGGGTCTCAAGGTGAAGCGGGAAAAATGTCTACTAGGAGCGCCTCAGGTGGACTTTCTGGGATTTATGGTGGACGCAGAAGGGGTCCACCCGACTGGGGACAAGGTACGGGCCATTTGTGATGCTCCAGCGCCCAAGAACAAGACTGAACTTCAGGCCTTCTTGGGACTATTGAACTTTTACCATTCCTTCCTTCCCCACAAGGCGGCGGTAGCAGAGCCCCTACACAGACTCCTGGACAAGCGGGCCCCTTGGGTGTGGGGCCAGCACCAGGAGGCCGCATTCCAGGCAGTCAAGGACTTGCTTGTCTCAAACTCGGTCTTGGCACACTTCGACGAGAGGCTGCCGGTGGTGCTAGCATGCGACGCCTCGCCCTATGGCATTGGCGCTGTCCTGGGACACCAACTCCCGGATGGAAGAGAGGTACCGGTGGCATACTTTTCCCAGACACTCAATGCAACCGAGCGGAACTACTCGCAAATCGACAAAGAGGGTCTGGCAATCGTGAAGGGAGTAAAAAAATTCCATGATTTCTTGTACGGGCGGCCCTTTACCGTGGTGACTGACCACAAGCCGTTGCTTGGCTTGTTTGCCCCCGAAAAGCAGACCCCCCAAGTGCTGTCTCCTCGCGTCCTCAGGTGGTCAATTTTCCTTGCCAGCTACCAGTATGCACTGATTCACCGCCCTGGGAAGGCGATGGGCCATGTGGACGCCCTCAGCAGGCTACCACTACCGGAAACAGGCCCCGACCCAGCACCTGCACAAGAGGTTATGAGCCTGGAGCTGCTTCCCGACCGCCCCATTCAGGCACAAGAAGTCGCACACCATTCCAAGAAAGATAGGGTCATCTCCCGGGTCCTGGACTGGGTGTGGAGGGGATGGCCCAGCAGCAGCCCCGGGCCAGAATTCGCCGGCTACACAACCCGCAAGCATGAACTGTCGGCCCACAAGGGGTGCCTGTTATGGGGAAGCAGGGTCGTTGTTCCCCAGCCCCTCCGCAAAAGGGTCCTCACAGCCCTACACGAGACACACCCAGGGGTAGTAAGAATGAAGGCCCTTGCCAGGAGTTATGTGTGGTGGCCGGGGATCGACGGAGAGATAGAGGCCTGGGTCAAACACTGCCAGGCCTGCCAAGAATCCCGCCCAGATCCCCCAAGGGCCCCAGTCCAGTCCTGGGAGTCCGCCCGAGCACCATGGTCACGCCTGCATGTGGACTTCGCTGGCCCCTTTCAGGGGAAAACATTCTTCATAGTGGTGGACTCCTACACCAAATGGCTGGAAGTCGCACTGGTACCGTCCACTTCTACGTCCGCAGCCATCCGGGTACTACGCAGGCTGTTTGCAACCCATGGGCTCCCTGACACTCTCGTCTCAGACAACGGGACTGCATTTACGTCAGGAGAATTCCAAACCTTCACAGTGCAGAACGCCATCCACCACATCCGTTCGGCGCCATTCCATCCTGCCACCAATGGCCAAGC
Organism: Podarcis muralis; assembly: GCF_964188315.1. NCBI lineage: Eukaryota > Metazoa > Chordata > Lepidosauria > Squamata > Lacertidae > Podarcis > Podarcis muralis. The sequence goes on from NC_135655.1 coordinate 132,996,185, forward strand.
AGAACGCATGGTGCGGACCACCAAGGACACCCTTCGCCGCATGACGCAAGGGGATTGGGAGTACCGCCTTGCCACATTCCTTCTAGCACAGCACAGCACCCCCAGCTCAACGACCAGCCGGAGCCCTGCTGAACTACTAATGGGTCGGCGCCTTGCAATCAGATTAGACCGCCTTCACCCCGATAGAGCTCAGGATGAGGTAGTGGTGGGGGAAGGCAGGAACCCCCGGACCTTCGAGGCCCAGGACCCAGTGTACGCAAAGAATTTTGGGGCAGGCCCTGCATGGGTACCCGCCACAGTCACCAGGGTCACTGGTCCCGTGTCATACGAGGTGCTAACAGATGGAGGACAATGCTGGCGCCGCCACTGCGACCAGATACGGCGACGATTCCCGGGAGAAAACCAGGAGGAGGAGGACAGGTCAGAGGAGTCCCAAGGGAACAGTGGGGCAGTGAGGCCCATACAGCAGCAGGGGCAAGCAGGAGAGGCAGAATCAGTAAATACAGAGAGGACCCGTGAGGCCGAAAGGACACTGGAGCCAGAACCACGACTGAGCGAGCCGGTTGCGCCAGACCAAACAGCCCCATCACAGCCAGCATCCTTGGAACACGAGCCAGAACCTGAACCCCGGACCAGGGAACACCCCAGGCCGCAACGCACACGTAGGCCGCCGGCGTACCTTGAGGACTATGAATGCGACCTCCCGGGCAGGACTGGAACTTAGAGGGGAGGGGTGTTATGTACTGAGTTGAATAGGATCCAAACTGCAGCAGTCTGATTGGTCCTAGAACAATAGGATTCAGAATGCAGCAGTCTGATTGGTCCTAGAACAATGCAGCAGTATGATTGGTTGGCAGGAACCACCCAATCATGCTCCAGATAGAAGTGAATCCACAACCTGATTGGCTTACAGTAGAATTCCGGAATTAGCCAATCATGTGCAGCCCATTGTGTAAATAATGTATATAAAGCAGATACTTTGAGGGGACATTCATTCATTCCTCCTCACCACTATGAGCTGAATAAAGAGCATGAAATCACTTTGCGACTCTGAGTATATTTCAGTGTTTTTAAAAATACGTTGAATTTTCCATAAGGCTCACTATTGCCATCTAGTTTCACATTGTATATTACACTTAAAACACACGTAATTATTTTATTTGCAGCTGTATAGCTGAGTATTTGGTGCACTTTATTTTTGGGGGAAGGTAGTTTGCATGTACCCCTCTGGGCAGGAGGGGCTTTTATTTTCATACCCCTTACCTGTATATGCGGCTCAGCTGAATACAAACTAGCCATTTCGTTTCCAGTGACCAAAATGCTGCTGCACACTGAAGGCACAACAAAAACACATCTGAAGGCTATAACTTTTGTTGTTGTTGTTGTTGTTTAGTCGTTTAGTCGTGTCCAACTCTTCGTAACCCCATGGACCAGAGCACGCCAGGCACTCCTGTCCTCCACTGCCTCCCGCAGTTTGGTCAGGCTCATGTTTGTAGCTTCGAGAACACTATCCAACCATCTCATCCTCTGTCGTCCCCTTCTCCTTGTGCCCTCCATCTTTCCCAACATCAGGGTCTTTTCCAGGGAGTCTTCTCTTCTCATGAGGTGGCCAAAGTATTGGAGCCTCAACTTCAGGATCTGTCCTTCCAGTGAGCACTCAGGGCTGATTTCCTTCAGAATGGAGAGGTTTGATCTTCTTGCAGTCCATGGGACTCTCAAGAGTCTCCTCCAGCACCATAATTCAAAAGCATCAATTCTTCGGCGATCAGCCTTCTTTATGGTCCAGCTCTCACTTCCATACATCACTACTGGGAAGGTAGTGAAGGCTATAACTACTGTAACAATATTCCACAACAACAACAAGAGCACGGAGGTCTTGTGCAGGCCTGCCCTGGCACAGGAAGCCAGTGTTAATTCTGTTTAAAAATATACACCATGTCTCTGCAAAAAGAAAAGAAAAACACCCCACAAGCCTCTATTTTGCCCATCATCAATTGGCTTGAGCTGGTATTTATCTGCCCCCCCCCCCAGTTTAGTCATCTGTCCCCACCCCCCTTTGCAGCCACCACAAATCAAGAGCTCTGTGACTTTGCTGCTGCCACTCCCTGTTCCACCTCCATTCCGCTGAGCAGCAGCACTGCCACTGCTGGGAGGGCACTTCTTTCCCCCACGCACAACACACACTGTAAAATAAAAAAATTCCTTCCAGTAGCACCTCAGAGACCAACTAAGTTTGTTATTTGTATTCTGAACCAGGTAACTACATTATCACTAATTTCAAAAGTTATAGCAACCAGTTTAGTAGGCATGTTTATTTTAAAAAAAAAGTTGGATTTTCAAATCGTCAATTTGTTGTAATTGTTTAAGCTGGTCCTTTCTGTGATTTTTTTAAAAATCGCTTTGATTTAAACCAGTCCCCTCTGCATTCAGGTCAGCAGTTCAAGTTTGTATGTGAGAAGGAAGCAATCCTCTCCATCAAAAATATCCACCTATAAGCAATTGTCCTGAAGCAAAATATTTGGTTGATGAGTTCAAATAAATCTTTAATGCATGTCTTCCTGAGACTCCTGCCCAATTCTGTGGGTTTCCTGCAACATTTCCCTTTTGTATTCAAAAGGGATGCTTAATCCTCCACTGATTCAGCCTCCTAGAGCTCCTGCTCCGTGGCTTCAGGAGCGCCACCTTGCCTCCCACATGGAGGGGGCAAAGTGTTTTGTGATGTCACGTCATGCCCCCCTCTGCGTGTCCCACAAGTGCTCGCCTGGAGGTGAAGAATAGAGGGCTGAGAGGGCAATCTCCACCCTCTGTGTGACCCGCCCCCACCCAGCACTTTTTGGCTAGAAAAAAAGAACTGTATAGGAATCTCGATTGACTGAGTCAGACCTCGGTTCTGTGTACCTCAGTGTATTCTGCATGGATTGGAAGCTGCTCTCCTGGGCTTCAGAAAGGGCTCTTTTCCTGCCCTACCTGGAGATGCCCCAGGGGACCTGGAATCTTCTGATGGAACTTCCGGGTTGGCGCCATCGCCGAATGGCGGACTCCCTCCGAGCTCCGGAGGGAGCCTGCTCGGCAGGGGTTGGGTCCTACCACGCCGGCGACGCGGGGACCCTCAAAAACCACGGGCACGGAGCCCGTGGACATGGTAGACTCGGCGGGCACCGTTAGCGCCCTCCTGACTCGTGAAGGAGCCTTTTTAAAGGCTACGGAACGGGTGCCGGGGAGCGGCGTGGTGCTATGAGTCCTCTGCTTTCCCTGCCGAGCGAAGCCGCATGCCATTCGACGGAGAGCGCTGACTTCTTCTATTGAAAATTCAGACTATAAACAACAACCCGTGAGTAATTTGGTAAATCGGACTTAAAAGGAGAAAAAAAGAAATTTTTTTTCGGATTCGGCACGAGCGGGGGAGATCCAAAAAGGAAGTCAGTCCCCCCCCTATTGTAAACATTTTAAAACAAGGATTTGGCAACCAAGGTCGAGAAAGGAGCTTGCTTCTGTTTATTGATAAAAATTATTAATTCCATGATGGGAAATTATAAGAACTGTGCTGGAGGAGAAGAGTGGAGGGTGAGAATGAAAGTGCAACCCCCCGGGAACCGGGGTGACCCGCGAGAGAGCCTGGCGAAGAGAAACGGAGACTTTGACAGCTGTCAAAGTAGCTGTCAAAGTTGGAGAATATAAAGAGGACTTTGCTATGAGGACTTTGCTGGTTAGTTTTGTTACAATTTGGATATAAACTGTCGAAAATAAGGAATAACAATTTGACTTTTGGATTAGAGGAAACAAAGTTACTATAATCCCCCTAGAGGGGTTTTGGGACATTACAAGAACGGTCGTAAGTGGAAAAATACTCTTGGAATCGTACAGGACTTGTTATCTTCTGGGAAAGCTGCAAAAACGAAACAGTATTTCGTCTGCAGAGGTGTTTATATTAAAGGAGACAATAGAATTATCTATTGAAGAAAGGAAGGGACTGGACGTAAGTTTTTGTTCCTGAACTAACAACAACTTCTGTAGAGGTACCAACTTCCTGAATTAGAATGTTTTAGCAGCGGAACAGGAAAAGATATCTGAGAAAGAGAGAAAAAAGAACAAAGGACTGATGACGACCTGGAAAGAACAAGGGAGGAGCTATAAAGACCAAGGAAACTAAAGGCCCATTGGGGGCCTCTTTAAGACTGGATGTCTGAAGTTAAACATTATTTTTTAAAAAAGGGAAAAACCGGCAAGGTGGAACTGGGGAAAAAACTGGCCATGGATCTGAGACCTCCAGGCTGACAATAGACAGGCTGATGGATATGGGGAATCCAAACCGGGGAAGGGGGGGGGGAGATTTGGAATCCAAAGGGTGTGCAACTATTTTTTGAGTCTTTTTATATCTTTTACTTTGATTGGACGTGTTCATTAAAAAAGGGAATTCGTGGAAGGAAATTGGGGTGGACCTTGGGGGAGAAAAATTTTCTGTTAATGATGAGGGATGGTGGAATGATTATATAACTAAATTGAATGGTGGGTTAACAAATTAAGTTTTAAATCGGGAGAAAGAGCTTGTAGAATCAAATTAATGAAAGGGGAATACAATTGGGAGGGGGATGGGGGAGTCCTAGAAAGATGTCAATGAAAGTTTTATGTGTATTTTTTTTCTTTTTTTTCTTTTTCTTTTTTTAAATTTTTTTTGTATTTTCATTTTTTGTGTTTTGGAAACTTTAATAAATATGTTTTTTTTTTTAAAAAGGAATCTTCTGATGGAAAGCTCTACCACTGAACTACAATAAATTGCTATAGTGGACATACAGAAAGACAGAGGGTGTAACACCAATAAAATAACTACAAATATCATGATAAAGTGTTACAAACCTTGGATAATGGCTTCTTCTGGGCACAATTAATCCCTCCAATAAAGACCATGTTGGGCATCACAGGTCTGGGGTAATCAAATGCAAAGTCATACCTCAGCAACCAAAGGGATGTTTTACTAAAAAGTTCCAAGGCTGTAATCTTCCTCTGCAGAAACTCAGTAGCAAGCTGTTCATATTTTTCATAAAATAAGTAGCAAACTAAAGAATTGAACTGAGTCATTAAAACATTCTTCACACGCTCAGTAAATGTCATATGATCCGAGTAAGTTGTAAAACCCTGTGGGATGTAAGAAATGGGGCTTGGGCACTGAGCAGCTTGGAAGTCCAAATGACATGGAAGTCCACGCAAGAAGTAGACTCTAGGCAAGGAAAGATATTCAGCAAGGATTGGAGCGCAAGGCAGCACAGGATCTGAAAACACAGCATCAAAGTCGCTCTGCTGGAGGAACTGGATGAGTTCTTTGTCGTATAAAAGATGCCGACAAGCAGAAACAAACATGGAAACACTATGAGATACATTTCTATAGATTTGAACAACCTTCTCCAGGAGGTGAGGATTATTAAAAATATTCTCACCTATTGCCCTGTAAAATTCGTCCAACTGCTCCTGGGTGTAAGGCACGGAATGTGTTCTTACAGTAAAATGCTCAGAAGACGTTTGCATGACCAAAGTGTTTTCTGGCATCACAACCACAACCTCATGACCTTTTTGCGCAAGCTTCTCCACTACCACTTGCATGCTCAGCCAGTGACTTCCATCTTGAGGCATCACCAACAGCTTCCCACTTTCGGCACAATGCCACAAGGAGAACCAAAAGGCAACTCCAGCAACCAGTTGAGACCTTGAATTCAGCCTGGCCATCGTGGTATCAAGGAGTCCTGACTTCCTTACACGCTTTGTGCCTAATATATGAAAGCAGATGTTGCAAGTATAACGTTGGTGCAGCCAATGGACTCACTCATACTAAGCATCAAGTAAATGTTTAATGTGTGCCCTGTGACGCTACTTTTATCAGGACCAAAGGCTGTGCATGAAATAATATTGAACAGATAAGAACAGGGCCAACCAAGTTCATGTCGTACGTTAACAACAACAAAAAAGAAAACTCTTCAGCCACAAGAGTTGCAGAAGATGATTTAGCACAATTATGTGGTGTGCTTCTGTAACCCTTAAATTTTAAAATGTTAACTAGAACAAGCAACACGGAACAAAAAGGCAAGGCCAGTGGCTCATTGAGACCTTGAATTCATCGTTCCTGTCATGGCAACAAGAAGCCCTGACTTTGATATACTGTATGCCTAACGAGAAACCACAGAGCCTAGGACTTGCCAATCAGAAGGTCGGCGGTTCGAATCCCCGCGGTGGGGTGAGTTCCCGTTGCTCGGTCCCTGCTCCTGCCAACCTAGCAGTTCGAAAGCACGTCAAAGTGCAAGTAGATAAATAGGTACCGCTCCAGCGGGAAGGTAAGCGGCGTTTCCGTGCGCTGCCCTGGTTCGCCAGAAGTGGCTTAGTCATGCTGGCCACATGACCCGGAAGCTGTATAAACGCCACTAAAGTGAGATGAGGGCCGCAACCCCAGAGTCGGCCATGACTGGACCTAATGGTCAGGGGTCCCTTTACCTTTACCTTATGCCTAACACACGAAATCAGATGTTGCTGAGTATAATATTGGTGTAGCCCACAGCATCACTGATTCCAAGCATCAGGTAAATGTTTAATAAATGTCCTCCGCTGATCTTATGACCGGGGCTACATTCAAACTTACTAAATAGATAAGAATAGGGCCAAATGAGTTTATGTTGTACATTAACGAAACAAATCTCTTCAGTAGCAATATTTGCCTGCAGATGATTCAGCATAAGTTTGTAGTTTTATCCTGTAGCTTGCGGAGGTGAGGCAGTATAGTTGCCATAATGTCATATATTGTACTCTTTTTTGTGAGCTTCCTATGGAGCATCAACTTTATTGGTGCTAGAAAGGGGACCTCCCTAAACCCGATAAATTAATAAGTGGTAGAATTGTGATTATTTGGGATATGAAGGCAAAATACAAGCTGCAGAAGTATTCCTGGGCTAGCTTATGCAAAATAACCTGGCAGTGTAGGGCCATTAAAAACAACACAAGGCCATTGGCAAGGCAAAAGTCCTTTCCTCTGCCCTGAGGTGTGAACAGATATGGGGAGGTGGGGTTGGAAGGTTGACAGGGTAACTGGATGTCAAAGGAGCCAGCCTCTGCAGAGGATTGGGGGGCAATGCAACATTGTGCAATGTGCTGATGTCCCATGTGCAACATCATCTGAATATTGAAGGTGGCTGCCCCCTGAAAAAAAAATTCAGGGGGCTGAAACTGCCTTGGCCCCTAGAAGTTGGTGTCTATGCTGCGTGTGATGTCACAGAAGACTTTGGGGCTTTTGGCACAAGGCCTGGAATAGCTGAGAACAAAGGACAGAACCATTTGGGCAGGCTGGCTGAAGGGAGGCTGGAAGAGAGGCCTTCGACTCCAGGGCTGCACTGCTGTGGGGAACAAGCCTCTTTTGATGCGACCATACTATAAGATCTGGACTCCCTCCAGGCAGACTGAAGGTGTAAATAGGTGAATAAACCATAATCCTTAAAGCTACGACAGCCTGCAGTGTGTCTTCAATTCCCCAAAGGAGCACAGACCCTGGTTTAGGGCCAAGACCTCTGGAATCCTGTGCATGGCTCAGCCAGAATTGGGGTGGCCGGTAACAACATTAAAGAAAACATAATCTCTTGTACATATTTCTATGTAAAAGAGGACAAGTGGAGCCGGAATATCTTATTTCTGATATCAAGCATTACCATTAGCAGTGTGACTTGTATTCATTCTTGTATTCATTCTTGTGAGTTTCCACGTAGAGAGGAAAGGCAGAAATTAAAGGTATTATACAGCCTACCCCATGACCACCCAGAGCGAGGCAGATTGCAGAGGCAACAGCAGATAAGCCCAGCATCAGCACCAGGAGTAGCCACTGCCAATTGCTGCATCATCCTCTCTTGTTACTTAAAAAAAAACCATTTTCTTAATCAGATGGCAGCAAGCCAGTGTAGCATATGGTAACAGACATTCATTTGAATATTTTTATTTTAAATATATATTGTGATGTATTCAATTCTCCCTCTGTTTGCTTCGTGCAATGAGTGCAATGGGACTTCTGTTTCCTCTGCTTCCCACATCCATCTCCAAAATATGCAACGGAGGGACTTCCAACCCTCTGGAGTTGATTTTGAGGGGATTTTTGGGGGCGGGGCGGGCTGGAAGGGAATAGGAAAGGATAGAGTTCCACTGCCTGCACAAAGTCCATTGCACTGGTGAAGCTTCAGCACTGGGTATCACCCACTATCCTTTTTTTACTTGAAAATAGTGCTTAGCTCCAGATAAACATGTTTGGCATCAGTGGAGTAGAAACAAAAGCAAATCAGTTTGTCAAGGATCCTAACATATTGAGTAGAGTTGCTACCTCCTTAATAACACTAGTCAAGGCACAAATCATAGCATAATGCAGGTGACGGAGGTCTTATAAAATTGCAGATATATAGTAATTTCATAAGAAAGTGTTTCAAACCTTGGAGAATGCCTTCCCTGTTCAGTGTTTATCTCTCCAATTAAAACCATGTCTGAGGTAATCAAATGCACCAGTCTGAGGCAGTGGCGTAGCGTGGGGGGTGCAGGGGGGGCCGGCCGCACCGGGCGCAACATCTGGGGTTAGGGCAAATCCACAGGTTAGGGGGCGCAAATCCACGGGTTAGGGGGCGCAAATCCATGGGTTAGGGGGCGCTAATTAATTGCCTTGCCCCGGGTGCTGACAACCCACGCTACGCCACTGGTCTGAGGTAATCAAATGCAAATTCATACCTCAGCGACCAAAGAGATGTTTTACTTTAAAAAAAAAATCCAAGATTGTAATCTTCCTCTGCAGAGATTCAGAAGCAAGATACTCATATTTTACCAATAATAATAATAATAATAATAATAATAATAAAGTGCAAAATAAAGAATTTAACACCATCATTAAAATGTTTGTCACATGCTCAGTATATGTCATATGATTTGAATAAGCTGTATAAGTTCCTGAGATATAAGGTCGGGGGCTTGGATTCTGGGCTGCTTCAGAATTCAGACCATATGGAAGTCTATGCAAGAAGTAGACTATAATCAAGGAAAGATATTCAGCACAAGGAGCACGGGATCCTAAGATATAATAATATAATAATAATAATTTTTATTTATACCCCGCCCTCCCCAGCCAAGGCCGGGCTCAGGGCGGCTAACAAGCAATAATAAAAACAAGTTGAATGAATACAACTTAAAAACAAGATTAAAATACAACATTAAAATATTGAAACATTAAAATATTAAAATGCAGCCTCATCACAGAAGGAGAAAGGAAAAAGAAAGAGGGGAGGGAATCAAATTGGCTCCAAGCCAAAGGCCAGGCGGAACAACTCTGTCTTACAAGCCCTGGTCTCATGAGGCAGAGCCTTCCACCAGGCCGGGGCCAGTGTTGAGAAGGCCCTGGCTCTGGCTGAAGCTAATCTAACTTCCTTAGGGCCCGGGACCACTAGGGTGTTGCTATTTATGGACCTTGAGGCTCTCTGTGGGGCATACCAGGAGAGGCGGTCCCGTAGGTACGAGGGTCCTAGGCCGTGAAGGGCTTTAAAGGTCAAAAGCAGCACCTTAAATCTGACCCTGTACTCCACCGGGAGCCAGTGCAGCTTGAAAAGCACTGGGTGAATATGCTCCCATGGCAAAGACCCCGTGAGGAGCCTCATATATGATATGGCATCAAAGTTGCTCTACTAGCTCTCTGTCATACAAGTAGAAGCAAACATGGAAATAATCTGAGATAGGTTTTTAAATACTTGAACAACCTTTTCCAGAAGTGAGAATTATTTAAAACATTCTCACCTACTGCACAGTAAAATTCACCTAAGCAGGCGGGGGCGCGGTGCGTGCCCTGGGGACATGACACGTTGCCCCCAGGGGCATGGCACGCCTCCCAGGGGTGTGGTACGCCACCCACGAGGGCATGATGCACCCCCTGGGGGGCGTGGCATCTGGCGCACACGCGGGGATGTATGGCGCGTGTCCAGGGGGGCGCCGCAATGGCACCCTACCAGAATAGTGGTGCCGGGGGCAGTCTGCTCCCTCTGCACTCCCGTTCCTCTGCCAGTGGCCCTGCACTCATCAAGTAAATGTTTAATGTGTTGCCTCTGCTGAACCTATAGCCACCAGCACATAAAGTCTTTATATCTAATCATAAGAATTCCAGTTGAGTTATTTACATTAATGAAATCTTAAGTTACTACAGTTATAGAAGATGATTCATCACACTTAAACACTTTGGTTTTGTAACAAGCGGAGGTCATAAAAGTTCATAACTACTTGTTGAAGATGTTAAAGGTTACTACATTCCAGCAAGATGAATATTTTGTTCTTTTTTTCTTTAAAGTTTATTAAATTTCTCGCTCCTAAATTTTTTGTCATGTACATGGTGATGTCTCGGTGGATGCTTTTTATCACCACACACCTTCTGTGTGCTGCTCACCTAAATACAATCTAGCCGTTCTACTGCCAGCAACTCAAATGATCTTAATTCGTCTATTGCAGGGGTCAGTAACCATTTTCAGCCGTGGGCCAGTCCACCATCCCTCAGACTATGTGATGTGCCAGACTATAATGAACAAATAAAATAATGAACGAATTCCTATGCCCCACAAATAACCCAGAGATGCATTTTAAATAAAAGCACACATTCTACTCATGTAAAAACATGTTGATTCTCAGACCGTCCGCGGGCCGGATTGAGAAGGCGATTGGGCCGCATCCAGCCCACGGGCCTTACGTTGCCACCCCTTGTCTATTGCCACTGACTGATGCTCACTGAAGGCATGCCCAAAAGATCTCTGGGGACTGTAACTGCAATATATATGTACAACCCTTAAATAATGTTTTTAACACAGAGGTCTTCTACAAGACTGTTTTTGCACAAGTCCTTTGTGTTATTTTTATTTTAAAAATGCTAATATAGATGCCATTGCAAAAGTTGCAAGCTTCTGTTTTGCCCATTATCTATTAGCTTGATTTGTATTTATTTCATCTTCCTTTTTAGCTACAGTTTAGACTCAGTGGAGCACATGCTCCTTTTTCTGTTGCTGTTGAAAAAACCCAACAAAAACAGGGAGAGAGGACCGGTCTCCTCCTCAAATTGCTTCCTTACAGAATCAAGAGTTTAAGCTTTTCTATCTGGCTTGCTTGTTTTTTTTTTTGAGAAACAAATACAATATAATGGATTCTGGTAGGTAGTCTTGTATATCTGAAGAAGTGTGCATGCACACAAAAGCTTATACCAAGAACAAACTTAGTTGGTCTCTAAGGTGCTACTGGACAATATAATTGAATGCTGTAAGGTTTTTTGTTCTTTTAATGCTTTAGTTTTAGTGACATGCATTGCAGGTTGGGAGCTCCAAAGCTTTTGTGTGTGGCCAAGTGCCCAACGTCAGCACCATGGCCTCCACATACTGTAGCGCTAATTTTCAAACCATCCTCAAGGGTAGCTTCCCACAGAGCACATTACATTCACCCGAGCCCATGTACACATTTGATCAGAAAGGGAATGTAATCACCTGGTGCCCATTACTGGATTTATATAAAGTCACTCAGATTCGGGAAGAGGTAGACTCCACCATGGGAGCAGGGCCGGGGCAGGAGAGTGCTAGAGTCCTGTCTAGTCAAGTTGCTTGGGATCAATTTCAATCTGTTACCTCTGAGGATGTGGACAGGCTGCTTGGACGAGTGAAACCAACCACCTTGATCCTTGTCCATCCTGGCTTATAAAAGCTAGCCAGGAAGGGCTGGGCGATGGGCTTCGCGGGGTGGTGAATGCTTCTCTCTGTGAGGGAGTCTTCCCAGATCTGCTGAAAGAGGCGGTCATTAAACCGCTTCTTAAAAAAAACAACTCTAGACCCGGCCAATATGGCCAACTATGGCCCAGTCTCAAATCTTCCATTCTTGGGCAAGGTGATTGAGCGAGTGGTTGCTGAACAACTCCAGGCACACCTGGAAGAAGCGGACCATTTGGATCCCTTCCAGTCAGGATTCAGGCCGCATCATGGGCCTGAAACTGCCTTGGTCGTGCTGGTCGATGATCTCCGGAGGGCTGGGGACAAAGGTGAGAGCTGTTTCCTAGTTCTGCTGGATCTCTCAGCAGCTTTTGATACCATCGACCATAACATCCTTCTGGACCGTCTAGAGGGGCTGGGAGCTGGGAGCACTGTTATACAGTAGTTCCGCTCCTTCCTCCTGGGCCGTGTTCAGAAAGTGGTGGTAGGGGATGAGTGTTCAGACCCCTGGTCTTTCACTTGTGGGGTGCCTCAGGGTTCTGTCCTCTCCCCCATGCTTTTAAACATCTACATGCAGCCGCTGGGAGAGATCATCAGGGGGTTTGGGTTGGGTGTTCATCAATATGCGGATGATACCCAGCTCTACCTCTCTTTCAAATCAGAACCAGTGAAGACGTTGAAGGTCCTGTGTGAGTGTCTGGAGGCGGTTGGAGGATGGATGGCGGCTAACAGATTGAGGTTGAATCCTGACAAGACAGAAGTACTGTTTGGGGGGGGCTGTGCGGGTGTGGAGGACTCCCTGGTCCTGAATGGGGTAACTGTGACCCTGAAGGACCAGGTGCGCAGCCTGGGAGTCATTCTGGCCTCACAGCTGTCCATGGAGGCGCAGATCAATTATTTGTCCAGGGCAGCTGTTTACCATGCATACTTGGCTTCAGACACATGCTGAGCGCATGCTAGATGTCATACAGTCTATACAGTCTATATAGACCCCGATCTTTCCACAGGTGGAATTGCTCATACCTTTTCCTGTCTGAAGGCTGGATGATTCCAATATGGAAAGAGCAGAGAGGTGCCCTGGGCCATAGAACCTCTACACTTCCTCCACATTATCAATGCTCTCTTCAGAAAAAGATGAGATACATCCCTTAATATAGGTCTAGATATACTAAGAAACAGCAGCACACATATTGAAGGACTAGAGGGAATTAATTCATAGGGTCTCTTTGGCTATTTTAATTAGCTGCTTTAGATGAAAAGCCTCATGATAGTACTTCAGATCAGACATTCTCAGTCCTTCCTTCATCCAAGGTCTATAGAGGGTCTTATTGGTCACATGACCACGCTTCCCCAAGCGATAAATCCACTGAGCAACAGTTGCTATTTAACAAAGATATCTGAGGGGATAGTTACAGGGAGGGTTGGAAACAAAAATGGGAATCTTGGTAAAACAGAGGTCTTAATTGCTGCAATCCAGTCCAGGCAACTAAGCCTTAGGTGTTTCCAAGACTTCAGCTCGGCATCAATTGAATTATGCCATTTCCCCAAATTCCTTGGCCAAAGTTGCTTGAGATTGTTCATGATAATCATTGTTGCAATCTGGCTCATGGAGAAAATTGGAACATGATTTCTGAGCCATTCATGACTTGATTGAGAATGAGAATACCGATATTGCTCGTGTTCCTGAAACCTGGGTGGATGAGCTGGGATGAGCTGTTCTGACTCAGCTGTGGCTGCCCAGAAACTAGACACAACATCAGCACACGCTGCAGGCATGGATGGGGAAAGGGGGCTTGCTCTTGGCCTGGTGCCATTGTTCTCCTTTAGGCACCAGGGGAAATCTCATTCAGGCAAGCATTTTCAGTTCTGTTAATGAGGTGTTATTAGGAGAATTCTTACCACTTATAGATATTTTGTATATTTTATAGACTATTTATAGATTATTTAGTGAACTCACTGCATGTTTTCTATTGAGGTTTTTTTTGCTGGGGGGGTGGTGGTGGTTGGAATTAATATCAAACTGTACCACAAAAGAAAAAATAGCACTGGTTGTACCAAACTGGTGATTGACTAGAAAGTCTAAAAATCATACTTCTACTCATAAAAGAAATTCTACAGAATTCAGAATCCTGTCATAATAAATTTAACAACAACAAAAATAAAATAATAATAATAACAAGCAGCAGCAGCATTACCAACCTGAGATAACGGCTTCTTCCAAGCACAGTTCACCCCTCCAATTATAATCATATTTGGCATTAGTGGCCTTGGATATTCAGCCACAAAGTCCATTCTCATCAGCCAAATGGATCCATGACTTAGAAGTTCTGTGAGACTCAGATCTCTCTGCAGAAACTCTGAAGCAAGACTTGCATAAGGAGAGTAGACAAAACTGCAGAGGAAGTATTCTGCCAGGTGGAACAGCAGATTTTTCACACGCTGGGCAAACGTCATATGATCTGAGTTTCCTGTCATACCTCTTGGGACATAAGAAGGAGGCCTCGGACACTGCGTAGCTTCAAAGTCAAAACCACATGGTATTCCTCGTAAGAAAAAGACAGAAGGGATGCCAAAGTAGTCAGCAACTATCTGGCCACAAGGCATCATAGGATCTGTAAAGAGAGCATCAAATTTGCTCTCGTTGATATAACTCATCAGTTCTTGGTTGTATAATAAATGTGTGCAAGCAGCTAAGAACATAGCATTTGTCTGTTTCATTCTCTCAATTGTTCTAAAAAACCTGACCAAAAAAGGAAGCTCTTGAAAATTGTCATTTCCAAATTCTTTAATAGAGATATCCATTTCTTCTTGGGTGAAGGGCACTGGATAACTTTTCAAAGTATAAACATCATCTGACGCTTTTATGTGCATATTGATTTCAGGTGCAACGACGACTATCTCGTGTCCATTCTTCTTGAGTTGGTTCAGGATGGATTGCATGCTGAGCCAGTGGCTTCCATCCATGGGTACCACCAGGAGTTTCCCACCAGAAACAAAACTCGAAGAACATAGAAGCAGCATGAGGATGGAAACATATGCCTGGCAGCAGGCCATGGGAGCCATTTTTTTGGTCTGTCCGCTTGCTTCTCTCTCAGAAAGTATCACCTGTATGCTCCAAGCCGCCCCTTATATACTGGAGTGCAAAGTCTGACCTTGTGTGCTCTCTTGAAGTAAACATTTAACTAAAAGCCAAGGCTTCTAGTTAAACATTTACTTTGGGAGGTGCTAAAGCTTATAAAAGGTACTACTGGAATTATACAAAATGTTTAGCCATCCTTCATTTTCTTGTTATTGCTTGCATTGTTACAGAGAATACTTTTGCAGTTGTTATGTTTGATGCTTGTCTGAAAACAATAAAAACTTTCTATTGTAATTATAATAAAAGAACTGAGCGAATGAGTAGTGGTTAGAGCCTGCTCAGCTAAGGAACAGGCACAGAGTCAATGCATTATTTAATCCCATCCTTGCATCCATCAGATGCCATTGTCATAAATGATGTCAGCCGATGGGCAAGTACAGCTGGTGGGCAGCTGAGAGATTCAGGAAGGGGTTGCACTGAAATCCATGCTAAAATGAAGGGGGAATACTTGTTTTACCAGCTTCTTGCAAGGTGTTTTTAAGTCTCAACTTCAGGACTTCAAAGCACCTTGCCCACAGGGTCAACCCTGAGAAGGATCAGGCCAGTGGAAGCAAGATATTTCTCCGACCCTGCTAGGAATTTATCAGTGTGGACTTGATAGTTCTTGTTCTTACATAATGAATCCTATTTATTCTTCAACTGAAAACATCATTGCTCTATAGGATTGTATTTGTGTGACACGTTATTTAATTTAAATGTTCATATTAAATAAACTTCTTGCACAGTTTCATCACCACCTAATATAACACTGTGCTCTGCAGGAGTCTTTCAGCTTCTGAGCTGACTCATCATTATCTGAGCAGTGATAATGTGAGATTTTATCACCAATAGCCTCAGATTTACCCATAATTCCCCTTCCTACTCCTCACAAAGTCTGATACAGTTCTTTTAATTGTGTGGTGCCAGGGGAGCATGTCTGGGATGCAGTCATGACAGCGACACTGCCATTGCCAGCCTTATCATGAGCCGTGCTGAGCTACATCTCTCTTCTCCCCATTTGCTCCTATCACTCCCCGCTCTTGCTTTCCTAGCCAGCTGCCGGCCTGACACCAGGGATGTGGGAGCTCCTGCTTTCACCCTGAGGAAGGGAATGCTGGACTTCTTTAAAGAACCCATTTATCTTAGCCAAATGGAGCTGTAACACAAACATCGGAGATATCTTAGGTGTGAGTTTGTGTGCTAGTAAGGAAAAGAAGTAATAATTCAGGTTCTGTTGAATCAAAGTCAGGCAACACAGAGGTCAGATAAGGCAAAATTCAAAGAAAACATAGTATCAGCATCAAATTTTATTTCGGTCGCAGACCAGCAAAGACAGCACCTTGGATAGCTCCTTGTGACTCTCAGGCTGAGAGAGCAAAATCTAGGGCAGCAAGATCCACAGGGGCAGCAGATTCAGCCTCCAAGAAATGCATTGCTGGCTGCTACTTGGGGGCAGATCTACCGCCTCCTTGGCAGCCCACCCCCAGGCCACCTCTACAGAGGTCTCTCTGCAAAAAGGAGGCACTGCTCGTCTCCCACCCATAGCAAGAAAATGGTGAGGGCTGCCCTCTGGGGTCTCCTGGGTTCTGCACCCCCAACACAAAATAGTCTTTGATTCCCACTTCAACCATTGGGTAAGGCTGATTTGATTCCCCCCGCTCTTGCTGTAGATCTTTACTTCCTCCTTGTTCTCTACGAGGATCTTTATTACCCCTCTGTTCTTGATCTTCACTCACCCCTTCTTCCCTGGTGGATTGGGGGGGGGGGGAGCCATTTTTTGGTTCACCTCAGGTGACAAAATGTCTTGGGCCAGCCCTGGCTCTAACTTACTTTAGGAGCAGCTGAGTGATGGTGCTAGGACATCCAGACAGGAGTCTGTTCTGCTGGGACATCCAGACAGGAGTCCAAGGATGGCAAAGTGGTCTTCTGGGGTTTCAAAGGTGCTGGCAAAAAGGCTCCTCCTGTACTGGAGTCTCCAGGACACAGGAAGGGCTTGCGGCCAGTTCAGATCCTCAAGCAGTGAGAGTGATGTTCTCACCTGATGAGGTTTTGCCTTTCCACCCCTCCCAATGAGACAAGAGGATCTGAAACCAAGCTTATTGTACAAAACACCAAAGAGAAATATGCATGTAATTGCAAATGCAAACAGCCAATACTGTAACTTCAAGCTTTGGCAATGTTAACATAAATATGGGGAAACAAAAAAAAGTTCCTTCCAGTAGCACCTTAAAGACCAACTAAGTTAGTTCTTGGTATGAGCTTTCGTGTGCATGCACACTTCTTCAGATACACTGAGCTTTCGTGTGCATGCACACTTCTTCAGATACACTTTAGGGTGCTACTGGAAGGAATTTTTTTTGTTTTGACTATGGCAGACCAACACAGCTACCTATCTGTAACTATAAATATGGGGTATATTGTAAATAAATGTATAGATTCTGAGTGAGGATGAGAATGGCTAAGACCATCATTTGTTCCACAGAGACCCCTGACACTGAAGTGGAAGACTTCTCCCAAGCAAAAGCTCCACTTTAACAAAAAGCGGATACTACACAAATATGCCTCCACAAGAATGGAGCAATGGGAAGCCATATATATTTACAAAACCACTGCCAAGATCTGTAGCCAGACTCTGCTGCCAGAATCTAGAGCATGGGCGGAGAACATTTTTTAAGTCACAGGTCACAATCCTTTCACAGGCAACTGCCTCATGCCAGTGGTGGGCAAGGCCAAAATCAAAATAAGTTCCAATTAACACATATTTATCCACACATACATGCTACTTTCAGAAAACCTTTACCCATCAGCATCCTCCCTCCCTTCCAATCACAGCAATTTAAAACTCCCTTCCACCTCACTTCTTCTTTGTTTATTTCTCTTTTCTTTCCCTTTCTCCCCCTGCAGTTAGTCTTTTAAAAAAGGTCACATTTCCCCATTAGTCTAATTGTTCTGCAGGAAGGGTGTGATTTTGGAGGTAGCTGCCACTGTCTCATAATCCTGTGCCTCATCCTGGCACAGCAATTTGGGGGAAGTTCCCATGTACTGAGACTAATTGCCAAGTGGGGTGCAGTTAGGGGGAGATGGCAACAAATGGGGAGAAAGTTAAGGCTTTTCTCCCCAGCTGCAGAAGACGGGGCCAGTAGACTAGGAGAAAATGTCCCACCCACACTTCTTTGGCTTTCGTGCTTCACTTTACACTTGCTTACATTGAATGCAATCTCTTTTTGTTTTCATCACACTGAAGATTTTGTATCATCAGCAAACTTGCCTATTTCACTGCTCCTTCAATGACCCTCAAAGCACATGTTCTCCCACCTTGTGGGCTCTAAGTATGCACAGCATAAGCTAAGGGATATAGCCCCATTTGATTCTCCTGTATAGTAAGCCCACAACTTACTCACATTTAACTTATGCGCATTCAGCTTAATTCACTTGGCAATGAATGAATAAATAGGGGGCAGAGGGAGGGAATAAAAAGGGGAGGGAAAAAGTACTTTGGCAATACCACCTGCCATTGTATATTGACTATTCATGGTTTTAGCTTTAGGCACAATCCCTGAAATGTACCCCTGTGTAAGCTGCAGGCCTACTGTACACTGGTGTGCTGTGACTGGGTGTCAATTTGCACAATATCCTATCATCCATCATAGTAACACATGCAGGAATGTACTGGCAGGTAGTGGGGGGTCACTCCTTATCAGGGCATTAAGTACACGCTACCACAACTCTTTAGACCAGAGCTTTCCTTATTGGGTATTGCGACACGTTAGAGTCCACCTGATTCCTGAGTGATGTAACATGATTGGCCGACCCATAGTGGGGGCTGCAGGTCTGCAGTTAGGCTGCCAAAGTCTAAAATAAAAATTTGCCCCCATTTTCTGTTCCTTCTCACACTATCCCCTTGGTTCACAATTCTCTGTTTTATCTGGAAATGATCCCCGGCAAGAGCTAACAAGTTAGGGCAGGATGCATTTCTCAGTTCCAGTCAACACCCCATGCTGAAATGCAGAGGAGAATGCCCCAGACTTTTTCTGCTGACTTGACAGCTGAACTTGGAAGAGCTAAAGTCATGTGTTCCCTGTTTGATAATTCAATCAAAACCACACTGTATCACTTATCAGTTGGCTACTGAAACCTCTGTGACCTCCCATTAAAGCTCCCCTCACAAAGAATCCTGGGAACTGAAGTTTGTTAATCACAGAGCTACAGTTCCCAGCACACTTAATCACAGTTTCCAGGTTAATTTTTTCCCCGGGGGGGGGGGGTTTGCTTGAAATGTACGCATCCATCTAGAGTCAAGCATTCCCTGTTGTCAAGGACATCTCATTAATTCTTTCCTTTTCTGCACCTTGATAAAGTAAAGGTAAAGGGACCCCTGACCATTAGGTCCATTCGTGGCCGACTCTGGGGTTGCGGCGCTCATCTCGCCTTATTGGCCAAGGGAGCCGGCGTACAGCTTCCGGGTCATGTGGCCAGCAGGACTAAGCCGCTTCTGGCAAAGCAGAGCAGCGCACGGAAACGCCATGCATTTAGTTCATTAGTTTTTTCTTTCTAAGACTATAACTGAGCTTAGACTTCTGAAACCAGTGTAATTTTAGGGGAGCAGTTAGTGGCATAAACCCAGGCAGGCTGCCTCTCTTGAGTCTCCTTGCTTTGAGCCCCCATCCCTGTAGCTGCTCATCATGTGAATCTTGCCCAGTAAAACATTGTGCTCAAGGAATGCCTTCCTTTTTAGATTCACCCAGGCACTCTTGTTCCCCCTCCATTTTGACATGTTTCTCATATAGTTTGTAAAGAAGGCCAGGAATAATATAACTGCACACATACCCATTTCTTCTATTTCTCTCTCCTCCTTCTCCCTAGCTTCTACTACACTGCTCTTTTTAATCTGATCCAGTTCTCTGTGGGGGTGTTGGTTTGTATCGTACTCAAATAACACCTTTTTCATCCCCCCCCCCCTTTACCATCCCTCCTGAATAACAGTGTAGCTTGCATGGGGCACAACTAACTTGTGACATAAAAATATAATAACAGTTAAAAGTCACAAATGAAATGGAAAACAGTAGATATAGTTTATACACTATCCCTCAATATCAACAAGCACCAGAAATGCAATTTTGACAAACTCCTGCTGTAACAAGTCAATACGGCCATGTTTCTCAGATCAAATAATCACAGGACCAGGCAGTTTTCTTTAAGCAAAGGTTTATCTCCACAACTGCTGAGCTACAGCCACAAATATCCCATCCCATGCCCCTACCGACCTTGTTTTCGAACAGGAGTACAGAAATCAGCATCTCACTATGATAATTCATTCAAGTGTGGCTGTGTTCGTAGCAAAGAGCATGGTAGCAACACAGATCTAAGCTCAAAACCATCGATACATAGCACCTACCTGTGGCAGGATTTTGCCTTCTTCACAGTTAATTCCTCCAATGAAGACCATATTTGGCATCACAGGTCTGGGATACTCAAATACAAAGTCATATCGTAAAAGCCAGACAGAGCCATTTCTGTAAAGTGTTGGTAAGTGAACGTCTCTCTGAAAGAGTTCTGAAGCAAGCTCTTGGTAAGGAATGTACAGTCTCTTAAAAAGCGGCGTCTCTAAGAAGCTAATGAGCTGGTTCAACACTCGCTGGGCAAATGTCATGTGATCAGTGTGGCTGCTATAGCATCTTGGGACATAAGAAACTGGGTCTGGACATTTGCTGATAGCATGCTCTAAACCACATGGGAATCCACGGAAGAAGTACACAGAAGGGATGGAGAGATGTTCAGCGAGGATGACTCCACATGGCAAAGCCGGATCTGTGAAAAGTGCATCAAACTGAGTCTCTTCCAGGTACTTCATGACTTCTCTGTTCCTCAGAAGGCTTTTGCAATTAATGAAAAACATCTCGACGAGATGCATTAAGCTCCTATATGCTCCTAAAATCATGGCAGGAAAAGAGACTTCGTCAAAGGGTTGGTTGCCAAACGAACGGAAACGCTGGGAAAGATCATCTGCTGTATACGGCACAGCAAATGTTTTCCTAGTGTAATACTTTGATTCTTTCATGAGCAGATTAACTTCTGGAGCCACCACAACTATCTCATGCCCTCTTTCACTGAGCTTCTCCACTACAGCACGCATGCTGAGCCAGTGGCTTCCGTCCTGAGGTATCACTAGCAGCCGCTTTGCCTCTCCAAAGCAGATGAGAACAAAGACAAAATAGACAGCACTGCCATGAAAGCGAGGCACGGCGGAACCCATCTTCAATGACAGCCTATATTTGTTATGTAACCATGTAAAGCTACCTTTTAAATCCTGAGCAGCGTGCCAGTAACCTTGGATTTACCTGCCCATATTGTTAATGATTGGTATAAAGCACAAGGTTGCTGATTAATGAGAGTCACTTTTCCCAGTGACACTGGTGAAATACTTGCACTGGATCAGTTAGAAATTTGGCCTGATTTTGTAGCTCGCACAAAATCTTCTTCAAGCATGGGTGCCCCAAAGTGCTAAAATAATGTACCAGACATAGCTGGCTTCTTGTCTGGAAGTGAGCTCCTTAATACAGCATGCACTTCTTCACATGTTTGTGGCGTGATCTGCTTGCTGTTCCAAATCAATCCCTGAGGGTCAAACTGTAGGCATACATATGCTTGCATCAGCTTGCTTTGTTTACCAAGTGATATTTGACAAGCGGTATGCCACATGATGTCAGTTACATGAATGATCAAACAGGAGTAATATGAACCAACTTTATTCAAACAAACTTGCTTTCAACTCCCCAACTCTCTCTATCCCTGGTCTGTTTCTGCTAACTCACTTCCTGATAGCTGTTCCCTTACGTTTATCTCCCTAACTGCTGCCCTAAACCCTCTTTACTTAGTTCCATTATGCACTTGGAAGCTTTAAATCTTTAAAAGTAAATATGGAGGGAGAAAGGTTAACTTATGAAGACCTACTGATAAGATCAGAAAGTGGATGGAAGATGAGAACTTATGAGGAGTTGAAAGATAAACTAACTGGCTGGTTACAATTCCATCAAATAAATGCGGTATGGATAGACGATAAAAAGTAGGGATGAATGAAAAGAAATCCAAGTTTCAGATAGAGATAATTGAAGGCAAATCCAAATTACTATCTAAAATGTATAACATATTATTAGAGTGGGATACCAAAGATGAAGAAATAAAGGGGGTAATGACAAGATGGGCAATGGATCTGGGATACAATATAGAGTATGGCAAATGGTTGAAATTATGGACTAGTGGAATGAAATTTACGGCATGTGTAACACTCAGGGAAAATTTAGAAAAGATGATGTATAGGTGGTACATTACACCAGCGAAGCTAGGGAAAATGTATAAAACAGGAAATAAGAATTGCTGGAAGTGTAAAATTAAAGAACTAGGGACGCGGGTGGCGCTGTGGGTTAAAGCCTCAGCGCCTAGGACTTGCCGATCGAAAGGTCGGCGGTTCGAATCCCCGCGGCGGGGTGCGCTGCCGTCGTTCGGTCCCAGCGCCTGCCAACCTAGCAGTTCGAAAGCACCCCTGGGTGCAAGTAGATAAATAGGGACCGCTTACCAGCGGGAAGGTAAACGGCGTTCCGTGTGCTGCGCTGGCTCGCCAGAGCAGCGATGTCACGCTGGCCACGTGACCCGGAAGTGTCTTCGGACAGCGCTGGCCCCCGGCCTCTAGAGTGAGATGAGCGCACAACCCTAAAGTCTGGCAAGACTGGCCCGTACGGGCAGGGGTACCTTTACCTTTACCTTTACCTAAAATTAAAGAGGGTAATTTTTTCCATATGTGGTGGACATGCGACGAAATGAAGAAATATTGGGAACATATTTATAACGAGTTAAAAAAAATATTCAAGTATACATTTCCCAAAAGACCAGAAGCATTCCTACTAGGAATAATTGGGGACGAAATCAAAAAAGAAGATAAGATACTATTTCAGTATGCTACAACTGCCGCCAGATTATTAATTGCCCAAAATTGGAAAAATCAAAATACCCCATCAATTAGAGACTGGCAAACAAAATTATTTGAATTTGTTGAACTCGCAAAAATGACGCAAAAAATCAGAAACCAAAAAAATACAAAGTTTATTAACGATTGGAACAAATTTATGATATACATTGAAGGGAATTATAGAAACCTAAAAACTATAGCAGGTTCGATATAAATCTTACGATGTGTAAATCATTAACAATCACTAACTGCAGGGGAAATAAATTATGTATATTAAGAAGCCTGAAAGCGGGAGGGATGGAAGTCATTAGGGTGTAGAAGAATGATGTAAGTTCTTAAAGACAAAGAACTGTAACGGAAACGGACAATACTTTTATGTTTGTTTAGATATTTGTTGTTTAATTTTTTTCCTTTTCCTTTTTTGTAAGTGTGGATTTGTTTTCCTTTTTGGTTACTTACATGAAACTCAATAAAAAGAAATTTAAAAAAATAAATAAATCTGGAGCAGGAAGCTGCTCTCTCTACCCATCAAGCAGGAGCTCTCTTTGTTCTCCATGGAGTGAAAAGCAAGTTGGGGGTCATTTCGACTGGGAAAATGGCATGTTAGTATGGCCATGTTTTAACTCCAAGTAGCTGCATATCTATGGCTGCTTTGCACAAAAATCAAAAACCATTGTGGAATTCTAACTGTCAGGTAATTTAACCTTAAGGCTGTACATTTCACTGTACTGGGCAGAGGTGGGAGGAAAGTGAGAATGAAATTTTGCCATCAGGACCTTGGAGCCTTTGCAAAGGAGCAGCTGTCAGAGGAATTGGCCATTCAAAACAGTTTCTTGTCCCCCCACTTGATTTCATCTAATTCTGGGGGAAAAAGTCATAGCCTTAAAAAAGAAGAAGACCATAGTAAAGAGGGAAGTGTGATGCTTCAGTTTTCCCAAATCAAGAATCAGAATCTGACCCAAGCTGAACAACAGAACTTATGAGTTGGGTCAGTTCAAATTGGGCTATTTCAGAAGTGCTGAATCAATCAGGGTCAAACTGAATAATAAACTCCTAATTTATTTATAAATTCATCAAAACTGGCTTAGGATATACCAACAATCCTCTATTATTTTTTAATTTATTAAATTTGTATACTGCTCTCAATCAGGGCGGTTCACAGCATTTACAAATACAACAGTCATCTTTTGATGTCAGACCATGGATTACACTGGTTTTTAACCTGAATGTGAAATACAGTGGTACCTCGGGTTACATACGGTACACTTCAGGTTACATACGCTTCAGGTTACACACTCCGCTAACCTAGAAATAGTGCTTCAGGTTAAGAACTTTGCTTCAGGATGAGAACAGAAATTGTGCAGCAGCAGTGCGGCGGCAGCAGGAGGCCCCATTAGCTAAAGTGGTGCTTCAGGTTAAGAACAGTTTCAGGTTAAGTACGGACCTCCGGAACGAATTAAGTACTTAAAGCCTCAGCGCCTAGGGCTTGCCAATCGAAAGGTCGGCGGTTCGAATCCCCGTGGCGGGGTGCGCTCCCGTTGCTCGGTCCCAGCGCCTGCCAACCTAGCAGTTCGAAAGCACCTCCAGGTGCAAGTAGATAAATAGGGACCGCTTACTGGTGGGAAGGTAAACGGCGTTTCCGTGTGCTGCACTGGCTCGCCAGATGCAGCTTTGTCACGCTGGCCACGTGACCCGGAAGTGTCTCCGGACAGCGCTGGCCCCCGGCCTCTTAAGTAAGATGGGCGCACAACCCTAGAGTCTGTCAAGACTGGCCCGTATGGGCAGGGGTACCTTTACCTTTACCACTGTAAAGCTTGTCTTCTTCAGTTAAAAATGCTGAAGTATGTGGTTTTCTTTTTTGTGCCCACAACTCCAGCCTAGGTAGAATAAGAAATCCATGTAGAATGAGAACGAAGCCACCGAGTCATCAAGTCCAACTGCTGAACGCCTGACCTACAGTAGGAATCCAACCTATACCTTATCAAAGGAATAAGTACCACAAAGGAATACAGGGCATACAACTGGAATCATTTTAGCATTTTTAAGTCAATCGTATTTATTTATTTCACGTTTATTCGTTCAGAATGTCACTGCTGTTTAGATAGGCTGTATTTCCCCTGGGGCCAAAAACCCAGTTTGCACCCACCCACCCACCCAAGCATTTGTGTACATACACACACACAGGCTGGGAGCCTCTGTGGTGCCCCTCTAGCTATGGCACTGCTTTAGGTACCTTTAGCATTACCATGCTTATCACAAGAGATCAGGATAGGTGTGCTCCACCTAAAAAAGCCTCAAGCCCCATTACCTAATTTAATTAAGATATTTATATTTGAGCACTTTGACTGTAATTGGAGAAAGGGAGCCAGAGGTAACTGCAAAGTGGATAGATCAAGAAGTATTATATCCTCTGTCTGTAACAAAGGAAATTGGTCATTTAAAACGTGTGTTTGCAATGGAATTTGTATGTCAGAATAATTTGTATCTTCTTCATGGGAACCCTGTAGACGTATCTAATGGACATTAGACTTGCAGTTTATTAGGAATTCCAGATGTTTACCATTGCCAGAAACAGACTGGTAGCCAGTGGAGCTGCTGTAACAAGGGTCATATGCTCCTTACTAACCGGCCCGTCAACAGTTTGTCTGCACCTCTTAGGGCCAGTTGAAGTTTCTGACTACATTTCAAAGGCAACCCCGCAGTAATCCAAACAGGATGTACAGTGGTGCCTCGCAAGACAAAAAGAATCCGTTCCGCGAGTCTCTTCGTCTTGCGGTTTTTTCGTCTTGCGAAGCAAGCCCATTAGCGGCTTAGCGGATCAGCTGATAAGCGGCTTAGCAGATCAGCTGTTAAGCGGTTTAGCGGATCAGCTGTTAAGCGGCTTAGCGGATCAGCTGATAAGCGGCTTAGCGGATCAGCTGTTAAGCAGCTTAGCGGATCAGCTGTTAAGCGGCTTAGCGGATCAGCTGATAAGCGGCTTAGCGGCTTGGGAAAAAGGGGGGGGAGGAAAAAAACCCTGCAGGAACTCGCAAGACATTTTCGTCTTGCGAAGCAAGCCCATAGGAAATTCGTTTTGCAAAGCACCTCCAAAACGGAAAACCCTTTCGTCTAGCGGGTTTTCCGTCTTGCGAGGCATTCGTCTTGTGGGGCACCACTGTAACTAAGATGTCTCATTGTGGCCAGATCAGACTACAGGAATGGGCACAGATTGTGCACAAATTTTAACTGTGCAAATGCATTTCTGGCCACCACAGAAACCTGGGTATGCAGACCCAGGGCTGAATCTACTCATACATCTGGGTCCACATGCTCAAGTCCAACCGGCTGCAACACATCCAACAAAACATACTCCAACAGCACAATATGTCTATTCAGAAGTAAGTCCCATTGACCTCTCCCAGCAATTACGCAGAAGACCCTAGCAGCTCTGATATAGTTTCTATGCAGCCAGTCATCCATGCAACTATACACCAGACTTTTACCTAGTTCACAAAGTGTAATCAGAACATTCTTTTATAATATACCCCTAGCATCCTATGTGTGTTTACCTGGAAGTAAGTTTCACTGAATTAAATGTAACTTGCTCTTGAGTAGGTGTGCATAAGACTGCAACATTAGTTTTGGAGCCATGTCTTAAATTCTATCACTTGGTGTATTCTAAACGGTTTGATTTCATTTGCAATGTTATCTGGATGATGTTCCATTCATTATGGAAATAACACAAATGTAACCCTCATGATTGACGTTCACAATGTGCAATTTATTATTCATATCCTTTATGTGCACAAGCACTTCTTACTTAAATGCAATTTTTATCCTTAAAGAATTTGTGAATAAAAAGTAATGGACGCACCTGTGGCAGGATTTTGCCTTCTTCACAATTTATCCCTCCAATGAAGACCATACCTGGCATCACAGGTCTGGGATACTCAAATACAAAGTCGTACCGTAAAAGCCAGATAGAGCTATTTCTGTAAAGTGTTGGTAAGTGAACATCTCTTTGTAGAAATTCTGAAGCTATATCTTCATACTTATTATACAGAGTTTTAAAAAGTGATGTTTCTACAGAATTGACAAACAGATTAATCACACGTTGGATGAAAGTCATTTCGTCTGTGTACCTGGTATAGCATCTTGGGATATAGGAAGTAGGGTTTGGAGATTTACAAATTGCATGCTCTAAACTGCATGGGAATCCACGAAAGAAGTACACGGAAGGGATGGAAAGATGTTCAGCAAGGATGACTCCACATGGCAAAGCTGGATCTGTGAAAAGCGCATCAAACTGAGTCTCTTCCAGGTACTTGATGATTTCTTTGTTCCTCAGAAGGCTGTCACAGTTGTAGAAAAACATATTTATTATATACATGTTGTTCTGATATTCCTGAAGAATTGTGTAAGGAAAAGAAACCTTGCGGAAAAGGTTGGAAGCAAACTTTCGAAATCCAGCATCAAGATCTGCCTTTTTGTATGGCACTGGGTAGGTTTTCTGTTTATAATGCTTCGATTCCTTTAAGAGCAAATTAATTTCTGGTGCCACCACTGTTACCTCATGGCCCTTTTCACTGAGCTTCTTGACAACAGCATTCATGCTGAGCCAGTGGCTTCCGTCCTGAGGTATCACCAGCAGCTTCCCAGTTTCGGTAAAGTTAATGATAGCAATCAAAAACAGAAGCCATGCAGTCAAGTGGATAGGCCGATGAAAAAGATAAGCCATCTCTTCGTCCAGAAAAAAGTCTGTCAATAAGAGGAAACCCTTGTGTATTTCTGTATTGTGTACTTGTTTAGCGCAGGAATAAAAAACTAATCTTGCTTTAGTCTATAAGCCAGATATTCTACCTGTCTGCATTAATCATTAGTCCAACACCATCTGATGAAAGTTCATGGCCATGAAAGCCCTCCTGTTTGCCCTGAGAATGAAGCACCATAAGCAATGGTGCAATCCTACAGCTCATTTATGAACTAACAAAAGGCCCTGACTAGGAAGGATCAGGAAAGGAAGTGATAGGCTAATCTGAAGTGCAAAGCAGTAAAAACAGGTTTTGTAACAGCTAGGGAAAGCTGCTGATAAGAGACATGACAGTTCAGAGACCAGATCAAAATGTGATTATAAACTGTGGTTTTGTGATAAGTCTGTAAAGGAAGGGGGGCTGGATGAGAGCCAACAACCTGAAGCTCAGTCTGGATAAGATTGAGGTGCTGTTAGTGGGCGATTCCCTAAACCAGATGGATAGAAGGCTGCCTGCTATTGATGGGGTGCCTTCCATCAGCTTCCGCTGGTAGCCCAGCTGGGCCCCTATCTGGACAGAGACAGCCTAACTCCTGTCGTCTGTACTCTAGTTAGTGTCTTCTTCATTAGATTATTACATGTTATACGTAGGGCTGCCTCTGAAGACGGTTCGGAAACTTCAGAATTTGGCAGCTAGGTTGCTCACCAGGGCAAGATGGCGTGAGCATATTACACCAGTTCTGGTGCGACTGCATTGGCTGCCATTTAGTTTCCAGGCCTAATTCAAAGCGCAGCTTTTGGCCTATAAAGCCATAAACGGCTCAGGACTGCAATTCCTCAAGGACCACGTCTCCCCATATGAACCAACCCAGACCCTGAAATCCTCATTTGAGGCCCATTTTTGTGTGCCCCCCCCCCCCGCATGAGATTTGTGGAATACTTAGGCACCAGCCAAAAACGCTACTTTGGCTGCTTAACATTCTAGGCCCTTTTAAGTGTGGGATGGGAGTTATTGGTTTGTTTTTCTTATGTATTTTATGCTCTCATTTTGTATTTCTATGTTCTGAGTCGCCCTGTGATCTTCCGATAAAGGACGGTATACAAATTTAATAAATAATAATTAAAACATAGCTTCTGATCACCAGTAGCAGAAACTGTGATTCTGAATGCGGGTTTAAACCATGTTTTGTGCTTACTTTGGTCGGGTGAAAGATCAGAGTCATAGCTGTCAACTTTCAGATTTGAAAATAAGGGATCAGCAGCCTCACCTGTCCCGGAGACAGTCTACGGGATATCTAACAATCTGGGATAGAACCGGAAAACGGTGCTGAAATAAGGGAATTTCCCGCAAAAAAAAAGGGAAGGTTGACAGCTATGATCAGAGTTGATAAGCCATAGTTTTGTCTGTTGGTCTGCCTCTGTGCTAAGAAACTGGAGTGTTGCACAGACAAAAAGCTGTTAACTATGGACATGCTCAGAGGTTAGCTTAAACTAAGTTCTGCTGCAAAATCAGCTCAGCCCAAGGGCCAAACTACACATGACAATGGGAGATTTGACACACTGGAGATGAGATGTGTGTGTGTGTGTAAAACCTAAGCTATACTTCTCAAAGTTTAGTAATCTAAACTGGATTTTGAGGGCTCAGGCCTCACTTCAGAGTAGTTGATTGGGCTTGGTGTGCTGATGTAAAAGGAAGTAGCTCCCCAGAATAAATTAGATTACCAGTATGGAGCACCTATACACATACAGCTAACTTGTCACTGAATGTGTATATGAGCAGTGGAGGCAGCAGGGCACATAACCTCAGGGGCTATATCTTTTTTCATGTGTAGTAAACACGTGGAAGCAAAGCTTAAAAAGATCTATATAAAAGTTAAGCAGTCTTCAATTTGAGTTAATGAAATTTCATGGAGTCTAGTGCGTTTTGTGTGCCATGAAAGTAGAGAGATTTCTGACTCCTGCCTTTTCACTCTTCAAATGGATCTTCTGCATGATATTAGAGGGGAACTACCTACCAATTATACTAGCTAATAGGGCTGTGCATAAATAATAAAATAAATATATTCACCTTTGAACTCACTTTTGTTTGCTCAGATAACAGGTTGCTGAGATGACAGGTTGCCTCAGCATGATTTGACATTATGTGGTTTGCATCTGAGGTGAAATGTCACCTCATTTTCTGAAGCTCCTGATTACTTCCTCCTGGACTATAATTGGAAAATTAATAAATATTTATAAACTTACAACATTTCTGATAGAATTGGATGAAATTTGGAGCATAGTACCCATTCAGACAGAATGAAGCCTGTCAAATTTCATATTAATAGGTGGGTTTTTGTTGCTGTACAGGACATCTTTAACATTTGTGTGTTACTTAAAGGGAAAAAGCAATTAATTCCTATAACATTTTTATTTCTTGACAAAATTATTAGAAATAAATAGAAGTTTTTGTGCTGGGTTAGGTGCCTTTAACATTTTTAAAGGGAAGTGACTTTCCCCCCTGTGGTCAATGTTATGTGACTGCTACATCAACATGCAGTGTTTTAGTATACACAATAAAAATTAAAAATAACCCTCCTCACTTCTAAGCTTGAAAGCCCCATCTACCTACTCTTCATGATAAAGGTGTTTTGGTCTTCATTTCTTAGCCAAGGTGGCTGGCTCATCACTTTGGCTTTATTTCAAAAGCAGGTTATTTTTGAGCTATTTCTAGTACGCAAGCAGGTGTCTTTCTCTCTTATGATCCCACTCTCTGCCCTTACCTGCCTGATAGGTCCAGAGGTACTGAACACAGGATTAATGCATTCAAGCTTACCTCTGGAACGTCATAGTGCATCAGTTACTACAGGACAGTATTTTGTTTTTCCCATTACCATCATCTACTCCCTCTTTTCTGCATTGACTGTCCATGCACACAAGTAGTACAAGTGATACTTCCCGGTATAATTGCAATCCTAGTCATTGCTTTCCAATGTCTTCTTTCCAAGTAAATATGCACAGGATTGGGCTACCATGTTTTAAATACTGTCAAGGAGATAAAGAACTATACAACTTTTAGAAGATATCTGAAGGCAGCCCTGTGTTGGGAAGTTTTTAATGTTTGATGTTTTATTTTGTTTTATATATTCTGTAAGCCTCCCAGAGTGGGGAAAACACTCTTGGGCAGGATATTGTTGTTGTTCTTTTTCTAATCCTGTCTGTCTTCTGTTGGCCAGCAATGATGAAGAGGACATGTCTTAAAAATAAAGCAACTTAAAACAAACAGTGCATTAGTTAAGACTAAATTCTTGAAGTGACTATTTTGCAAAAGAAGCCAGCAGTTTCTGTATCTGATTAATTAATATCAATCATTCATACAAATGGGAGCACATGGCTGGTCCAGAACATTTTGCTGCCTGAATTGCATTCATGCTGCAAAATAGGCACAAAAGTTATAGTTCTTATAAGGTGAGCATATTTCAAAGGAACGGATTAAGATAAAAGGTACAAGAGTCCTGTCCTCTATTTACCTCTGACTGTACTAATATCTGACTAGCAATTAAACATTGGTTAGATATCACACTGTTGCCTTGCATCAGGACTTTAGTAGATATCTGCCTGAAATTGGATCAAATGTTAAAACAACAGACTTTGAACTGATTACCTCCCTATGGATAGGAAGAAATGCATTTAAAATTCAAGCTGATTGTGTTGATTCATGCTAGGTTAATCTGTTAACTCAATTTTATAGTGGCTGTTCTCAAGCTATATTAACTAGAACTTGTTCTTTCATCATCCTGTTCTTTATTGTTTTAAACAGCTTTTGTAAAATGTGCTAAAGTACCTTCACCTCTAAACTGGGTAAACAAGCTAGCTCCAGAACTATATTTTATATCCAACACCCCCCCCCCCAAACTGGAGATTGTTAATCAGTAAGAAATTGTACCAGAGTTCTGAGAAAAATTTAAAAAAGGTGCTGAATATTTTATATACTGTATAGAAAAAGAGATGTCCAAGTCTCAATGCTATCTAGAAACAATGTGTTCTGATCTGAAAGTCCTGGATGACTTCACTGCCATGCAATAAGTATAGCCAAGAGTACCAAGTAGGGTGCCCTCCCCATATTTTCAATGAAGGGGCTGGGCCCTTTCAAATTTATGCTGTGACAGAGCAAGGCAGCATGCATGGGTACAGCCAGGGCTTTTTGGGGGGGCCATAACTTGCCAGATTTCAGTTCCAGCACTTCTCAGCTGTGCGCCATTGCCATTCTAATTACTTTACAGTAATTACTTTTTACATGTTTTTGCTATTAAAGATTTCTGGGTTTACAAAGGTATGCCTAATGTCTCTTTTTTCAAGTTACATTTAGAACAAGGGTGAGTTCATGGTGAGTTCTGGCACCTCTTTTTCTAGAAAAATTGTTATGTACTGAAGTTCTCACCCTGGGCCAGCAGGGGGGATACTGTAGATAGTTTTCACTCAGGTCCACATATGCAGATAAGGGATTGAAAGTGACGTTCAGTGATTGGATAGTTACAGAAAGTGGTTACTGTTGTGTTGTAGTGGAGCTCTATATAAGCAGGCTGACTGAACCCTTCCGTTCAGTTCTGTTCTGGCCTGTGAATAAACAAGAGCTGTTTGAAGAATCACTGTGTCATCTGATATGTTCACCCACAACTTAACAAAAATAGCACTGGATAAAGCTATATGATCTAGTGTGTATCTGAACAGCCTCACATGGAGTCTTTCACTTGTGCTCTAGCTTTAAATCAAGCATCACTCAAGCAGAATGTAAAATGCTGGTTCTATCCCCTGTCTTTTTGCACATGAAAAATGTGTTTTTAATTTGAAAGGGAAGAAACAGTATCCTACTATGACAACCTTGTAATGTAATCCACTACTAATACTGCGGGTAGGAGGTGGTCTGGGGTTAAGAGGGAGAGGTTTTCATCTACCCTGTTTTGTGTTTCAGGGTTATTTTGTACCTTCAAACACACAGCTACACTTTCCCACAACAGAGTTGTCCTCCATTTACCCACTCATGGGAAACGTGTGTGAGGGGTGGAGTAAGGTAACATGCAGTCTTGTACTGGGCAATTCAAGGTAGCCTCTTCATGGATATTGAAGTGTCAGCCCCAGACCCATCTCCAACCTGCAGTATTTACATTACAAGGTAGTCAGAGTCTCTTTCAAAATAAAAGTATATTTTTTCATGTGCAAAAAGACATTAATTAGAAACAGCATTTTAAATACTGCTTCTTAGTCGAAACACTACCCCAAACTCTTTCTATAATAGATAGGTAGCCGTGTTGGTCTGCCATAGTCAAAACAAAAAAAAAATCCTTCCAGTAGCACCTTAAAGACCAACTAAGTTAGTTCTTGGTATGAGCTTTCGTGTGCATGCACACTTCTTCAGATACCAAATCTGAAGACGTGTGCATGCACACGAAAGCTCATACCAAGAACTAACTTAGTTGGTCTTTAAGGTGCTACTGGAAGGAATTTTTTTTGTTCTTTCTATAATGTTATGAGTTTGTGGGTTCTAGACTCCCCAAAATTCCTGGGTCCAAAAAATGTTAGAAGTTAATCAATGCTTGGAGTGTTAAAAACTGGCTGCTAGACACTGGATTTAGCAGTGTTCAAAGACAGCCCAAACCAGCTTCCCATGTACAGAAAATCTCCTGAGGTGCTGGGCCATTAGATAGAAGACAAAGAGAAGGTGAGGAGCCCTTAGGAAAGACAAAAAGAAGGGACTCTGGGCCAGATGACAAATGGGAACTACCGTAACTCAGAGTTAGTTTGAAAGACAAAGAGCAGAGTTTGAAGCAGAATTGAGTTTAGGATTGGAGTTTGCAGGGTGTGACCTAGGAAAAAATGCCACAAGCTGGAGAGAGGGTCAGAGTCCTGTTTTTGGAGCATGTTTGATTTCTGTTTGAACCCAGGGCTGCAGCTATAGGAGAATCAATATCCTCTTGGAGTTTTCATGCTGTGAACCTCTCCATCATAGGCTCAGGTTGCATATACAGTGGTACCTCGGGTTACCTACGCTTCAGGTTACAGACTCCGCTAACCCAGAAATAGTGCTTCAGGTTAAGAACTTTGCTTCAGGATGAGAACAGAAATCGTGCTCCGGTGGCGCGGCAGCAGCAGGAGGCCCCATTAGCTAAAGTGGTGCTTCAGGTTAAGAACAGTTTCAGGTTAAGAACGGACCTCCAGAATGAATTAAGTACTTAGCCCGAGGTACCACTGTATATGTAAATAAACCATGAATCATGAAGACAACACATTTTCCGCTGTTTCATTCCCCCCAAAGAAACCTGGACTCTGGGTAAGCATGCCTGGAATCTTGCACCACTTGGAAATTTGGGTTCTGTATAACAATATGATATGGCATCTCTTTATTATTTACACAAGCAACCTCAACATTCTCAAGAATAATGTGTGTGTGTGTTTGTGTATACACACACACTTATTTTTCTGAATCTGGACTCTGACACTCAATCCATGGACAAATGTACTTATTTTAAATGCCTAGATATTTGTTTTGTTTTTCTGTTCTGTTTTTGATACTCTGTTCCAGCTGTTTCTCTAATTTTTAGATCCATTTATTTTTGCAAACCAATAACATGCAAGTCTTGATAAGCAATGCAGTAACCAAAATTGTTCAGCAATAAAAGTAAAATATATCAGAGACAGCTAGTATCAATATAACATCCTTTGTCAGCTGAACATCATACATCCATTACAAATTTGTTCTCCCCCGCCCCCCCACTTTATTTGCACCTCTACACACAAACACACACACCATGTTTAGCTATACCTGGAATAGCTGGAGAAAAGAAAAATAACGAGCGAAACTTGGGGCGGGGGGGGAAGCATCCTTACCCCACCAGAAGCCTGAACTAGCTTCGTGCCACTTAATTTTTTTGCGTCTAGAAATTTATACACCGCTTGATTGTAAAAATAAAAACCCTCAAAGCGGCTTGCAAAAAAGCAAAGCAAGGAAATCGAGAAAAATTCACAGCCATTCTTTGAAACACACAAAAGTTAAAATACTGAAACAGATAGAATTACGTGAACCGGCTAAGCACTTGGAAAACTACAACTCCCACAAGCCATTGCGGCTGGGCGGCGCTCGGTCTAGATTAGAAGCCAGTGGAGACTACAGTTCCCAGCAACCTCTGCAGGGTAGAGGAAGCCCAGCGGACTTGGGGCGGCTTTCGGGCTTCTTCCTCAAGGCGCCGTCGGCTCCGCAGGCGAGAGGGAAGCGGCCGGGCTGGGTCGGTGGCGCTGCCGCTGCTGCTGCTGCTGAGGTGCGCGGCTGCCCCCCCCTCAAGCGCCCCTGGGCTGCGGGCGGCGGGTGGGCAGGGGGGAGCAGTGCCGCCGCCGCCCCGTGAAACGGCCTTTCGGAGGCTGGCGCTGCAGGCCTCGTCACGGGCCTAGTCCTCAGTGAGGTGCTTGCGCCGGGGGCCTGGGCCCCCCTTCTTCGGGTGGTGTGTTGTTTGCTTGTCGCTTTTCACGTGACCGAGCATTCGCACAGAGAGGAAACGCGTCAGGGAGAAGAGTCCCGGCCTCCTCCTCCCGGCCCCTTTGACAACGGGACTTGTTTGCCCCTACAGGCAGCCGGGAATCGGGGCCCGCGCGTCGCCCGGGGAGAGGAGGCCGCCCAGGCCGCCTTCCTGAGGCGCCTCGATTTCGGACCGAGGACCGTTTCCCCGTGTGGACGCGCAGGGGGATCAGAGGCAGGTTCCTTCTCCGGTGTTTTGGGGCGTGAAACTTGCACGGGGGCCAAAACTGACTTGCGCGCGTGCACGTTGCCCGTGTGACTGACCCACCTGCAGCTGGGCTGGGCGTTAGGCGGGTCCCGATGTGGGGCGTGGAGTGTTTTCACAGGCAGGTGCCGCCCTGGCTTCTCCTTTCCTTCTACCTAGTTGCCCTTGCGCTATGCTGCCTCCCCCCTGCTTCTGTTTCCTGATGGAAATCTCCAAAACATGTCTGCTCCCACTTGGAGCTGCTCAGAGTTGCTTCACAGTGTGGGTATAAAGGACTTTCCAGGTACAGTGGACGCTCAGGTTGCGAACGTGATCCATGCGCCATGTCTGTGCACACGTGGGTCACAATTCAGTGCTTATGCGCAAAGCACAATTTAGCACATCTGCACATGTGTGAGCACTGAAACCCAGAAGTAACCCGTTTTGGTACTTCCGGGTTTGGCACGGTGCACAACCCGAAAACACGCAACCTGAAGCGTCTGTAACCCGAGGTATGACTGTACTTCATAACTCTGTCCTAAGTGGCATATGTAATGTCCTGACAATATATATGCTGGAGGAACCACAGCCGGCTCCCATAGTGGCTCCTCTCTCCTCCCCACAACTGCCACCAAGGGGGCAAGTCTAAATAGCCACCGTGTCCTGAGGGGGAATGAAAAAGATGCAGTAACAGCTTTTTCTAAACAAGTTAATCCCACCCTGCCATTTCTCTTGTAACTTTTTTAAAGCAATGCTTATCATTGCAATCACTTTTTGAGGTCTGCCTGAAAAGTATATGAAATACAGTAAGTAAATAAAATAGATGCATTAGGATAATTCTGCACTTTAAATAGAAGTAGGTTGGTTAGTGGAGTAGTAAACTTCCTCTTGCTGTATGTCAAGATATTACAGATGATCAGTTTACCAGGCACTTCCATATATGTTTAGTCGTTCAGTCGTGTCCGACTCTTCGTGACCCCCTGGACCAGAGCACGCCAGGCACTTCTCCTGCAGTTCGGTCAAACTCATGCTGGTAGCTTCAAGAACACTGTCCAACCATCTCGTCCTCTGTCGTCCCCTTCTCCTTGTGCCCTCCATCTTTCCCAACATCAGGGTCTTTTCCAGGGAGTCTTCTCTTCTCATGAGGTGGCCAAAGTCTTGGAGCCTCAGCTTCAGGAGCTGTCCTTCCAGTGAGCACTCAGGGCTGATTTCCTTAAGAATGGAGAGGTTTGTTCTTCTTGCAGTCCATGGGACTCTCAAGAGTCTCCTCCAGCACCATAATTCAAAAGCATCAATACTTCGGCGATCAGCCTTCCTTATGGTCCAGCTCTCACTTCCATACATCACCACTGGGAAAACCATAGCTTTTACTATACAGACCTTTGTTGGCAAGGTGATGTCTAAAAAAGAAGAAGAGACATCATCTTGATAAGTTACTGCTTAGTAAAAAACAACAACCAAAAGCCATTTGTATTCACCAATACATTTATTTCCATATGGGGTGGGGCTCTATACAGGGCCCATCATATGTACCAAGAGATAGGTTGTGTAAACTGGACTAACCACTTTCCTTGACCAGTCATTCTGTCCACTGTTTCTTGATTTTCATTCCATACTTATATCTTTGAAATCTATGCATAGTTGTAATTTATCCCCCCCCCCCCATGTTGTGAATGGAGTCATGTCAGAAGGATAGGTGTCTGAAGACTTCCAGCCATGTAAATGGCAATAATTTCCTCCAGTCATTAGCAAACCTCAACAAAGACATTCATTCAATGCTATCTTTGGCTGTTTTCAAAGGACAAATGTTATCTAAGCATCTTTCTCATGGTTTTAATTGTACTTTAAAATATGGATATTTTTTCAGATAACACCAGTGTAACATAATAATGATGAAAATACAAGATTATTTTATCTTCTTCTTTAAAGGTCTGTGTTATAATTTCACAATGTTTGGAAATTTATTTGATGAAGACTTCTCCTTTTTGTCAAACAATCCATGTGGGAAGCAAAAATCAAAACACAAAGATGCTGAGCTGCTTGTTCCTAGAGAAAGCACCAATTTAAGTGGAATAAAAAATCAGGGTGGAACCTGTTACCTTAATTCACTTCTTCAGACTCTACTATTCACACCAGAATTTAGAGGTACTGTACAGTATTTTAACATTTTAAAATAGCTTTTTCTGAATGCCGGATTTTGTGTTATTTCACACAAAGTAGTTTACCTTACTTTTCTTACTATATAACCTAGGAATGAATGAATAAAAAACTTCCAAAACATATTTCTAAATGTTGTATTGGATAATAGACCAGAGTATCTAAGGATTGAGTAAAATTCATAATGAAAGATACAAAGGTTGAAAGTAACAAAACAGGCTTGTGCGGCATAATGAAAGTTAACAAATGTACACTCTGAAAAAGTATATTTGGGTAAGACTGTTGATATTTTTCCAGCATCAAATATTAGGCTAGATGGCTAACTGTTGATTCAGAGTTGTAGCATAGACTTGTTTTATTCAGAATTGATTGGTGGTTTTGCCTGTTAATGTAAGTTGGTCATCACCACAGTGCCTGATCCTGAATCCGAATAATATTTCTGTTTCATGTCTGTTTGCCTCAGACTTAGCTTTACCTTATTAGATCATCTCATCTCTCTATGGATGAATGGGCAGGGCTCACTTGCTTCCCACTGTATTCAAATGGTCCTTTTTGTCTGCTTTCTTTGAGCAGACATTAAACTCTGCAATCTCACTATTTTTTTGGAAAGCCAAATTGTGCAAGGACCCACACTGACAACTTCCTCAGAATAAATAAACCTTTTGTCCCATGGGGAATGGACAAAAGCAAAATGGTCATGCTAGCTGGTGCCTATGGAAATTGTGATACAAACCCATTTGGAGGGCAAAGGAGCAAAATGAAGTCTGATTTAGAAAGTTAACATTTCTATTTGCACTCTTCTTTATAATTGTGGGTAAAAGCCTCAGCGCCTAGGGCTTGCCGATCGAAAGGTCGGCAGTTCGAATCCCCGCGGCGGGGTGCGCTCCCGTTGCTCGGTCCCAGCGCCTGCCAACCTAGCAGTTCGAAAGCACCCCTGGGTGCAAGTAGATAAATAGGGACCGCTTACCAGCGGGAAGGTAAACGGCGTTTCCGTGTGCTGCGCTGGCTCGCCAGATGCAGCTTGTCACGCTGGCCACGTGACCCGGAAGTGTCTGCGGACAGCGCTGGCCCCCGGCCTCTAGAGTGAGATGGGCGCACAACCCTAGAGTCTGTCAAGACTGGCCCGTACGGGCAGGGGTACCTTTACCTTTTACCTTATAATTGTGGTGTTGGTAGGAGATTTGTTCTCATACTGGTATTTTTCATTTTTGTTGTAGAAGCACTGTTTTCTATAGGCCCTGAAGAACTTGGTTCTTTGGAAGACAACAGTAAGCCTGAATCAAAGGTATTCAATTCTATACTTAGATCAGCTGAAAGGTTTATGATGTTCACTAGGTTAGCTTAGGCCACTCATTCGCAGCCTAAACTACATCACAGGATCATCATGAGGATAAAATGGGGAGAAGTCTGTATGCCACCTTGATCTCTTTGGAGGAAAGGTGGAGTATAAATGCAATTAATAAATAAAATATTAAGATGATGGATAATGTATTTATAATGCAAAGCTGGGGGTGCACACATTACTTCATGTGCTCATATAATCTACAAAGCGGATTTTCCTGCATAGGTTCTGGTGCAGTGCTTTCAGAATACACACAGGTCCTGTTGTGCAAACACTCATTACACAAACCTTTAGTTATTTGCACATGAAGAATTTCTACCCTAACATCACTACATGAACATCTACTTTAGATATCTGAGCATGTTAAACAGTGAGCAGTTGTCCAGTGTCTAAAAAGATTCTCTGACCAAGTGCATTCTCTGTAGTTGGAGTGACTAATCAATATAAATAATATCAAATCTGTCTTAGCCCTGTGCACTTAAAAGCTGTGAGGCATTATTACCATGCACAGGGGAAAGCCTGGACTGTCCCTTGATATATTCTTAAGAAAAGTAATTAGGTGAAATTGGGTTTAAGCAAAATTATTTTTATATGGAAGAGAGAGCAAGTTTGTTTTCTCCTGCTCTGGAGGGTAGGACTTGAACCAATGGCTTCAAGTTACAAGAAAGGAAATTCCATCTAAATGTTTGGAAGAACTTTCTGATGGTAAGAGCTGATCAACAGTGGAATAGAGACCCTCATGAGGACTCTCCTTCCTTTTTAAGCAGAGGTTGGATGGCTGGCTGTCATGGGTTCTTTGGTTGAGATTTCTGCATTGCAGGGGGTGGACTAGATGACTCTTGGGGTCCCTTCCAACTCTACAATTCTGTAGTAATTACTTGTTATCAGATACCTCATTTATATTTGTTCAGTTATGTTTGTTACAGGTTATTATAAAGATTTCCTTACTGATTAGCCAAACCTTTTCTTCATTGAAATGAAAACATTTAAAAAGCACTTTGGGGCTAAATGTTTTCATATGGCTATTGAATAGAGCTGGGGAATCTGTGGCCCTCCATATGTTAGGCTGCAGCTCCCATCATACCTGATCACTGGCCAGACTGATGGAAGTTGGAATCCTAACATCTGGAGGACTCCAGGTTTCTCACCCTACTATATAATATTCAACTAAACAGGTGTAGCAGTTTGCTAAATGCATGATCCAGCCAAAGCTAAGCAGACTTCAGCCTAATTGATATAAATGGAAGAACTGAACTGTACTTAATTCTTTCCCACTGAAATCAGTGTAAGTTAGAAATCTGGTTGAATCATGCTCTAATATTTTTTGAGGAAGCACAGTTAGTTATACCGTAGCCTGCAGAGGTTCATCTTGAAGCAACTTGGGGGAGTGCAGTCTTTGTTGTGGCTTCCAGGCTGTGGAGTGAGCTCTCCACTGAAATAGTGCAGGTATCTACTGTGGTGAACTTCTAATGGCTGCTTAAAATATATCCATTTACTCAATTTTTCCCTCATCTCTGATAACAGCTGGAAGATTCCTAGCTACTGTAAATGTGATGTTTTGTTTTTATTAGTTTTTTTATTGTACATTGAATTGTTTGGATTGAATTGTGTTTTTGTATATTTAATGAAAGGCAGTACAGTGGTACCTCGGTTTACAAACACTTCGGGTTACAGACTCCGCTAACCCCGAAGTAGTACCACGGGTTAAGAACTTTACCTCAGGATGAGAACAAAAATCGCGCACTGGCAGCAGTGGGAGGCCCCATTAGCTAAAGTGGTACCTCAGGTAAAGAACAGTTTCAGGTTAAGAATGGACCTCCGGAACAAATTAAGTTCGTAACCAGAGGTGTGTAATTTTTTAAATTTAATAAATAGTTTTTTGAAGGTTAATGGAAAGTCAGCTTCTTAAAGTTTATGATCATTTCTGTTTAGGTTCGAATAATCCCATTACAGCTCCAACGGTTGTTTGCTCAACTTTTGCTCCTAGATCAACATGCTGCATCTACAGCAGACCTCACTGACAGCTTTGGATGGAATAGTAATGAGGTACAATATAGTATTCATTGATAGCATTGCTCGCCCTTAAGGTGGTTTTCCCTGTGTTTCCTTTTCCTTCCAGAAAAAAAGGAAATAAAAACGGTATATTTTGTCAAACTACTTTTGTTCAGAGCTTCACTGAAGGTAAATATCAGTTTCCTTCATAAAGGAAGGGAATATGAATATTTATATGGTATCAATACATTTGCCAAATAATTTATTAATAATGTTGACAGTTTTTAAAACCTTTAACATTTGTATGAAATCCCTCCAAAGTATTTTACTATCCTGGCTGCCTATATTGTCAGCCATATATTAGCCTATGGTAGGGATGGTCCACAGCTCTGCTTCTCGACCCACACCCCTATAATCCACCCCATTCATCATAGTCTCCTGACCCTCAGGAGAGGCTTGGGGTGGCAAGATACTGGGAAGGATCCAACCCTTTGAGGTGGTTCCTCCCTCCTTCCTGGTTAATATTTCATAGGTCTTCAAACTTTAATTTCATTGGTAGTTTATTAATTTTAATTGGTAGGCATACAAGTTAAGGGCATACTTATTTTTGAAGATTCTTTCGTTTCAGGTATGTTTTTGTAATAGGAAATGAAAGGCAAAATATTAAAATTGTATAATTTTCCAACAATTAGTGGTAGTTCATGACATGTTTGCTCTCTTAAAATGCTTTCATATGTTGCTTTCAGTATAGCTTCATCTCACCTTTGGAACGCATTAAAGATGCTCAGACAGTTAAAATGGGTATTGTGCTTTAGGCCACAGTTCCATTGCAGACCATACTCTAGCACAGGAATGGCTAATGTGATTCTCTCCAAATGTTACTAGATTTCACCTCTCATCAGCCCCAACCAGCATGGCTAATGGCGAAAAGCCGGTGGGAATTATAGCCAACCACATTGGCTGTCCCTCCTCTAGTAGATATGAGGACATCCCATAATGGAAGTTCATGTTATATAGCTATCAGTTGGAAAGACCACAAAGATTCCAATTTGGTGGGTGTCCCTGACACCAGAAGAACAAAATAAAATGACAGATAAGCAACCACAAAAAAGACACTGCTGGATTAACATGACATCTGTGGCAAGAGCTTAAGGGACGTTGTAAATTAGGTTTATTTGCGTAATTGGATCTTCATTGAAATGAAGAGGAAAACTCTTTTCAAGCAATGTCAATTCTTTTTTAAAAATAATCTCCTATCTTGCAGGAAATGAGACAACATGATGTGCAGGAGTTAAATCGGATTCTGTTCAGTGCTTTAGAGACCTCCCTTGTTGGGACCTCTGGTCATAATCTAATAAACCAGCTATACCATGGGACTGTTGTTAATCACATTGTCTGTAAAGAGTGCAAGAATGTCAGTGAGAGACAGGTAATTCCATGGGCAAGTTTCAGAACAGTATTCTGTGCGCTCTCTTGTGTTTCCAGTGACAAATTTTTAACCAGGAGTCCTCTGCAGCTTCACATTTAGCAATGCAGTCCTGTTAGAAATGTGCAGATCAAATTTTAGTCAAAATTTCTCAATACAGCTATCTGTTGTTCAGAACTCAATGTGATTATGAGAATTAGTAATGTTTTTAAAATAAACATTATGGTACAAATGTAAACTTAGAAACTAGTCCAGTTCTCAACCTTTGCCCAAAATTTCAAAGATCTTTGGGATTGCAGTGCAAATCACAATTGTATATTTTTAACTTTTGCTATGCATAATTGACACAGCTTTTGAGACAAAATAACCTTACAATAAGCTGAGGTATGAACAAGTCTTTCTCCCCACACGGCCCTAGCAAGCAGATAAACAGGAAAATTTCCATTTAACAGTAGTTTCCCATTTTATCGTCACCAGGAAACTGGTTGCCATATTCAGAACAGGCCAGGATAGTAAATCAAGGTTTGAAGTTAGCCTGACTTGTTCTGAACCTGTTAACCATTGTTTCCTGGCATTGGTGGACTCAGGTTGTAGTTTTCTTATGAGCTATACAAATAAGTCCATGATGTCTTTAAAATACATTTTTAAAAGAGGGCTTTCATCTCTGCTCGGCTTTGTAGGAGGATTTCTTGGACCTCACAGTTGCTGTCAAAGATGTATCTGGCTTGGAGGAAGCCTTGTGGAATATGTACGTGGAAGAAGAACATTTTGAGAAAGATAACTTGTATCGATGTGGAGCATGCAATAAATTAGTTGAAGCCACAAAGGTAGTATTTTACAAGTATTGTTTACTCAGATGTTGAGTATATAACATCCTAAAATAAGGCTAATTATCTTCTGTGCAAAATTCATTTCAATGTAAAATCCATTCATTGTGTCCTGTGCTTGGATGGTTGCACTCTAGATGATGGAAACTTCTTCTTGTTGTAATTGGGAGAATTGGCCAGTGAAATGTTTTGTAATCATGTGCAGAGCTATGGTAATTCTTCCAAGATGCTCAAGTCACCCCTCTTCAAAATGGTGCCCTGGATATGTTTTGGAGGGCTTCAGGTTGGGGAAGGCTGACATAGATCGTGGGAAGGGCAAGTATTCTATTGCATTTCTGAAAGTCCTCCTTCCTTTGAAATTTAAAGGAGCTTCATGAAGTAAATATACAG
Source organism: Podarcis muralis (assembly GCF_964188315.1). Lineage (NCBI taxonomy): Eukaryota > Metazoa > Chordata > Lepidosauria > Squamata > Lacertidae > Podarcis > Podarcis muralis. The sequence goes on from NC_135655.1 coordinate 133,039,579, forward strand.
TGGTGCCTCGCAAGACGAAATTAATCCGTTCCGCGAGTCTCTTCGTCTTGCGGTTTTTTCGTCTTGCGAAGCACGGCTATTAGCGGCTTAGCGGCTATTAACGGCTTAGCGGCTTAACGGCTATTAGCAGCTTAGCGGCTTAGCGGCTATTAACGGCTTAGCGGCTATTAACGGCTTAGCGGCTATTAACGGCTTAGCGGCTATTAGGGGCTTAGCGGCTTTAAGAAAAAGGAAACAAACTCGCAAGACGTTTCGTCTTGCGAAGCAAGCCCATAGGGAAATTCGTCTTGCGGAACAACTCAAAAAATGGAAAACCCTTTCGTCTAGCGAGTTTTTCGTCTTGCGAGGCATTCGTCTTGCGGGGCACCACTGTATTGCAGAACTATGATCCTCCTGCAAATGTAGGGACTTGGTGCAGACCTGCTTTCAGTTCTTATTGTCAAATATGGATTACTAGATTGTGAAAATATGAGATGATTTTAACTTTTCCAGAACGTTTAAAAGATATTCTCTTGTTAAGTACTTTTAATGATTATGAATAAAATCTGTATGGTATAATTTATATATTTTTGCTTGTATAATTTTACCTTCAAAATTAGGCTAAGCTGTCTTCTCTTTGGACCGCCCCCCCCCCCGGTGTATTTTGTCTTATTCATGGACTATCATTATAATTGTAAAATTTACATTTCACCTTTCCACCCAATTGTACTAGTAGCAATAAGATACAAATATAATCAAATGCATTAAAATGGGAATAAAATAAAATAAAAAACAGAAAAACATAGCTTTGGTCACCAAAATATGATCACTTTCCTAAAAACGTTTTACTTATTTTACAGTCTGCTAAACTACGCAAGTTGCCTCCTTTTCTCACAATCTCCCTCTTGAGATTTAACTTCAATTTCGAGAAGTGTGAACGATACAAGGAAATAAGCAGCTATGCATTTCCAGTCCGGATAAACCTCAAGCCTTTTTGTGAGCAGGTTGAACTATTTTTATGTGTCTAAATTTTCATCACTTTGAATCATTAATGTTTTATGCTGGGTGATTTGGGGGTAATTGCAGAAGCTGTGCTCTTGTTTACTGGTACAATCTTCACTTAATTCTATGTCCAGTTTCTTACTGTAAAGGTTAGAAGAGGTACATATCTTACTATAGTATCCCTTAGGGCTGCTTGGTCAAACATTTATTTATTTATTGCACTTACACCCCACTCTTTTCTTTAAGGAGCTCAGGGTGTCATACATGGTTCTCCGCATTTAATCCCTACCACAACTGTCTGAGGTAAAGGTAAAGGGACCCCTGACCATTAGGTCCAGTCGTGGCCCACTCTGGGGTTGCAGCGCTCATCTTACCTTATTGGCCGAGGGAGCTGGCGTACAGCTTCCGGGTCATGTGGCCAACATGACTAAGCCGCTTCTGGTGAACCAGAGCAGCGCACGGAAATGCCATTTACCTTCCCGCTGGAGCGGTACCTATTTATCTACTTGCACTTTGATGTGCTTTTGAACTGCTAGGTGGGCAGGAGCAGGGACCGAGGAATGGGAGCTCACCCTGTTGCAGGGATTCGAACTGCCGACCTTCTGATTGGCAAGCCCTAGGCTCTGTGGTTTAACTCACAGTGCCACCCGCATCCCTGTCTGAGGTATGTTAGGCAAAAAGACAGTGACTGTGCACAACCGTGCAGGAGTCTAACCTGGAGTAAGTAGGTTGTCCACACCATGGAGGAATGGATGAGAAGAGTTCCTGATGGTGGCTATTTATATTATATATATTCAAGTGCCCCAAATCACTCAGCTGTAACTCTCACATTGGAATATCCATGTAATGGCCTGTACTTGATATTTCCACTTCAATGCCTTCTGTTTTTCTTGCTCTGTCTTTGATTGTTTTTACCTCAGTTGTGGAAATAGCTTTTGATTATTGTTGTCTTTTCTTTTTCTTTTTAGACTGAAGTGGATGATTTCAAATACATGTATGAGCTCTTTTCTGTTATAATACACAAAGGTGGCTGTTATGGAGGACATTATCATGTTTACATCAGAGATATTGATGAACTAGGAAACTGGCAGGTGCTAGTAAGTTGATTTCTATACTTGTATACTTCGCAAATAAAGAATTAAGGCATTTTTATATGAACACACACTGGAGTGAAGCATAAATCATCATTCCTCCAAGGAGCTGATGACCACATATATGGGAGTTATCCCATTGTGTCTTCATGCCTAAAGCATTGCTTGGAAGAGAGTTATGACAAAAGACTGTTAGATGCAGTTCCTGTCGCAGTGTATAGATGAGTTTCCCCTTTGTTATTTTCTCAGTTACTCTATATAAAGAGACGAGATCATATAAGTTTAGATTTGATTATTTGCTTCCCTCCTAAAGCATCTTATGTGATTATTTAGATAAGTATAAATGATTTCTAGTATTTAAAGGTTCTGAGTTCTCTGTATCAGATTTTACATGATTTCAGGACCGAAACTTCATCTCTGAGGCCAGGCATCTCATATATGTTGCATTGTAGAGCACAATTTTACATGAAGGTTCAACAGTAAGCCTGGGAAAAGCTCTTGGGAGGAATTCAGTGTAATGCTATGGGAACTGCTTAATCAGTGCAAGCATTTTAGTTTGTTGGAATGATCCCCCTCTCCTCCCCTGCACACTGATTTTTGGGGAGTCTCCTGACACACACCCTTAGCCGGTATGGGGGCACACACGGGGAGGAAGCCCTATTGCACTAGTGGAAGTCTTTGGATGGGCGTCCACTAGTGGGAGGCATTAGTTGAATCCAGGCCCTTGAAGCCACGGAGCTTCTGCAGGTCACAATGAACAGGGGAGGAACCTGTAGCTTAGTTAAGAGGAACCAGTAGCTTAAATCACTGCCAGGCTTTTGTTAACATGCATTTATATTATGTTTACAATTCAGGGGAATCTGCTATTGTGCAGAACTGTATGCCAGAACCACCTGAGATACACAAAGCCAAGTTTATTTGGTGAATGAAAATTAACACCAAGTGGTTTCTCTAACACATATAATCTAATATTTGCAATCTTTGATCTCATGTTGTGGGCTACAGCTAATGGCAGAGGAGGAGGAGGAATGGTGAGAATTGGTATTGATATACATTAATAATACATTTAATAAAAAGCATGAAACAATGACAGTTGAGTACTACATGATAATCAGTGGAAGGCAGATGGACTTTTTAAAAATGCTAGCCTTCCTTTGGCATAACAGAATGCACAGCTCTCTCTTTCTAGTTCTTTTTTCTTTTTTGAAGTTATTTTTGATCTCTTGGAGGAGGAAAGCAACATGAATGATGAAGATAAGGATTTGAAAGATATTGAAAATGCAAAAGAGAAGGAAAATCCATTACGAATTTTAAGAAACATCTTATTGGAGGTAGAGTACACCAGAATGCCTTTCATGCTCCTTAATTATATTTAAGCTGATATATATTTAAACTGTACATTTCAACACTGCTGTTTTAAGTTCAGCTCTGAGACTGAACATTTCAGATTTTTCTTTTTAAATATTGAAGTTCAAGATCTTTATGTGTGTTACAATAATTTTCTTTATGTGTGTAAAAAAAAAATCTGTGTTACACAAGTTAGCAAAACTGAGAAGCAAACACAAGATTTGTCTTTGAAACAATTTCCCACTTAGGTCCTTCAGCTGTTAACTCTTATACATGAACCAAGACAGTCATGGAGTCAGTAGTTGGTACATAAAGAGGAACTTTTTAAAAAGCCACTTTGGTGCTCACAGTGAAGAGGGTGTGTTAAATAATCTGTTTATGTTTGGGAGTGCGCCGGTGAGCTGTATTATAATGGGGGAAGGGACCATGTTTGGGACCCGATTTGGCCCCTCTGCTAGCACTTGCCTGTCCCATTTTGAGTAATAATTAATTTTAGTGTCTGCAGTTCAGTCAATAGTTATCTAATCTTGTAGGAAGAGTCTAAGGAAATTGCTGTGGATCGGTTGGCACAGAAACTTTTGGAGAAAAAAAGTGTGTCCTGGAACAAGAAATACCGTAAACAGCATGGACCAATACGGAAGGTATTTGAAGATAATTCTGTTTTATCTCTGTTGGCTTTAATCCTTTTGCACTTTACAATATGTCTTACACAGTTCAGCATAGAAAGTGATACTACCTGAGTTAGTGGTGATTTTCCTGTGGCATGAGTGGCCATCCTATTGTTTTACACTTCCCAGCAGGTCTTGCTCCTACAGAGCAGTTGCCAGGACTGAAGGTCCCCGCCTTCCACCCTTTATCAGGCTCCTCCTCTTCCAGATGTTTCCCAAGCAGACTCAAATTGTGTCTGCACACCTCTGGTTTCTGTTCTGCCCTCCTCATTATTCTCTGTGTTCTTGAAGATCAGGGAGGAGGGGAGTTTGTTGCTGCGGGAGAGTCCCTGGATTCTTCAGCAGCTTCTTGACCCCGCAGCCTCGGTATCAGCCTCAGTGTCTGAACTGCTCCCTGTCTTTGGCTCTTCCTGCTCACTGAACCCTGTTGCTCCTTCAGCATCCAGCCCCTCCTCCCAATCCTCTCCTTCTGACCTCTTCTCTGTGTCCCACTACCAATCCTCTGGCTCTGAGCTTTTGTACTTTGGGCTTTCCCTTGGTTCGCCAGCTGGTGCCTCCCACCACCCCTCTTCGTCTAGCCATTCCCTGACAAAGAGGTACACCAGAAGCATTGATTTAGCTAAACACAGAGCTAAAATATTTGATTTTTATATAGGGTGGTGTGATTTTTACATTGTGTGCAAACCAGGAGCATATGCTGCAACACTGAACAAAGATTGTTAGCACTTAACTTGTTACCTTTGTTCCTGTGAAGCTGTGATCTATTTTTATATTTTGTTTTTTCTTTAATGGTTGGTTGACCATATTGAATATTTGATTGACTGATTCTATCAAAGCCTTTCCTCAGATTATGGAAAAGAGACCAAGTACAAACTAATATCACAATGAAGTATACAGAAAATCTCCCAAGTTTCCAATGGATCTTACATATGCTTCCCTACATATAAAGAGAAAAAATATATTGAACACATTATCTTCCATTAGTAATGATAGGTAAATAAAAGTTGGGGAAGGCCAATATATGTTGAACAGCCCTTTTCTTTGCACCTCATAAATCTTAGGAATTGTTGGGAGATGGAAATTTTGCCTTTGGTTTTGACTAACCAAAAGTTAGCATTAACATCCAAACATGAACAAACTAGTTAGGCATAACTATGATTTTTTATTTTTTTTAAAGCCAGCTTCAAATTTGGCTTATGATACTGCCTTGTTTTAGTTACTTTAAGCTGCAGCTAATTTTAGATATGGTTAAGGGTGTAACACCAAATACAGTAGCAGAAAACAGAAGAGTGAACTTCTGAAGATACAGTGTGAGAGCATAGGTGGGAGCAGCTCATGCAGCCAAATTCAGAAAAATACAGTTCATATCAGAAGGAAGTTAGTTAATTGATAGTAAGTATAATTAATTGATAGTTGGAACATTTTAAACTGGATTTTAATAACACCTTTTTGTCACCCCCTTTCTCTTTTACCCTTTAGTTTTTGCAGAGTCATTATCCAACATTTCTTCTAAGTTCTGACGAAAGCAAAGTTAAGCTGAATGATCGTCATAAACTCCATTTTGGATCAGCATCCCAAAGCAACCCTCTGAACCATGAGGTAAAGATGTCATCAGAAAAAGCAACAACAGGTTTACGGGAATATTCATCCGAATCCCATTGGTTTGATTTGAATGACTCCAAAGTCCAGCCAATCAGAGAGCAAGAGATTGAGAAACAGTTTCAGGGGAATGAGAGTGCCTACATGTTGTTCTATCGACAATCCCAAATGACAAGACCATCTGAAGGTACAAAATATATAGTGTGTACTTGGGGTCTTAATATTGCTTTTGGTTATTTCCTCTTTATTAAACAGTCATGAGGTAACAGTTTGTATAAGGCTTAAAAAGACAAAATTTTAGAGACAAATGTTGAAATAACGTAGATCAGAATGTTCCACTGACTTCAGTAGCAAAACTTGTTATTAAGTGTTGTGAGGAATGTAGTCAAATCAAATTTTATTAAACGGTCACAGACCAGGTTAACTCGTACAGCTAGTCAGCGAAGCATAACACCAGGAAAAAACAAAGGACAATTTCAATACAGATTAGGCCATAACAGCAATTTGAAATTAGACAGCATAAATAAAATTAAGTATTTGCCTTCGCCTGCATATTGACATTGGAAAGCTCTTGTTTGGTGCGCCTAATAGCGGCTACACAGAATTTGGCAACATTGATCGTAATTTCAGGAACCTTATCTTCTACCAAGGCTCTCATAGGAATGTAGTCTTACCAAAACAGTTGTTGTGTTCTGAGCAGTTAGCTTTAGGGATTTCCATGATCCTTCAGCATCTTTTTTGAGGAATGGAAGTTTTTGAGTGACTTTCTCTTAGTTTGTAGTTTAATAAACTGTAAGCCAGAGGAAGAGTACCCTAGTGATGTAAAAAGGATATGCATGAAAATCTGAATTTCAGCACTTCCTAAGCCTTTTAATATGTGTTTTCAGTTATTCAATTAATCAGTTTATTTTGACACAGCTCGAGGAAATCCAAGATACCGGGTCCCCATCCATCTCTTGAATGAAATGGATGCCGCTAATATCAAACTGCAGAAGAAGAGGTAAGTCAGCTCTGATGGCAAACGTGTGGTGTGTAGTTCGTTCAGGGCTTCTGATCAGGATTGCAAAGATCATACAATCATCTTGCAGTCTTGGAAGGCTTTTTGTTCTGATGCAGGCTTCTATGAACAGAACGGGAAGGAAAGGGAGGCGATAGTTGCAAAAACAAGCCACCCACAGCTTTCTTCTGCAAGCCCCCCACATCATTTGCCACTTTCCATGTTGTTCCAGAATCTCCCCCAATGTTCTTGAGCAATTGGATATCTGTGCAGGGGTGCAGAAGGAATGGGGAATCAACCAAATTACCTTTCTCCCTTGTAATCACAGAAGTCTTCACTGCATCAGAGAGCCTTCTCTGATCAGAGAATCAATTACACTTTTTGAAAATATTAAATTTCTTATAAAATTCCTGCACAGTGCAACATGCATAATTAGTAAAAAATAAATAAGACTTTTAGAATGATATTTTATGAAGTAAGATACAAATCAAACAACTTGTCTTTACTGTGGGAAGTTTCTGAAGGTATGATTTGTAAGAAAATTAAGATTTTTGTTCAATTGTGCTCAGATTTTCCACTGAACATACTTTTCTGTTAATACTTTTTAAAGGGCAGAATATGACTTGGCAAACAACAGTATTGATTTACATCTCCATATATTTTCTCACTATAAATATTACAATGGAGCTCTGCACCCAGTAGCTTCTCAGAAGGAAAGTGTTCTAGATCTGACGATTGACAAGAGAAAAACACTGGGAGAACTTCAGCAATTGGTATTTCAGGTACTTGCTGTTATTCTATGTCCCCAAACTTTCACCGAGTTTAAGTTTCTTTAGTAATAATAATAGGCTTGTAGGACAAGCAAGATTGTTTGCCTACATACTTTGATAGGTACTTTAGTAACTTGTAGAGTGGATTACTATAAGATGACCCTTATGTATTATAAATTATTTAGTGCTATGGCATCCTTCAGGAGAGCCACAGCTACTTGTGTGAATCCTTTATAAACAACATGATTTACATAGCCATATCTGCACTTCTGAAATATGTTCACTTTTTGTGAATAGTTGTTGGAATTTTGGGAAGGAGACCTAGTTCTCAGCCTTGCAAAGCTTCTTCCAGCTGGACTGCATATATACCAAACACTTGAAGGTAAGATACCTTTAAAATTACATACATGTAATTGTAAAAACAATCCCCCCACTCCAAATACTTTTAAGGAGATTATACGTATTTATTGGATTATGCTGGAGTGACCAGTTAATCCTTTCTTCAAAGATACGTATGCATCAAAAAGCATCTTGATTGCTATGGTAGACATCTTCGCTAATATCAGTTACCGTAGAATTAAAATTTTATGTATGCCACATTTCTAATATGCACGATTACCTTCCTCTTTTAAACATGTCAGTGAGACACAGCATTGAGTCAGTGAGGCATAGCAATAGTGAGGAACCTTTTTCAGCCCAGGTGGCAGTAGTGGGTATTTGTGCAAGAAGCCAAAAGTGGGTGGTGCAATGGACACGACTTACCTTTGATATAGTAGATAACATCCAAAAGTCAGAAGGTTTCTACACACGCACAATCTCTGTTCCCCATCTGCAGAACAGGGATGCATTCCAGCTACGGAAAAACAGCTTGAGGAAGACATGGAGCATCAGGGCTGATGAGTGGTTTGGCCTGCCCTGGGGAGAGAGGGGGTGACCTATGAAGAGTCCCAAGGGCTGGAAAGAAAACTGAAGGGCAATAGCAGCTGGTCCATCAGGGCAAATGGGGCACTACCCATCCAAACTCAGCCTGCCCTTAGTCAGCCCCCACTTGCCTTCCTCCCATAGCTGTCAACGTTTCCCTTTCTTAAAGGGAAATTCCCTTATTCCGAATAGGATTCCTCGGAAGAAAAGGGAAAAGTTGACAGCTATGCTTCCTCCTTACTTACAACCAGCCCAAAGGATGGCACTGGCTCCTCCTTAGTCTCAGTGCTGCCTTCATAGAATTCAGCAGGGTATAAGAGGGGGACAAAACCAGAAGTGGTTGGCTCTGGCTTAGCCTACTGTCTGCCTCCTTGCCTTCCACCCTGCCCTGTTGCACCATGCTCCACAAGAGGCTGCATCTGGCCCCTGGGCTTGAGGCATAGGCATGTTGCCTGGTTTACATAAATAGCTGTTCCTGACCACGTGGTTGGATGTTTTTCTTTAAAATTCTTATGTGTTCCAAACGTCGTATCATAATGGGAGGGAGGGTGAGCTAAACTTACTCTCTCCGACTATTTTTCTATGTGCGATTATTGATCTGGAGGAGCATTCAGTCATGCGATTCCCTCACTTGGCAGTCTAAAATTTGCTTAGAATGGGGTTGGGAGAACTGAGTGACAGAAAAAGAGCCCCCAAATGGAGATGCACTCATTTCATTGCATGGAGCCACATGATCTACATAAGGCTACATTCACCCTGCTGCATCTAGTAATCGAGTTTGTGCAAAGATACAATGTGAGGATACCCTTGTGATGTAGCTTTGCACCTATATGGTACAAGTAGATAAATGCTCACAACTTTGTTTCTTCAAACTTCTTATGCCTGGCAGATTGGGCCTCCTATCTGCAGTGATTTCTGTGGGCATCCAGAAGCTGTGGAAGAAGTATTAGACTGACAAAAAGATCCAAATTCTTTCACAATAAATAACTCAGAACAAGCCTAACTAAAGAATACAGATTAATTAACTCGATGCTGTAAATTGGCTTTTGGGCTGCATAGTTTGAGGGTTTCCTCCGTTTCAGAAGGAGAAAGCATTTAGCTAATAAAGTTCTACTTTACAGTGAAACGAAGTCAAATGTTGTTGGAGATTCTTTAGACATAATTGGCTTATATAATTTTAAAGGGCCTTTTTACTTTTCAGTGTGTCTTTTTGGAGTTAAAAAACTATTTTGTTTGTTAGGGGATGATTCTACGTTGAGTGGCATTGGACTTTCTGATGGAGCCAATATATTCGTGTGGAATGGAAAAGAGGTACAAAACTGTCTACCTTGTGAATGGGACAAACACATTTTGTTGTTTTTAAGGTTTATTTTCACTTTAAAGCTTATTATTTGTTGAATTGCATACCATATCTTAATTAATGGCTAGAGTCTGTTTATGCCTAGAAGAAACATTGGTTTCATTTCCTTGTGGCAGGATCTTGTTGTTCTGCTATCATTCTTGTGTCATTTGCTTTTCTTGTTAGGAGTTTGCTTACCTGTGCCAACTGTGTGCATATTATTTCAATTTTCACAAAGCTCAAAAATTAAATGATAGCCACAATAGTTTCCTACACAAGGGCGCAAGCACACACAACTGGATCTCCCTATCAATCCTGTTCTCCCCCCCCCCCCCCCGCAATTTTACTATTGTATAACTATCACTTTTTCTCAACTAGTGGCTAAATGCATTTTTATGAGCATTCTGTGTTTTATTTTGATTTGTGGTTGAAAATGGACTTTGTTTTTGGGTGTTCATGCTATGCATTTTAAACATTTGTGGTGTGATAATGTATTATGCTTATACCTGCAAGTTATCTAGAGGCATTTCACCCCCTTCTGAATAGTTGCATATGAATGGATACTAACATCTATTTGGATGCTTTAGTTAAGATTCCTGCTTTGCAGGAGGTTGGACTAAATGACTCTTGGAGTCCTTTCCAACTCTACAGTTTTATGATTCTAAGATCTGACTTGAATGATTTGCTGCTTTGTATGTTCTATGAACATTTAGTGATTTAATAAGAATACAGTAAAATTACCTGCCTTTGAAATCAATTAAATATTTCAACACAAGAGGCTTGCCAACTCCCTGATTAAAGCCTTCACATTTTATTACACCTTAACAAATTTTTGAATATTAATTCAGGATAATGCTCATAGTATACTGCTTGCGGCATACAAGGAAGATCGTGGTTTTACAGAAACCTGCACTTGAAGCATTAACTAAATGTTCTCTCAGCTCGTTATCTGTGCTCAAATAATTCTACTTTGTTTCTATAGGTTGATGGAGTGGAAGTACTGACTGGCATTGACCATGAACCTGTTCTTATAAACATTCTGCGTTTAGCTGGACATAATGAAGGACGAGTGGGACAGCAATTTATGGAATCCCAGCATGTATTTCCATGTAGTTCAAACCTGAGAGCTATTTGTGATGCTTTAATGTCACCCGAAGGGATTGTCTTAAAGAACCATTCAGGGTCTGAGAAAGACTCTGAAAACTGGAAAGTCATTCCTGAAGAAGATATGAAACAGACGCTCAGAAATATTGGGCTCAAGAATGGAAGCTCAATCCTAGTTTTAGACAGCCATGACCAAAGGTAAATCTTGTGAATTGAATTGAGATTAAGTATTTATTCTCCTTTTATGTTTCATTGTGTAATTCAGTGTAATTCAGTTGTGGAAAGCTATATGACAAGCCAGTTACGTGTTTGGTGATTTAAAAAACCCTCTAGGACCCATGCAATATTGAGGGCAGTCTGTGAGGAAAGCATGGGAAATGGCCATCTCAGTGCCCACTCATACAGGTGTCTCTTGACTGTGATCCACGTGAGACTCAGCAGAGGTCCTAATTTTCCTGTGAGGCAGCTTTCCCTAAGCCACACCCACCTGCCCTATATTTTACCTAATATGTAACATTAAGTGTGGGACAGGTGTTGATGTGACGGCAAAGAAACTTCCTATAGTTTCTTGGCAAACTGGACAAAAAAAATTCCTTCCAGTAGCACCTTAAAGACCAACTAAGTTAGTTCTTGGTATGAGCTTTCGTGTGCATGCACACTTCTTCAGATACACAGTTGATGGACTTCCATTTCATGCGGCTCAATGTGGTGCCTTCCATAGTTCCAGTTACATAGTTCCAGTGTATCTGAAGAAGTGTGCATGCACACGAAAGCTCATACCAAGAACTAACTTAGTTGGTCTTTAAGGTGCTACTGGAAGGAATTTTTTTTTGTTTTGACTATGGCAGACCAACACGGCTACCTATCTGTAATTGGCAAACTGGGTTTGTTATTGGTGCGTTTTAAATTTGGCACCAAATGCAAGCCGTACTGGGATTGGTTCCACTTGGGAGCTCCTGAGCAGAATTCCCAAGTGCAGCCAATCCCTGCCAGAAGCAAGGTTTGTAGGGATTTGTTGGTAAAACCTGCAATCCCCATTTTGATTGGGATGTTCCTTTGCAGCCTGACTGGAGTTTAAGCCAGACTGCAAAGGAAGAAAGGAAAAAATTAGAGCGCACTTAAAGTGCTGTCCCAATGCTTTCCTTTGAAGATTGGCCACCTGAAGCCATGGTGGCACCAGGTGATTGACAGGTAGGCACTCCACCCACCTGTCAAAGTGGCCCACAAGGTGTGCAGGAGCCTTAATCTCGTTTAACCCTGAAGAGGCTATTAGGGTTGGGGCTGTGCCTTGCACTGTACCCTGCATTGCACAAGGAGGCTTCAGCAGTGGGAGAGGACACTTTTTTCCTTTCTTGTTCTCTAGAAATGTCTTGCTCCATCCTGCTAAGGCTTTCAGGTTCAAGCTGAAAGTGACAGGTTGTTTCAGAAGAGTGAGAAATGAAATATTTCAATCCTCTCTCCTCCCGCTCCCAGTTTTTTCTCCCCTCCCCCTCCCCCCCATTTGCCCTGAACAGTGCTGCAATGCACCTATTCCAGGTTACCGGGGACCATGAACAGGAATTTTGTAATGCTTTTTTTTTTGCACATGCTACCACTTTATAAACATCTTTGATATAATTCAAGTGGGATTCTGTTGTCCTTCTTCTACCACCACCTCTTTCCACTATCTCAAGGACTCACAGCTGGTAACAATGTTTTTGCAACCAGAAGCATAAATATATTGAGCAAGGTTCATCAGTCTGTAGCTGCAGCCTGGTGTACGGCTCAGTGGAGCCCCTTTTCTTTCCCTCCTCTCTTACACGATTTAGGGCAAAGAACATGTAGGCAAGAGATTTGTTCTCTATTTAAGAGTATTTGCTAAAAGTCACACCAGCTGAGAAGTTTTATATGAAAAAGATTTATCACGGTAAATAATTATGAATGTGACTGGGATGTGTATTTCAGAATCTGCTTTCCTTTTCAACATTTCCTTCTAATCCTTTTGTGCTGGAGCTCTTTTTCAAGATGCCTAAATTACACTGCCGCCTTCTTTTCTGTCCCTTTCCATAGATCCACTTCTGTGAGAGAACCTAAATTAGTTTCATTCCCACATTTATTACCTAAACCCACCAATACAGAGAGTTCTTGTATCATTTTGTATAGTTTCATTTCTGTTGATGTGGGAATGCATATTTCCAGTCTACTTTGTTAGAGATTCTGTGTACCCTATATATACATGATGTCAGCAGGCTTTGACTGGATCTAGGTCCTGGATTATGTGCAGTCAGGCTGGAATTTTAAGGCACCTGAAGGGTTTCTGTGGGAATAGGATTCATAGGGCATACTTTAAGAAATATATGGGTGGATGTTCCAGTATAGGAAATTAACATATAGACAACGTTGAAGTGTTTTATCAGCTGTGGTCTGAGCTGGCCATAAAAATGCCAGCATTGCATCCTGAGGTATAGCAGTCCATCAGATTATCCAAAACTAGTGTTGTTGTTAATTACGCAGTTGGCTCAATCAGCAACAATATGGCTAAAAATCGCCATCAGCAGATTTAAACCACAGCTACCATGGATGGGTTCCAAAGCTTCTGCAGGTTCACCCAAGGACACTATGCCATATCAAAAACTGCTTTTGAAAGTGTCACTGATTTCAAAAGATGATTGCTCTGCCCCATACTTTTCAAGCAGTCAGAAGCCCCCAAACCCTTTGGACCCAGAATTCTAAGGGATCTGTAGCCCATGGGTTGAAAGGTTTGAACAGATTTGCACTAAGTATATGTATGTGCAACTGCATTCATCTTGATATGGTTATCTTTTTTCTTTGGGCTAAACTATTGGTTGAAATCTGCTTGGAGCAGACATTAAGGCACTAAGATTACTTAACTTAGAAGTGTGCCATACATATTCATTGCAGTGTTTGAGTAATTAATAAATAACCAAAAGAGGAGAAGGATAAAGAACAAGAAATCTAGTAGGCACATGATACTGACTAAAATCAGATTTACCACCTGGTGTTGTGACTTCTGACACTTGCATGTCTAGTACTGCGCACCACAGTGTCTCCTTGATGACAATGGGGGATTGGGGTTGTGCTGTGACTGATATTTGCAATATTAGTTTATTACATAAGAACGAGACCCGACCTTGCTGGGTCATTTAGTTGCTTAGATTAGTACCATTGTTTAGAATTCATTTCCCTGCATTTTGTCTTACATGTGGTGCACAATTATGCATTCTAAGCATGTGTTGTTTGCAGCATGGTGAATGTGGCAGGCGGCAATTTGACTGCTTTTACGCATGATATCAGCTGGTTACAAGTAAAAAATTTCTGTAGATTGGAGGCTGAAGAGATACAAGTTAAAATTACTGCAACTATTGAAACAGTAAGTAAAGCAACTGTGATTGCACGGCTCTGAGAGATCTCATCTCATTCATTTCCTTCCATTCAATTCAGCTCATCTACTTTGTTTTGCTTTCTAAATTGTCCAAGTCCAGAAAGCTGTTTATCTTGTTACTTTTGCCTGCTTGTGTTTTAGATGCTTATAGGAAAGTAGGAAGATGTGCATATATTTGTAACACCCCTAGTGTCAGCTGTGAATGTGAGGACTGATTCACACATTGCTTTTTAAACTAGGCCACAAAAACACATGTTTAAAGTGCTAAACACATATGGTAGATATACATTTAAATAGCTTTGCTTGTCTTCAATAAATGGGTTGTACTCAGTACAGTGTTAAGCAGATAATACATCAGCACAAAAATTTCTCCTTGCAAAGCAGAGTAGTCACCCCCTCTCCTCCCTGTGCACCCCCTAAATCTGTTGTGGGGTTTCCTCCACCCTCTGGAGCAGTTCAGGGGGTGACGCAGGGGCACACGCAAGGGAAGGAGGGGGAAACCACATTGTGCTAGCACTTTGTGCTGCTTAGTTGCATACAACCTGAAGTATTTATGTCTTTACTGTTTGTACTTGGGCACATATGTTTGGTGTTTGCAGCTGACTCCTTGCATAATTCCAATACATGTGTTACTGGACATCCTGCCCTTTACCTGCATGCATCTTAAGAACACAAGTTGGGAAATGTGATGTAGGAAGTAGTCCATTACAAAAAAGGACTGAAATGCAATTAAAATAAACAAGTTCCATATTACACACTTTTTGTGTCAAGGAAGTTAAAAATGTTTTAGTAATAGCTCATTAGGTTATGGAGAAACATAATTGTTGCAAGTTGGGGAGATTCTTTTAAAATGCAAATAGCTGCATTTTATGGCTCAATAATACATTTAAGTCTATATTCATAGTCAACATGCCTTATTGACTTTTCTATATAAGGTTTTTCCTGTTCAGCTTATTCATCTGAAAATATACAAGGTTTTATAGGAGTAAAAGAAATGCAGTAAAATGAAATTTTTGGCTGCTAATAAAAATGTTTCAGCCATCAGCTGTTAAGGGGGTTAAGTACTAAAACACAAACATTTATGAAATCTGCATTCCTTTGCTGAATCACATTTGCATTTAATTAATGGTTTTTATTTTAGGTGATGGCAGACATCAGGATTAAAGCAATAGAAGAAATGCAGTTGGACAAGGAGCTAGGTAAAATAGTTTTGCAAAATTTAATTTTGTTCAGTTGGTTATTTCAGAGTTGGTGTTGAAGATATCAAGTGGTATCAGATCCAACAAAAGCTGCTACTGGAGGAATTTTCCTCCATTTCTTCCTTACCTCTGTGGCAGCTTTTAAGAGGCTATAGGCGGCTGCAGGAGGAAGGATGAGTAGGTGAAAACAGCCTCCATTCACCCTGAACTGCATTTCCTCCAGCAGGAGCAACCTTGGGAGCAGAATTATATGCATGGGACATGTTAATCCAACCCATTTATTATTTTGTTTAAATCGTAGATAAAACAATAGGCATGTGGGTTTCTATCAGTTCTAACAGAAACTGCTAACAAAATGTATTTGTGTACATACAAAAGCTATCGAGGGAAGATGTTTGGTATGGACAGAAGAAATGGTAATTGCATATTATTATACAGGCATGAGAGCACCTGTGTGATTAAGGCAGAGGGATCAAACACTTTTACTACAGTAAGTCCACAGCATACACAGGGGTTACATTCTGAGGATCACACCTAAAGCCAAAATCGCATGGAGACAAAACTCATTAGATTCAGTGGCAGGTGGGATTGCCAAAGTCATCTTTCCCAGAACCCTGCCCCCCTTTCCATTTATATTTTTGCCACAAACATAAAGCTGAATGCACATGAGTTAAATGCACATAAGTTGTGAGCTTACTGTGTTTCAAAGACTGAACATTAGAATCGTTCTAAAAATAAGACAATTTGCCCCAACCACACAGTTCATTTTCTGGAAATGTTTACACATGTCCTTGAACATCATGTGTATCTATTTTTGTAAATGTTTCTAATTTCAAATTAGTTTAATCTCATTGTTTGAAATTTGTTTCTCTATTTTGAAACGCATATAAATGAGCAGAAACTCTGGCTTGGAAGGGATAGCTCAGTCAGTAGAGCATGAGATTCTTAATCTCTAGGTTGTGGGTTTGAGCCCCACATTGGGCAAAAAGATTCCTGCATTGCAGGTGGTTGGACTAGATAACACTTGTGGTCCTTTCAAACTATACAATTCTGTGATACTAAGACCCTGGTGTTGGGAAAGATGGAGGGCACAAGGAGAAGGGGACAACAGAGGACAGGATGGTTGGACAGTGTTCTCGAAGCTACCAGCATGAGTTTGACCAAACTGTGGGAGGCAGTGGAAGACAGGAGTGCCTGGCGTGCTCTGGTCCAGGGGGTCACGAAGAGGCTGACATGACTATATGACTAAACAACAACAGCAACAACATTTTGTTCTGCATTCCAACCTGGAGGAGCAATTGGCCATTCAATTAAATTGCCTTTCTATTAATGAGGTGAAGAAAAATTCAGGCAAATGAAACTCCATAGATTTGTATTGATTCCATCTTTATTCTCTTTTTTCATGCTGCAGTTAACAATAGCTGTCTCAGGCCCATTAGCAGAAATGGAAAACTTCTTTGTCCAGGTAAGCTCACATATCAGTCCTCCAGATACAGCTTAATGCAGCTGTATGTTTGTGGTTGTGCTATCGTTTTTTTAAACAGAAGAAGTAGGGTTTATGATCAGGCAATCATTTGTTTTGTCTTTGTTATTTGCAGCTTTTTTTAATTAGACATCTGATTCAGCTATACAGCAGCAAATAAAAAGTTTAAAGCAGGGGTTAGTAAACTTTTTCAGCTGGGGGCTGGTCCACTGTCCCTCAGACCTTTTGGGGGGGCCAAATTATATTTTTTTTTGGGGGGGGGGGGGAAATGAACGAATTCTTATGCCCCACAAATAACCCAGAGGTGCATTTTAAATAAAAGGGCACGTTCTGCTCATGTAAAAACACCAGGCAGGCCCCGCAAACAACCCAGAGATGCATGTTAAATAAAAGGACACATTCTACTCACGTAAAAACATGCTGATTCCTGGACTGTCCGCGGGCCAGATTTAGAAGGCGATTGGACCGGATCCGGCCCCTGGGCCTTAGTTTGCCTACCCATGGTTTAAAGTGTGTTTTGGGTGCAATATACAGTGTGACACTAGATGATGATGGTGAGCCTTATGGAAAATTCAATGTATTTTTTAAAATGCTGTAAAAAAGCATTTTCAGAACAGTTTATATGTTCGTAGATTCCACCTTATGGTTGCATTACATATTATATCATAGGCCAACCCCCTGCACTTCCCTTCACTTTGCCAAGCTTCATAGACATTAGTTTATTCTTGTGGGTAAATAGGAGAAAGGGTGTTTTGATTTTTAAACTTTTAACATTTGCAAGGGAATAAAGACTACCCACCCCCACATGGTAAGAAAGAGGGGATTAGTGTTGTTTTTTACTGAAGGCAGGAGGCTAAGCATGAGAACAGAAGCTGGGGGGGGGGGGGGAGAGAAGCAAGAATTGCAGAATGTTTTAGCTGAAGGATCAGCATAAAAGGAATCTTTGAACTGTTGTGAACTGCTTTCACAGAAAGAGGAAATGAATTAAATCTGGAGAAACGGATCAAAGGATTTGCCAACAACAATAAAACAATTGGAACTTTGCATTTGCATGTTACCAGGGGATGAAGTTCTTTGAAAGAATAATTATTTTAAACTAACGTCTATGTAGGTTGGCAAAGTGAAGAGTAATTATATTGGATTTATCCAAAATACCTTATAGTTAAATATCAGTACAAGCACTAACTGAAATATGAACAGCTAATGGAAAAGAATAAAGGAAAAAATAATTAATGATAAAATGTTAAACTATTTCGAGTAAAGGACTGGGAAGCAGAGGTTCCTGGGCGTATCAGTGCCAACTTTCATGGTGTTATTAGGTATCATCAATAGCAGGCATGTCCAACAGGTAGATCATGATCTACTGGTAGATCACTGGACATCTGCAATAGGTCACTGGTAGATCATTGGCTCCCCCCAAAGAAGCTGAACAATTGTGACTCAAAACAGCTCAACATTTTACCTCCTCCCTGAAAAAACTCAATAACTTTGACCCAACCCCTCCCCCATGGACCTTCCTTAAAAAAAGCTCAACAACTTTGACTGCCAGTTTTTAACTCTGTGAATAGATCACAGTCTCTTGGGAGTTGGCCCCTCCTGATCTATAGATAAGTTTCAAGGTGAGTTCCCTTCTTTTGGCTGAGATGGATTTAAAGGGAGGTTTAGACTACAGTTTGGTCCATTGGGTAAAAGGTAAAGGTACCCCTGCCCGTACGGGCCAGTCTTGACAGACTCTAGGGTTGTGCGCCCATCTCACTCAAGACGCCGGGGGCCAGCGCTGTCCGGAGACACTTCCGGGTCATGTGGCCAGCGTGACAAAGCTGCATCTGGCGAGCCAGAGCCGCACACGGAAACGCCGTTTACCTTCCCGCTAGTAAGCGGTCCCTATTTATCTACTTGCACCCGGGGGTGCTTTCGAACTGCTAGGTTGGCAGGCACTGGGACCGAGCAACGGGAGTGCACCCCGCCGCGGGGATTCGAACCGCTGACCTTTCGATCGGCAAGCCCTAGGCGCTGAGGCTTTTACCCACAGCACCACCCACGTCCCTGGTCCATTGGGTAGGGTCGTGCTAAACTCAGCGCCCTGCACACCTGCCTCCGGTGAAGTTTTCCACCTCCATTGACTGCAGAAGCTGGCTGCTGAAGGCTTCCACGGGCTCACATCCTCCAAATTCTGGGGGGGGGGGGTTAGGAGGGGGACCGGATAAGCCTCCTCTAACCCCCCTCCCTCCCTCAGGCTTTGGAGAGCCTCAGGGGAACTACTTCCACGTTTGTGGCCAGAAACAGAAGTCTAAACCCAGTCTTTCTAATTTGTATGAGTTGCAGTGCATTTTGGAGTTTCCTGATTAATTTTTACATTACTGCTTTAAAAAACAAAGCATTCTTCTGTGTTCCTGTTTTGGGCTACTTAAGTGCCTGAGGATTATACCGTTAAAGAAGCAGAGCTGAAAATGGGAAGCCTTCTAGGACTGTGCTCTGGGAAAGCTCCAACAGCCACTGAGGTAAGACAAACTGTATAAGAAGGTTTTACAAGGGCTTTTGGAAACATTTGTCACTATTTTTATTCTTGCCATTTTGTTGTTGGCACTGCTAGTGGCAGAATGAGATAAGTGTACCTTTGGGTGCAGCCCACGCCTTGCTGAAGTTTAATCCAATGGTTAATCCAAAGCTTCTGTCATGCAAGCAGAATGGTAGTGTTAGATTCCACCTACAGTGTGTTTAAGGCATATCACTTCATTGTTCACAGCTAGTGTACTGAATATTAGTAGTTTGCTTTGAAATTCCACATAACATTGTTTCCTTAAATCCCAGTGCTGGGTCAATCTTTTACAGTGGTGCCCCGCAAGACGAATGCCTCGCAAGACGGAAAACCCGCTAGACGAAAGGGTTTTCCGTTTTGGAGGTGCTTCGCAAAACAAATTTCCTATGGGCATGCTTCGCAAGACGGAAATGTCTTGCGAGTTCCTGCAGGGTTTTTTCCTCCCCCCCCTTTTTCCCAAGCCGCTAAGCCGCTTATCAGCTAAGCCGCTTAACAGCTGATCCGCTAAGCCGCTTAACAGCTGATCCGCTAAGCCGCTAATAGTGCTAATTCGCTAAGCCGCTAATGGGCTTGCTTCGCAAGACGAAAAAACCGCAAGACGAAGAGACTCGCGGAACGGATTCTTTTCGTCTTGCGAGGCACCACTGTATTAGCAATCAACAGAACCTTTGGTTTGTCTGGGTTCAGAAAAACTGTGATCTTATAAGGGGTAACAGTAATGTATTGAACCATTGCTCCCTAGTTATTGAACATAGAACTAAATGAAATTTATACTGTCAGGGTTCAAAATAGTAGCCTGAATGACTAGCATCAGTTCCCAATAGTGTCTGGAGGGGGAAAGTAACTCTTAACCATCTGCTTTAGAGCCTTTAACTGAAGATACCAGAGAATGAACCTTAAATCTTTTGTATATGTGCTCTGCCATTAACTTATGCCCCTCCCAAACTAAAAATACAGTTGAAAAAAGGAATTTACAGAGCAATCCTATTGAGTTGGGGAGAGGGAGGATCAGTGGTGGATGAGCAGTCATACACTAAGCTTTGGTGGGCTCAGGCTGGCAGGGTGGAAGGTAAGGGGAAGGCATATTTTCTTTTTGGTCCAGTGGGAGTGAAAATAAATGTACTTTCTTCCAGCAGTGTGTTTGGCGTATGTGAGAGCTTTGGATCTAGTGGATTTGATCTAACCCTTGGGAATGCCTCCATTGTGCCCTCTGTGCTATTGGAGCATTTATGGCAGGGAAATACAGATGGTGGTTCCCCCCCACCCCCCCAATACTGTCTGAGAGGGGGCTTACAAGGGCAGATCATCCAGTCTGGAGGTGGATCTCCTCCTCCACCACCTGTGGAGAGAGAGATCCACTAAATTCTGTAGCCCCTGGGACGCCATCCCAAAGAACATAGGATTGTGCACTTACACTTGTTTTCAGCCACATACTTTCATTTTAAATTCAAAACACATTATGGATGCTTACATTCAAATATTCATATTTCAGACATAGAAATATTTTCCCTCCCCCCATCACCTGTGATAAGCAACATTCTTCCCCAGAGGATTAAACAGGGGAGCTTTTGTTAATTGAAAGACTGTTTTGTTACTGTTTTAGGTCATTGATATGTCACTAAATGCCAAACTTTACAAAAATTACAAACTGATTTGATGACTTATTTTCATGGCTGCCATATTCCGTATTGGATTATGTGTCCATAAAATGCCTTAATCTTAAAATGTGAAGTATGCTAAGCTTAACTCTATATGGAGCAAGAAACCTGATTAATCATCTTTCTTCTAGCTTTTTCTGTATTATATTGTGGGCCATGAGCTTCAGTCTAGTCCAGAGATGGAGATAGTGGTGGAGGAGACTACAACTGTAAGAGAGGTAAATACAGGAGCTATAAATTCTGTGTAAACACATTGCTGTAAAGATATTTCAAAATTCTGGCTTGGACACTTTGTACTCTAGTACTACCACTATAGCACTGTAGTGCTGTTGTAGACAGTGGCTCAGAATTGAATGTTCCTCTGGAGAAACCAATCTTAAAATGCAAAAATGAATTGGCTCTTTAGGTTTACATAATTTGATCAGTCTAATCAAAGATTATCAAACAATAATAATAAAAAAATAAAAAAATGAGGCTATGAGCAAATGACATATCTATTTTGTTCTGTGTGGTGTAATAGGGAATGAAAAACAAAATCTTAAACATGGCCTTTTTAAGGTTGAAGTGGTAGTTTTTAATTTAAATTGTATGTTTGCTGTTAGACTTATGCAGACAATTAAGAATACGTCTTCCCACAATACTGACCTAATTCCTGGTTTTAACATTTTATGTGTGTGTGTTTTTGTATGGTTCTATGTTCTGTTTCCTAGTTCTGCTGGATCTCTCAGTGGCCTTTGACACCATCGACCCTGACATCCTTCTGGACTGTCTAAAGGGGCTGGGAGCTGGGGGCACTGTTATACAATGGTTCCGCTCCTTCCTCCTGGGCCGTGTTCAGAAAGTGGTGGTAGGGGATGAGTGTTCGGACCTCTGGGCTCTCACTTGTGGGGTGCCTCAGGGTTCCGTCCTCTCCCCCATGCTTTTTAATATCTATATGAAGCCGCTGGGAGAGATCATCAGGGGGTTTGGGCTGGGTGTTCATCAGTATGCAGATGACACCCAGCTCTACCTCTCTTTTAAATGAGAACCAGTGAAGGTGGTGAATGTCCTGTGTGAGTGTCTGGAGGCGGTTGGAGGATGGATGACGGCTAACAGATTGAGGTTGGATCCTGACAAGACAAGTACTGTTTTGGGGGGCTGGGGTGGGCAGGTGTGGAGGACTCCCTGGTCCTAAATGGGGTAACTGTGCCCCTGATGGGCCAGGTATGCAGCCTGAGAGTCATTTTGGACTCACAGCTGTCCATGGTGGCACAGGTCAATTCTTTGTCCAGGGCAGCTGTCTACCCTCTCCATCTAGTACACAGGCTGAGGACCCTACCTGCCCATGGACTGTCTTGCTTGGACTACTGCGATGCGCTCTACGTGGGGCTACCTTTGAAGGTGACCCGGAAACTACAATTAATGCAGAATGCGGCAACTGGGAGTGGCTGCTGAGACCATTTAACACTGGTCCTGAAAGACCTACATTGGCTCCCAGTACGTTTCCGAGCACAATTCAAAGTGTTGGTGTTGACCTTTAAACACCCTAAACGGCCTCAGCCCAGTATACCTGAAGGAGCGCCTCCACCCCCATCGTTCTGCCCAGACACTGAGGGCCAGCTCTGAGGGCCTTCTGGCAATTCCCTCACTGTGAGAAGTAAGGTTACAGGGAACCAGGCAGAGGGCCTTCTCGGTAGTGGGACCTGCCCTGTGGAACACCGTCCCATCAGATGTCAAGGAAATAGACAACTCTCTGACAACGTCAAACATTACAAACTTCCCTAAACAGGGCTGCCTTCAGATGTCTTCTAAATCTGAAGGCAGCTCTGTTTAGGGAAGTTTGTAATGTTTGATGTTTTATCAGGGGTTTTTAATAGTTGGGAGCTGCCCAGAGTGGCTGGGGAAATGCTTAGTTTAGAAATATTTTTATAAATAAAATAAATGGTCATGATGTACCACAGTGAGTGCTGTTCATCAGTATTTAAATTTTACTAACTTTGGTTATGGTGTATTTTTCTTTCAGTGTTTAAATTTAATGCTGAAGAAGTCTGGCTTAGCTGGTTAGTATAAATTTATTATAAATGTTATTATCTTTATTTTAGTTCTTTATTGTTCTTAAATATTACTGTTGTGAAAATTTTGAAGCCAACAAGAAGAATTGTGCCATAAAGCAGTCTTTACAAGTGGCAAAATATTGTTCGTGATTTTGGTGCGCTTTGGCAGGAATCTAAAAGTCACCTAGTCTAAGGAAAAATCCCCCACATCTAATTATTTGCTAAGTTGGTATAATTGAAATACAATATTCTCAAAATGGCATCTCTCTTGCTACTCCACCTCAGACCTCTATATTGAGTGATAACCCCACGTTAGTCATACTCTGAGTAGATCAATTACATTCAATAGACTTAAGTACCTTAAGTGTTGATTATCAACAGACGCTCTCTGAGTGTGGCTTATGAGGCAATGCAAGCCCCAACTGGTGGGGTTTCACTTAGCAGGGCTACACCTGCAGCCCTGCTCTGTACAGCAACCAGGGATGAAAAAGGGGGGCAGGATTATCCAAGCTGGAATAGTGATGAGGTCTGCAGATGCCAGCTCAGACCTTCCCTGCCTCTGGAACACTGTTTTTATTCAGTGGGCAGAAGGGGAAGCTCTGCACATGACTCTGGAGCTACTCTGGTGGTGGCAGCCTGCAAGATGCCAGCCGAACAGAGTGAAAGGACGTCTGCTCAATCTCAGTGCCCCCCAGCCCAGCACAAGGAGGATTTGGATTGCTCTGCCCATTGTATATGGCCCGCTGTATTTAATAAAATGATAAATATGCAGGAACAATATTTGTGATGTGACTCTTGTTATTTTTTATGTTTCACTTTGACGATTTCCTGGTTTCTTTTGCAGGGGACAACTGGCACTTGAGAAAGATTGACTGGTGCTATGAAGCTGGGGATGCGTTAAGTGAGGAAGTAAAAAAGCTAATTTTTTACATTCATTTTTTACATTCATTTACATAAGTATTCCTTTTGATATTACTTCTATAGGACTTTGTAAATACTGTATAAAGGTTATAGCTCCTGTGAACATACTTGTTAGTCCAAAATACATGTGCAACTGTAGCCCCATTATTTAACCCATTACTACTTCAATACTTTTAGTGCCCTTTACAAATTGGAAATCAGTTATTTAAAAATGGCATTGAGATTCTGCTCTAGGCAGACAGGGTATACTGCTTACAGTCCCCGCCCTTCTTTTTATTTATTTTTTTATTGTGTGAGCTTTGGTTAGGTGCACTCCTTTCTTTTGTACACAGGTGGGTAATACCGTTACTGGGACAACCAAAGGGTCACCAAAGATGTGGCAAACTTTCAGGCTTTCTAGAGCTCTTTGTCAGGCAAAATATTACATAGAGCAGGATGTAGTGCAAGAAGGAAAACTGAAACGAAATGAAAAGTAGGAAATGTAAGTTATATCTTGTAACCATGAAATCAGCATGTAGACTTGGTTCCAAGATGGAAATTGCAGGTTAAGTTAGCCCCTCTCAAAAGTAATGAGTAGTATTAACCATAAAGTAATACTACCATATATGACTTCAATTGACTATTTTACCTAATACAGCAGGCTTCCTCAACCTCAGCCCTCCAGATGTTTTTGGCCTACAACTCCCATGATCCCTAGCTAGCAGGACCAGTGATCAGGGATGGTGGGAATTGTAGTCTCACAACATCTGGAGGGCCGAGGTTGAGGAAGCCTGTAATACGGCATCCAAAATCAATCCCTGGCTTTGCCAAGATAAAGGCTACAATGTTTCTCATTACTTCTGCAATCTTCTTACCCAGGAAACTGTGTATTTTCTTTAAGATGTGGGTCAGATCTGGAATACAAGTCAGACTGTGTTTTCTCAGACCATGGGAAAGGGTTTATTCCAGAACCATAGGACGGCTGTGTGGGACCTAGCCTGCAATTTCCATCGTGGAACTGAGTACATGTTGACCTCACAGCAACAGCATCTAGTCAGTGGGTGGGAACAGAACCTGGCAGTGACCTGGATGCTCCGCTTTCTCACCTCCAGCAGGCCCACCTGTTAATCACCTAACACAGGGGTCTGCAACCCGCGGCTCCGGAGCCACATGTGGCTCTTTTACACCTTTGCCATGGCTCCGGGGCAGATATTAGCGAGGGGAGGAGGCGCATTGTGCGCCCCAACACTCCCCACTGTGGCGGGCACTGTACTGGCTGTGACGTCGCATGGGGGCGGTGCGTGCGTTAGTCACGCACCGTTCCGACGTCACCTTCCCGCCCGCTGTCAGATCGCAGCTCCGGAGATATATTTGTTTTAAATGTCGCAATGGTTTTGCGGCTCCCAGTTTTTACCCCCTTCGGAAACGGGTCCAAGTGGCTCTTTTTGTCTTAAAGGTTGCAGACCCCTGACCTAACACCACCCTGAGTCAGGTGGCCCAGTCTACCTTCGCAAGGCAGCTTGAGTTGAAGCCACTCTGTAAAGAGAAATCCTAGCCAATCCAAGCAGGACTTGAAGTCCCTGATAATCGGCTGATTGGCACTGACTTTGAAACCTCACTTTTGACAAGAATCAGCTCCACTCAGGATCTCGGATTGGAATTTCCTGAGTGGAACTAATCCCAGAGGGGTTTGCATTTGGTGCCCTTTTTTCTCTTAGGTGTATTGTTCTAACCAAAGACTTGTAGCAATAGTATTAATAAAATAATACAGAACTTACACCTGTAATATAAGCCAACATCTATTTTGGAAGAGAGAGGATACCAGATACCCCAACAAGCACTATAAATACGCACCCCACTTGCCAAGGAACAATCAGGAACACATTTTAGGGTTCCCAGTTGTTCCTTTGCAGCCATGTTGGTACACCTGAGTCCTCGGGGGGTGGGGGGCCGGCTTGGGGCAGAGGATTTCCCATTGCTGAAACAAACTTTGGAGGGTTTTTCCCCTTATGGATAAAACATTGCTATCTTTTGTGTTTTCTGTATTCTCTTACATGTTTCCTTTTGTTTCCTCAGGCTGCCACACTAAAAGAACTAAATATCTGCAGTGGGGATATACTGAATGTTGCTGAGGGGAAGCTTCCGCCAAAGGTGAAATAACATTTTTTGTATTAAAGTGTAGCATTTAGGAAGCTGGCCTTTCAGTTTCAGCATAGCAGTGACAGCAGCGTGCTGAAGTAATGTAATCAGTTTTCCCAGAGAAAACCTGGTAGTTAAATCTGAAAAAATACGCTTATTTTCAATAAAGGCTGGGGGAGAGACGACTGTGTGCCATCCTAATGCTCCATCCATCAACCTGGGGCAGGGCATTGGGATTTATCTGCAAATCATAGACTACTGAGCACTCTGCATTATTTTTGTTTAATCCTTTATTCAGAAGTATTACAATTAGTATCTGTTCTAAAGCCAACACTTTTTGTTTCTTTGTAGCAGTAAATTATAGAATGTTTTTCATTAATTCCCAAAGGGATTCCTGAAAGTGTCTGTCTGGTGGTACAAAGCCTTCTCTCAGTCAAGGCACAAAAGGAACAGGCAAGACCAAGGAAACTCTGTCTGCAAAAAAGTGGAAGCTCTGGAACTGTCCACATCTGGAGGTAAGTTATAAGTCTCCAAGCAGTAGACGGAAACAAACAAAAACTAAAACTAAATATATTTTCAGCCCTGGAAGTAGCTATTTAGCCATCCCCATATCACCATGTCAGCAAGAGTTTGTGTTTGAATTATTATTATTATTATTATTATTAATTATTTTTTGAAGTTCAATGTAAATAATCATTTCTTGGACCAGACACTTTCTTAAAAAGAAACAGGGGAAGCCCTTGTAAGGCACTGAGATAGGGCTATTTATTTCTCTTTTAATTAGATGAGGGAGAGCACAGAGCTTGGAGCTCCATTTTAGTTTAGTATCGATAACACAATTCATGTTTTACTAATTGTGTAACTGGAGAACTCTAAATTTAATTAAACACTGACTCTTGATGTTCTTTAAAGATACACCAACATTTCTACAAAGTGAAGTTGACCTATGTTATGTGGGTGATATAGAGATCTCAGGAGACGCTTTCCTGGAAGACCTAAAGATGCAGGTTAGATATTACATTTTGTTAAGCGAAGACAAATCTACTCATTAAGTAAGATCTATTAATATATATTTTTTATTTCCTTTCCTCTGTCTCCAGTATGTTCTGATATGGCATTTGCTTAGATGCCATTTTCAGTGGTAAGTACAACCAGGGACTTTTGAGACACTTCCTAATATCCACTTCTAGCAGTTTGTCATCTGTTTCATGTGTCCTTAGCTGCAAGACTCATGTGACACTTCCATCAGAATTGCAATTTCTGTATGTGAATGCAGAACATGCAGTATCGCAGGAACCACTCTGCATTTTGACACGAGTTCCTTTATTAATGGTTTTTGTGTATGTGTCCTTCCTGTGTGGGGTGTAAGAGGTTGGTGGTAATATTTGTGAAATTGTCAGTTTTAACTAACGGGAAACTTTTAGGTGAGGTGAAACATGAGCATAAACAGTTGCTTCATAATGAATCAGGCCACTGCTCCATCTAGTCCAGAACTGCCTTCTTCAACTGACAGCAGCTTTCTAAGATCTCAGACAGTGCTTTTTCTCAATTTTGCTATCTGAAACCCTTTTTAATAGGTGTAATCCTGGACACTTTCCCAAGGTCTTTTGCGTGCTCTACCACTAAGTTGCTGAACAGTAATCGAATTCTTAAAGGGGGAAAAACCAAGACATACAACGTTCATTGAGATTTCACTGCATTGACATAGAAAATTGGCTGTAGCCCAGTTAAGACATGGTTTAATACAAACTATGTTTTAATATGAATGAGTTTTTCTCCAATTGAATCATAAATGTTAAAAAGTTCTGATCTTGGCTTATCACTATAAATTGTTTGGAGAACAGAAACCATAAGCCCCGTTTGGACAACAGATTCTGGCTTGTGGCATGGCAGGAGGGGAGTTGCCCAAACCCCAGTTTGTGATTAGTGTCGTCCAAACAAACAAAGCCATGTTCAGATGAAACAAGCCATGAGCCAGTTTTAGGCAACACAACAAGTCAAGACTCCGGTTTCTTTTTCTGCAGTGTAGCAGGAGCAGGGGAGAAATGCTGTAGAAACTTTTGAGCAGCCTGCAATGGCCTGCTACTCATTTACATTAAACTACAGTATCATATAATGTGACGGGTGAACCAGTCCTGTGTTACATCCCAGAGACAACAGTTGTTTGGTGAGACTAGTGTGGATTAGTAAAGGAGCCTCTATGAGCCTCTACACACAGATGATTGGGGGAGGGTTTTGGACTAGTACACCTTCCTCTGTCTTTCCTTGTAACTAGAATGTAACATGAAAGTCAGTTGTGTACCGAAGTTTCCATGCTCAAATAAGCATTGTTCCACCTGATTCTGGTGTTAAGCTTTGTGCACAAAAATAGAGTGGGTATAAGTCTGAGATCTGCTCCCAGTAGCACTGCATATAGAGGTTGCAGTGTGGGGAATTATCTTTTGAAGATTTTATGTGATGTAGATTTTAACAGAAAATAAAAAATTCCCTAGGATCCTCTGCAACATTGCATTTCAATAATATTGGGGGAAATAGTAAAGTTATTAAAAGAAATGTGATGTGGTGGTTAAAAATTATGCTTACATTTGTAGTCCTGCAAGTTAGAAAATGACTAGTTTTCTGAGCTTAAACTAACATTTATTCTAAAATTGCTAGCAAAGTACTTTTCTTTTCAGGTGATGACTTTGCCATTCTCTGAAGAGTTTAGTATTCCACTACCTGAGTTTCTCCGAGTTTGGACAATGGAAAATAAGTGCCCTTGCAGGCTTTTACGAAACAATAAGCAGCAACTCCAGTAGGTTCCTATGTATAACATTCAGTTAAATAAATGTTAATGCAATATATTTTTACCATTATTTTTAATTAACACTGCAATCCTACACACTTAACTAAGAGTAAGTCACTTTGAATTTGGTGGGATATACTTTGAGACTGAAATCCTGTATCCAGTTTCCTAGAAGAAAGTTTTCAGTGGGTTTTACTTTTCAGTAGGCAAATTGCTGTCCTGCAAGCATTCATTCAGTTGTTCTTTACTATTGTAAGCAATTAAAACAAACTAAGCATCATTGATTGTGGCCTAGACCTCTTTTTGATTAATTCTTTTCAGGAAGGTAATCTGTTCTGTCTGTATAAATTAGGCAGAGGATTTCTAACTACCCTGTGTATAAGTGTTCTGGCAACAGTTAAATTGACAGTCTATGATATTTCAAAATCCAACTTCTAAATGTGGAACTTGTATTTTTAAAAAATTATTTATATCCTGCCTTTCCTATTCTGAATTTAAAATATTTACTATGTTTCTTTTTCAGTAAATTCAAACTAGGAAACAGAGTGGAAATTTGTATAGAGCCTTTACACAAGGAAGAGAATCTTGGGTAAGATATTCAGCCACAATTCATCAAAACAGGTTTTAGAAAACCTTGTAAAATATTTCTTTCAAATCCCAATTATTCTGAATTTTTCTTCTATAGTACTTTTTTTTTAAAAGAGTAGGGAATCTGTGTATTCTCTGTGACATTAATGTAGACATATATTTTGAGAATGTTAATTGCATTGTGTATGTTTCTTATTACAGACCAAAGGATTTGCTTCTGCGAGTGCAGATGGGCATACCAGAGGAAAGAGATTATTACCATCCTGTGGATTTGGTATGGGATATCTCCAAAGAGTGTACAGCATGTGCATTGAGACAAAGAATTGCTTCATACTACTCATTACCAGAGGAGCAAATTGAAATTGCTAAATATTCTCCTGAGAAGTTTGAATGGATACCAATATGTAGTTGGGTAAGCTAAGAGATGCCAGAGACATGGAGCAATATTCTCAACAATTCTTTGAATTGACATTTCACATTATCTAAATAAAAGATGCCTGTGTAACAATGACATTTAACACAGGAAGGGTTGAAAGAGAGAGAAACGGGATAAGTTCTTTTAATATTGTTCTTACCTGTTCTTTGTGCTGACTGACACTACTGTATTTACTTAAATGTAATGTGCCATCGAATTTAACGTGTACCCTAAATTTCGCAACGTGATTTGTCAAAAACAGGTGCACATTATATTCTTTCTTCCATCTGATCCCTCTTCCCTTCTCTCTGGCCGGGAAGGGAAAAGAAGGAAGGAAGGAGGGAAAGGAAGAAGGAGAGCAGCTGCGATCTGGGCTGGAGAGGGAGAGATGAAGGGGGAGAGAAGAAGGAAGAGAGCAGAGTAGTGCAGTGTGTAAGGACTGCCACTACTGGGGTCAGGGAGCAGAGCACCAGGAAACAGGGCAAGCAAGGCACTCTAGGCACACACACACACACACTGGCAGACGCAGCCAGCTCCTGAATTGTTGTGTCATCCTCATCATGGTAATTAGTGGTAGTATAGGGGTTGTTTTCTTTTTTTTCTTTTTTTAAGAAAGCAATAACGCACCAAAAAAGAGAGAGAAAAGATTCACAATGTAGGGGTAAAAAGTTAAGATTAGGTGATCGGAACAGTCAAGGAAAATTAACATACTGTATTTATTCGAATGTAATGTGCCATTGAATCTAATGCGCACCCTAATTTTCATAACGTAATTTGGCAAAAAAAGGGCGCCTTACATTCAAGTAAATATGGTAATTCACTGCCTTTTCTCTTTCCCTGGTTTACAGCTTTGGCACCACTTCTTCTTTTTTTAAAAAACAAACCAAAAAACCCCCAGCTTTATTCTTGAGGTAGTCTCCTCCTGTCAGCGATAAGTGGGTGGCGCTGTGGTCTAAACCACTGAGCCTCTTGGGCTTGCCGATCAGAAGGTTGGCGGTGCAAATCCCCGTGACGGGGTGAGCTCCCGTTGCTCGGTCCCAGCTCCTGCCAACCTAGCAGTTCGAAAGCACGTCAAAGTGCAAGTATAGTGGTACCTTGGGTTAAGAACTTAATTCGTTCTGGAGGTCTGTTCTTAACCTGAAACTGTTCTTAACCTGAGGTACCACTTTAGCTAATGGGGCCTCCCACTGCTGCCGCACCGCCACCACATGATTTCTGTTCTCATCCTGAAGCAAAGTTCTTTACCCAAGGTACTATTTTTGGGTTAGCGGAGTCTGTAACCTGAAGCGTCTGTAACCCAAGGTACCACTGTAGATAAATAGGTACTGCTGCGGAGGGAAGGCAGCCGGCATTTTCATGCGCTCTGGTTTCCATCAAGGTGTTCCGTTGCACCAGAACTGGTTTAGTCATGCTGACCATATGACCTGGAAAGCTGTCTGTGGACAAACGCTGGCTCCCTCGGCCTGAAAAGTGAGATGAGCGCCACACCCCATAGTCCCCTTTGACTGGACTTAATTGTCCAGGGGTCGTTTACCTTTTACCTTACATTTTATTACATTTATGTTCTGCCCTTTTCCCAAGGAGCTTGAGGCAGAGAACGTGTTTTCTTCTCAAAACAAAACTGTGTGGCAGGATAGAGACAGTGACTAGCCCAAGGTCACCCTGTGAGCTTCAAGGCTAAATGGTATCTCCCTGAGTCTCATCAGTCCTAGTCTTAACAATCTAACTGTTACACTACACTGGCTTTTAATGTGATGCTGTCGTCATCATCATCCTCATGCAGCCAATCATATTTGTGTATGTGATAAGATTACAAGCCAAATGGGCAAACCCTGAAAACACCCACTAAAATGGGAAGTGGCACATTTTACATGGGGGCAAAATGTATCTCCCCTCCCCCATTTGTATGTGTTAAAAAAATACCACACACACACACGTACGGGCTTAATATTTGAGACATGGAAAATGACAGTGGATGAGATCCAATGTGGTGTGAGTGGATTTCTGCTCATGAAGTTCATCTCCTCTCCTCTGCTTCACCCCACATCCCCGAACCTGTTCTGGAGGGTTGGGCACCCCTCTGAAACAGATTTTGGGGTGCTCAGTGGGCTGGAGGTGTGGAATAGAGAAACAAAATCCCATTGCACAAGCATTTTTGTTTTGCAAAAGCTCAAGATGGAGAACGTAATCTATTTCTAGTGCTCCTAAGCAGGGAAGCATTTACACTTAGCAATAAATATTAATATTTATCCTCAGAAGTTTATTGAGGACTTTTTTTTTTAGCAAATCCATATATCTTCACCCCTAATCAATTTTTGTTTTTAAAATTTTAAATTACCTTTCAGTTGTAAAAACATGTTTTATTTTTTACCTGGGAATATAGGGAATATAAAATATTCTCACTCTCTGCACCAAAATCACAAGTAACCTCTGTTAGTTTATGATGCTTTTTACATGTTCTCATTTGCATTCAGACACAGCAAGTTTCAAAGCGAAAAAAGAAGAAGAAAGGTGACAGTTTACAATTAAGCCCCTACAACTTGAAGGATGGAGATATTATTGGTGTGAAGGTAAATAAACTGATTTATCAACAAAATTCCTCTGCTTAATTCCAAGTGATTTCTCCACCACCACCACTGCATCCCCAGATAACAGAGCCCACAAGTTTTAGCAGGTATTCATGAACCACTGAAAGAGGCTTCTCAGGGAGTACAAGTTGCTGCAGGCAAAGTTGGAAAAGATTCCACAATGTTGAATCTCCATACAACCCAGATTTAATAAGCTGTAAAGTACAAAATCTAGGTGAATGTGTGCAGAAGTGTACAATGCTTTTGAGGCCCTAAATTATGTGCTTTTAAACTGTGTTTTGGTGTATCTTGCAGCCGTAGATAATGAGGCCAGTTCATTTATGGTAGCCTATATTTTGTTTTACTTAGGATTTGAGATTTTTCTTTTGGGAGATCTGGTTTCCTATCACTCCCCATTTCTGTCAGGGGCATTCCTATTCTGCTTATAACTTCTAGCTGTGTTCAGGGGTTTTGATCTGATAAAGCCGGATAGAAGTTTTATAAATAAGCATTGTGGGGTGGCTTTGTCCTCCTTTCCAACTGAGGAAAGTGCTTTCGCAAGAATTTTTTTTTGCATGAAGGTCATGTATTTCTACAAACAAAAGAAAAAAGAATAGCAGTTTAATGTCATTAGTAAAAAATACCACTTGTAAAAATGTATCTGCCTTTATAAGGAGAGTACTATTAGGAATTGTTTTCACAATTATTTCACTAATTTGCACAACAGAATCTCCTACTTGATGACAGTAAAGACTTCAGTACCATGAAAGATGACATTGGAAAACAAATGCAGAAGCAACTTGCTATGGAAAAAACAAGGTATATCTTAGTTTTTTATAGAATTTATACCATGCCTTTCTCTCAGCAAGAAGCCCATATAAATTGTCTAAACATAGAAAGCAGTAAAATGAATCCAGTTGTGTCCTCAAATGTGGTGATTGGATTTTTTTATGTAGATTTGGAATTTGAATAGGCAATTGGAAAAGAGGCCTGTTAACAAAATGAAGAAGTCCTTGTTATATAGAAATGTTTCGCATTTCTGTTGACTGGCCTCTGCACATACATCTGTTCTAGAACAATGTAACTCTGGTTGTTGTCTCACTCTTTCCAAAATATGTATTATTCAAGACAACAGCATGGTCTGGAAAAGATGTTAGGGTTACAAAGGATTATTGTAACGCATCTACTTGCTTGCATTGTTGGGCAGTGACCAGTTTGGCATCAGGGAATATGCAGGGCTAGAAAACCACTCAGCTGTATTTCCATATGATGTTCAATGAGTCAAATGAAAGATTTAAGAACGATGAGACTGCTTATAGGAAAGAAGTAAAGGGGTTAATTCAATGGTGTAAAGAAAACAATCTTATGCTTAACACCAAAAAAACCAAAGAACTCATAATTGACTTTAGGAGAAAGAAAAGTGTATTTTTACCATTGCACATAAATGGCGAGGAGGTGGAGAGGGTTGGTAGTTTTAAATACCTGGGCATTTATATCTCTGAGGACCTCTCATGGACTGCAAATATTAATATGGTTGTGAGGAAGGTGCAGGGGAGGTTGTATTTCCTGAGAATGCTCAGGGGACTGAATCTATCTCAGCACCTACTTCTGTCCTATTATCACAGTACCATCGAGAGTGTCTTAACCTATAGTATATTATCGTGGTATGGGAGCAGCTCTGAAACGGATAAAAAAGCTTTACAGAGAATAATTAAAATTGCCCAGAATGTTATTGGGCTCCAACTACCAACCCTGGATGAGATCTTCACGTCTCGCACTTTGAAGAAGTCACACAATATCCTGAGAGATCCCACCCATCCTGCTCACAACTTCTTTGAACTGTTGCCTTCGGGCAGAAGATATAGGACAATGAAAACACGAACCACACACCTTCTGAATAGTTTCTATCCAAGAGCTCTGATTGCACTAAATAATGATCTCAGGGCCAGCTGCAAGGAATAGCAAGCAGGGAGTAGGAAGGAATGAGATAGGTTTTAGGTTATGTTATGCCTTTAATAGGTTATGTTATATTCTGGATTATGTTATGTTTTTATAGATTATGTCTGAATAGGATGAGAGTGATGGAGATACGTGCAAATGTGTATGTGAACCCGGTCTTTGGGTGGGTGTTTGATTTTCGTTGTTGTGTATACTGTGTATATACGGACAATGACAATAAATTTATCTATCTATCTATCTAATTACAACAAAGTATTATCTCAAAAGTTAGTAGGATGAATTATGATTTAGATTTTAATGCCATAAATTCAAGGGCTGTTCAGTTGTACTTGTTTGCACGTTTGGTCTGCTGCAAGGTAATGAAATTGATTTTGAAAGAATGTGAATAATTGAAAAATGAAATTTTAAACCACCATATTATAGGATCTGATCTAGTTAAAGTTAATCATAGCCAGCATTAACTAACACCACATGAACGTGCTGGTCTATTTTTGTTTGAACTCTGGGTTTGAAGGAATGCTTCTATGGCATCAACCGAAGAGCAGAACAGGCTGTTTTTATCCAACCCATTGATCTGTAGTGACCTTGTCTTTTTGGAAATGAACTCATTTATCCACTATGATATGCTGGGATTCTGCCCAATTTTCTAATACAGGATTCAAGTTTATGTGTTTTACAGCACATTTAGGATACTAACTATATACACTTCAGGGTTTGCATATTACAAATGTGCAATAAAGAAAAATCCTGCAGAAAGAATTTATTTGCAATGGATTTCTATGATTCACCTCCCAGAGCAGTTCATCAAGATACTATTCCACATTTCTCCTCAGTAGAAATGCCCATCAAAATAGCCTGCAATTGCTGGGAGAGCTCAAGCTGTGGCTGCCAGCCAGATCCTGCTACTCACCCCTGCTTCAAGGAGCTTTGTGTTCCAGACTCAGGTCTGCCTCGCATATATTTCTAATACTTGATTGACTAACTTTAATAGTGTATCTGCTTTTTGTTTTCCAGTAGCCAGAAGCCTGACTGTGTGCAGAAGGATCATTACTCTGAAAAAAAGATGGCTAAGAATCGTAAACCTGAAGCAGCACTCTCCATCAGTGTAGGGGTTTTCAGCTGACTCCCTGGGTCTGAACAAACCTTGTATCTTACTGAATAGAATGGAGTTGCCTCAGTTTGGCTAGCCAAGGAACAGTCTTCCTTGAGACAAGCGCTCTATCCTATTGTGGAAAAGTGCTTTAAATCTATTATAGTTCAAGCACTTACTATCAGGGTGGGTATCTGCACTTTAATAATGAGAACATATACAAATATCTTAATCTTTCAGTGGTTGGTTGTAATAACCATGTGCTTTAATCTGATCATATGCAGTATTCTCACTGCAGTGATTGCTTTCCCCCTCATGGATTTATGTACGTGAAAATATTTATGAAAATGTAGCCTGAAAAGTTAACATGCGCAGTGAATTCAGAAGGAAACTTTTGTCACCCATGGGAGTGACTCTTCAGACAAAATGTGAGAACTATTAGTTGAATTTAATGCACCCCCCTTTTGGCCTGGTTCAAAATACACCAGCCCAAACGTCTCTCTATGCACATTGGGTGAAGTGAGATTATGTCTTTTTAACCCAACTCAGAAGGAATTCCTCTCCCACCTGATAACCACATGTGGGAGAAATGTTTGCCTATGGCTTAAATGCATACAGTGTAACATGGCATAATCTGGGACGTTCTTCTTCTTTCATACACCTTCCTGAAACATTGCCCACATGTATCGACAGCTGCTATCCTAAAGGGTGGAATCGGTGTGTTGGGTGGACTGTGAGGACAATATACTCTTGCTCTTCTCCACATATGAGAGAGAGAATGGAGGAAAATATGCTCTAAACCAGGCCTTTGTGGAAATAGATTTTTCTGCCAATATTCTGTGCAATCCTATATAAATAATACGGAGTTCAGAAATGTGGTGTACTACTGAAGTAAACAGAGATTTAAATAAATGGGGAAAGGGTACAAGTAAATATCAGGATGTTTGCTGACCTTTTTTGTATATCATTTCCTAAGAGGCAGCCTGTATCTCTCATGTCAATCTATGTCTTTTGTTCATATAATTGCTGAAATGCCTGTTGGGACCCATATATCGTGAATGAACAGAATCCACCAGGATATAGGTGCATAGCGTGTTTAACATTATAGAAACATTTCTCCAAGAATTTCCCCAGAATCATTTTTAAAATGATTTAGGAAAAAGCTAACTGTTCCAAAAAATGTTTTTGTCAATAGTCCTTATTTCCACAAGGTATTTGTCCCAATGCACACTGTACATTTTCACCCCAGTATGAACTCTAGCAAGTAATGGTCTAACCTTAAAAATTGGTATTTGAATACATATTTTGGAGAACAGGCCTGGGAAAGAAAGGCCACTCAATTGAAATTGAGATAGAGGTAACTGGGATTGGGCAGGAAGAGGCAGCTGTTTGTATAAGCAAACTTTGTTGTCATGGTTTCAGTTTACTGACTGATAGAACTATTAGCAAGTTATCCCTGTTCATTGGGTTTTCACATTTTGAAGACCATTTTGCTGTTTGCATTCTTAACTGAAGTATAGATTTAAATTTATCACCTATCCAGACACTCTACTGACATAGGATTCTCCAGAACCAAGTATCTTAACTGACATATTTAAAGATCTAGTGTGTCGCAAGGCGGAAACACAAGTCATAGCATGCTGTATCAGAGGGTATAAATAAGTTTAATAAAGCTTGTACAATCACACCTGGGGGTGAGGAGGATCCTCCTTAATCCTTCATGTAGTGATCACTTGGGATTTGAGCAAATGCTGAATGTTTAGCATCTGTCCACCGGCTATGGAACCCCAATCTCATAACAAAGAGGCACCCAAGATGTAGAAAAAGGCTGCTAGTTGAGGAATCTGGGAATACTGCCTCATAAAGCAATCCCATGGGATATTTTTTTAAAAAATATGAAGTTATTTAATGAACATGAGACTCAGACACGTTTATATACAAAAAGGAACTATGTGCCTTTAATAAACTGTAATGCAGTAATGGCTGCAGGAAGCCAATACCAAGTTGCTTGTGATGTTGGCTTGATTATTTTGCTATAAAATTATGGGATGTTCCACAATCGAACATTTTGTGAAAAGTGATACCTTTCTAAAGGAATGTCCAGGATCCCTCAGTTCTGGTTGTATTACAATGCAAGTAATTTTTTATAGTTAATTTTTAATAAGTCTGATTTTTCTTGTACTTGCAAAAGAAATAAAGAGTTTAAATGTTTTGTTTGTACTGTATTTATAATTTTTATATTTTTTAACTGTTATGTCAAATCAAACACTACAAACAATAAACACAAATAAATATCAAAAACAAACATAGACAAAAAACCCCGACATACGTTTACCGCAACTAATATTTCACCCACGTGACTCCCCACAACTTTACATCCTTAAGCCAGTATTTTTATTTTATTTTTATCATCATCATCATCATCATTCCCCAGCCAGCCACTCTGGGCAGCTTCCAGTACATATGAAAACATACTAAACATACTAAAACATCAGACATAGTTATTTATCTCCTTGACATCAGATAGGAGGGCGTTCCACTGGGAGGGGTGCCACTGCAGAGAAGGCCCTCTGCCTGATTCCCTGTAACCTCACTTCTCGCAGCGAGGGAACTGAATCCCAATTGGAAGGGATCTAAATGGTTCACATCCTCTAGGCTTGCCTGGAGTTGATCAGTAATCACATAATCGCCTTGCCCAGGAATGGAAGATTTGAGACTGGTCGATAGTCGGCCATAGTGGCTGGGTCCAAAGAGGGTTTTTTAAGAAGCAGTTTGATAATGACCAGGAAGCTGTACGCCAGCTCCTTCGGCCAATAAAGTGAGATGAGCGCCGCAACCCCAGAGTCGGCCATGACGGGACCTAATGGTCAGGGGTCCCTTTACCCTTTACCTTTTAACCGATATATATTTCTTAACAGATATGGTTAAAAATGTTCAGCAGAATTCACAATTATTCTTCACTAGTCTATTTTATGTCTTTTTTACTTGCAAATGGTGTCCTGCACAATACTTTCCACCAGGTATTGTGGTGCTGTTGTTGTTTTAAAAAAACAATTTATATGGAGGCATCATGGTGGCGGCAACGGCACAAAACAGCTCCTGAAGCCAGCCAGAGTAAACGGCTCTGTCTGGCTGACTCCCGGGCTCCCAGAACTGCTGCCGCCAGCACTGCCAGCAGAGTGGAATCAGGGGTGCCTGGT
Organism: Podarcis muralis; assembly: GCF_964188315.1. NCBI lineage: Eukaryota > Metazoa > Chordata > Lepidosauria > Squamata > Lacertidae > Podarcis > Podarcis muralis. The sequence goes on from NC_135655.1 coordinate 133,078,333, forward strand.
CCGTCTATCAGAGGAGCCAAAACACCCCCCATGACCTTGATACTGCTGGGAAGGCACCTGGCCACCCACCCAACAGCCCAGAGGATCTCTCCTAGTGCCACCAGGAGACGCTGGGGACTGAACCTGATGCCTTCTGCATGCTAAGCAGTTGTTCTACCACTGAGCTATGGCCCTAGCTCACAATATTGCTGTCAGGATAAAATGGAGAAGGTGGAGGCTGAAGTGTGTATGCTCTGTGGAGGAAAGGTGGGATAGAAGTGTAAGAAGGAATAAAGTATGTAAACTAGCCTAGAAGTGAATAAACTACAGTATATTTTTATCTTACTCTCCTAATAATTTGTATATAAATTATAAAAGTGGTATATAAATTTTGTTAAATAAAAAAAGAGGAAATGTTCAGACTTTCAAACAGTGTATTATGCCTGAGCCTTCATTGCTGAAACTCCCAACAGCATTTTCGTGCTCACAAACACCTGATGAAGGAACCATTGTGACATAACCCACTCAAGCAGAGTTAAAAGGGGCAACAGGCTGTCAACAGTGGCAGTAGTTGGGAGCTCCCTGCTATTAAAAAGCCACAGGAAGTCTTTTCGTACTGCCTGAGGAATTAATCCCTTATTCAACGTTCAGAATTGCTGGATCGATTGAACAGGACTGGAGCTAACATTTGGCACCATTGCTAGGGAACTGCCTGCTGCGTCCTCCGCTTTGAAGTTACCCTGGTCTTTGGGCCTCCAGCACCTTCTTCAGCATGTCCAACCCATCCAAGAGGCGTATGATAATGGTGTTCTACTGGGTTAAGAAGACGCCCCAGACAGAGAAGCCGTCCTCTACCACCTCGGCCAGACCTTCTGCCTCTGCGCCGGCTTGCAACACTCCTCACATTTCACCCTACTTCACGAGGAGCAAGACACAACCCGCTCCGCTCAGGAGGTCCAGCAGGCGCAAGGTGCCGCGATTGCCGAATCTCACCGACCCCAAGTTTTTAAGATCGGTCATTGGCAGCGTTGGCCGGAAGAGATCCCGCAGGCGTGGCAAGCCAAAGAAGACTCCAAGACTTCTGGTTTAACCACGGACATCGTAGAAGCGCGGAAAAACGTCTCCGAGGCTTTCCGAGCGGCACGGGGGCTCTGGGGGTCGTGCAAGGGTACTGCACACCTCCACACCTCAAGGGGATCATCCTTGGGGGACGGGCACCCAGCGGCGCCACAGCTGCTCCCCTGTTTTCTCGGGGTTTTTTTAAAGGCCCGAGAGCGGGACGGAGTGGCAGGCGCGAAATGGAAAGCACCACCACCCCCGCGCTGTGCTGTCTCTAGAAATGTATAGAAATGAAGAGAAGACGTATATTAAGATGTCTATTAAGAAAACCGCAACTGGGAAGGAAGGAAGTCGAGGCGTGATTTTACACAATGTAAATAAAATGATATTAAGAATGATTGTAAAGACTGTTTTATTTTGTTTGTGGGAAAATTCAATAAAAAGTATTATTAAAAAAAAAGAAGAAGAAGAAGAAGAAGAAGACTCCAGCGGGAACAGGAAAAGGGGTGAGGGCTAGGCTAGAGGCAAGAAGGCTCCAAAGCTATTTGCGGGGTGGGATTGCTTTGGAAGATGCCTTCTCACAATCTCTACCCTTGGACCACCTAAGTTATTTAATGAACATGAGACTCAGACACGTTTATATACAAAAAGGAACTATGTGCCTTTAATAAACTGTAATGCAGTAATGGCTGCAGGAAGCCAATACCAAGTTGCTTGTGATGTTGGCTTGATTATTTTGCTGTAAAATTATGGGATGTTCCACAATCAAACATTTTGTGAAAAGTGATACTTTTCTAAAGGAATGTCCAGGATCCCGCAGTTCTGGTTGTATTACAATGCAAGTAATTTTTTATAGTTAATTTTTAATAAGTCTGATTTTTCTTGTACTTGCAAAAGAAATAAAGAGCTTAAATGTTTTGTTTGTACTGTATTTATAATAAGGTATTTTATTTTTTATATTTTTAAATGGTTATGTCAAATCAAACACTACAAACAATAAACACAAATAAATATCAAAAACAAACATAGACAAAACCCCCTGACATACGTTTACCGCAACTAATATTTCACCCACGTGACTTCCCTCTACCACAACTTTTCATCCTTAAGCCGGTATTTTTTATTTTATTTTTATCATCATCATTCCCCAGCCAGCCACTCTGGGCAGCTTCCAGTACATATGAAAACATACTAAACATACTAAAATATCAGACATAGTTATTTATCTCCTTGACATCAGATAGGAGGGCGTTCCACTGGGAGGGGTGCCACTGCAGAGAAGGCCCTCTGCCTGATTCCCTGTAACCTCACTTCTCGCAGCGAGGGAACTGAATCCCAATTGGAAGGGATCTAAATGGTTCACATCCTCTAGGCTTGCCTGGAGTTGATCAGTAATCACATAATCGCCTTGCCCAGGAATGGAAGATTTGAGACTGGTCGATAGTCGGCCATAGTGGCTGGGTCCAAAGAGGGTTTTTTAAGAAGCAGTTTGATAATGACCAGGAAGCTGTACGCCAGCTCCTTCGGCCAATAAAGTGAGATGAGCGCCGCAACCCCAGAGTCGGCCATGACGGGACCTAATGGTCAGGGGTCCCTTTACCCTTTACCTTTTAACCGATATATATTTCTTAACAGATATGGTTAAAAATGTTCAGCAGAATTCACAATTATTCTTCACTAGTCTATTTTATGTCTTTTTTTACTTGCAAATGGTGTCCTGCACAATACTTTCCACCAGGTATTGTGGTGCTGCTGTTGTTTTAAAAAAACAATTTATATGGAGGCATCATGGTGGCGGCAACGGCACAAAACAGCTCCTGAAGCCAGCCAGAGTAAACGGCTCTGTCTGGCTGACTCCCGGGCTCCCAGAACTGCTGCCGCCAGCACTGCCAGCAGAGTGGAATCAGGGGTGCCTGGTCCGTCTATCAGAGGAGCCAAAACACCCCCCCATGACCTTGATACTGCTGGGAAGGCACCTGGCCACCCACCCAACAGCCCAGAGGATCTCTCCTAGTGCCACCAGGAGACACTGGGGACTGAACCTGATGCCTTCTGCATGCTAAGCAGTTGTTCTACCACTGAGCTATGGCCCTAGCTCACAATATTGCTGTCCGGATAAAATGGAGAAGGTGGAGGCTGAAGTGTGTATGCTCTGTGGAGGAAAGGTGGGATAAAAGTGTAAGAAGGAATAAAGTATGTAAACTAGCCTAGAAGTGAATAAACTACAGTATATTTTTATCTTACTCTCCTAATAATTTGTATATAAATTATAAAAGTGGTATATAAATTTTGTTAAATAAAAAAAGAGGAAATGTTCAGACTTTCAAACAGTGTATTATGCCTGAGCCTTCATTGCTGAAGCTCCCAACAGCATTTTTGTGCTCACAAACACCTGATGAAGGAACCATTGTGAAATAACCCACTCAAGCAGAGTTAAAAGGGGCAACAGGCTGTCAACAGTGGCAGTAGTTGGGAGCTCCCTGCTATTAAAAAGCCACAGGAAGTCTTTTCGTACTGCCTGAGGAATTAATCCCTTATTCAACGTTCAGAATTGCTGGATCGATTGAACAGGACTGGAGCTAACATTTGGCACCATTGCTAGGGAACTGCCTGCTGCGTCCTCCGCTTTGAAGTTACCCTGGTCTTTGGGCCTCCAGCACCTTCTTCAGCATGTCCAACCCATCTAAGAGGCGTATGATAATTGTGTTCTACTGGATTAAGAAGAAGCCCCAGACAGAGAAGCCGTGCTCTAGCACCTCGGCCAGACCTTCTGCCTCTGCACCGGCTTGCAACACTCCTCACATTTCGCCCTACTTCACGAGGAGCAAGACACAACCCGCTCCGCTCAGGAGGTCCAGCAGGCGCAAGGTGCCACGATTGCCGAATCTCACCGACCCCAAGTTTTTAAGATCGGTCATTGGCAGTGTTGGCCGGAAGAGAGCCTGCAGGCGTGGCAAGCCAAAGAAGACTCCAAGACTTCTGGTTTAACCACGGACATCGTAGAAGCGCGGAAAAACGTCTCCGAGGCTTTCCGAGCGGCACGGGGGCTCTGGGGGTCGTGCAAGGGTACTGCGCACCTCCACACCTCAAGCGGATCATCCTTGGGGGACAGGGGCACCCAGCGGCGCCATAGCTGCTCCCCTGTTTTCTCGGGGTTTTTTTAAAGGCCCGAGAGCGGGACGGAGTAGCAGGCACGAAAGGGAAAGCACCACCACCACTACGCTGTGCTGTCTCTAGAAATGTATAGAAATGAAGAAGAACTGTAAGAGAAGATGTATATTAAGATGAATATTAAGAAAACCACAACTGGGAAGGAAGGAAGCCGAGGCGTGATTTTACGCAATGTAAATAAAATGATATTAAGAATGATTGTAAAGACTGTTTTATTTTGTTTGTGGGAAAATTCAATAAAAAGTATTATAAAAACAAAACAAAAGAAGACTCCAGCGGGAACAGGAAAAGGGGTGAGGGCTAGGCTAGAGGCAAGAAGGCTCCAAAGCTATTTGTGGGGTGGGATTGCTTTGGAAGATGCCTTCTCACAATCTCTACCCTTGAACCACGTAAGTTATTTAATGAACATGAGACTCAGACACGTTTATATACAAAAAGGAACTATGTGCCTTTAATAAACTGTAATGCAGTAATGGCTGCAGGAAGCCAATACCAAGTTGCTTGTGATGTTGGCTTGATTATTTTGCTATAAAATTATGGGATGTGACACAATCAAACATTTTGTGAAAAGTGATACTTTTCTAAAGGAATGTCCAGGATCCCGCAGTTCTGGTTGTATTACAATGCAAGTAATTTTTTATAGTTAATTTTTAATAAGTCTGATTTTTCTTGTACTTGCAAAAGAAATAAAGAGCTTAAATGTTTTGTTTGTACTGTATTTATAATAAGGTATTTTATTTTTTATATTTTTAAATGGTTATGTCAAATCAAACACTACAAACAATAAACACAAATAAATATCAAAAACAAACATAGACAAAACCCCCTGACATACGTTTACCGCAACTAATATTTCACCCACGTGACTTCCCTCTACCACAACTTTACATCCTTAAGCCGGTATTTTTTATTTTATTTTTATCATCATCATTCCCCAGCCAGCCACTCTGGGCAGCTTCCAGTACATATGAAAACATACTAAACATACTAAAACATCAGACATAGTTATTTATCTCCTTGACATCAGATAGGAGGGCATTCCACTGGGAGGGGTGCCACTGCAGAGAAGGCCCTCTGCCTGATTCCCTGTAACCTCACTTCTCGCAGCGAGGGAACTGAATCCCAATTGGAAGGGATCTAAATGGTTCACATCCTCTAGGCTTGCCTGGAGTTGATCAGTAATCACATAATCGCCTTGCCCAGGAATGGAAGATTTGAGACTGGTCGATAGTCGGCCATAGTGGCTGGGTCCAAAGAGGGTTTTTTAAGAAGCAGTTTGATAATGACCAGGAAGCTGTACGCCAGCTCCTTCGGCCAATAAAGTGAGATGAGCGCCGCAACCCCAGAGTCGGCCATGACGGGACCTAATGGTCAGGGGTCCCTTTACCCTTTACCTTTTAACCGATATATATTTCTTAACAGATATGGTTAAAAATGTTCAGCAGAATTCACAATTATTCTTCACTAGTCTATTTTATGTCTTTTTTACTTGCAAATGGTGTCCTGCACAATACTTTCCACCAGGTATTGTGGTGCTGTTGTTGTTTTAAAAAAACAATTTATATGGAGGCATCATGGTGGCGGCAACGGCACAAAACAGCTCCTGAAGCCAGCCAGAGTAAATGGCTCTGTCTGGCTGACTCCCGGGCTCCCAGAACTGCTGCCGCCAGCACTGCCAGCAGAGTGGAATCAGGGGTGCCTGGTCCGTCTATCAGAGGAGCCAACCCCCCCCCATGACCTTGATACTGCTGGGAAGGCACCTGGCCACCCACCCAATAGCCCAGAGGATCTCTCCTAGTGCCACCAGGAGACGCTGGGGACTGAACCTGATGCCTTCTGCATGCTAAGCAGTTGTTCTACCACTGAGCTATGGCCCTAGCTCACAATATTGCTGCCAGGATAAAATGGAGAAGGTGGAGGCTGAAGTGTGTATGCTCTGTGGAGGAAAGGTGGGATAAAAGTGTAAGAAGGAATAAAGTATGTAAACTCGCCTGGAAGTGAATAAACTACAGTATATTTTTATCTTACTCTCCTAATAATTTGTATATAAATTATAAAAGTGGTATATAAATTTTGTTAAATAAAAAGAGGAAATGTTCAGACTTTCAAACAGTGTGTTATGCCTGAGCCTTCATTGCTGAAACTCCCAACAGCATTTTCGTGCTCACAAACACCTGATGAAGGAACCATGGTGACATAACCCACTCAAGCAGAGTTAAAAGGGGCAACAGGCTGTCAACAGTGGCAGTAGTTGGGAGTATTTCCACAAGGTATTTGTCCCAATGCACACTGTACATTTTCACCCCAGTATGAACTCTAGCAAGTAATGGTCTAACCTTAAAAATTGGTATTTGAATACATATTTTGGAGAACAGGCCTGGGAAAGAAAGGCCACTGAGAGTGCAAATTGAAATTGAGATAGAGGTAACTGGGATTGGGCAGGAAGAGGCAGCTGTTTGTATAAGCAAACTTTGTTGTCATGGTTTCAGTTTACTGACTGATAGAACTATTAGCAAGTTATCCCTGTTCATTGGGTTTTCACATTTTGAAGACCATTTTGCTGTTTGCATTCTTAACTGAAGTATAGATTTAAATTTATCACCTATCCAGACACTCTACTGACATAGGATTCTCCAGAACCAAGTATCTTAACTGACATATTTAAAGATCTAGTGTGTCGCAAGGCGGAAACACAAGTCATAGCATGCTGTATCAGAGGGTATAAATAAGTTTAATAAAGCTTGTACAATCACACCTGGGGGTGAGGAGGATCCTCCTTAATCCTTCATGTAGTGATCACTTGGGATTTGAGCAAATGCTGAATGTTTAGCATCTGTCCACCGGCTATGGAACCCCAATCTCATAACAAAGAGGCACCCAAGATGTAGAAAAAGGCTGCTAGTTGAGGAATCTGGGAATACTGCCTCATAAAGCAATCCCATGGGATATTTTAAAAAAAAATATGAAGTTATTTAATGAACATGAGACTCAGACACGTTTATATACAAAAAGGAACTATGTGCCTTTAATAAACTGTAATGCAGTAATGGCTGCAGGAAGCCAATACCAAGTTGCTTGTGATGTTGGCTTGATTATTTTGCTATAAAATTATGGGATGTTCCACAATCAAACATTTTGTGAAAAGTGATACTTTTCTGAAGGAATGTCCAGGATCCCGCAGTTCTGGTTGTATTACAATGCAAGTAATTTTTTATAGTTAATTTTTAATAAGTTTGATTTTTCTTGTACTTGCAAAAGAAATAAAGAGCTTAAATGTTTTGTTTGTACTGTATTTATAATAAGGTATTTTATTTTTTATATTTTTAAATGGTTATGTCAAATCAAACACTACAAACAATAAACACAAATAAATATCGAGGGAACTGAATCCCAATTGGAAGGGATCTAAATGGTTCACATCCTCTAGGCTTGCCTGGAGTTGATCAGTAATCACATAATCGCCTTGCCCAGGAATGGAAGATTTGAGACTGGTCGATAGTCGGCCATAGTGGCCGGGTCCAAAGAGGGTTTTTTAAGCAGTTTGATAACTGCTTCTTTAAGCGGGTCAGAAAAAACTACCTCACAGAGGGAAGGATTCACCACCCCACAGAGCCCATTGCCCAACCCTGCCCAAGCCACTTTTTATGAGCCAGGTGCTTTGTTTCAATAATAGATTAATAACTGCCTTTTTAGGTAAAGGTAAAGGGACTCCTGACCATTAGGTCCAGTTGTGACCGACTCTGGGGTTGTGGTGCTCATCTTGCTCTATAAGCCGAGGGAGCCGGCATACAGCTTCCGGGTCATGTGGCCAGCATGACTGAGCCGCTTCTGGCGAACCAGAGCAGCGTATGGAAACGCCGTTTACCTTCCCGCCAGAGTGGTTTATATTTATCTACTTGCACTTTGATGTGCTTTCGAACTGCTAGGTTGGCAGGAAACTGCCTTTTTAGGTTGAAACAATTTATTTGATAGTGCAGTATGTGCAAAAGAAACCATGAAAGGTTGGCAAAATCCAATTTTGAAGAAAATGTTAAAGTGCAAATGCACAATGTTAATATTACGTTGTAAATAGTACCCCAGCATCTCCTCGAAAGAGCCAGTGACTCGTGAAGAGTGGCTTCACACACTGTTCTAAAACAGAGGTGCTAACCTTTGTGGAATGGAAGGGGGTTTTAAAAGCAGCTTGATATGGCACATGGGTATGCTCAAAGATAATGAAAGCATGTTCAAAGAAAAGGAAAACATTCCAGTTAAGTTAGTGAAGACCCTCATATAACCAAGAGCAGCCATGTTAAGTCGACGTTATTGCATCTATCTTGGGCTTCTGTAGAAATGTTTAGAATAAATGGTTCCTGCATTGCAGAGAGCTGGACTAGATGAGCCCTTGAGCACTTCCAACTTTACAATTCTATGGTGTACAGTTTTTGTACTGAGCCTAAAAAATTGAGTGCACGCACATTGGTAACAGATTAGTACAGTCATACCTTGATTTTTGAACAGAATGCATTCTGGAAGTCCGTTCCGACTTTCAAAACGTTCAGAAACCAAGGTGCAGGCGCACCGGAAACAATAGCGGAAGCTGCATTGGACATTCAGCTACCAATTTTTTCCCCGAAAACTGGAAAACTTCCAGGTTTCGATCGTTTGGGAGCCGAAATGTACGAGTACCAAGGCGTTCGACAACCAAGGTCTTTCTGCATCAACCAATAACATGGCCATCTTTTTACTTGGTTTCATTTCCACATACTCCAAAAGGTCAATTATTATTCTTGTAGATGACTTTTATATTCTTTTATATGTCTATCCAGTAAGAAGCCCGCCTGGTCTCTGCTGATTATTTTGTTTAGAATCTTTTTAAATCTATTAGCCATCACTCCAGCATAGATTTTATAGTCTGTATTCAACAGGGACATTGGTCTATAATTTTTCATGTCTGTCAACTCCACTCCCTGTTTCAGGATTTGAGTGATCAGTGCTTCCTTCCATGATTGTGGTATATCTTTCCCTCCCAGTATATTATTCATTATTCTTTGTAATAATAATAAGAAGAGTTTGGATTTGATATCCCGCCTTTCACTCCCTTTAAGGAGTCTCAAAGCGGCTAACATTCTCCTTTCCCTTCCTCCCCCACAACAAACACTCTGTGAGGTGAGTGGGGCTGAGAGACTTCGGAGAAGTGTGACTGGCCCAAGGTCACCCAGCATCTGCATGCGGAGGAGCGGAGACGCGAACCCAGTTCCCCAGATTACGAGACTACCACTCTTAACCACTACACCACACTGGCTCTCCAAGCCTTCCACCTCTCCTGACCTGCTCTGACATGGCCACAAGCAGATCCAATGCGTGCACTTTTGTTTTCAAACTCACTTGCATTCCCTACTACATCCAAACTCAAGAGAATCTATTTCGTTTGTAAACTGTTTGCCCCTGGCTTCATCCACCCAGTTTTAAACTAATCCGTTTTCCTGACTTTAGATTTATAAAGTTGGTTTAAAAGCACATCCTCCTCACGGGGGTGCTAGAGGAGGAGAGGGAACAGGGAAGAGCAGAAAATTGAGGCTTGTGCACACAGCCTAAGAACAGAAGAAGAAGAAGAAGAGTTTGGATTTGATATCCCGCCTTTCACTCCCCTTCAGGAGTCTCAAAGCGGCTTACAATCTCCTTTCCCTTCCTCCCCCACAACAAACACTCTGTGAGGTGAGTGGGGCTGAGAGACTTCAGAGAAGTCTGACTAGCCCAAGGTCACCCAGCAGCTGCATGTGGAGGAGCAGGGAAGCGAACCCGGTTCCCCAGATTACGAGTCTATCGCTCTTAACCACTACACCGCACTGGCTCTCATATAGGGAGGATTACTTCTTCCAGGTTCTTATAGTACATTAATGTGATTCTGTCAAGACCTGGCGATTTGCCACCTTTCATTTTTTTTATTACTTGTGCTATTTCATCTATTTCTATATTGGAGTTTAGGGCCTCAACTTCTTCTTTTTCAATTCTTGGTAATTTATTTTGTTGTAAATACTCTTCCATTTTATTAACATCTAATTGTTCTTGTTTGTACAAATCTTTATAAAAGTTTAAGAATTTTATTTTTATTTTTACTGGGTCGGTTATTTCCTCCCCTTGGTCCAAAATTATATATATATATATATATATATATATATATATATATATATATATATATCTTTTCCTTTATCATCCATGCTAACAGCTTATTGGCGGACTCGAAATACCTTTGTTTTGCCCATTTAATTTTATTTTCTACTTCCTTATTTAATATACTAGAGATATGGGATTGCAATATCTTTATTTTCTGTACTATTTCATGACTTTTTGGATTTTTGATCAACTCTTTTTCATTAATTCTTATCTGTTTAGTTAGCTCTTGGATATTATTGTCTTTTATCTTCTTCAGCCTAGCCATTTGTTGTATTCCAAGACCCCTCATGTACGCTTTACTTGCGTCCCAAACTACATTTATATCTCTATTTTGTTTCCCATTTATCTTTAAAAATTTCGCTAACTTGATAAATGGTAAACGGTGTTTGTTTCTGTGCGCTGCTCTGGTTCACCAGAAGCGGCTTAGTTATGCTGGCCACATGACCCGGAAGCTGTACGCCGGCTCCCTCGGCCTTTAAAGTGAGATGAGCGCCGCAACCCCAGAGTCGGTCACGACTGGACCTAATGGTCAGGGGTCCCTTTACCCTTTACCTTTTAACCGATATATATTTCTTAACAGATATGGTTAAAAATGTTCAGCAGAATTCACAATTATTCTTCACTAGTCTATTTTATGTCTTTTTTACTTGCAAATGGTGTCCTGCACAATACTTTCCACCAGGTATTGTGGTGCTGTTGTTGTTTTAAAAAAACAATTTTTATGGCGGCATCATGGTGGCGGCAACGGCACAAAACAGCTCCTGAAGCCAGCCAGAGTAAACGGCTCTGTCTGGCTGACTCCCGGGCTCCCAGAACTGCTGCCACCAGCACCGCCAGCAGAGAGGAATTGGGGTGCCTGGTGCGTCTATCAGAGGAGCCAACCCCCCCCCCCCATGACCTTGATACTGCTGGGAAGGCACCTGGCCACCCACCCAACAGCCCAGAGGATCTCTCCCAGTCCCACCAGTAGATGCTGGGGACTGAACCTGATGCCTTCTGCATGCTAAGCAGTTGTTCTACCACTGAGCTATGGCCCTAGCTCACAATATTGGATAAAATGGAGAAGGTGGAGGCTGAAGTGTGTATGCTCTGTGGAGGAAAGGTGGGATAGAAGTGTAAGAAGGAATAAAGTATGTAAACTAGCCAAGAAGTCAATAAACTACAGTATATTTTTAACTTACTCTCCTAATAATTTGTATATAAAGTATAAAAGTGGTATATAAATTTTGTTAAACAAAAAAAGAGGAAATGTTCAGACTTTCAAACAGTGTGTTATGCCTGAGCCTTCATTGCTGAAACTCCCAACAGCATTTTCGTGCTCACAAACACCTGATGAAGGAACCATTGTGAAATAACCCATTCAAGCAGATATAAGGGGCAACAGGCTGTCAACAGTGGCAGTAGTTGGGAGCTCCCTGCTATTAAAAAGCCACAGGAAGTCTTTTCGTACTGCCTGAGGAATTAATCCCTTCTTTAACGGTTGATTTAACAGGACTAGAGCTAACATTTGCTTGGATTTGGCACCATTGCTAGGGAACTGCCTGCTGCGTCCTCCGCTTTGAAGTTACCCTGGTCTTTGGGCCTCCAGCACCTTCTTCAGCATGTCCAACCCATCTAAGAGGCGTATGATAATGGTGTTCTACTGGGTTAAGAAGAAGCCCCAGACAGAGAAGCCGTGCTCTAGCACCTCGGCCAGACCTTCTGCCTCTGCACCGGCTTGCAACACTCCTCACATTTCGCCCTACTTCACGAGGAGCAAGACACAACCCGCTCCGCTCAGGAGGTCCAGCAGGTGCAAGGTGCCACGACTGCCGAATCTCACCGACCCCAAGTTTTTGAGATCGGTCATTGGCAGCGTTGGCCGGAAGAGATCCCGCAGGCGTGGCAAGCCAAAGAAGGCTCCAAGACTTCTGGTTTAACCACGGACATCGTAGAAGCGCGGAAAAACGTCTCTGAGGCTTTCCGAGCGGCACGGGGCTCTGGGGGTGGCGCAAGGGCACTGCGCACCTCCAAACCTCAAGGGGATCATCCTTGGGGGACGGGCACCCAGCGGCGTCACAGCTGCTCCCCTGTTTTCTCGGGGTTTTTTTTAAAGGCCCGAGAGCGGGACGGAGTGGCAGGCGCGAAATGGAAAGCAGCACCACCCCCGCGCTGTGCTGTCTCTAGAAATGTATAGAAATGAAGAGAAGATGTATATTAAGATGTCTATTAAGAAAACCGCAACTGGGAAGGAAGGAAGTCGAGGCGTGATTTTACGCAATGTAAATAAAATGATATTAAGAATGATTGTAAAGACTGTTTTATTTTGTTTGTGGGAAAATTCAATAAAAAGTATTATAAAAACAAAACAAAAGAAGACTCCAGCGGGAACAGGAAAAGGGGTGAGGGCTAGGCTAGAGGCAAGAAGGCTCCAAAGCTATTTGCGGGGTGGGATTGCTTTGGAAGATGCCTTCTCACAATCTCTACCCTTGAACCACGTAAGGACATAAGTGCCTGCTGGATGAGGCCACATTGGCCTGTCTAGTCCAGCATCCTGTTCTCACAATGCCTAACCAGAGGCCTGTGGAAACAAGAGCATTCTGTATTCCTATACTTTCCATCAACTACTATTCACAAACGTTACTGCCACTGACTGTGGAGGTAGAGCATAGCCATTGTGCCTAGTGGCCATTGATAGCCTTCTCCTGCATAAAACCATCCAAGTTGGTGGCCGTCACAGCTTTCTGTGGGATTGAGCTTCCAGAGGGGTAGCTGAGCATGCCTGCTGCAGCCAAAACAGGCATTAAAAGCACATTTCTCCCAAAGAATCCTGGGAACTACAGTTTGTAAAGGGTGCTACAAATTGTAGCTAGGCTCTAGAAGGGTAATCAACAGTTCCCAGGATTCTTACAGGGGAGAAGCAATAATGCTTTTAATGTATGGTGTGTACACAGCCTCAAATTAGCTATGCCAGCTCTGTAATACTAGAGCAAAGATTATAATGCATGTTGTTGTTGTTGTACTTTTATAAATATTAAAGGTAAAGGTAAAGGTACCCCTGCCCGTACGGGCCAGTCTTGCCAGACTCTGGGGTTGTGCGCTCATCTCACTCTATAGGCCGGGAGCCAGCGCTGTCCGCAGACACTTCCGGGTCACGTGGCCAGCATGACAAGCTGCATCTGGCGAGCCAGCGCAGCACACGGAATGCCGTTTACCTTCCCGCCAGTAAGTGGTCCCTATTTATCTACTTGCACCCGGAGGTGCTTTCGAACTGCTAGGTTGGCAGGCGCTGGAACCGAATGACGGGAGCGCACCCCGCCGCGGGGATTCGAACCGCCGACCATGCGATCGGCAAGTCCTAGGCACTGAGGTTTTACCCACAGCGCCACCCGCGTCCCTATTTTATAAATATTATAAAACCCATTCTTGCAAGCCATGTAGTCTGGAATAAACTCAGTGACCTCTCCCATCGTTAATTGTAGTCATAGGAGTTCCTACATGCAAATGGAGTTAATTAATAATAACTAATAACGACTTGGAAAAGAACCTCCTGAAGCTTCGGAAAGACCAGAAAGGTTAGTTGGTATGCTGCAGGGACGACCTCGAAAGGGGTGTGTGTGTGTACTGAACTTAATTACCCAGCAGGTGCCCTTTCGCAAAGTCTTTTTTTGTTCTTTTGAACAACAGCCATGGGAAAGTTGTGAGTTTAAGAAGAAAGACGGGTGAGAGGAGAGGTTGCTTGACCCTGCGCCCTCCTGGCATTTTTCTGATTCAAAACCTCCCACCAACACCGCAGGCTGCTTTTCTACTAGGGTGGGGAGGGGTGTTTCAACTTCTCCCCTGCCTTGAAGAAAGGCGCAGGTCAGATGTGTGCCCAGACCTGGCCACGCTTCGCAAGAGAGGTGTGTTGGTTCAAGGTGGCCACGCTGCCTGCAACTTGCACTCCTTCCTGACATGTCTTCCCCAAACCCCTTCTTCCAGAGGATGTGCTGAAGATTTCCATCACGTGGAACACAAACTTGCAGAACTACCTCGAGGCTCAGGCAGCGGTGGAAACCCTCCTCAAGCATGAGACGGCAGAGAGCCAATACAAAGGGATCAAAGCAGCTGTGGAGTCTCTCCTACCATACGCGGCACTTCCAGAGGCTGGGCCGGTTACTGCAGGCCTCCATGTTCCTCGATTTCATGTGGCAAAACATGAAGCTGCCTGACGCCGCCAAGTGGGACGAGGAGATGGACACCTGATGAGCTTTGGGTGCCAGCGGCATGCGCGGCAGAAGAGCTGGACACTCCTGCTAAGTTGGCACTGCTCTCACCTGTGGAATATGTTGAATTGGTTTGTTAAAAAAAACTCCCACAAATGCATGTTTTTCATTTTGTAAAGGCATAAATCTCCCGAGAGTGTCTTCCTACATAAATCCCTTCCCCTTCCCTGTTAAAAATGAAATAAAATTATTTAGCATTTTAAAAAACACAATTTTTATTATTTTTTCAGTTCATACATCTCAAAATAAACATTTTACATAATATGATGTAACAACTGACTTCCCTCCTTCCCCTTTCATGGTTCATTTTACTTATCATCATTCCTGCATATTTTACTATAGCAAATCTAATCATTTCTCCATTTGACATCCTTCAGATATTTACCATACTGTTGAATTTATCTAAACACTACCAGTGTTTTCAATTGTACACAATTGTTTTCTAAATATTCAGTAAAATTTTTCCACTCCTCTTTGAATAAAGATTCTTCTTGCCCTCTTATTCTATGTTAAACCTGCTGCTTCTGCAAATTCTATCATCTTAAGTTGCCAGTCTTCCTTACTAGGGATCTCGCTCATGTTCCATCTTTGGGCTAGTGTGGAGGTGGGGGGGTGGGTGTATATGCATGCACTTTGTTTGATTAAAAAGCCTCTCATTACTGCCTTACTGGCATCCCAAACCATATTTAGATCTGTTCCTTTATTAAGGTTGAGGTTGAAAAATTCTTGTAGGGAACATATTCCCTTATTAACAATTTCTATATGATGTAGTATCGCATCATTTAGCCTGCCATGGTCATAAGAATACCATTGTGATCTGATAACGTCCGTGGTTATACCTCAACCTTTTTTACTCTAGTTGTCAGGTCTTTCAAAGCCCATAACAAGTCTTTTCTACTTGAAGAATTGTTGCCTTTGAGAAAAAAAAGGGGATTCCCGGACCAGTGGGTGTCTCAGACACCAAAGATCAGTTAGATCCATGTTGGCCACCATGTTGAAGAAAGCATTAGGTAGTTTCCCTTCTTTAAAGTCTGATTTTCTTATAGATCAGTCTAAATCTAGGGACACCACACCATTAAAGTCACCCATCATTATTAATTTATCATCAAATATCAGTTTCTCTTCTATAGTTTTGAAGAATTCTGCTTTCTGCTTGTTAAGAGCATATACGGTAATAGCCATTTGGGTTCTGGTTGGAATTGGGATTCCTTCCTTTGGTTGGAATCCATCTGTCTTGGGAAACTGGAAGAGTGCACTTTTGGGGATGAAATCCAACTTTGAGATTTACAGCGTCAGCTGCGTCTCTAGAGACTGATATCACCCATCTCCCTTCTGCGCTATCTGAGTATAAGACAAGCCCCAATTTTGAACACTGTTTTCCAGTTAAAAAGCTAGTCTTCTACATGGAAAAGTATGGTATGTCTCTCTCTCCACACACACACACACACACACACACCATTCCCTTGACCCTCACAACTGTAGGCCAGACCAAGAAACAAAGCAAGTGGCCTCTAATTGCTTTTCAAACTGTGTGTCACAACACATTCGTGTGTCAGCCGCGGTGTGTAGGTTTGCTGTACAAATGCTCCCCGCGCTCCTCTTGGGGCTAGAAATTGAGGATTCTCAGGCAATCTAAACTTCACTGAATTGCAGGTCCTGGTGCATGCACAATATGGTCAAAACACGTGTGATCCATTTAACCTGTTGGCTAATTCTCAGGGGGCAGCAGTGCTATTGTTATTTTTTAATACGCCCTTGCATGCCAGGGCTCTGTGACCCCCTCACCCCCAGTAGAGGGGAACAACCAGGCAGGACAAGGAGTTTAAGTGAAGAGGGGGCCAAATAGGCCATAACTTTATTGATTACAGAAGTGAAGGTTTTGCCTTAGGTCATTGGGCATAACATTTGAATTCCAGTCCGACTGCTGGGTGTGTATTCTTGGGTAAACCCAACGGGGGGGGGGGTCCTATGACCCACATCAAATAGAGGTATCCCCTCCCCCCCAAGTGTCCCTGTTTTAGGTGTGCTATGGCTCTAGGCCCCGCCTGGGCACCCAAAGAAGCAACTGCTCACAGATCCCTTGAATGGGATACCCTTAACCAAGGAGGGGCAGGTGGAGGCTACAACCTGCCCTCCATTTAAAGACTAAGGCTGACCCAATGCCCAACCGCCTTACCAGTTTGCCAAGCAGAAAAACTCCTGGCGGGCCCCGACAACGTCCACGGCCAGGCCAAGAACCAGCCAGCAGCCCATCTTGGAAGAAGGGAGAGGCCTGCGCAGGAGCCCGCCTTGCACGGGGGCTGCAGCCCACTGCGGGATTGCGACGGGGTGGGGAACGGGGCCAGGTCACAGCGGCGCCTGCGCAGTGAGGGGGCAAGCGGGCTTCCCTGCTGAGCTCGAGGGAACTTTAAGGGTTCTTGTGGGGCCAGGCCAGCTCCAGGATCTGACGGTCCTCTCAGGCAGTGGAGCCATCAGGGCAGGAATCTGGGGCAGGAATCTGCTTGGATTTGGCACTGATAGGGAACTGCCTGCTGCGTCCTCCACTTTGAAGTCACCCTGGTCTTTGGCCCTCCAGCACTTTCTTCAGCATGTCCAACACATCCAAGAGGCGTATGATAATGGTGTTCCACTGGGTTAGGAAGACGCCCCAGACAGAGAAGCCGTGCTCTAGCACCTTGGCCAGACCTTCTGCCTCTGCGCCGGCTTGCAACACTCCTCACATTTCGCCCTACTTCACAAGGAGCAAGACACAACCCGCTCCGCTCAGAAGGTCCAGCAGGCGCAAGGTGCCGCGATTGCCGGATCTCACCGACCCCAAGTATTTAAGATCGGTCATTGGCAGCGGTGGCCGGAAGAGATCCCGCAGGCGTGGCAAGCCAAAGAAGGCTCCAGCGGGAACAGGAAAAGGGGTGAGGGCTACCCATAACCAAGGAGGGACAAGTGGAGGCTACAACCTGCTCTCCATTTAAAGACTAAGGCTGACCCAATGCCCAACCGCCTTACCAAGTTCTGACAATTGCTACGGGTAGACGAAAGCCGCAGGGCCAGTTTGCCAAGCAGAAAAACTCCTGGCCAGCCCCGAACAGGGCAAGGACAACGTCCACGGCCAGGCCAAGAACCAGCCAGCAGCCCATCTTGGAGGAAGGGAGATCGCCCTCCGGGAGGGCCTGTGCAGGAGCGGGGCCAGGTCACAGCAGCGCCTGCGCAGTGAGGGGGCAAGTGGGCTTCCCTGACGAGCTCGAGGGAGCTTACAGAGAAAAACAAGCTCAAAACATAGGAGGAAAACAATTTTTAAAATAATAAGAATTGAATATGGGTAGACTTTATAGGCTGCGAACCGCCCCGAGGCCTCCAGATGAAGAGCTGTATATAATAAATAGTAATAACATACATAAATAATTACAATAAAAACGTAAGGACACCAGCATAAGGACACCAGCAAGGACACCCTGCCTTGAAGAAAGGCGCAGGTCAGATGTGTGCCCAGACCTGGCCACGCTTCGCAAGAGAGGTGTGTTGGTTCAAGGTGGCCACTCTGCCTGCAACTTGCACTCCTTCCTGACATGTCTTCCCCAAACCCCTTCTTCCAGAGGCTGTGCTGAAGATTTCCATCACGTGGAACACAAACTCGCGGAACTACCTCGAGGCTCAGGCAGCGGTGGAAACCCTCCTCAAGCATGAGACGGCAGAGAGCCTCTTGCAATACGAAGGGATCAAAGCAGCTGTGGAGTCTCTCCTACCATACACGGCACTTCCAGAGACTGGGCCGGTTACTGCAGGCCTCCATGTTCCTCGATTTCATGTGGCAAAACATGAAGCTGCCTGACGCCGCCAAGTGGGACGAGGAGATGGACACCTGATGAGCTTTGGGTACCAGCGGCATGCGCGGCAGTAGAAGTGGACACTCCTGCCAAGTTGGCACTGCTCTCACCTGTGGAATATGTTGAATTGGTTTGTTAAAAAAACTCCCACAAATGCACATTTTTCAACCTGCCCTCCATTTAAAGACTAAGGCTGACCCAATGCCCAACCGCCTTACCAGTTTGCCAAGCAGAAAAACTCCTGGCGGGCCCCGACAACGTCCACGGCCAGGCCAAGAACCAGCCAGCAGCCCATCTTGGAGGAAGGGAGAGGCCTGCGCAGGAGCCCGCCTTGCACGGGGGCTGCCGCCCACTGCGGGATTGCGACGGGGTGGGGAACGGGGCCAGGTCACAGCGGCGCCTGCGCAGTGAGGGGGCAAGCGGGCTTCCCTGCTGAGCTCGAGGGAACTTTAAGGGTTCTTGTGGGGCCAGGCGAGCTCCAGGATCTGACGGTCCTCTCAGGCAGTGGAGCCATCAGGGCAGGAATCTGGGGCAAATGTCCATGGGCCCCACTTGGCACAATGACCAGAACACACACCCCCCCCAAGTTAACTAGGCTGGCGTACCACATTTTAAATTTCATTCTGAAAACTCAGAATGCTAAAGAATTTTATTTCATTTTTAAAGAGGATGAGGAAGGGATGTATGTAGGAAGACACTCTTGGGAAATTTCTCAATGCTCCAGATATTTTGGATGTGTTAGACTAGGACCTGCCAAAGCAGGGTTCAAATCCCAACTCAGCCATGAAGTCCATTGGGTGACCGTGGGCCAGTTGCTCTCTTTCTCTCAGCCCAACACAGAATAACACATGAAACCGGTCCATTCAGTTCATACAGGTATTCCAAGACAATTCTAAAAAGGGCTCCGGTGGGGAATGCAAGAGTCTCTGGGCCCTGCAAGGGATTCACGGCACTCCCTGACTGCCCGTGGGGTTACACAAGAGGGCAAGAGTGGCCCAAACTGATTAACTGCCGGCTTTTTACAGTAAGGGCGCTGCAACCTTTTGGACCCCCAATTGCTCCAAGGGTGAGCTCTGCAGGGGATGCTCACCACTGCCCTTTACTGCCTAGGAGCCAAGCCACATTATGCCAGGGTGGTTCAGGGGGGCTCAGTGGCACAGAGGGACTTCCATCAGCTTCTCTTCCATCAAGGGTAACACCAGGTTATCATTATGAAGCAGCAGGAACAATTCTAGTTTCACCAATTAACCAATAGTATGAACCAATCCTGTGGGTGTACATCAGGCTGATCTGAAACAGGATTGGAAGTGGCTAAATGGTGCCCTGGACCAGCTCCCATTTCTACACCTACCCCTACTCCGCTGTTGGTCCCTTGCAGGGTCAGGCAGGCTAAAACTCAGAATGAGCTCAGGCTTGCAAGAGAGGTGTGAAATAGCCCAGAAGCGTTGAACGCCATGAGAGAGGCAGGAACATCTCCTTCTTCTTAAATCTAAGGGCTTATCCACACTTAAATTTTGCCCTGTTCTTTCCAGGCTGTGCTTTAAATATCCACCTCTGAGTGTGTTCAAGGAGAGGTGTGGCTTTCCCTGCTAAAACCTGCTCTTTTAGGCCAGAAGGTTTGAGGCCTAGTTCTCCAACTGTCACTCCTCATTGGAGTGACACTCCTCCAACTGTCACTTCCTTATTGAGAATGCCTGCCGGAAGGAGAAAACGAGGTGCAAAGAGCCAGAAGACCATTATTGAGACTCACAATTCCTCTAAAACAAAGAATCGGCAGAGAGCCAACGCCATCTGCCCTGGCTCAGAAACAGAGCGGGTCGAGGAAACCGAGAAAACGGAGCAAATAGAACAAACAGTGGGTAACAACGTTGGGGGAGCCTCACCCCCCCTTAAGGAGGATGTCAATGACCCGACCCCCCTCCTCGCAGAAAAAGCTAATCCGTCCAAGAGGGCAAGAGCAGGTGCAGGAGGGATTCCTCCCACGCCTAATGCTGACCCACCCAGGCCTCTAGAACAAGATATCAGAGGAGCCTGCTTTCAACTGATTCCGGATACGCACCCCTACCAAGAGATTTGCATGTTGTCTGCAGAAACTATGGTTCTGGTTCTCCAAAGACTGGATGAAATCTTCACCAGAATAGTTAACATTGAGAAACAATTGGATACTAGTTCCTCCCCTTTAAATGCCCAAGGGCTTAATAGGATGATAAGAAATGACTCTGTTAACAGCTCACCAACTCAAACTATGGATGAAGTGAGGTCCTGTCAAGTCTTGCAAACGAACCATATAATGCTTGAGATTCACCGATACACTCATAGGTGGATGAACCGCAGACAAATTACTATGTCCTTGTCTCAGCTCCTGAATTACCATTACCGAAATGTAGATCTAGAAAATTTCCACTTCCTGCCTACCTTGAGAAACACCATGCGCCTATTTATGGCCTTTAGGTCATCAACCCTCCCATCTCGACTCATGGAGATAAAGGATACCCTATGGTGGTTGCATTCTCTCCGCCCAGTGAGGGTATTTAAGGACGAAACTAGGAGGCAATTGGTCCCTTGCATAGAGTCAGAGCTAATGCGGATAAAGGAAACCAAGCTCAACACTAGAAATACTAATTGCCCGAAGGGAAAAAAGAACTCTGTAAGCCTAGAATTACAAGACCTGAAGAAGAGGCTAATGAGTATAAAGACTGAGATTTCTACCCAAAATATAAGGACAGTAGAGCCTAGAGCACAATATTTAAAGACGTACAACAGCTCTTTATCCCATAGAAAGACATCAGTGCAACTCCCTGTTCCCTTTTCAAACAACACCAAATTAGATGAGGAATTTGGCGCCTCCGACATTTCTATGGCAACAACACCTAAAGAACTGCTGACAATCTGGAGATATCCAGCACCAAATCTACATCTGGACCTTTGCCTAATGTTCCAAAAACTTATCAGAATGATCAGCCTTCTCTACTGTACTCCTGGCGAGACAGGATGGACAGATCTTCCGAATTCGAATCTGGCTCTTTGTTGGCCAGTGATCCACATTTTATAACACATACCTCATTAATACTTCCACAGCCACAGATAGAGCCAACAATCCTCCAATTAACCCAGGAGGGAGAGGGGGATTGACAATTAATGAAACACCATGGGACTGTGTCCCCCCCCCCCCCCGCCGGCTTGAGGTGTGGTTGGTTGGGTTTTATCTTCTAGGGATACTTACCCTATCAGACCTCCACCTCTTTCCCATACCATTTTGACCCAGGAGTCCTGGCCCAAGGATGACTTGTTATTGAGGGGATGTTACCCATCTATTGGGGAGGCTAGTATGGGATCTGGGATTTCCACAATTGAAGGGCTAGGGAGGAATGGCGGTGGGGCTAGATATCTCTATCGGCGAAGGGTTTCGAGATGCAGTGATCCTCAAACCCCTTCCAATCTACGCCCCATCCCAAGGGATGAGGGTAGGGAGAGCAAGGATTACACACCTCGGTCATTGGTGCTGTGCAATGCCAGGTCCATAGGCAACAAAACCGCCACCATGCATGACTTTTTTGTCTCGCAGGGGATTGACCTGGCTTGCATGACGGAGACCTGGGTACGGGAAGGCGAAGTAGTCTCCCTACATGAGATAACACCCCCTGGTTTCTCTGTCCTCCATCAATCGCGGACTGTGGGTTGGGGGGGAGGAGTAGCGTTGTTATTCCGGGAGGATTGCTCTTTCAGAGCTCTGCCATCACCGGCGATCTCCGGCATTGAATGTGTTGGTCTCGTGTGGGGCACCAAGGAGAGCTTGGCTGTCTGGCTGGTGTACCGACCACCCAGCACACCTGCAGCCACCCTGTCAGGCCTGCTGGAGGTGGTGGCGGGCTGGGCCTTGGAGTTCCCAAACCTACTGGTTTTGGGAGACTTCAACATCCATGCCGATGCCGCTCCCTCCTCACAGGCTCTGGACCTAGTGACTTCCATGGCAACACTAGGGCTCTCCCAGTTTGTTTTGGGCCCCACTCATCAAGCAGGCCACACGCTGGATCTGATCTTTGGGGCTGGCATAGATGTGATCATGCTCCCCGCTGTGGAAGTGCCATGGTCTGATCACTATGCTCTGAAAGCCAAGATTGACTTCCCACTCCTCCCCGGCTCGGGTGGCGAACCTATTTGGGCTCGTCCGCGAAAACTGATGGATCCTGATAGATTCCGACAAGCCTTGCGGAACCCTGCTCCTCCTGGCGACTCATTAGATGATCTTGTTGAGGACTGGAATAACCGGCTCTTGGCAGCCATTGATGAGATCGCGCCTAAGCGCCCTCTGCAACCCCGTCGAAACCAGGCCCCTTGGTTTACTGAGGAGCTCCGGAAAATGAAGCGGGATCTCAGACGGCTAGAGCGAGTATGGCGACGGACTCGTGACGGAGCCTCAAGAACATCTTATAGGACGCTTATGAAAGCCTATGAGATGGCTATGAAAGCTGCTAAGCAATCTTACTTTGCAGCTTCCATTGCATCCGCTAGCTCTCAACCCAGCACAACTTTTTAGAATAATTAGGTCAATAACGTCCTTAGGAGGACAACCAAATTTAAGCACAAATTCGACCCACAGCTGTGAGGCATTCGCGAGCTTTTTTGAGGAGAAAGTCCTGTTGCTCCGCCGTGACCTCCCTGCCAATTTAGATACAATGACTGAACTGGAGGCCCCTCGACTGACTTCAGGTCCAGTGTTGGACCATTTCGATCGGATACTCCCTACCGATGTGGATAGATTCCTCCAAGTTGGTAGGCCCACCACCTGCCTCCTTGATCCGTGCCCGTCTTGGCTGATTAGGGAGTGTCCAGATGTTGCGCGGACCCCCCTGGTTGAAATTATCAATTTGTCCCTTGACAATATTCCCAGGGGAACTGAAGGAAGCAGTGGTGTGTCCACTCTTAAAGAAAACTTCATTAGATCCCTTAGACCTATCCAATTACCGCCCAGTTTCAAATCTTCCATACCTGGGTAAGGTAATTGAGAGAGCGGTTGCTGAACAGCTTTGTAGGTTTCTGGAGGAAACATCGGCATTAGATCCATTTCAGTCCGGTTTCTGTCCTGGTTTTGGGACGGAGACGGCTCTGGTTGCCCTAACAGATGATCTCCGTAGACAACTGGATCGAGGCGGGTCAGGACTGCTGATCCTTTTAGATTTGTCAGCAGCCTTTGACATGGTCGATCATGATCTTCTGGACCACCGCCTCGCAGACGTGGGGATACAGGGCATAGCATAGCCCGTAACTGGTTGTGCTCTTTTATCTCTGGTCGGGGACAGAGGGTGGCACTAGGGAGGGAAATGTCGTCGCGCCACTCCTTGGTGTGTGGAGTGCCACAGGGCGCAATCCTCTCCCCGATGCTTTTTAACATCTTTATGCGCCCCCTTGCCCAGATTATCCAGAGCTTTGGGCTGGGCTGTCACCAATATGCTGATGACACTCAGCTCTATCTGCTGATGGATGGCCACACCGACTCGGCCCCGAACACACTGACCAGATGCTTGGAAGCTGTGGCTGGATGGTTTCGTGGGAGCCGATTGAAACTAAATCCTTCGAAGACAGAGGTCCTCTGGCTAGGTCGGGATGGCATGGGGATGAGGGACCAACTCCCTTCTCTTGCGGGGGCCCAATTAGTGCCATTGCCTTCCGTTAAGAGTTTGGGTGTAATCCTTGACGCCTCCCTTTCTACGGAGGCGCAAGTTACAACAACAGCCAAGGCGACATTTTTCCACCTTCGCCGCATCAAGCAGTTGGTCCCTTACCTTTCCCGCCCCGACCTGGCCACAGTGATCCATGCGACGGTCATCTCCAGGCTTCACTACTGTAATTCACTCTACGCGGGGCTGCCCTTGAAGCTGTCCCAGAAACTCCAGCGGGTACAGAATGCTGCAGCGAGGCTCCTCATGGGGTCTCTGCCATGGGAGCATATTCACCCAGTGCTTTTCAAGCTGCACTGGCTCCCGGTGGAGTACAGGGTCAGATTTAAGGTGCTGCTTTTGACCTTTAAAGCCCTTCATGGCCTAGGACCCTCGTACCTACGGGACCGCCTCTCCTGGTATGCCCCACGGAGAGCCTCAAGGTCCCTAAATAACAACACCCTAGTGGTCCCAGGCCCTAAGGAAGTTAGATTGGCTTCAACCAGAGCCAGGGCCTTTTCAACTCTGGCTCCGGCCTGGTGCAACGCTCTGCCTCATGAGACCAGGGCCCTGCAGGATCTGATCTCTTTCCGCAGGGCCTGGAAGACAGAGTTGTTCTGCCTGGCCTTTGGCTTGGAGCCAATTTGATTCCCTCCCTCCCTCTCTTTCTTTTTTCTTTTCCTTCTCCTCCTGCAATGAGGCTACATTTTAATATTTTAATGTTCCATTATTTTAATGTTGTATTTTATTTTTGTTTTTAAGTTGTAATCATTCATCTTGTTTTTATTATTGCTTGTAAGCCGCTCTGAGCCCGGCCTTGGCTGGGGAGGGCGGGGTATAAATAAAAAAATATTATTCTTATTATTATTGTTATTATTATTATTTTGCAAATTCTATCATCTTAAGTTGCCAGTCTTCCTTACTAGGGATCTCGCTCACTTTCCATCTTTGGGCTAGTGTGGAGGTGGGGGGTGGGTGTATATGCATGCACTTTGTTTGATTAAAAAGCCTCTCATTACTGCCTTACTGGCATCCCAAACCATATTTAGATCTGTTCCTTTATTAAGGTTGAGGTTGAAAAATTCTTGTAGGGAACATATTCCCTTATTAACAATTTCTATATGATGTAGTATCGCATCATTTAGCCTGCCATGGTCATAAGAATACCATTGTGATCTGATAACGTCCTTGGTTGGATCTCAACCTTTTTTACTCTAGTTGTTAGGTCTTTCAAAGCCCATAACAAGTCTTTTCTACTTGAAGAATTGTTGCCTTTGAGGGAAAAAAGTGGATTCCTGGACCAGTGGGTGTCTCAGACACCAAAGATCAGTTAGATCCATGTTGGCCACCATGTTGAAGAAAGCATTAGGTAGTTTCCCTTCTTTAGAGTCTGATTTTTTTTATAGATCAGTCTAAACCTAGGGACACCACACCATTAAAGTCACCCATCATTATTAATTTGCCATCAAATATCAAACAGTTTCTCTTCTATAGTTTTAAAGAATTCAGCTTTCTGCTTGTTAGGAGAATATACCTTGCAGCGAAAGCAGTGATCCCTCTTGCTGTTCTGGCTTCTGGGATAGCTGCGCAGCCTGCATTCACTCCATAAGACGCACACACATTTCCCATTACTTTTTAGGAGGGAAAAAGTGAGTCTTATAGAGCAAAAAATACGGTAATAGCCATGGTGGTTTCTGGTTGGAATTGGGATTCCTTCCTTCCTTTGGTTGTAATCCATCTGTCTTGGGAAACTGGAAGAGTGCACTTTTGGGGATGAAATCAAACTGTTTGAGATTGACAGCGTCGGCTGCATCTCTAGAGACTGATATCACCCATCTCCCTTCTGCGCTATCTGAGTATAAGACAAGCCCCAATTTTGAACACTGTTTTCCAGTTAAAAAGCTAGTCTTCTACATGGAAAAGTATGGTATGTCTCTCTCCACACACACACACACACACACACACACACACCCCATTCCCTTGACCCTCACAACTGTAGGCCAGACCAAGAAACAAAGCAAGTGGCCTCTAATTGCTCATCTAATTCCAGCACTCCAGCTCATTAACCCCTCATTTGCTGAATCTTCAGCAGGCAGCGCATTTCCATTAAGCCAGCGCTTTTCAAACTGTGTGTCACAACACATTCGTGTGTCAGCCGCGGTGTGTAGGTTTGCTGTACAAATGCTCCCCGCGCTCCTCTTGGGGCTAGAAATTGAGGATTCTCAGGCAATCTAAACTTCACTGAATTGCAGGTCCTGGTGCATGCACAATATGGTCAAAACACGTGTGATCCATTTAACCTGTTGGCTAATTCTCAGGGGGCAGCAGGGCTATTGTTATTTTTTAATACATGCCAGGGCTCTGTGACCCCCTCACCCCCAGTAGAGGGGAACAACCAGGCAGGACAAGGAGTGTAAGTGAAGAGGGGGCCAAATAGGCCATAACTTTATTGATTACAGAAGTGAAGGTTTTGCCTTATGGCATTGGGCATAACATTTGAATTCCAGTCCGACTGCTGGGTGTGTATTCTTGGGTAAACCCAACGGGGGGGGGGTGTCCTATGACCCACATCAAATAGAGGTATCCCCTCCCCCCCAAGTGTCCCTGTTTCAGGTGTGCTATGGCTCTAGGCCCCGCCTGGGCACCCAAAGAAGCAACTGCTCACAGATCCCTTGAATGGGATACCCTTAACCAAGGAGGGGCAGGCGGAGGCTACAACCTGCCCTCCATTTAAAGACTAAGGCTGACCCAATGCCCAACCGCCTTACCAGTTTGCCAAGCAGAAAAACTCCTGGCGGGCCCCGACAACGTCCACGGCCAGGCCAAGAACCAGCCAGCAGCCCATCTTGGAGGAAGGGAGAGGCCTGCGCAGGAGCCCGCCTTGCACGGGGGCTGCAGCCCACAGCGGGATTGCGACGGGGTGGGGAGCGGGGCCAGGTCACAACGGCGCCTGCTCAGTGAGGGGGCAAGCGGGCTTCCCTGATGAGCTGGAGGGAACTTTAAGGGTTCTTGTGGGGCCAGGCCAGCTCCAGGATCTGACGGTCCTCTCAGGCAGTGGAGCCATCAGGGCAGGAATCTGGGGCAAATGTCCATGGGCCCCACTTGGCACAATGACCAGAACCCTCCCCCCCCCCAAGTTAACTAGGCTGGCGTACCACATTTTAAATTTCATTCTGAAAACTCAGTATGCTAAAGAATTTTATTTCATTTTTAAAGGGGATGAGGAAGGGATGTATGTAGGAAGACACTCTTGGGAAATTTCCCAATGCTCCAAATATTTTGGATGTGTTAGACTAGGACCTGCCAAAGCAGGGTTCAAATCCCAACTCAGCCATGAAGTCCACTGGGTGACCTTGGGCCAGATCCTCTCTTTCTCTCAGCCCAACACACAGTAACACATGAAAGCGGTCCATTCAGTTCAATATTGTCTACACCACCAGTCTTCAGCTGGTATGTTGGCACCCACTAACATACTGCAGCCCAATCCAAGGTGGGTTGCAACCAGAGAGCTACCACCCTGCCAATATATGGGAAAAGATTAAGAAATGGGTCCCCAAATGCATGTATGATTAAAAGTAGGTCCTGGGTCTTCAAAGGCTGAAGATACTTGGTTTGCGCTGATTGGCAGCAGCCCTCCAAGATTTCAGGCACGATCTCTCCCAGTCCCACCAGGAGATGCTGGAGACTGAACCTGATGCCTTCTGCATGCTAAGCAGTTGTTCTACCACTGAGCTATGGCCCTAGCTCACAATATTGCTGTCCGGATAAAATGGAGAAGGTGGAGGCTGAAGTGTGTATGCTCTGTGGAGGAAAGGTGGGATAGAAGTGTAAGAAGGAATAAAGTATGTAAACTCGCCTAGAAGTGAATAAACTACAGTATATTTTTAACTTACTCTCCTAATAATTTGTATATAAATTATAAAAGTGGTATATAAATTTTGTTAAATAAAAAAAGAGGAAATGCTCAGACTTTCAAACAGTGTATTATGCCTGAGCCTTCATTGCTGAAACTCCCAACAGCATTTTTGTGCTCACAAACACCTGATGAAGGAACCATGGTGACACAACCCATTCAAGCAGATATAAGGGGCAACAGGCTGTCAACAGTGGCAGTAGTTGGGACCTCCCTGCTATTAAAAAGTCACAGGAAGTCTTTTCGTACTGCCTGAGGAATTAATCCCTTATTCAACGTTCAGAATTGCTGGATCGATTGAACAGGACTGGAGCTAGCATTTGGCACCATTGCTAGGGAACTGCCTGCTGCGTCCTCCGCTTTGAAGTCACCCTGGTCTTTGGGCCTCCAGCACCTTCTTCAGCATGTCCAACCCATCTAAGAGGCGTATGATAATGGTGTTCTTTTTTTAAAAAAAAGATATTTATTAAAGTTTTCAAATTTAATACAATAAAAAAGAATCAAAAAAGAAAAAAGCAAAAAGGTTTAAAAACACATAAGTTTCACAATACCTATTTTTCAATAACATAGTTCACTGACTTCCTCATAGTTCACTGACTTCCTTATACCTCCCCTCCTTGTATTCCAATTTAAATTATTAGTTCAGCAAATCCTTATCCATAAATTTAACCTGTTTCTATACCCTATTCCCCCCCCCCCATATCACATTACAGCTATAAACCCCTTAATTTCTATACAGCATCTTTCAAAACTCATTAATTTTGCAATATTTCCATAAATAGTCCTTAAATGTCTTCCAATCTTCTTCCGCCGACTCCTCTCCCTGGTCTCGGATCCTGCCAGTCATTTCTGCCAATCCCATACAGTCGATCATCTTCATCTGCCATTCTTCCAGAGTGGGTAAATCTTGCACCTTCCAGTACTTTGCAATAAGTATTCTTGCAGCTGTTGTAGCATACATAAAGAGAGTTCTATCCTTCTTTGACACCAATTGGCCGACCATGCCCAAGAGAAATGCCTCTGGTTTCTTCAGGAAGGTATATTTAAATACCTTTTTCAGTTCATTATAGATCATTTCCCAGAAAGCCTTAATCTTAGGGCATGTCCACCAAAGGTGAAAGAATGTACCTTCATTTTCCTTACATTTCCAGCATTTATTATCGGGCAAATGGTAAATTTTAGCAAGCTTGACTGGGGTCATGTACCACCTATATATCATTTTCATAATATTTTCTCTTAAGGCATTACATGCCATAAATTTCATACCGGTGGACCACAACTGCTCCCAGTCAGCAAACATAATGTCCCACATCTTGTGCCCATTTAATCATAGCAGATTTAACCGTCTCATCCTGAGTAGTCCATTTCAGCAGCAAGTTATACATTTTTGACAAAATCTTAGTTTTAGATTCTAACAGTTCTGTTTCCAATTTAGATTTTTCCACCTGGAAGCCGACTTTCTTATCGGGCTTCCCTGACGAGCTCGAGGGAGCTTACAGAGAAAAACAAGCTCAAAACATAGTGGAGGTGTGCAGCGAAAGCAGCGATCCCTCTTGCTGTTCTGGCTTCTGGGATAGCTGCGCAGCCTGCATTCGCTCCAAAAGACGCACACACATTTCCCCTTACTTTTTAGGAGGGAAAAAGTGAATCTTATAGAGCAAAAAATACGGTAATAGCCATGGTGGGTTCTGGTTGGAATTGGGATTCCTTCCTTTGGTTGGAATCCATCTGTCTTGGGAAACTGGAAGAGTGCACTTTTGGGGATGAAATCAAACTGTTTGAGATTTACAGCGTCGGCTGCGTCTCTAGAGACTGCTATGGAAGAGACAGCTGGGGCAGATGAAAGCTGAAAATGCACCATGGTTTTCTCTCTCTCCAGGCCTCCCAGCAGTCATTCTTCCTCTAGTCACTGCTGTGGATACATGACCTGACTATCTGTCTACAAGGGATTTCCACATGGCAGGGTTTAGGTTGCTAGCCTTCATGTTACGTTTGCAGACATTGTTGTAAGAGAGTTGGTCTGCCAGCGGGTCTGGTGCCTGAAGCCAGCTCCCCAAAGAGCACATCCTTGGGGATCCTGCCGTCTTCCATGTTGTGGACATGATCAAGCCCGTGTAGATGTGTGAACATGCTGGGAATGTGGGCTTATGAGAGCACATCTTGGATATTCTGTCCTTTCTTTCCTAACATTCCACCAACTCCATTTGCGGAGGTATCCACCCAAAGCAGCGGATCCAGGGGACTTGGTTTCAACGCCACCTAGGGTCGTGCCACAGCCTCAGCAAAAATTGGGCGGCCCCCTGGACTTGGGTACCGGTCCCCAGCGCTCTGGCAGAGTTTCCAAGCGCCCAACTTATTTAAAGGACTATGTTGTTGGACATGTAACACTGCTGGTCTAATGGAAGTAGGTGAAATGCAACCGATATGCTTTTGTGCCTAACTGAACCATTACGCGCAGTGCTGTATATAAGGAAACCATTACGATTGTAACTAACACCTTATCTCGGTGGGGAGGGGTGTTATGTACTGAAGTTCTCACCCTGGGCCAGCAGGGGGATACTGTAGATAGTTATGCAAATAAGGGATCAAAAGTGACCTTCAGTGATTGGATAGTTTTAGAAAGTTGTTACAGTTACGTTGTACTGGAGCTCTATATAAGCAGGCTGACTGAACCCTGTCCTGGCCTGTGAATAAACAAGAGCTGTTTGAAGAATCGCTGTGTCGTCTGATATGTTCACCCACAACTTAACAGGCCCCACTTGGCACAATGACCAGGACCCCCCCCCCCAAGTTAACTAGGCTGACGTACCACATTTAAATTTCATTCTGAAAACTCAGTATGCTAAAGAATTTTATTTCATTTTTAAAGGGGGTGAGGAAGGGATGTATGTAGGAAGACACTATTGGGAAATTTCCCAATGCTCCAGATATTTTGCATCTGTTAGACTAGGACCTGCCAAAGCAGGGTTCAAATCCCAACTCAGCCATGAAGTATACTGGGTGACCTTGGGCCAGTTCCTCTCTTTCTCTCAGCCCAACACAGAGTAACACATGAAAGCGGTCCATTCAGTTCATACACCACTGGTCTTCAGCTGGTGGGTTGGCACCCACTAACATGCTGCGGCCCGATCCAAGGTGGGTTGCAACCAGAGAGCTACCACCCTGCCAATATATGGGGAAAGATTAAGAAATGGGTCCCCAAATGCATGTATGATTAAAAGTAGGTCTTGGGTCTTCAAAGGCTAAAGATACTTGGTTTGCGCTGATTGGCAGCAGCCCTCCAAGATTTCAGGCAGGATCTCTCCCAGTCCCACCAGGAGATGCTGGGGACTGAACCTGATGCCTCCTGCATGCTAAGCAGTTGTTCTACCACTGAGCTATGGCCCTAGCTCACAATATTGCTGTCCGGATAAAATGGAGAAGGTGGAGGCTGAAGTGTGTATGCTCTGTGGAGGAAAGGTGGGATAGAAGTATAAGAAGGAATAAAGTATGTAAACTCGCCTAGAAGTGAATAAACTACAGTATATTTTTAACTTATTCTCCTAATAATTTGTATATGAATTATAAAAGTGGTATATAAATTTTGTTAAATAAAAAAAGAGGAAATGTTCAGACTTTCAAACAGTGTATTATGCCTGAGCCTTCATTGCTGAAACTCCCAACAGCATTTTCGTGCTCACAAACACCTGATGAAGGAACCATTGTGTCATAACCCACTCAAGCAGAGTTAAAAGGGGCAACAGGCTGTCAACAGTGGCAGTAGTTGGGACCTCCCTGCTATTAAAAAGCCACAGGAAGTCTTTTCGTACTGCCTGAGGAATTAATCCCTTATTCAACGTTCAGAATTGCTGGATCAATTTAACAGGACTGGAGCTAACATTTGCTTGGATTTGGCACCATTGATAGGGAACTGCCTGCTGCGTCCTCCGCTTTGAAGTCACCCTGGTCTTTGGGCCTCCAGCACCTTCTTCAGCATGTCCAACCCATCTAAGAGGCGTATGATAATGGTGTTCTTTTTTTTTAAAAAAAGATATTTATTAAAGTTTTCAAATTTAATACAATAAAAAGAATCAAAAAAGCAAAAAGCAAAAAGGTTTAAAAACACATAAGTTTCACAATACCTATTTTTCAGTAACATAGTTCACTGACTTCCTCATACCTCCCCTCCTTGTCTACCTCCCCTCCTACTTATGGGAAAATAAAGAAAAGATACATAAGGGTTTTTCAAATCACATTATCAGGGGGCCCCTCTTAGAAGTGTGGGAGAGAAATAAAAAACTTTTAGAATGGAAAACACCTTGGTGGCTATCCCCAATGGACATACTAATAATAAAAAAGACTAATATGGAGGGAGAAAGGTTGACATACGAAGATGTATTGATAGGATCAGAAAGTGGATGGAAGATGAAAACGTATGAAGATCTGAAAGACAAGTTATCTGGCTGGCTACAATATCATCAAATAAATGCTATGTGGACAATGGATAAAAAAATAGGTATGAATGAAAAAAAATCGAAGTTCCAGATAGAGATAATCGAAGGTAAACATAAATTATTATCTAAAATGTATAACATACTACTAGAATGGGACACAAAAGATGAAGAAATAAAAGGGGTAATGACAAGATGGGCAATGGATCTGGGTTATAATACTGAGTATGATAAATGGTCAAAATTATGGATTAGCGGAATGAAATTTACAGCATGTGTAGCGCTTAGGGAGAACTTAGAAAAAATGATGTATAGGTGGTACATCACCCCAGCAAAGCTGGGGAAAATGTACAAAACAGGAAATAAGAACTGTTGGAAATGTAAGATAAAGGAGGGTAATTTCTTTCACATGTGGTGGACATGTGAAGAAATGAAGAAATACTGGGAACTTATCTATAATGAGTTAAAAAAAATATTTAAATATACATTTCCTAAACGTCCGGAAGCATTCCTACTAGGAATTGTAGGAGATGAGATCAAGAAAGAGGATAAAGTTTTATTTCAATATGCTACGACCGCTGCCAGATTGCTAATTGCTCAAAATTGGAAGAGTCAAAACACCCCATCAATTGGAGAGTGGCAAACAAAATTATTTGAATTCGTTAATTTAGCAAAATTGACACAAAAAATTAGGAACCAAAAGAATGCAAAGTTTATGAACGACTGGAACAAATTTATGATCTACATAGAAGGAAACTATAGAAACCTAAAGATTATAGCGGGTTTGATGTAAATCTCACGATGTATAAGCTAGTTACAAGTATAAGCTGCAGGAGAGGTAAACCATAGATATCAAGAAGCCTGAAAGCAGGAGGGATGGAGGTCGGTAGGGGGATGAAGAGAGACTTAGATTATGAAAGATATAAAGAAACAAAGGAGAGGATCAATAATTGAAATGGAAATTGTTTATTTTATTATTATTTTTTTATTCCTGGAATTCTGTTTATGCAACGACTAATTAGATGTTGGTTTTTTCTTTATTTTTCCTTTTTTTTCTTTTTGGCTATGTATATGAAACTTAATAAAAAGAAATAAATAATAATAAAAAAAGAGACCCAAGTCTCGGAGGGAATGTCCAATTCCTGCTGATGAACAAAACCCAACTTTGCTAGTCCCAACAGAAGTACTTCATTAGGCACACAAATTATAAATGGCATAATTACGTTCCTCTAAGTCTAGGGTGGTGGGTCATTGACTGCTTTTCAAAAGATTAAAAAGGAATATTGGGAAGAGAAAAAAAAAAGAAGTGTAAGAAGGAATAAAGTATGTAAACTAGCCTAGAAGTGAATCAACTATAGTATATCTTTAACTTACTCTCCGAATAATTTGTATATAAATTATAAAAGTGCGGGTTTTGGTGTCCTCGGGTATCTTCCCGTGTAAAAGTTGGGGTGTCTAGGCGACGTTTCGACGAGGTCTCACTCGTCATCTTCAGGCTGGTGCTTTCGGCTTCTTGTTACTGGAACAGAGCTTCCAGTAACAAGAAGCCGAAAGCACCAGCCTGAAGATGACGAGTGAGACCTCGTCGAAACGTCGCCTAGACACCCCAACTTTTACACGGGAAGATACCCGAGGACACCAAAACCTGCATTCCTGTACCCGTGAAAATCTACGAAAGCAAAAATTATAAAAGTGGTATATACATTTTGTTAAATAAAAAAAGGGGAAATGTTCAGACTTTCAAACAGTGTATTATGCCTGAGCCTTCATTGCTGAAACTCCCAACAGCATTTTTGTGCTCACAAACACCTGATGAAGGAACCATGGTGACATAACCCACTCAAGCAGAGTTAAAAGGGGCAACAGGCTGTCAACAGTGGCAGTAGTTGGGAGCTCCCTGCTATTAAAAAGCCACAGGAAGTCTTTTCGTACTGCCTGAGGAATTAATCCCTTATTCAACGTTCAGAATTGCTGGATCGATTGAACAGGACTGGAGCTAACATTTGGCACCATTGCTAGGGAACTGCCTGCTGCGTCCTCCGCTTTGAAGTTACCCTGGTCTTTGGGCCTCCAGCACCTTCTTCAGCATGTCCAACCCATCCAAGAGGCGTATGATAATGGTGTTCTACTGGGTTAAGAAGAAGCCCCAGACAGAGAAGCCGTGCTCTAGCACCTCGGCCAGACCTTCTGCCTCTGCGCCGGCTTGCAACACTCCTCACATTTCGCCCTACTTCACAAGGAGCAAGACACAACCCGCTCCGCTCAGGAGGTCCAGATCGGTCATTGGCAGCGTTGGCCGGAAGAGATCCCGCAGGCGTGGCAAGCCAAAGAAGGCTCCAAGACTTCTGGTTTAACCACGGACATCGTAGAAGCGCGGAAAAACGTCTCTGAGGCTTTCCGAGCGGCACGGGGCTCTGGGGGTGGCGCAAGGGCACTGCGCACCTCCAAACCTCAAGGGGATCATCCTTGGGGGACGGGCACCCAGCAGCGCCACAGCTGCTTCCCTGTTTTCTCGGGGTTTTTTTAAAGGCCCGAGAGCGGGACGGAGTGGCAGGCGCGAAATGGAAAGCACCACCACCCCCGCGCTGTGCTGTCTCTAGAAATGTATAGAAATGAAGAGAAGATGTATATTAAGATGTATATTAAGAAAACCGCAACTGGGAAGGAAGGAAGCCGAGGCGTGATTTTACGCAATGTAAATAAAATGATATTAAGAATGATTGTAAAGACTGTTTTATTTTGTTTGTGGGAAAATTCAATAAAAAGTATTATAAGAACAAAACAAAAGAAGACTCCAGCGGGAACAGGAAAAGGGGTGAGGGCTAGGCTAGAGGCAAGAAGGCTCCAAAGCTATTTGTGGGGTGGGATTGCTTTGGAAGATGCCTTCTCACAATCTCTACCCTTGAACCACGTAAGGACATAAGAAGTGCCTGCTGGATGAGGCCACATTGGCCTGTCTAGTCCAGCATCCTGTTCTCACAATGCCTAACCAGAGGCCTGTGGAAACAAGAGCCTTCTGTATTCCTATACTTTCCATCAACTACTATTCACAAACGTTACTGCCACTGACTGTGGAGGTAGAGCATAGCCATTGTGCCTAGTGGCCATTGATAGCCTTCTCCTGCATAAAACCATCCAAGTTGGTGGCCGCCACAGCTTTCTGTGGGATTGAGCTTCCAGAGGGGTAGCTGAGCATGCCTGCTGCAGCCAAAACAGGCATTAAAAGCACATTTCTCCCAAAGAATCCTGGGAACTACAGTTTGTAGAGGGTGCTACAAATTGTAGCTAGGCTCTAGAAGGGTAATCTACAGTTCCCAGGATTCTTACAGGGAAGAAGCAATAATGCTTTTAATGTATGGTGTGTACACAGCCTCAAATTAGCTATGCCAGCTCTGTAATACTAGAGCAAAGATTATAATGCATGTTGTTGTTGTTGTACTTTTATAAATATTAAAGGTAAAGGTAAAGGTACCCCTGCCCGTACGGGCCAGTCTTGCCAGACTCTGGGGTTGTGCGCTCATCTCACTCTATAGGCCGGGAGCCAGCGCTGTCCGCAGACACTTCCGGGTCACGTGGCCAGCATGACAAGCTGCATCTGGCGAGCCAGCGCAGCACACGGAACGCCGTTTACCTTCCCGCTGGTAAGCGGTCCCTATTTATCTACTTGCACCCGGAGGTGCTTTCGAACTGCTAGGTTGGCAGGCGCTGGAACCGAATGACGGGAGCGCACCCCGCCGCGGGGATTCGAACCACCGACCATGCGATCGGCAAGTCCTAGGCACTGAGGTTTTACCCACAGCGCCACCCGCGTCCCTATTTTATAAATATTATAAAACCCATTCCTGCAAGCCATGTAGTCTGGAATAAACTCAGTGACCTCTCCCATCATTAATTGTAGTCATAGGAGTTCCTACATGCAAATGGAGTTAATTAATAATAACTAATAACGACTTGGAAAAGAACCTCCTGAACCTCCTGGGGCAGGAATCTGCTTGGATTTGGCACTGATAGGGAACTGCCTGCTGCGTCCTCCACTTTGAAGTCACCCTGGTCTTTGGCCCTCCAGCACTTTCTTCAGCATGTCCAACCCATCTAAGAGGCGTATGATAATGGTGTTCCACTGGATTAGGAAGACGCCCCAGACAGAGAAGCCGTGCTCTAGCACCTTGGCCAGACCTTCTGCCTCTGCGCCGGCTTGCAACACTCCTCACATTTCGCCCTACTTCACAAGGAGCAAGACACAACCCGCTCCGCTCAGGAGGTCCAGCAGGCGCAAGGTGCCGCGATTGCCGGATCTCACCGACCCCAAGTTTTTAAGATCGGTCATTGGCAGCGTTGGCCGGAAGAGAGCCCGCAGGCGTGGCAAGCCAAAGAAGGCTCCAGCGGGAACAGGAAAAGGGGTGAGGGCTACCCTTAACCAAGGAGGGGCAGGTGGAGGCTACAACCTGCTCTCCATTTAAAGACTAAGGCTGACCCAATGCCCAACCGCCTTACCAAGTTCTGACAATTGCTACGGACAGACGAAAGCCGCAGGGCCAGAGCCAGTTTGCCAAGCAGAAAAACTCCTGGCCAGCCCCGAACAGGGCAAGGACAACGTCCACGGCCAGGCCAAGAACCAGCCAGCAGCCCATCTTGGAGGAAGGGAGATCGCCCTCCGGGAGGGCCTGTGCAGGAGCGGGGCCAGGTCACAGCAGCGCCTGCGCAGTGAGGGGGCAAGCGGGCTTCCCTGACGAGCTCGAGGGAGCTTACAGAGAAAAACAAGCTCAAAACATAGGAGGAAAACAATTTTTAAAATAATAAGAATTGAATATGGGTAGACTTTATAGGCTGCGAACCGCCCCGAGGCCTCCAGATGAAGAGCTGTATATAATAAATAGTAATATAAATAATTACAATAAAAACATAACACCAGCAAAAAGTACGTTCCCTGTTTTGTTTTATATTTTTATCTGCCGCCCTTTTCCTTGACAAGTCAGCGGCTCAGGGCCTCCGGGGAAGCGGTCCGGCGGCACAAAGATTCCTCCGCCTTCTGGCCGGGCTCCCGGGCCTCCCGACGTCACCTTCCCGCGTCGCCCAATGCGGGCGCCGGATGTGGAGGGGCGGGGCCTTCTGTTGCTAGGGCTGCAGAGTTGGGTAGCAACGGCGAGGAGAGGCTGAAATCATACTGTTTGAGATTTACAGCATCGGCTGTGTCTCTAGAGACTGAGATGGAAGAGACAGCTGGGGCAGATGAAAGCTGAAAATGCACCATGGTTTTCTCTCTCTCCAGGCCTCCCAGCAGTCATTCTTCCTCTAGTCACTGCTGTGGATACATGACCTGACTATCTGTCTACAAGGGATTTCCACATGGCAGGGTTTAGGTTGCTAGCCTTCATGTTACGTTTGCAGACATCGTTGTTAGAGAGTTGGTCTGCCAACGGGTCTGGTGCCTGAAGCCAGCTCCCCAAAGAGCACATCCTTGGGGATCCTGCCGTCTTCCATGTTGCGGACATGATCAAGCCCGTGTAGATGTGTGAACATGCTGGGAATGTGGGCTTGTGAGAGCACATCTTGGATATTCTGTCCTACCATGTGATGCCCCAAAAGTTCCTGATGCAGCACATGTGGAAGTCATGGAGGCGTTTCTCCTCGGGTTGTAAGTTGCCCACGACTCCCAAACTACTATTTTTACAAGGCATGTCCTCCTAAAATGCATGCATATTAAGAGCAAACAGAGTATGCCTTTTTCATTGCAGCCCTTATGGAAATGTATGCAGATTTAAAACTGCTAACCATTCAATGAAGATTTGAGTGACTGCCCTCCTTTTCTTTTCTTTACTCTGCTCATTAAGATGATGTTCCATTTTGAAGCTCTCTACATCTATGGTACAATTTTCTCACATAGAAGCAGGTCAGAGGATGACAAGAAAGGCAAGGTGGAAGAGGACAAGTTACAAAGCAGAAGCATCCAGTAGCAGAGAACAGTAGCTGAGAGTTATGTAGAAACGGGTGGAAAATCCTACCCATTCTTTCTTTTATTCCATTTACCGTATTTTCCCGTGTATGAGATGCCCCCATGTATAAGACGCCCCCTATTTTGGGGGACTCCTATTTCAGACAATGGGGGGAGATGGCCCAGAGTTGTTGAGCGTTTTGGGAGGAGGGAATGCCCCAAATCACTCACCACAGTGTCACAAAAGCAGCAAACCGACGGCCCGATCGCCACCACTAGCCGGCAAGCGCACGCACAATTGACGCAGCGGAAGCCAATCAACAGCAGCCCTGGATGCATCCCAAAATCTACAACCCAATTGCTGCCGCAGCAGCCAATCCAAACCAGCCATTGCCACAGCCACCAAACACCCACCCCATCGTGTAAATGTTTTATAGTCTATATTTAATAAAGATATTGGCCTGTCGTTTTTTATAAATCTCAGATCTGTGCCTTGCTTTGGGATAAGAGTTATTAATGCTTCTTGCCACGAATTGGGTATTTCTCCTTTATCTAGAATTTCATTCATGAAATTAATGAATGTTGAATGATGTTGGATAGAAACTAAGGGGTTTAACCACGGACATCGTAGAAGCGCGGAAAAACGTCTCTGAGGCTTTCCGAGCGGCACGGGGCTCTGGGGGTGGCGCAAGGGCACTGCGCACCTCCAAACCTCAAGGGGATCATCCTTGGGGGACGGGCACCCAGCGGCGCCACAGCTGCTCCCCTGTTTTCTCGGGTTTTTTTTTAAAGGCCCGAGAGCGGGACGGAGTGGCAGGCGCGAAATGGAAAGCACCACCACCCCCGCGCTGTGCTGTCTCTAGAAATGTATAGAAATGAAGAGAAGATGTATATTAAGATGTCTATTAAGAAAACCGCAACTGGGAAGGAAGGAAGTCGAGGCGTGATTTTACACAATGTAAATAAAATGATATTAAGAATGATTGTAAAGACTGTTTTATTTTGTTTGTGGGAAAATTCAATAAAAAGTATTATAAAAACAAAACAAAAGAAGACTCCAGCGGGAACAGGAAAAGGGGTGAGGGCTAGGCTAGAGGCAAGAAGGCTCCAAAGCTATTTGTGGGGTGGGATTGCTTTGGAAGATGCCTTCTCACAATCTCTACCCTTGAACCACGTAAGGACATAAGAAGTGCCTGCTGGATGAGGCCACATTGGCCTGTCTAGTCCAGCATCCTGTTCTCACAATGCCTAACCAGAGGCCTGTGGAAACAAGAGGAATGCCTAACCAGAGGCCTGTGGAAATTAATGAATGTTGAATGATGTTGGATAGAAACTAAGGGGTTTTTAGCTGTAATGTTGAGAGTGATATGGGGGGGGGGGGAGAAAGGGGTAAAGAAATAGGTTAAAAATTACGGATAGGGATTTGCTGAACTAATAATTTGAATAAGAATACAAGAAGGGGAGGTATGAGGAGGTCAGTGAAATATGTTACTGAAAAATAAGCATTGTGAACTTTGTGTGTTTTTAAACTTTTTTGCTTTTTTCTTTTTGATTCTTTTTTTATTGTATTAAATTGGAAAATCTTAATAAATATCTTTTAAAAAAAATAGAATTTCATTCATGATTGATTGTAATTTGGGTGTTATTATTTCCTCTAGTTTTTTATAGGATGTTACTGAGATTCCGTCTGGTCCCGGCGATTTCCCATCCTTCATATTTTTAATCACTTTTTTAATCTCTTCAAGTTCAATATTTGAATTTCAATTTGCATATTCTTCTTCTATGTCTGGTAGTCTATTTTCTAATAGGTATTTTCTCTTCTCCCTCACTAAGTAATGCATTGCGCAAAGTACCCTTGTCATGTCTCTGACCTTGACAAGGAAACACTGAAATTAAAGAAGTTCCCCCAAAGAAACAGGTAAGTACGGCAGTATCGCAAAGTCAGTGTTATTTCCTTGAGACAATGCTGATGGACAAGTGCTGTTAATTATTAAGGGGTTGAAGCATGTTGTTGCAACACATTGGGGTGGGGTGGGGGACTGATGAATGGACAGAGCATCAGGAAGTGGTACAAACGGTGAGCAAAATTTGAAGAATTCTTGACTGGGCAGAGAGAGCAAGTTAGCAACAGTGGGATCTGCTCACGAAATAGGTCTATCTGGGAAGGGTAAAATGCTGACTTGGCTCCACCAACGCTCTGCCTTTAAGGGTTCTTGTGGGGCCAGGCCAGCTCCAGGATCTGACGGTCCTCTCAGGCAGTGGAGCCATCAGGGCAGGAATCTGGGGTAAATGTCCATGGGCCCCACTTGGCACAATGACCAGAACCCCCCCCCCCCCAAGTTAAATAGGCTGGCGTACCACATTTTAAATTTCATTCTGAAAAATTAGCTACGCCAGCTCTGTAATACTAGAGCAAAGATTATAATGCATATTGTTGTTGTTGTTGTACTTTTATAAATATTAAAAACCCATTCCTGCAAGCCATGTAGTCTGGAATAAACTCAGTGACCTCTCCCATCATTAATTGTAGTCATAGGAGTTCCTACATGCAAATGGAGTTCATTAATAATTACTAATAACGACTTGGGAAAAGAACCTCCTGAAGCTTCGGAAAGACCAGAAAGGTTAGTTGGTATGCTGCAGGGACGACCTCTAAAGGTTTGTGTGTGTACTGAACTTAATTACCCAGCAGGTGCCCTTTCGCAAAGTCTTTTTTTGTTCTTTTCAACAACAGCCATGGGAAAGTTGCGAGTTTAAGAAGAAAGACGGGTGAGAGGAGAGGTTGCTTGACCCTGCGCCCTCCTGGCATTTTTCTGATTCAAAACCTCCCACCAACACCGCAGGCTGCTTTTCTACTAGGGTGGGGAGGGGTGTTGGATCTGCTTCCCTGCCTTGAAGCAAGGCGCAGGTCAGATGTGTGCCCAGACCTGGCCACGCTTCGCAAGAGAGGTGTGTTGGTTCAAGGTGGCCACGCTGCCTGCAACTTGCACTCCTTCCTGACATGTCTTCCCCAAACCCCTTCTTCCAGAGGATGTGCTGAAGATTTCCATCACGTGGAACACAAACTTGCAGAACTACCTCGAGGCTCAGGCAGTGGTGGAAACCCTCCTCAAGCATGAGACGGCAGAGAGCCTCTTGCAATACGAAGGGATCAAAGCAGCTGTGGAGTCTCTCCTACCATACGCGGCACTTCCAGAGGCTGGGCCGGTTACTGCAGGCCTCCATGTTCCTTGATTTCATGTGGCAAAACATGAAGCTGCCTGACGCCGCCAAGTGGGACGAGGAGATGGACACCTGATGGACTTTGGATGCTAGCGGCATGCAGGGCAGAAGAAGTGGACACTCCTGCCAAGTTGGCACTGCTCTCACCTGTGGAATATGTTGAATTGGTTTGTTAAAAAAACTCCCACAAATGCACGTTTTTCATTTTGTAAAGGCATAAATCCCC
Source organism: Podarcis muralis (assembly GCF_964188315.1). NCBI lineage: Eukaryota > Metazoa > Chordata > Lepidosauria > Squamata > Lacertidae > Podarcis > Podarcis muralis. The sequence continues at coordinate 133,120,143 of NC_135655.1, forward strand.
CGAGAGTGTCTTCCTACATAAATCCCTTCCCCATCCCTGTTAAAAATGAAATAAAATTATTTAGCATTTTTTTAAAAAACAATTTTTATTAATTTTTCAGTTTATACATCTCAAAATAAACATTTTAGATAATATGATGTAACAATTTACTTCCCTCCTTCCCCTTTCATGGTTCATTTTACTTATCATCATTCCTGCATATTTTACTATAGCAAATCTAATTATTTCTCCATTTGACATCCTTCAAATATTTACCATACTGTTGAATTTATCTAAACACTACCAGCGTTTTCAATTGTACACAATTGTTTTCTAAATATTCAGTAAAAATTTTCCACTCCTCTTTGAATAAAGATTCTTCTTGCCCTCTTATTCTATGTTAAACCTGCTGCCCTTGAAGCTGTCCCAGAAACTCCAGCGGGTGCAGAATGCTGCAGCGAGGCTCCTCACGGGGTCTCTGCCATGGGAGCATATTCACCCAGTGCTTTTCAAGCTGCACTGGCTCCCGGTGGAGTACAGGGTCAGATTTAAGGTGCTGCTTTTGACCTTTAAAGCCCTTCACGGCCTAGGACCCTCGTACCTACGGGACCGCCTCTCCTGGTATGCCCCACGGAGAGCCTAAAGGTCCATAAATAGCAACACCCTAGTGGTCCCAGGCCCTAAGGAAGTTAGATTGGCTTCAACCAGAGCCAGGGCCTTTTCAACACTGGCCCCGGCCCATGAGACCAGGGCCCTGCAGGATCTGATTTCTTTCCGCAGGGCCTGTAAGGCAGAGTTGTTCCGCCTGGCCTTTGGCTTGGAGCCAATTTGATTCCCTCCCTCCCTCTCTTTCTTTTTTCTTTTCCTTCTCCTCCTGCGATGAGGCTACATTTTAATATTTTAATGTTCCATTATTTTAATGTTGTATTTTATTTTTGTTTTTAAGTTGTAATCATTCATCTTGTTTTTATTATTGCTTGTAAGCCGCTCTGAGCCCGGCCTTGGCTGGGGAGGGCGGGGTATAAATAAAAAATTATTATTCTTCTTATTATTGTTATTATTATTATTTTGCAAATTCTATCATCTTAAGTTGCCAGTCTTCCTTACTAGGGATCTCGCTCACTTTCCATCTTTGGGCTAGTGTGGAGGTGGGGGGGTGGGTGTATATGCATGCACTTTGTTTGATTAAAAAGCCTCTCATTACTGCCTTACTGGCATCCCAAACCATATTTAGATCTGTTCCTTTATTAAGGTTGAGGTTGAAAAATTCTTGGAGGGAACATATTCCCTTATTAACAATTTCTATATGATGTAGTATCGCATCATTTAGCCTGCCATGGTCATAAGAACACCATTGTGATCTGATAACGTCCTTGGTTGGATCTCAACCTTTTTTACTCTAGTTGTCAGGTCTTTCAAAGCCCATAACAAGTCTTTTCTACTTGAAGAATTGTTGCCTTTGAGAGAAAAAAGTGGATTCCCGGACCAGTGGGTGTCTCAGACACCAAAGATCTGTTAGATCCATGTTGGCCACCATGTTGAAGAAAGCATTAGGTAGTTTCCCTTCTTTAGAGTCTGATTTTTTTTATAGATCAGTCTAAATCTAGGGACACCACACCATTAAAGTCACCCATCATTATTAATTTGCCATCAAATATCAAACAGTTTCTCTTCTATAGTTTTGAAGAATTCAGCTTTCTGCTTGTTAGGAGAATATACCATATTTTTCGCTCTATAAGACGCACCAGACCATAAGACGCACCTAGTTTTTGGAGGAGGAATACAAGAAAAAAAATATTCTGAATCTCAGAAGCCAGAACAGCAAGAGGGATCGCTGCGCAGCGAAAGCAGCGATCCCTCTTGCTGTTCTGGCTTCTGGGATAGCTGCGCAGCCTGCATTCGCTCCATAAGACGCACACACATTTCCCCTTACTTTTTAGGAGAGAAAAAGTGAGTCTTAAAGAGCAAAAAATACGGTAATAGCCATGTGGGTTCTGGTTGGAATTGGGATTCCTTCCTTTGGTTGGAATCCCTCTGTCTTGGGAAACTGGAAGAGTGCACTTTTGGGGATGAAATCAAACTGTATGAGATTTATAGCGTCGGCTGCGTCTCTAGAGACTGATATCACCCATCTCCCTTCTGCGCTATCTGAGTATAAGAAAGGCCCCAATTTTGAACACTGTTTTCCAGTTAAAAAGCTAGTCTTCTACATGGAAAAGTATGGTATGTCTCTCTCTCCACACACACACACACACACCCCCCATTCCCTTGACCCTCACAACTGTAGGCCAGACCAAGAAACAAAGCAAGTGGCCTCTAATTGCTTTTCAAACTGTGTGTCACAACACATTTGTGTGTCAGCCGCGGTGTGTAGGTTTGCTGTACAAATGCTCCCCGCGCTCCTCTTGGGGCTAGAAATTGAGGATTCTCAGGCAATCTAAACTTCACTGAATTGCAGGTCCTGGTGCATGCACAATATGGTCAAAACACGTGTGATCCATTTAACCTGTTGGCTAATTCTCAGGGGGCAGCAGGGCTATTGTTATTTTTTAATACGCCCTTGCATGCCAGGGCTCTGTGACCCCCTCACCCCCGGTAGAGGGGAACAACCAGGCAGGACAAGGAGTGTAAGTGAAGAGGGGGCCAAATAGGCCACAACTTGATTGATTACAGAAGTGAAGGTTTTGCCTTAGGGCATTGGGCATAACATTTGAATTCCAGTCCGACTGCTGGGTGTGTATTCTTGGGTAAACCCAACGGGGGGGGGGGGGGTGTCCTATGACCCACATCAAATAGAGGTATCCCCTCCCCCCCAAGTGTCCCTGTTTCAGGTGTGCTATGGCTCTAGGCCCCGCCTGGGCACCCAAAGAAGCAACTGCTCACAGATCCCTTGAATGGGATACCCTTAACCAAGGAGGGGCAGGCGGAGGCTACAACCTGCCCTCCATTTAAAGACTAAGGCTGACCCAATGCCCAACCGCCTTACCAGTTTGCCAAGCAGAAAAACTCCTGGCGGGCCCCGACAACGTCCACGGCCAGGCCAAGAACCAGCCAGCAGCCCATCTTGGAAGAAGGGAGAGGCCTGCGCAGGAGCCCGCCTTGCACGGGGGCTGCAGCCCACTGCGGGATTGCGACGGGGTGGGGAACGGGGCCAGGTCACAGCGGCGCCTGCGCAGTGAGGGGGCAAGCGGGCTTCCCTGACGAGCTGGAGGGAACTTTAAGGGTTCTTGTGGGGCCAGGCCAGCTCCAGGATCTGACGGTCCTCTCAGGCAGTGGAGCCATCAGGGCAGGAATCTGGGGCAAATGTCCATGGGCCCCACTTGGCACAATGACCAGAACCCTCCCCCCCCCCAAGTTAACTAGGCTGGCGTACCACATTTTAAATTTCATTCTGAAAACTCAGTATGCTAAAGAATTTTATTTCATTTTTAAAGGGGATGAGGAAGGGATGTATGTAGGAAGACACTCTTGGGAAATTTCCCAATGCTCCAGATATTTTGCATCTGTTAGACTAGGACCTGCCAAAGCAGGGTTCAAATCCCAACTCAGCCATGAAGTCCACTGGGTGACCTTGGGCCAGTTGCTCTCTTTCTCTCAGCCCAACACAGAATAACACATGAAACCGGTCCATTCAGGAAGCCAGAGACCTTCTTGTTAGGGATAACCAGAAAGGAAATAAAAAGAAGGGACTTTAAACTCTTCCAGTATGCAATTACAGCAGCAAGAACATTGATAGCTCAAAGGTGGAAACAAGAACAAGTACCGACCCTGGACGAATGGAGAAGCAAACTAACAGACTATGCGGAACTGGACAAACTAACTGGAAAAATCAGACTTCAAAGAGATCATAAGTTTTTGGAGGACTGGGGAAAATTTAGAGAGTATTTGAAAACTGTATGTGAGGAGAATATAACGCTAGTGTGTTTTAAAGAAGCTTTGTGAAATTTAAGGAAGATTGCAAGATGGTAAATGAGGATAAAAACCTTTGTATTTATAAGCGATACTTGAAATAAGGAATGTGTAGATAAGAGAATAACTTTGGATGATTCTCAGGGGAGTTGTGGGAAGT